>NC_070607.1:98196069-98829438 GCF_027172205.1 Podarcis raffonei | reverse complement strand
GGAGCCAGAATCTAGTGTTAAAAGAGCTTTAGAATTGATCCAAGAATTTGGTCATGTGGCAGGATTTAAGTTGAACAAGTCAAAAACTAAAGTCCTTGAGAAAAATCTAACACCGATAGAGAAAGAAAGGTTTCAGAAGGAGACAGGGTTAACATTGGTAAAGAAAGTAAAATATTTAGGGGTTAATATGACTGCTAAAAACTTGAACTTATTTAAAGATAATTATGAGAAATGTTGGTCAGAAGTGAAAAAAGATCTAGAAATATGGTCAAATTTGAAGCTTTCCTTGTTAGGCCGAATTGCAGCTATAAAGATGAATGTATTGCCAAGAATTTTGTTTTTGTTTCAATCTTTACAGATTTTAGACAAAATGGACTGTTTCAAGAAGTGGCAGAAAGATATTTCTAGATTTGTCTGGCAGGGCAAGAAGCCCAGAATAAAATTTAAGATATTAACCGATACAAAGGAAAGAGGTGGATTTGCCCTGCCAGACTTTAAACTTTATTATGAATCGGCAGCATTTTGCTGGTTGAAAGAATGGCTGCTTCTTGAGAACACAGACATTTTGGATTTGGAAGGTTTTAACAATGTTTTTGGGTGGCATGCATATTTGTGGTATGACAAGGTTAAAGCCCATAAAGCATTTAGAAATCATATTGTCAGGAAAGCATTATTTAATGTCTGGACAAGATATAAAGACTTACTTGAGAATAAAACCCCAAGGTGGTTGTCACCAATGGAAGCAAAGGCTCAGAAAAAGCTCAATATGGAGGCCAAATGGCCAAAATATTGGGAAATTTTGGAACAGGATGGAGATAAATTGAAATTGCAGAGTTTTGACAAATTAAAAGATAAAGTGCGAGACTGGCTTCATTACTATCAAATAAGGGAAGCTTATAATTTGGACCAAAAACCCGGCTTCCAGGTGGAGAAATCAAAATTGGAAACAGAATTGTTAGAGCCAAAAACAAAGATACTCTCGAGAATGTATAACTTGCTGTTGAAATGGAATACCCAAGATGAAACGGTAAAATCTGCTATGATTAAATGGGCACAGGATGTTGGACATAACATTATGTTTGCTGACTGGGAACGGTTGTGGACCACTGGCATGAAATTTACGGCATGTAATGCCTTAAGAGAGAATATTATGAAAATGATATACAGATGGTACATGACACCAGTCAAGCTAGCAAAAATCTACCATTTGCCCGATAATAAATGTTGGAAATGTAAAGAGTCAGAAGGTACATTCTTTCACCTTTGGTGGACGTGCCCAAGGATAAAGGCTTTCTGGGAGATGATATATAATGAAATGAAAAAGGTATTTAAATATACCTTCTTGAAGAAACCAGAGGCCTTTCTTCTGGGCATAGTCGGCCAACAGGTGTTAAAGAAGGATAGAACTTTCTTTATGTATACTACAACAGCAGCAAGAATACTTATTGCAAAGTATTGGAAGACGCAAGATCTACCCACCCTGGAAGAGTGGCAGATGAAAGTGATGGACTATATGGAATTGGCGGAAATGACTGGCAGAATTCGTGACCATGGAGAAGAGTTGGTGGAAGAAGACTGGAAGAAATCTAAAGACTACTTACAGAAATACTGTAAAATTAATGAATGTTAAAATGATGTTGGACTGGACCTAAGTGGACTTAGTAATAAGATCAGTAAGAGTATGTAAAAATGGTATGATAATTGGTTAAGGTATAAAGATGTAAATTTGATGAAAATTGAGCTAAATGTTATGAAGAAAAAGGGGTAAGGATTTGCTGAACTAATGATATGACTGGGAATACAAAAAAGGGAGGCGTGAGGAGGTCAAAGAAACAAGCTAATGAGAATTTTGGGAAAATGAGAAAATCGAGTTGGTTTTTAATTATTTTTCTTTTGTGTTGTTAGTAATAATAATAATAATAATAATTTATTATTTATACCCCGCCCATCTGGCTGAGTTTCCCCAGCCACTCTGGGCGGCTCCCAATCAGTGTTAAAAACAGTACAGCGTTACATATTAAAAACTTTGAGTGTTTAATTGTTGTATTTTTGTGTTTGAGTGTTTTATTGTTGTATTTTTTGTAGTTCTTTTTTGTATGTTTTCCTTTTTGTTATGATTATTTTCTGTTCTGTTTGTTAAAACTTTAATAAATATCTTTAAAAAAAAAAATCTAAGGGGCTTCCCCAGCCCACCTGCCCCTCTCCCAAAGTCTCCTCTCTCTCTTGCAAACCCAAGACTTCATGCGATGGCAGGGCAACCATGGCCCAGCAACTATGAGACTCAGGGCCAGCCAGTGGGGCCCACTTTGAAACTCTAGGGCCCAACTTGAATTTTTTTTGTGGGACTCTAGTTTACAGCCAAAATCTGCAGAATCTTAAGAGATATAAATCTGTGTGCTAGGTCATTTTCACAAGGTCAGCAAAGCCCTGAAGAAATCAGACCTGTTACTGAGTTCTTGTGCAAGTTTGTACAGTCCACTTCTGGATTTTTTAAAGAGAAGATTTTGATGAGCTTGAGAAACAAGCAAAAGCCACCTTGCCAAATGTTAACTACAAAACAAGGAGAAAAAGAATGAGGGAGTGACAAAGAAATGACAGAAGTGCACCTGATGCCTTAGATGCACTTTCTTCAAGAGATAATTTTAGGATAAAATCCTTTATTCCTATATTAGATGCACCTGAACCCAATTTAAAAAGTACTGTGTACAGTGATGTTGCACAATTGTTTTTCCATTCTTGCTTTTCTGATAGCACCTAAGCAAGAAATTCAGCAAGGTGTTGAACTGTTGATGGAAGCATACCCAGAAGATATGGACCTGAAACTTATTTAACTTTGCACTTTCACCTGTACGTGAGACAAAGCAATAGGCTTACAGCAGAACACTCTTCGTCTCATACAGAGCTTTATCAAATTATATACAAGGAAAAATTCAGATGGCCTTTCCTAATGTGGAAGCAGTTTTGCGGCTCGGGAGAGAGGAGTTTTTCCAAGAGCCAAAAGAATTAAAAATGAATTAAGGGCCATGATGTCTCAAGAGATGTTGACTGCACTGAGCATTCTGTACATTGAAAGGGACAAACTTAGACAAACGAATTTTGATGAAGTTTTCTGATGTCCTTTAGAGGAGAAATTGTGAATTGCAGAATTTTAAATACCCATCAACATCCTTGGCTTCATTCAGTTTTGTTTATAACACTCTTCTGTTTTCTAGTCGTGAGGCTGGGGGGATTGGGAGGGGCCTCACAAGTGGAGTAGCCTCTCTTCTTCTAAATCTGGCCCTGATTCTGGGGCAAGCAGAGCTCCACCTGAACCAGGATGGAACCAGGCTGTTGGCGCTTAAAATATAAAAGGTTACAGGGCAGGTTTAATTGTTGGTGGAGCAAAAGCCAACAGGAGCTGAGGAGGCTCTGGTTTAGAAGAAATCTCCCCCCCGGGATGTAGATGATAAAAATCAAATAAAATTTAAATGGGGGTGGCAGAAAAGCAGGCATTGTTAGTGCAAGGGCACAAGAGAGGAATTCAGAAAGGCCAAAGCATTACAGTTCAAAACGCAAGTGAAGCTGGAGAGAAAGAGGAAGCACACAAGTGTTTCTATGCTAATGCCTTAAACACATTATTAGGAGCTACGTTGGAGCGTATGGGGCTAAGTTAAACTCTGGAACTTGCTCCTGCAAGAGGCATTGAGGGCCACCAATCTGGGTGTCTTTTAAAAAAAAGATTGGGCAATTTCATGGGAGGAGAGGGTTCTCCGTGGTTCCTGTTTAGGATGGCTAAGCCTCCACAGCTGGAGGCAGCAATGCTGTTGAATGCCAGTTTCTGGAAACCACAGGGGAGAAGAGTTGCTCTTGTGCCCAGGTCTTGCTTGCGGGTTCCCCATGGACTTCTGGTTTCCCCCTGTGAGATCAGGGTGCTGGACAAGCAGGGCTCTTCTGACGCTCTTGTGGAACCTCCAGGCACAGAGGCAGTCTACCTAGATTCCTGGGATGCTTGGGGCATTTGGCCACTGTGAGAAGAGGATGCTGGACTGGACTGCTGGGATAACTCAGTCGGTAGAACATGCAATGGGCCATATTTGGCCTGATCCTATGCTCTTCTTCAGGTGAGCTGTAATTCTTTATGAGGGAGCTAGAGGCCGATCTGGTGCCAATTCCTGGGTACATCGGTGACTGCAAATTGTACGGCCCTTTGAGGAATTGTAGTTTCTCTGCAACATCAAAAAAACGAAGATCATGGCCACTGGTCCCATCACCTCCTGGCAAATAGAAGGGGAAGAAATGGAGGCAGTGAGAGATTTTACTTTCTTGGGCTCCATGATCACTGCAGATGGTGACAGCAGTCACGAAATTAAAAGACGCCTGCTTCTTGGGAGAAGGGCAATGACAGGCCTAGACAGCATCTTGAGAAGTAGAGACGTCACCTTGCCAGCAAAGATCCGTATAGTTAAAGCCATGGTTTTCCCCGTAGTGATGTATGGAAGTGAGAGCTGGACCATAAAGAAGGCTGATCGCCAAAGAATGGATGCTGTTGAATTATGGTGCTGGAGGAGACTCTTGAGAGTCCCATGGACTGCAAGAAGATCAAACATCTCCATTCTTAAGGAAATCAGCCCTGAGTGCTCACTGGAAGGACAGATCCTGAAGCTGAGGCTCCAAGACTTGGGCCACCTCATGAGAAGAGAAGGCTCCCTGGAAAAGACCCTGATGTTGGGAAAGATGGAGGGCACAAGGAGAAGGGGACAGAGGACAAGATGGTGGGACAGTGTTCTCGAAGCTACCAGCATGAGTTTGACCAAACTGCGAGAGGCAGTGGAAGACAGGAGTGCCTGGCGTGCTCTGGTCCAGGGGGTCACGAAGAGGCGGACACGACTAAACAACTAAACAACAAGTTTCTCTGCAACCGGCAGGCGGGGGCTGATAGGCGCAAGTGGAGCTCCGCGGGGCTGGAGCTGCGTCTTGGTTCCCTTTGCTTCCCAGGTGCCCCTTGAGAATCCTATAGAATCCCTAAACTGTAGAGCTTGAAATCACCCAAAGGTCATCTAGCGCAACCCCCTGCAATGCAGTCTTCTTGGCGCTCGGCCGGGACTGGGCTCTCGGCTGGCGGCCACAGGGCGGGTCCTACGCCCGGTCCTGCAGCCCTCCGCACCTTTGCCGGGAGAGGTGGAATAAAGCAGGCAGAGGCGGATCGATGACTCTCCACCCCACCCCTCATCCCACGGTTCTTGGAGATGATGGAGGGGACGGATCCTGCTAACTGCCGCCTGCAAAGCAGGTGCTCACCCCGCTGGGCCCCGATCCTCCCTTCCCCAACTTCGCAGCCAAGCGCACCGCGGAGAAACCCACTTCGGGAGGCTAACCCAAAATGTCGCAAACTCGTGAGAGTTGGAGTGTCGGGATGCTAACCCGGGGCGAGTCATGTGTATGTGCTTGCCCGCGAGGGAAGCCCCAAAGGTGTCACCGACTGCAAGCTGCCCGGGGCGGGGATGCGTCAGTGGCAGCTTCGCCTTCTGCAAACTTCTACTCCCCAATTTCCTTCCGTAGGTGGCAACTCCTGGGGTGCCCGAGCACCCACAAAATTCCCCCTGAAGGGGCCAGGAACCCACACATTTCGGTGCCGGGGCCATGCACTCTGCACGGCACCCACGGCCCGGGCACTCACGGTTGCGTGCCAAGCTGGCACTCCTGCCAGTCCCTATATTCGGTGCGCAAGAGGCGCAAAGGCACTCGATCGGTCCGCGGACAGTTGCGCATTCTGACCACGAGGAGGCATCCACTCCGCGGCTGGTTTCTGTTCGGTCGTGTGTGAAAACAAGGAATTATGGGAGTTGTAGTTTCTATGTGGAGGAAGAGGGAGAGAAAGCGAATGATTGTTGTCACCTGGCGGGGCAGGAGGGTGGAATTGGGGAGCTGCAGTTTGGATGGAGGTGCCTTGAAGATGACGAGAACAGAAGCCGAAGTGTTGCAAGCCAAAAACGGCTTATCTTCTGAGTTTACGCCAATAAAACTCAGAAAGGAGGAGTTAGGAGTCCATTGCTGTTTATTGCTGGGCAACAGGTTGCAGTCGAATTATTTCGCAAAACTGCAACCCCGCCCAAGAGGCCAGGCGGTGGTATGTATAACATTTCAAACAAAGGATTTCATTTTACACCAATCATGTACATCATTACCTCATTTCGTGTTTAATACACATGCGCAATAAGCATTGCTAACTAAGCTTTGATTCTCACTGTGATCCGTTACATGGTGTTAGTGTGCTTCTTCGGAACCTGTGTTACATGTAGCTATTTGCACCATGTATCAGCTTATGTTCTAGTTTATGAGCTGTATCTTTGTGATTCACATATTATGTAGCTGTAAAGGTAAAGGTAAAGGGACCCCTGACCATTAGGTCCAGTCATGGCTGACTCTGGGGTTGTGGCGCTCATCTCGCTGTATTGGTCGAGGGAGCCGGTGTCCAGCTTCCGGTCATGTGGCCAGCATGACTAAGCAGCTTCTGGCGAACCAGAGCAGCGCACGGAAATGCCGTTTACCTTCCCGCTGGAGCGGTACCTATTTATCTACTTGCACTTTGACGTGCTTTCGAACTGCTAGGTTGGCAGGAGCAGGGACCGAGCAACGGGAGCTTACCCCATCATCGGCAAGTCCTAGGCTCTGTGGTTTAACCCACAGCGCCACCCGCGTCTGTACTTCTTCCCTAATGGGGGCAGCCACTTGCAAAATCATCAGTTTCATAAAGCAACAGGTTACCATAACTTCTCTATTAGAAGCACACACAAGGATTTATAGGGGTTCACATTATCACATTCATTACAGCCCTGTGGGCCTCCACCACAGAAGCACTGGGGATACTTTGCCTTTTAGAAAGATATTGCCTGTGTCTCAAAGGTGGCTTCCCAGGGGCAGGGAAAGGAGGCAGAAGAGGAGGGCTGTTTGGGCTGTCTCCTGCCCATTCCTTTCTCTGCCCTTATCTGAAGTTCTGAAGGTTTTCAGAGGACTAGCTTAGAATCCATGGCATTATAGAGTTGGAAGGGACCCCGAGGGTCATCTAGTCCAACCCCCTGCAATGCAGGAATCCTTTTGCCCAACAAGGGGCTTGAACCCATGACCCTGAAATTAAGAGCCTCATGCTGGACCAACTGCAGCAAATCGTCTAAGACAACCCTCTGTGATGCAAGACACATAGCTAAATACAACCCAATTCCACGATGCACCTGAAAGAAATTCAGATTTGTTAATCATTTCCCTCTCACTTCATTTTTCACAATCTCTCTGCAATGTGTAATGTATGTGCCTGCAACTCTGGGTAACTCAGGTTGAAACTGAAGAAAGAGGCTGCATTTCATCAGCTGTGAAGATGCCACAAGCCTCTTTGGGCTCATTCCTGGCCTCTCCTCCCACGTGACCTGCCCACCTACTTATGCTCGAAATGATAAATGCATAGTCATAGGATCATGGAATTGTAGCGTTGGAAGGGACCCCAAGGTTCATCTAGTCCAACCCCCTTCAATGCAACCTGCCACTGAGGTCGGCATATTTGCAGGTGGGGTAATAAAAGGGCATTTTCCATTTGTAAATGTGGAGCTGCCCCGACACTTTAAAATAGAAAAGGAAGGTTAGGACTCAGAAGATTCAGCTGAATGGGGTCAAAGCTTCATTTGGGCTCCAACCGGAACATTTCTCCTTGTTTCCAAGGGAGGCCAGGCCTGGGAAATAGTTCTATTTCTTGTGGGTGGTATTGATGCAATAGCTGCAATCAAACCTTGCCCTGTCTCATGGATATACCCAAAATCACATGAGTCAGTGAGTGGAGAAGGAGTCCTGTTGTCTTTTATTTCTGTACAGAAAGGACCAGCAGGGATTTCATTGTCCCAAATCAACTGGCCACCGGTTACAGCGTTCCAAACAGTTTTATACATTTGACAAAAATTCCACACCTTCCATTAAGTTTAAATTTCCTATCCAATCAAAGTACTCAGTTCCTCTTACCCCATTTCCTTATAAGGCACTTAACCCCGTGATTGCTCTAAAGTTACTACAGTGGGAAGCATGCGTACTAGATACGCGTTCAGACGAAGGTCTGCTAGAATTTTATTGGCAGGATTAGATTTCACCTCCAGTTACCGACCACATTCCTTCCAAGCAGGCTCAGTAAGTCGAAACCTTACATGGTACAATTATTTCTAATTCTACTTCGCAAGTGTAAATAGGAGTTGTGGGGAGAGTTCTGGTTGCTTGTTCCATGCATGTTTACTAGAGAAAGCAAGAGTCTTCCCCTGTAAGACAGTTGTGTGAGACTTGAAGCAGCTGTTCTCAAGGCACATCTGTTCCAGAAGCATTGAAGAAGCAGGAATTCCAGGTGGTTGATTGGAGAACCGCCTGGGCTCATGAGCTGGGAGCCCACCTTTGGCGAGCAGTGAAGCTGTGTCCTTCAGCCGGACTCCTCTGGGCCCTGCTGCCCTTTAGGCCTCATCAAAACCTGGCAAGAGCAGAAGGGAACAGTTAGAGGGAAGCCCTGGGTGAGCTGCTCCATTTGCAGAGTCTTGTTTGCTGGGGGTGCTAGGCATTCAACCTGAGACCTTCTGCATGCCAGTACGCCATCCTTGCCACCACTGAGCAATGCCTGTTCAAGCCCCGGCCTTTGGACAAGGGAACAAATGAAAGGCACGCTTGTAAAAGAATTAAATGTAAATGAAGGGACAGTCAGGAACTAGAGAAAGATCGGAGGAATGGACTCAGGCAGGGCCAGTTTTCAGTAGAATGAAGGAATGGTTTATGCAAAGCTGTGGGCAATTGGGCAAGATCTAGGGTAACCTTGGAGGAAGCCGGTTACATCTGTTCAGGCCAGGAGCTTCTCTGCCTGATGGACCCACCCCCTCTTTTGTGACTACAAGAGGAATATTTGGAAACAAGGCTGGTTTCCTCACCAACGGGCACTGTTAAGAAAGAAAAAAGATGGTTGCTTTTCCTGCTCATTTATCCACTGCACCAAGGGCTCTAGCAGAACACAGGGACATCAGAAGAGCCTGCTGGATCAGGCCAGCACCCTGTTCTCAGTATGGGAAATCAGCTAGCAGGATCCAAGCTCAAGAGCCAGCTCTCCTCTACCATGTTATTCTGCAAGTGGTATTCAGAAACACTGGTGCCTTTGACGACGGAGGCAGTGCATAGTCATTCTGGCTGTTGCTGTTTAGTCGTTTAGTCATCTCCGACTCTTCGTGACCCCGTGGACCAGAGCACGCCAGGCACCAACAGACTTCTCCTCTATTAATTTTTCTAATCCTCTTTTAAAACCATCCAAGTTGGTAGCCGTCACTGCCTCCTGAAATTAGGTGTGCTTGCATCTTGTGGGGAGAAGAGAGGGACATAGCTGTTGATATTTTCACCCCTCCCATTGCAAGAATCTCCTGATCTGATGTTTTGAGAAAGGAGGGGGCGGAAACTCCTCTTCTACTCTACCACTCCTGCCTGACTGCCTGACTCTGTGTGTGGAGAGAGTCTTATATAGTGACTAGATGGCTGAGTGGGAGCTGTAACACTCATGCAAGCCAGTAGTTCTTTAGTTTGTAGTAGCTATTAGAAATAAAAGGAGTTATGCTTCACAGCTAGCTTCCGCGTTATTTATACTCTGCTGAGTCTGGTGCTGACAATGCACAGTTGTGGGTCCAGTGTACTGGGACCTGCTTTCCAGGACTGGAAGGTCTCTGAAAGTGCTCCAGTCGCCTAGCCCTGTCGGGGCAGAACTAGTTATTGAGCCCAGTCACTGACATCGGTTGAAAGTCGTACTGACAATAGCAATGGTCAGGAGAGGGCCAGACTCAGTTACAGACTGCAACCGTGTGCCGAGGAAGAATCCGGGAGCGGAGTTTTAATGGTGGAGTTTGTTTATGTTCTCTGGGACTTATTTGTAGCTGCAGCCTGTATGCGAGTGATGAACAGCGGAAGTTGGAATGTGATCTTGCAAACCTTGCAAAGACTGAACAAAGGAAGATGATAATCAACTCTCCCAGCACACCAGGTCTGAGACAACAAGAAGATTATGAAGGACTACAGACGTGAAATGGATTTTATATTTATAAGAGGTGCTGCCCAAGAGGAGGAAATAATGGCTTGCTGTAAGAATGGACAACAACTAGTAAAGGATGAAATGGATATTAAAGAAGAGATGATGTATCAACAGGAGGAAGAGATGGACATATGTTTGCAACAGGAGCGGAAAACCTGATTTTTAAAAAGAAATTGTATTAAATCAAAGTAATTTGGACTGATTTGTAATGATTTGGAAATCCAATAAAAAATAATATATTTTAAAAAGGAGAGGGCCAGACTCTAGTCGTGTGCTTGAACCGCTGCACCCACCTGCCCTTACCTGCCGGGGCGCAAACCTTGCTGCATCCCATTGGGCAGCATTTGTCGGTCCCTTTGCAGTGGTTGTCCTCGCAGCAATCTGTTTTGCATGGCAGCCCAGGAGGGATTTTGAACTTGGGGCACTCGCCGGGTTTTACTGTGGGGAAAACACACACAAAAGAGAGACGGTTAAACCGTGGAACTTGCATTTGCACGATTTCCCCTGGATCCAGGCTAGGTGATGGGCAACACAACAAGCATACTGCAGAACGGACTTTCCCCAGGTGGAGGCGTCCAATGGTCTGGGTCTGGAGTGTGGGCGCTTTCCCCAGGTTGGGATTTAGGAGAGTCGCCCACCTTGGGAATAAAGGCTATAACAGCAGATTTTCAAATTGGGGGTGGGTGGGTGTGATGTGTGGGAATGTTCAGGAATGCAGGAGAGGATATATTGTTTGATTACAGCCTTTCCAACTTGTGTTAACAAGTTCACAATTTAGCAGAGTAACATTCCCCTTTTTAAACTTGCCGCGGATTTGTTTGCTCAGGCTCGCTAAAGCCTCTATAATAACTGTTATTCCCTTATTCCCTCATAAAAGATAAGACACGACACAGTCTTCTATAAAAGTATAAAAAGGTTTACTCACACATCATTCTGTTCACAATAGGATCCCAGAAGGCAGACTTAGTTTAGAAAAGTAACATATACCTGGAAACTATCTCATAAGGAGACAGTCCCTTTCTCCTCTCTCGGCTGGAGGCCAAGAGAGCATCTTTGGCTAAGCAGATGTTGCTTCTTCGACGAAAGTAGTCACAGAGAGAAAGATGGCTGTCCTGCTGTCCTGCCCTGTGCTTTTGTCATTACTTGCACAGGTGAGGCCACGCCCCCTCTAGTTACGTGCAGAGGAAGTCTGTCCCGGCCCAGAAGGAAACAGGAAGTTTACCTGCGGGCTGGGCAAACATTCTTCTCCATGTGTAAACATGTTCACTCTAGGAATGTTGTACTTGACTGCTCTTGTGTTTCACATCCCACATGATGGGATCCTGGAAGAGGATGCGAAGTTCCTCTGGATTTCATGGCAGGGAATGCCTTCATCATCTCTCCCTCCCACAATGAGCCAAGACCAAGGACCCTTCTGATCCACACTGGGCTTCTGGGGGGGTTTGACTTCATCCTCCCCACGCTCCTCATAGCGTTATTTGGGAAGCAGATGGTGGTCTGCAGTGCCCTCCTTCAGCTTTCCCCACTGCGTTGGCTTTGAGAGGGTCTGGGAAGTCACGCCTCTGTTCCTTTATTCTGATGTTGGTGTTGGGGTCAGTACCCTAACCCCACAGACTCTGGCACTCTTGAAAGGCAGTGTTCTCCCTCCTTCCCCAGCACAGAGAGAGCCAGGCAGCTGGCACAGGGCTGGCTTTGAATAACTCAGAATCATAGATGACCTGAGGGCAGTGCTTTCTCTGGGGGGACGTGGGGGTGTGCATACCCCTAAACATTTTGTGAATCTTAAGATTGGCTTCATTGAGGGTCAGTATTTCAATATGAGTAGGAAAATGAGAGGGACGCGGGTGGTGCTGTGGGTTAAATCACAGAGCCTAGGACTTGCCAATCAGAAGGTCGGTGGTTCAAATCCCCGTTGCTCAGTTCCTGCTCCTGCCAACCTAGCAGTTCGAAAGCACGTCAAAGTGCAAGTAGATGAATAGGTACCGCTCTGGCGGGAAGGTAAACGGCGTTTCCGTGTGCTGCTCTGGTTCGCCAGAAGCAGCTTAGTCATGCTGGCCACATGACCCAGAAGCTGTACACCGGCTCCCTCGGTCACGACTGGACCTAATGGTCAGGGGTCCCTTTACCTAGGAAAATGAGATTACCCCTAAACATTTTTTAAAGGAAAAAAGCACTGCCTGAGGGTCATCCAATCCAACCCCCCTGCAATGAAGGAATTCCAGCTCAAGAATCCCTGACAGCTGGACATCCAGCCTCTGCTTAAAGACCTCCAACGACGTCTTTCCAAGGGAGTCCCTTCCACTGTTGAACAACTAACTCTCACTGTCAGAGAGTGATTCTTAATGTTTAGTCAGGATCTCTTTTCTTGTCATTTGAATCCATTGGTTTGGGTCCTCCCCTCGGGAGCAGCAGAAAACAAGGGCCGAATTGTCCATGTGACGGCCCTTCAGATATTTTTTTTTTTGTATATAATTTTTATTAATTTTCCAATAAAAACAAATTTATAACACAATTAAACATTAAGAATTCATCACACGTCTTTTTTCTTTTAGACTTCCATCAACATGTCTGATAATTTTCCGTAGTTATTACATATCTTCACATTTCTTCATTTATATTGCACTATGTATATCTTATCTTACCATATTATTTAAACAATATTTCTATCAAACCTTGGCCCTTCAGATATTTGAAGGGCTGTCTCACTTGAACAATTGTTTGACGTATGCATTTGTTTTGTGCTTTCTTTAGATACAATTGACCTTCTGATACGATTGTAATGAGTGTAGCATTTGTTAATTGCCGTTGTTAACTACTGTGAGCTTGTTTGAGCTCACCATTGTTGCTGGAATAGAAGTGGAATAGAAATATTACTGGTAAATAACATGGTGATTAAAAAAGATCATTAGTGGGGGGTTTTCTCAGAGACGAGGGCTACACTTGTCCCTTTGGGTACTTCTCAGGAGCACTTGAAAGCCTTTGTGCCAGAAGCAGATTGAAGTCCCGGGGAATTGATGAAGCTAAGAATCTTAACAGCTGCTGAATGGCTGGATTCTGACCCCTCCGTTCTTGCTCAGCTCCTCGGTAAAGAGCTCACAGGCTAGGGCTCCCAGCTCTTTCCCATACACCCCACCTCCCTCTAATATAGGGGACATTCTACTGAATGCGAGACTGGTGAACCCCAAGACCCCAGTCTGCTTCTGAAGGGAAAGGACTTCTTACCGTTTAGTGGAGTTTGGCAAGTGTGGCCACAGTTGTTGCTGCAGCACTTCTGGTCTTCAGGACATGAATCATCTCCAGAACATTCCTCCACACACGTTCCAGCACCATCCGGTGGGGGGCAGTATCCTGGCTTCCCTGGAACAGAACCACCACATGACTTCCCAGCAGTGGAGTGGGGGTCTTTTAAGTCAGCCCACTCTGGGCTCCAGGCTCCCTTATAGATTTGTAGAGTTGGAAGGGATCTCCCAGGGCATCAAGTCCAAGCCTCAGCTCAAGATTCCCTGCAGATGACCATCCAACCTCTGCCTAAAGCCCTCCAAGGAATGAGAGTCCACCACCTCACGAAGGAGCCTGTTCTACTGTCAAACAGCTCTTATCATCAGAAAGTTCTTCCTGATGTTGAGTCATAACCTTCTTTCTTGTAATTGTAATCCATTGGCTTGGGTCCTACTCTCCGGAGCAGCAGAAAACAAGCTTGCTCCATCTTCCATGTGACAGCTTTCAGGCATTTGAAGAGGGCTGTCATGTCACCTCTTAGTCTTCTCTTCTCCAGGCAAAATATACCCAACTCCCTCAACTGTTCCTCACAAGGCTTGGCTCCCAGACCCTTGATCACCTCTGTTGCCCTCCTCTGCACACCTTCCAGCTCGTTAATATCCTTCTTAAACTGTGGTATCCAGGACTGGACATGGGACTGTATGTGTGGTTATATAATAATATAACACAAAGGGCTGGGCTGGGCAGGTGGGGGATGCAGCTGTCTTTTAGCAGCACACCAAGATCACAGCATTCCAGAATTTGAACCCCCAAGGGTCATCTAGTCCAACCCGCTGTGACACAGTAATCCCAGCTAAAGAATCTCTGACAAACCTCGTGTGAAGGAGAGTCCACCACCTTCCAAGGGAGCCTCTGCCTTTGATTAACCTGCAGTTTGAGGGCCCTTTCCTGGCAGTGCTGCTTACCTTCTGACGCGCAGTCTGGTGTCTTAGAACCTGCCAGTGTCAGCTCAGCACAAAGGGTGAGGAGCCCCACAAGGACCATGAGGGCAGACTTCATGGTGCAGCTGGAAGAGAGGTGTGAGTGCCAAGACCCAGCCCCTGAGGGATATATATGCCCTCCTTGAAGAAGAGGGTGGCTTTGGAACCAGAGCCAAAAATTAGTAGGTGATGCAACGATGAGATGACAGTTTGGGTGACCTTTTCACAAAAAAATGGGTTTTGGCAGGAAATGAAGACATTGCCTCCGGAGATTGGTTCATACCTGTTTGGGGCCATTGTTGGCAACTTTTTCCAGTCAAAACTGGAGCTTCCTGGTTCTGCTGGCTTCTGGCAGGAGTAAACCCCAGGACATGGGGAAACTCCACAGCCCTGACCTGGCCTGGCAGAAGGGGGCTTGCGTACCAGGTGGAGGGCAGCATCGCTGGTGATTCTCAATGGGCAGCTCTTTGTCCCCTGAGTGAAGAAAAATAAAACGGCAAAAATGCAAAGGTGGAGCTGAGAGCATGAAAATATTATTACAATTGACTCCAGTCTCTGGGCAGTGAGAGACTCCAGAGATTCAAGGTGCTTATATGGGTTTTGTTTCCTTGGAAAGAAGGTCAGTGGAGACTATGATGTCTTTGGGATAGATGGTTTTATTTACACATATACACAACCTGGAAAGATTGAGGGCACAAGAAGAAGGGGACGGCAGAGGCCGAGATGGTTGGACAGTGTTCTTGAAGCTACCAGCATGAGTCTGACCAAACTGCGGGAGGCAGTGGAAGACAGGAGTGCCTGGCGTGCTCTGGTCCAGGGGGTCACGAAGAGGCGGACACGACTAAATGACTAAACGACAACAACAAACATACACAACCTGAGCATAGGAGGGGAGCGGGTTCTCAGCACTGGTGGAGGAAGAGGCGGGTGGGGCGAGCGCCCTGCCCCCGGCAGCGCGATTCCAGTGGGGTTTCATCGCGGCTGCCCCCTGCACATGCTGGGCACCCCGCTCCTGCAGGCAGTGCACCCCGCCCCTGAAGGTGGCATGCCCCACCCCTAGAAGGAGCGCCCCACCCCTGCAGTGGCATACCCTGCCCCCAGGACATGTGCTCCATCCCTTTGGGTAGTGCACCCCGCTCTTGGGATGTATGCCAGCCCTGCCCCGCCTGCTCTCCGCCCCCGGTGCTGGAGCATGAAGCTCTGCCACTGGTTCTCAACATCAACAGCCCAAAAGATGATGATGATGAAGAAGAAGAGTTTGGATTTGATATCCCGCCTTTCACTCCCCTTCAGGAGTCTCAAAGCGGCTAACAATCTCCTTTCCCTTCCTCCCCCACAACAAACACTCTGTGAGGTGAGTGGGGCTGAGAGACTTCAAAGAAGTGTGACTGGCCCAAGGTCACCCAGCAGCTGCATGTGGAGGAGCGGAGATGCGAACCCGGTTCCCCAGATTATGAGACTACCGCTCTTAACCACTACACCACACTGGCTCTAAGGAAGCATCTTCCTTCCCCATTAGTCTCAGCTTTGGCTCCAGCACAGAGCAAGCAGGTCTCTATGTCTCCAGCTTCCAGCCTACTTCCAGCTCAGCTCACACCCAAAAAACTTTGGCAATTGTTCTCCTACCGTGCAGGTAGGTGAAGGGGTGGAGGAAAGGACCGCCAATTTTTTATAATGCACAGAGTAATTTATTTGGTTATGCGGATGGTGGTGCTTAACTAATCATTCCCTAGACTGGTTTGGAAAGTTTGCTTTCAAACATTCTACCCCCACAGATACAGGATCACAAGAACTGCAGGGAACTCTGTGCATCATCCAGACTGACACCCCCTCCCCAAATCTCATAGCAATTTCAGCAGAATTATGGAACAGATTACTTTTAAAGCAAACTCTTCATTTCTGGCATTTCACTTGGAATGGCGAGAAGCTGTGATCAGAGGTCCTGAGGAAGCCATATCTCCTGCATGCATTCCCATAGAATCAGAGATCTGTAGGGTTGAAAGTGACCTCCAGGGGTCAACTAGTCCAGTGTTTCCCAAACAGCAGGGACCCAAGTTTGGGAAAGACTTATCTAGTCCAACCCCCCGCAATGCAGGAATCACAAGGTTCCCCATTGACAGGATCCCCATTGCTCCCTCTCCGTGTTGTGTGGTGAGTTCTCACCCCCCCAGTGGAAATAAAGACACATGACATAATTATTAAGGTTAATGGGCTAAAAAGGGCCACAACTTTGTTGGTTACAGGTGATGAGTGGTATTGGCTTAGGCATTGGTCCTAAATGACTATATCTGACTCCAGCCCGTCTGCTTGAAGTCTGGGAAGGGTTAACCACCAGTAGGGGGAGTCCTGCTGGTGCACATCAACTAGGAACTCCCCCGGGGTCACCGCTAGAGGGCGTGCCTTAGGCCCTCACCTCCATAGGTTTCGAACAGGGCCACGCCCCCTGGAATCCTTTATTGGACTACCCTTCAATATGCGGGGCAGGTGATAGCACTCCCTCCCCTCTTCCATCTACAGAACAATACCAATGCCTAACCGCCAATACCCAGAAAGTTGTGACAATTTGCTATGAGGTAGGTGAAAACCAAGTGGTCGGTGCCAATTTGCCAAGTGGAAAAATTCAATGGCGACCAACGAAGGTCCATAGCAAGGTCCAGGAACAAAAACCTTATAGGGTGGGAGGGTGGGAAACAGGAACAGCTGGCTGGCCGGCAAAGAGGGAGATCCCCTGCCGTGCCTGTGTTAAATAGGGCAGGCCACGCCCCCAGAGCCAGCCGATTGGCTGGCCAGAGGGTGACGCAGCCAGGGATTCCTGCAACCCCACCTCCTCTGCAGGGCGGAAGTGGCTCTGTTGAACAGCTGCATGAAACTGTGGGGAGATCTGGAACATGGTATTGGCAGCCTGAGAACGAGAGCGGTCTTCCCCCCCTCCTCCTTCACATATCCCAAGAAGGCCACAGAGAGACAGAAGGTGTGCTGAGATAACTGAGATCACATGCAGAAGCATCACTGGTCATTCCCCAAATTGATGAGGCTCATTTGACAGCAACAAGTAGACCAAGCTTTAGGGTTATTGGCCAAGTCCTGTGGAACTCTCTGCCACTAGAGATTCAACAGGCGCCTTCTTTGCCAGTTTGCCTGCTGAAAATTTTGCTATTTCACCAGGCCCATGCAAGCAGTTAAGAATAAATTGTTCCACAATGTTAATCAATGTCTGTTTTTAACTTTTTTATTGTATGGGTTTGTGTTTTTATTGCTGTAAACCTCTTACACACACACACACACACACACACACACACACACACACACACACACACTCTCTCCTGTGGTATACTAATATCTAAATGAATGAATGAATAACCATTGCTTGAAAGCAGCCAAGGACCAGATCACAGAGGCTACCAAACTGGAAATGGATCTAGGCAACAAGGCTGACGCTTTGCCAGAGAATTAGCCAATCTGAGGCTAAATTTACAACCGGTCTTGGGTGGAGCTGCATTTTGTTATCCGAGTCCCACCTGAGCTTTGGAAGTGATGCTGGATGTGGGTGCTCAGCTGGGAGCTGCGGCCAGAAGTCTTATCGCAGAACATCTGCTGCTGTGACAGCTGCTGTAAGCTGTTCCTGGAAAAGGCAAGCTGGCAAGTTGGCACATGCCTCAGCCACATCCAGAGGAGGTTCTGGCTGCTACTACTACTATAATTATTAGGATGCAGGTGGTGCTGTGGGTTAAACCACAGAGCCTAGGACTTGCCGATCAGAAGGTTAGCGGTTTGAATCCCCACGACAGGGTGAGCTCCCGTTGCTCGGTCCCTGCTCCTGCCAACCTAGCAGTTCGAAAGCACGTCAAAGTGCAAGTAGATAAATTGGTACTACTCCGGTGGGAAGGTAAATGGAGTTTCCGTGCGCTGCTCTGGTTTGCCAGAAGCGGCTTAGTCATGCTGGCCACATGACCCGGAAGCTGTATGCCGGCTCCCTCGACCAATAAAGCAAGATGAGCACTGCAACCCCAGAGTCAGCCACGACTGGATCTAATAGTCAGGGGTCCCTTTACCTTTACTACTACTACTACTACTATTATTATTACTACTACCTTACCCCGCCTTTCTCCCTGATGGGACTCAAGGCAGCTTAAAGATAATAATAATAACCATTAAAAGCATAGAATAAAACACAAATTAAAAACAACAACAGCCATTAAACATTGTGTGTGTGTGTGCATGTCATTTATTAAAACCAAACAAATAATTACAATAAAAACAGCACAACACCGGCCCTTTCATTAAAACAGCACTTTCCCCGCCCTGTAAGTATTTCTTTCTTTCATTCTTGGAAAGACCATGTCATGCAAGCTCATCCCAGAAGCAGACATTAGTTGATGCTCAAAGTCCTGGGTCTCTGGGGTATCTATATTCCTTTTGAATTAGCCCCACGCCAAGCTCAGCTTACCAATTAAAACAGAAAGCAAGAGAAACTCTTAAAGGTATTGTTCCACCTGCAATTCTGGTTCCATCACTGTGACCACTGGAACACGCTCCGTCAGGACTTGGGCTGCTGCGCTTTGCATCCATTGAACTGGCTGCCTCCTTGTCCTTCCAGCAGGTGAAGACTTTCCAACCGGCTTTCGGGAAGTGCTGTTTTAATGAAAGGGCTGGTGTGGTGCTGTTTTTATTGTAATTATTTGTTTGGCCTTAATAAATGACACACACACACACACACAGTTTAATTGTTGTTTTAAATTTGTGTTTTATTCTCTGCCTTTAGTGGTTGTTATTATTATTATCCTTAAGGTGCCTTGAGTCCCATCAGGGAGAAAGGTGGGGTAAGGTAATAATAATAATAATAATAATAATAATAATAATAATAATAATAATAGTAGTAGTAGTAGTAGCAGTAGTAAAGGTAAAGGGACCCCTGACCATTAGGTCCAGTCGCTGATGACTCTGGGGTTGTGGCGCTCATCTCGCTTTGTTGGCCAAGGGAGCCAGCGTTTGTCCACAGACTGCTTTTCTGGGTCATGTGGCCAGCATGACTAAGCCGCTTCTGGCGAACCAGAGCAGCGCACGGAAATGCTGTTTACCTTCCTGCTAGAGCGGTACATATTTATCTACTTGCACTTGGACGTGCTTTCAAACTGCTAGGTTGGCAGGAGCAGGGACTGAGCAACGGGAGCTCACCCCGTCACGGGGATTCGAACCGCCAGCCTTCTGATCGGCAACTCCTAGGCTCTGTGGTTTAACCCACAGTGCCACCCACGTCCCTCCATGTGGTTAGGACTCCTCATATTCACACTGCTCCCACCTGAGTCTTCCACCTGAGGGTCACACAATGCTGCCACTTTGGACTCTGTGTGGAACAGGAATCAGCTCTTGGCTGCTGAATAACCAGAGGAAGAGGCCCCAGGAGTTCTGGTCACCCTCCCTGCCCATCACTGCAGGGGGGTCCTGCACACACAGCTGCTGCTGTCCTGTGTCCAGTTGATTTCAGAAGAGGAAGGTGGGCATGAAAGCAGCAACACACTCCAAGAGGGAGCCCACAAAGGACCTGGGTCCCAGAGGCAAGACACAGCAAGCCCTGCTTCATTAGTCAAATATTTGAGAACTAGGGATGGAAGTCAAGAGAGGGGTGCATTATTTGACCTACAAGATCCTGTTACACCCAGCCTGCTGTAAATCAATGGCCTTAGTTCTCCTGCTTCTACCCCCCAACGGACAGTGACCCTTCGCCCTTCACCCAAGTGCATTTCCCCTGCTAACTCTGCCCCATTGCGAAGCTGCCCTTCCCTGGCTGTATGTGTGATCCGTTGGGTTTCCACAGCCCTCAGCCAGAGGCTCTTCCTCCCTCCCTCCTGCCAACACCCTTTTGGAAAGATATAAGCAAGCAAGACTCAAGAACAAGACACTCTGGTATGCAGGCACAGGGATCATTTTACTGCAGGCAGGGAAGGATGCTGGATCGGGCCCATTGGGTCAAGAGGGAGCTGGGTCTATCGTTGCCTTCACTCCTTGGGTGCTGGGTTCACCCTCTCCAAAACTGTAGAAGTTGCAGGGATTTCAGGCTGTGCATCACTGTCATCAATTTCCTGCAGGGGTAAAAGAGTGTTCAGGCATCCAAGAACCCTCGAGAGATCGGTGCTCATCACCCTAGCTAAGCAGACGACAAGGGTATCCCTTACCTGGAGATGCCCAGATGGAGCCTGGGACCAAGGTGCTCATTGACAGAGCCTTGGCCCCATCCCCCTGTTCCCATGTCATGATTATGGACCATCTCTTAGCTGCCAGTTCAGAGGAAACAGGCAAAACTCCTTGAGCAAAACTTGGACAATTTGTGCAGAACTGCTGTCTTCAGCCCACCTAGTTCCTTTCCTGACTCCATTCAAGGTGCCTACATTAATGTCTAACGCCCTAAATAACGTAGGCACCAACTATCTGAGAGAGCTTCTCCATACTTGCAGACTCTCTTGGGAGTAAACATCAGCAGGCAGTTCCTCCACCCTGACAAAGTCATCTCTGGGGCAGCCCCTAAGTTGGGGGAACTCCCTTCCCACTGAGGTGTGTCTGGCACCCTCATTATGTTGTTCCCACCTGATAGCTATCTACATTTTGGGGGACCAACTGTATTCCTGAGACTGCAATTTGTTTTAACTGCAGTTTCAAACTGCAACACACACTGGGAGCCCATAGTGAAGGGAAAGGGGGAGGCAATATATAACAATAAATCATCCACAAGGGGCTCAGCATCTTACTTGGTTTTTCACAGACCATGGAGCAAAATTTTGGGCAGCATTTCTGGATGGAAGGACAATCATAATCTGTATTACACCACTTAATGCAAGGTGGCTTCACTACTGCAGCATAGACAGGGCAATTTCCAGGCTTCCCTGTAACAAAGAACATCATTATGGCTCAGAGACAACATTTGAAAAGCCTTTATTTACCCCAGCCTTTATAGGATGAGCACAGCCCAGATGAATAAGTTTCCTCCTGTTTTTCTCCTCCCTCTGAGCACAGAGTTGAACATCTGGGTTGCAACTGGATCAGTCTTTGCTGGGGCTGGCTAACTTCTCCCACAATGGCCACCCCCATCCCTTGATGGGGATGTGTAGTGTGGTGGAGTGGTTAAGAGCGGTAGAATCGTAATCTGGGGAACCGGGTTCACGTCTCCACTCCTCCACATGGAGCTGCTGGGTGACCTTGGGCTAGTCACACTTCTCTGAAGTCTCTCAGCCCCACTCACTTCACAGTGTGTTTGTTGTGGGGGAGGAAGGGAAAGGAGATGGTTAGCCGCTTTGAGACTCCTTTGGGTAGTGATAAAGTGGGATATCAAATCCAAACTCTTCTTCTTCTTGATGCCAAGTTCTTTCCAGCTTTGGACTGGGCACCAGAGACCTCCTTTCTGCACCTGCTTAACTCCTGGGCTGCAGCTTTAAGGGCCACCTTTAGTTGCTTGTGTGTGTTGGGGAGGTGCCTCCATCTCCATCCTCCCCTCCCCTCCTCATCTATCACCCCACTTCTCTTCCTTCCTCCCATCCATAAGAACTCTCTCGTTTCCTACAGGAGATGGCAACACATTGAAGGATTCACTGTGGAGCCACTTACAACATTCCCAGGTATAGCGGTGCCTCTGCTCCTCTGAAGAGTCTGGACTCTACACTTGGAAGGGTTTGGGGGTGTGGGATGAAGGGGATCCCACACAAAGCATCATCAGAAGGATCGGCCCCAATGGGGTCACATACCTTGGGCTGAGGCAGAGGGCATCATGGCACAGAGAGCAAAGAGCCCCACGAGGAAGAAGACGAGGCCACCAGACTTCATGGTTAGGCAGAGCAGAGTGCTCTCTAGCCTGTAGCCAGGTGCTTTATAAGGCCACATCCTCAGGGGAGCCCTGCCCAGATTTAATTGGCTGTAGGAAGGTGAGGCCGTCATTGCACAAGAAATGATGAGAAGCATGTATTGCACAGGTTGTGGTCCCTGTACAAGGGAAGATCAAAGAGGTTGTTTGGCAATATAGTCCCCATTTCCCCATTCAGAGACACAACAGCACATGTCCCACTCAGAGGCTTCCCTGATGCTTCTGGTTGGGCACAGTGAGGATGGAATGATGGCGCAGCAGCAGGGTCTTTGGGGGCTCCTCTTGCCTCCTCATGCTCTCCTCCAAGCGCAACCAGTGGAGCACTTCACTGTGCAGTCTTTCTGGGCCCACCAAGCACCTTCTGCCAGGTTCAAAGAACCACGGGCTTGCAAAAAACAAACAGACCCCTTAACCATTTGAACTGGAAGATGGAGAAAGCATTTGGAATACCATGTGCAGTTCTGACCACCTTCCCTTGATATGATTTTTTTTTTTTGAAAAGGTTCAGAAAACGGCAACCAAAACTATGAAAGGGATGGAGCCCAAGAGCTACAAAGAAAAGTTTATAATAATAATTTTTTATTTGTATCCCACCCTCCCCAGCCGAGGCTGAGCTCAGAGCGGCCAGTAAAAAGGTGTAGCTAGTTAAGTCAAAAATGCTGCTCACTTTGCCACTAACCTGCTTCCCCTCCTCTGGCTTCTTACCACATCCTGGAGCTTCCCTCTGCTTGCTTAAGCATGGTCAAGGTTTAGTAGAACAGCTTAGTCAGGATATGGCTGTTTGAAGGTGGGACTCTTCTGTGCAGCTGTCCTTTGTGCCTTACGACAGCTGCCCAGCCGGCTGGGATGGGGATGAAATGCTTATGGGTCTATGTGTCTAAGGGTAGCATTGCTGCAGAAATAGTAATTTATTATGGGAAGTGGCAACCCATGCTAGAAGGGCAAGGGCAAGTGTATTTAGGGAGCAATTGGGCAAACATCTATCTGAGTGCTTCCCAGGAAAGAGAGCTAGAGGCTCTGCTTGAAGAGGAGGCAAAGAATATGTTTGAGGAGTCACATCATCTAATGACTCATATTAAGGCTGTGGTCTACTAAGATGCCTGGATCCTTTTCACAGATCTCTATCTATGTTTTTATCCAGGCCCACTGGTTTGGGATCTGTGTTGCTTTTAATAATAACAATAATTTATTACTTATACCCCCCCCAATATGGCTGTGTTTCCCTAGGTGGCTTCCAACAAGAGATTGAAAATACATTAAATCTTCCAGCCTGAACCTGTCTTTCCTGCTACTTTGGGGAAACAGCGCCTAGGCAGACTGGGAGAGGACATTGTCCTGGACAAACAACGCTTGGCTGCTGCTCCCAGCACAATATCCTTCCCGCTAGCATCATTATCTTCCTCCTCTTCATGCTCTTGTGAAAACAGTCCCCATCTGGGTCATCCCAAACGCTGTTGGATGGAGAAGCATTTTCTTTTCTTTTCTTTAAAGGATATTTATTGAAATGTTCAACTTTAATACATTAAAAAAGAATCAAAAAAGAAAAAAGAAAAAAATTTAAAAACACATAAAGTTCACAATCCTTATTTTTCTATAACATATTTCCCTGACTTCCCCACACCTCCCCTTCTTATATTCCAATTCAAATTGTTAGTTCAGCAAGTTCTTATCCCTAATTTTTGACCTTTTTCTATTTAGTTCATTTTAAAAAACCAATTTTACCTTATCCAAACTTAAACATCAATACTTATACATCAGTACTCATTCTTAAAACATTTTTCTAAAGTCAACCCAAATTCCCTTCCATGAATTCCCCAATTTTCATACAAATAACAAAGCAAAGTAAAAACAAAACAGATTGTAATTATGCACCCTTTGGATTCCCAAACTCCACCCCCCCTTTCCCGGTTTCAATCCCCAACAAATGTCCATCAGTCTTAGTCTACTATCAGCCTGGAGATCTCAAGTCCGAGGCTCTTAATTCTCTCTCAATTCCTCTCTGCCGGTTTTTTTGATAGTCCTTAATATTAAACACCAGATCTCGGAGAAGCTCTGGCCCAACGGGATCCATGTTTCTTCCAGCCAGACCTCCATACTTAAAAGTGGAGCCTGAATCTTGTTTCTTACTCCTTTCAAGTCCAAATGTCCCCAAAGCTCCAACTTCCACCTTAAACAAATTTGTAATCCTTGGGTCTTCAGATCTCCACATAAGGAGATCTCTCCATTCTTCAATCTCCAATTCAGATCAGATTTTCGACATCAAGTTCTTATTTTCCTTTGTAGCCATCATGTCAGGCCTCTGGCTCTCCTTTGTCATCTGCAAAATTACAGCTCCTCCTTCCTTTTCCTCAAGAACAACATATATCTCCTTCTCCACACTCTCAAAGCTCTCACGTTTCTCTTTTTGTCCAGCTGCATGGACTTCCTGAATCAAATCCTTATCAAATTCAGTGATGTTGTTTACTGTTAAGTTCAGAGTTGCAACATTTGTAGCCAAAACATCAATTTGGCCTTGTAACTTTCCCAAGAGAACAAAAACTCTGTCCAATTCAGCTTGAATTTTCCCTCCTCCAGCCATTCTTGTAATGTCCCAAATCCCCCTCTAGAGGGATTTTGGTAACTTAATATTCCTTCCAGTTCAAATCCAAAAATCAAGTTAGTTTGTATCAGTTCTTCCTTGTTTTCAACAAATTGTAACCAAATTGTAACAAATATAACCAGCAGAAGCAACAGAAACAAAGTTCTCTTTTCCCGTCTTGACAGCTAATTTGACAGCTGTCAGACTCTTCAATACCTCATCAACAGGCTCTCTCGTGGAGCACTCCCGGGTCCGGGGGGGGGGGGGTGGCACTTCAGCTCCCAAGATTAGCTCTTTATCCTCCAGTAAGATTTCTTATACTGCCAAATCGTGAAATTAATGTCTTTTACCAAGTAAAAAAAGAAGGGGTTCTCTCGACCTTAGTTAGCAGGTCCTTGCTTTAGATTATTTACAAGACGGGGAGACGGACTTCCTGTTTGCGCCTTCCCCGATCGTGCCTAATTAAAAAAAAAATTCTTTACAATTCCAATTTCCGTACTACTCACGGGTTGTTGCTTTAAAGTCCAATTGCTCACAAGAAGAAGTCAGCGCTCTCCGACCATGGCAATGCGGCTTCACTCCGCAGGAGAAGCAGTCGACTCTCAGCACCGTGCCGCTCACCCCGTCCCCCGTTCCGAAGCCTTTAAAAAGGCTCCTTCGCAGGTCGGGGGGCGCAAATGGTGCCCGCTGAGTCACCAGGTTCACAGGCTTCACCGCCTGTGATTTTTGAGGGCCCCCGCGTCGCCGCAGTGGCAAGACCCAATCCTGCGGAGCCGATTCCCTCTGGAGCTCGGAGGGAATCCGCCATTAGCCGATGGTGCTAACCCGGAAGTCTGGATGGAGAAGCATTTTCAGCTATGCTTCCCAGTGGCACAGCCATCAAAGTTGTATTTAATGCATGAAATTTATACACAGCTTGATTGTAAAAAGAAGAAGCTCAAAGCAGTTTACGAAGGAGACAAAATGATACAATTATCCATAAGAAATATAAAGACTTTCAAAAAGTTAAAATAATAATAGGCTGGAAACAGATTAAAACTCACATCAGCTTTGTAAACATGTGGACAAGAGTGTCTAAATAACGTTTTAGCAGTCACTGAAAAGCGTGCAGTGAAGGCACCTGCTTCGAATCAATAGGTGAGGAGTTACAACGTGTAGGCACTGCTAAAAGATCATTCAGAGATTTAATTATTTTGTCTACGTTGTTTGTTTCAAAGGCTGTGGTCTCAGCTGTTTCTTCAGTTGGCCAGCAAGACTTGGAAGAAGGCACCCTTTCAGGGCTGCACTGCATATTTTAGGGTCAAAAAAGGAGATTTATCTATTTTGCCCCAGCACAAAATGAAGAGTCCTGTAGCTGGATCAGACCCAAGACTTGGCCCATCTACTCCAGCATCCTGTTCTCACAGTGGCCAAGCAGAAGTCCCAACGGGAAGCCCAAAGCATCACCTGATGGGGTGGCCAAGAGCCTAGTTCTACTTGGGCTCCTGTGCCTTTGCAGATCCATGACAGCTAGGCCAGCAGCTGTGCTGTTCCTCATAGTTGCATCTTGACCCGGTGTGGTGTAGTTGTTAAGAGCGGTAGACTCGTAATCTGGTGAACCAGGTTCAATTCCCTGCTCCTCCACATGCAGCTGCTGGGTGACCTTGGGCCAGTCACACTTCTGTGAAGTCTCTCAGCTTCACTCACCTCACAGAGTGTTTGTTGTGGGGGAGGAAGGGAAAGGAGAATGTTAGCCGCTTTGAGACTCCTTCGGGTTGTGATAAAGCGGGATATCAAATCCAAGCTCTTCTTCTTCTGTCTTCACCGTTGACATAACACTCAATCGTATCGGGCTTGCAAAGTGATGGGAGGGAGGCTGTCTGGACCAGGAAACATGGTGGTTTCACAGAGGAGGAAATGCAATTGCACCAGTCAGAGTTGATGGTTGTGGTCACCCTGAGCCCCCACCCGTGAGATAGATGATGGTGATGATGATGATGATGATAATAATAATAATAATAATAATAATAATAATAATAAATTTTATTTATATCCTGCCCTCCCCAGCCGAAGCCGGGCTCAGGGTGGCTAACAACAATCAAATAATCAAACAGTCAAATAATCAAACATTCTAAAAATATTTCATTATAAAAATTAATTAAAATCAAGTTGATGGCAACCAATTAAGCAAAATTCTGTGCAGGTTGCCAGAGGAGGGAGTCAGGCTGCGCCCTGACCAAAGGCCTGGTGGAACAACTCTGTCTTGCAGGCCCTGCGGAAAGATGTCAGGTCCCGCAGGGCCCTAGTCTCTTGTGACAGAGCGTTCCACCATGATGATAGCACACTTTATCAGGGATCCCAGGGCGGTGTACATTAAAAACACATTGCAGAACATAAGTGACAAAAACACAATAAAAACATACTAAAAATGCAAAAGCCTTTGACTGTGTCAACCACAGCAAACTATGGCAAGTTCTTAAAGAAATGGGAGTGCCTGATCACCTCATCTGTCTCCTGAGAAACCTCTACGTGGGACAAGAAGTTACAGTCCGAACTGGATATGGAACAACTGATTGGTTCAAAATTGGGAAAGGAGTACGACAAGGCTGTAAATTGTCTCCCACTAGAAGCAATATCTTATAGACAAGTCTGCCCAGATTTTCAGAAAGCTGGGGCAAGTTTTAATCTGCTTTTAGGGTAATGTTATTTTACTTTTCTGAAGGTCCTTATATTTCTTATCGATAATTTTATTGTTTTATAAACCACTTTGTTAAATATAGTTAAAGCTATGGTTTTCCCAGTAGTGATGTATGGAAGTGAGAGCTGGACCATAAAGAAGGCTGATCGCCAAAGAATTGATGCTTTTGAATTCTGGTGCTGGAGGAGACTCTTGAGATTCCCATGGACTGCAAGAAGATCAGACCTATCCATTCTGAAGGAAATCAGCCCTGAGTGCTCACTGGAAGGACAGATCCTGAAGCTGAGGCTCCAATACTTTGGCCACCTCATGAGAAGAGAAGACTCCCTGGAAAAGACCCTGATGCTGGGAAAGATGGAGGGCACAAGGAGAAGGGGACGGCAGAGGACGAGATGGTGGGACAGTATTCTCGAAGCTACCAGCATGAGTTTGACCAAACTGCGGGAGGCAGTGGAAGACAGGAGTGCCTGGCGTGCTCTGGTCCAGGGGGTCACGAAGAGTCGGACACGACTAAATGACTAAACAACAAAACCACTTTGAGCTTCTTCCTTTTCTACAGTCAAGCAGTGTATAAATTTTATGAGATAAATAAAATAAATTGTGGAGCTGAGGGGTTTCCACCACAGACCCCTGAACAAGAGACAGACCCCGGGGTCTCTTGCCTTATTCAGTGGTATCACTCTGACTGCTCTGGCCCTGGAAAGTGTAGCTGGACGTGTTTCTCCATCCAAAAGCATATGGGGTGACCTACATGGGAACTGTTTGCACAAGAGCAAGTAGGAAGATTATGATGATACCCGGAAGGATATTGTGCTGAGAAGGCAGCCAAGCATTGTCTGTCCAGACCATTCCCTCCTAGTCTGTCTAGGTGCTGTTTCCCCAGAGCAGCGGGAAAGACAGGTCAGGGCCGCCCTTCCAAACAACACGGTTCCCCGCCCTGTAAGTATTTCTTTCTTTCATTCTTGGAAAGACCATGTCATGCAAGCTCATCCCAGAAGCAGACATTAGTTGATGCTCAAAGTCCTGGGTCTCTGGGGTATCTATATTCCTTTTGAATTAGCCCCACGCCAAGCTCAGCTTACCAATTAAAACAGAAAGCAAGAGAAACTCTTAAAGGTATTGTTCCACCTGCAATTCTGGTTCCATCACTGTGACCACTGGAACACGCTCCGTCAGGACTTGGGCTGCTGTGCTTTGCATCCATTGAACTGGCTCCCTTCTTTCTTTTTCTTTTTTTAAAATAATTTGTATTAAATTTCCAATTGACAAACCAATCATATCACATTAATTCCAAATTATAACAATACATAATAAACTCCAAATATTTAGCCAAATTTTAAATTTTTGTTGGGGGTACCCATGCTTCAAGTTCAGATAGGGTCCAATCCTCTCATACTTCTGCTGCTTTGATTATCTCAAGTCCCATCTTTCCATCTCTTTGTTGTTATCCTTTACAAATCCGATCTTCCAATCTTCTTGTTGTTATCATTTCCCCCCCTTTATAACCTCTGAGATTATCTCCACAAGCGAGTTGAAGCAAACATTATTATATATATTTTTTAAAATATATTTATTGAAGTTTTACAAAAAGGAAAAAAAATTACAAAGTAGAAGAGAACAGAAAAAAAGAAAAAAGTAAGTACAAAAAATACGAAGATACATAAATAAAAAAGGATAAAAATACAAAAAAGTAGAAAAAAGTAGTTAAAAACAAATCAATTTTTCAAACCTTAAATTTCATTTACTTATTTCCCTGACCTCCTCACACCTCCCTTTTTTGTATTCCCGTTCACATAATTAATTCAGCAAATCCTTACCCTCTTTCTTTTATCTTAACTCAATATCTCAACATATTATAACTTTATATTTTCATCCGTTATCAATCCATTTTTACATATTCTTATTAACCTTGTTGCTAAGGCCGCTTGATTTCAATCCAACATCATTTTAACATTCATTAATTTTACAATGTTTCTGCAAATAGTCTTTAAATTTCTTCCAATCTTCTTCCACCAACTCTTCTCCCTGGTCTCGGATTCTGCCAGTCATTTCTGCCAGTTCCATATAGTCCATCACTTTCATCTACCATTCTTCCAGGGTGGGTAAATCTTGTGTCTTCCAATACCTTGCGATGAGTATTCTTGCTGCTGTTGTAGCGTACATAAAGAAAGTTCTATCCTTCTTTAACACCAATTGGCCGACCATGCCCAGGAGAAAGGCCTCTGGTTTCTTCAAGAAGGTATATTTAAATACCTTTTTCATTTCATTATAAATCATCTCCCAGAAAGCCTTTATCCTTGGGCACGTCCACCAAAGGTGAAAAAATGTACCTTCATTTTCTTTACATTTCCAACATTTATTATCTGGCAAATGATAGATTTTTGCAAGCTCGACTGGTGTCATGTACCACCTGTATATCATTTTCATAATATTCTCTCTTAAGGCATTGTATGCCGTAAATTTCATACCTGTGGTCCACAACTGTTCCCAGTCAGCAAACATAATGTTATGTCCAACATCTTGTGCCCATTTAATCATAGCAGATTTAACCGTTTCATCTTGAGTATTCCATTTCAACAGCAAGTTATACATTTTTGAAAGTATCTTTGTTTTGGGATCTAACAGTTCTGTTTCCAATTTTGATTTTTCCACCTGGAAGCCAATTTTTTTGTCCTGAAGCAAACATTATTATAGTCCTGTGTGGATTTTCACGCTGATCCAAAAGTTCTATTCAAACGGCAGACGCCATTTCAGCAGTTCCCATAAGATAGCAGTCTAAGCGTCTGCTCATTAACTTTCCCAGACCAGTTGCTCCATAAATCAGTCTTTTCAGGGGAGTTCTTGCCAAGTCAAACGTAGAATTCAGATATGATAACAGAACCATGGCTTACTCCCCCTTTGACTGTAAATCTTGCAACAAAGTCTGTCTCCCAATTAGAGTTCCCAATTAGAACTGCGTCATCCAAAAGCCTTTCGTTTCCTTTCCAGATCTTCCGCAAAACAAAGGCTTTAGTTAATAATTTTATTTCCACACAGTTTATTTTCCCATCTCACTTGCTATCAGTTGTGTGGCGGTTCTTCTTGGGGAGGGGTTGTTAGGTAAATCATACTGAAAAAGAGAAAAGTTTTTCCCCCCCTTTCCGCTCCATTTCAACGTACTGACATAGCTGTGATTCTTTGATGTAGTCTTCTGTTCAATCCAACCCGTCACTCAGCTTCTCAGTGCTTGATTTAATTAGCAATCAGTACACCCTTTCCTTCGCTCGAAACATGTGCATTTACTCTTCTCCAATTGTTTATTTTGAGCAATGCAACTAGGATCGCGATCAGAAGCGGCGTCAGGGAGAGCAAAAAACTCACTCGAGGGCTTTCCGTCCAGTGCCCCCACCCCCTCCTTCTTTTGAACTTGGGGGTGATTTGTAGGCATCCACGGACGAGGCAGCATTTTTCCATCCCCTGGGAAAAACCGGGAGGCTAATTACTCCCATCATTAGCCTCTTAATTACCTCGTGTGAGCCGAAGAGATGCTATTGTCGGCTATCTTCCAATGCGCCCCTAGCGGCCCCCCCCCGAACTGGCTCCCTTCTTGTCCTTCCGGCAGGTGAAGACTTTCCAACCGGCTTTCGGGAAGTGCTGTTTTAATGAAAGGGCTGGTGTTGTGCTGTTTTTATTGTAATTATTTGTTTGGCTTTAATAAATGAAATATATACACACACACAATGTTTAATTGTTGTTGTTTTTAATTTGTGTTTTATTTTATGATTTTAGTGCTTATTATTATTATCTTTAAGCTGCCTTGAGTCCCATCAGGGAGAAAGGAGGGGTAAGGTAATAATAATAATAATAATAATAATAATAATAATAATAATAATAGTAAAGGTAAAGGTACCCCTGACCATTAGGCCCAGTTGTGGACGACTATTGGGTTGTGGTGCTCATCTCGCTTTATTGGTCGAGGGAGCTGGCATTTGTCCACAGACTGCTCTTCCAGGTCATGTGGCCAGCATGACTAAGCCGCTTCTGGCAAACCAGAGCAGCGCATGGAAACGCTGTTTACCTTCCTGCCGGAGCAATACCTATTTATCTACTTGCATTTTGACGTGCTTTCGAACTGCTAGGTTGGCAGGAGCAGGGACCGAGCAATGGGAGCTCACCATGTCGCGGGGATACGAACTGCTGACATTCTGATCGGCAAGTCCTAGGGTCTGTGGTCCCCTTCATGGATCACTGCCTTGCCGTGGCGAAGGGGCTTGAATAACTCAGAGAAGCTATGAACTATGCCGAGCAGGGCACCCAAAATGAACAAGTCATAGTGGAGAGTTTTGACCAAACATGATCCACTTGGAGGAGGAACCGGCAAGCCGCTCCAGTATCCCTGCCAAAAAAACTCCATGGACAAAGACAACAGGCATATAAAAGTTATGATGCTGGAAGATGAGCCCCATAGCTGACCCAGCGCAGGGGGCTCCTCTTGCCTCCACATGCTCTCTTCCAAGCACAACCAGCAGAGCACTTCACTGTGCAGTCTTTCTGGGCCCACCAACCACCTTCTGCTATGTTCAAAGAACCACAGGCTTGCAAAAAACAAACCAACCACCAACCCCTTAACCATTTGAACTGGAGAAAGCATTTGGAATACCATGTGCAGTTCTGACCACCTTCCCTCGATAGGATGTTTTTTCTGAAAAGGTTCAGAAAAGGGCAACCAAAACTGGGAAAGGGATGGAGCCCAAGCCCTACAAAGAAAAGTTGCAACATTTGGGATTTCTTTAGTTTAGAGAAAATTCAAGTAAGGTAACAGGATAGAGGTTCATAAAATGGTGTGTGGCATGGAGAAATACGAGTTTTTCTGGCAACTCTTATAACATCATGGACATCCATGGACATCCAATTAAACTGGAAATGGTTGGATTCAGGGTGGATAAAAGGAAGTCCTTCTTGATGCAGCTTTATAAACTGTGGAATTTGCTGCTTCAGGAGGCAGTTGGTGCCACTAACTTGGATGGTTTTAAAAGAGGGCTAGACCAATTCATGGAGGGTCACGGATGGCTTCTAGGCAGGATGGCTATGCTTTGCCTGCATAGTTGGGCACAGAAATGCTTCTGATGCTTCCCAGTTCCTGGAAACCAGGGGCAGGCAGAGGTCTCCTGTGCTTCTATTCTGCTTGAGGGCTTCCCACCGTGCTTGGAATGCATGTCATTGTTTTTGCCACCGCTCTAACAAGAGAGTTTTGCATATATGGGCCAGTAAAAAGGTGCAGCTAGTTACCGTAAGTCAAAAATGCTGCTTACTTTGCCACTAACTTGCTTCCCCTCCTCTGGCTTCTTACCACATCCTGGAGCTTCCCTCTGCTTGCCCTTCTCCTTGTGCCCTCCATCTTTCCCAACATCAGGGTCTTTTCCAGGGAGTCTTCTCTTCTCATGAGGTGGCCAAAGTCTTGGAGCCTCAGCTTCAGGATCTGTCCTTCCAGTGAGCACTCAGGGCTGATTTCCTTCAGAATGGAGAGGTTTGATCTTCTTGCAGTCTCAAGAGTCTCCTCCAGCACCATAATTCAAAAGCATCAATTCTTCGGCGATCAGCCTTTCTTTATGGTCCAGCTCTCACTTCCATACATCACTAATGGGAAAACCAGTATACGGACCTTTGTTGGCAAGGTGATGTCTCTGCTTTTTAAGATGCTTTCTAGGTTTCTCATTGCTATAACAAAGTGGTTTATAAAACAATAAAATTATCGATAAGAAATATTAGGACTTTCAGAAAAGTAAAATAACAATAGGCTAAAAGCAGATTAAAACCTGCACAAGCTTTCTAAAAATCTGGGCAGACTTGTCTATAAGATATTGTTTCTAGCAGGTGGAAGGGTAGGACTCAAACCAATGGCTTCAAGTTACGAGAAAGGATATTCTGACAGTAAGAGCTGTTTTGACAGTGGAAGGGTCTCCCTTGGAAGATGGTGGAGGGCCATCTGTCTTTAGTCAAGATTTCGGCATTGAAGGGGGTTGTACTAGATGAGCTTCAGGAGCAACTTCCAAATCTACAAAGGGATGGTTTTAGGTGCTGAAAAGCGTACCATGAAGGCGATTGCCTTGGATCAATAGGTGGTGAGTTCCAACGGGTAATAATAGTAATAAATTTTATTTATACCCCGCCCTCCCCAGCCAAGACCGGGCTCAGGGTGGCTAACATAAAATATAAAAACAATTGATTGAAATACAACTTGAAAACAAGATTAAAGTACCACATTAAATTGCAGCCTCATTTCAATAGAAACTCAAAAAACTTTTTGCGGATGAAAACATCAAATCTTCACCAAGGCCAACTATTCAGACTGGTCCTACATGGGCCAGAAAAAGCCAAGTCCCCAAATAGAAGTTCCATCACAGAAGGAGAAAGGAAAAAGGAAAGAGGGGGAGGGGATCAAGTTGATTCCAAACCAAAGGCCAGGCGGAAGAAGCCAAAGGCCAGGGTAGGCGCTGCCGCCCTCCAAGATCATTCTGAGATTTAATCTTTTAGTCTAAGTGGCTTGTTTCAAAGGCTGTGGTCTCAGCTGTTTCTTGGGTTGGCTAGCATGACTGGGCAGGGGGCATCCTTTCAGGACTGCAGTGTCCCGGGAGGGTGCGGGGAGCATTCCTGCAACACACCTACACTGCGGCCGGCACACTGATGTGTTGCAGCAGAGTTTGGAAAGCTCTGACCTAGGAAAAGGGACTGATTTGGCAAGCTTGCTCTTATACCTTCTGCCCCCACTGCCATAGACTGCTGGGAGACAGAGGAAGAGTGGGAGTTATCATCTGGAGAACCATCCAAGGAAAGAAGGCCCAGGGCCCAGGGATTGGTGGTGGGACGCTGATGAGTAGTCAGAGGGAAGAGGAGGTGTCAGACGCTGAAGAGAATCACAGAATCATAGAATTGTAGAGTTGGAAAGGACCCCAAATGCCATCTAGTCCAACCCTCTGCAGTGCAGGAATCAGCCATGATGGCTGGCCATCCAACCTCTCTTTAAAAGCCTCCACAACTTCCTGAGAGAGACCGTTCCACTGTGGAACAGCTCTTATGGTCAGAACGTTTTTATTGATGTACGATTGGAATCTCCGTTTTTGTAACTTGAAGCCAGTCCTACCCCCCAGAGAAGGAGAAAACAAGCTTGTTCCCTCTCACATGTGACAGCCCTTGAAATATTTGAAGATGGCTCTCAGTCGCCTCTTTTCCAGGCTAAACATAACCAGCTCTAGACACTAGACTTCTGTTGATGCTGCATATATAGTGGATGCTCGGGTTGCGAATGTGATCTGTGCGGGAAGCACATTCGCAACCCGCAGTGTTCGCAACCTGCACACACGGGTTGTGAATCGGCACTTATGCGCATGCACAAAGCATAATTTAGCACTTCTGCGCATGCACGACTGCCGAAACCCGGAGGTAACCCGTTCCGGTACAGTGGTACCTCGGGCTACATATGCTTCAGGTTAAATACGCTTCAGGTTATAGACTCCGCTAACCCAGAAATAGTACCTCGGGTTAAGAACTTTGCTTCAGGATGAGAACAGAAATCGTGCTCCGGTGGCGCAGCAGCAGCAGGAGGCTCCATTAGCTAAAGTTGTGCTTCAGGTTAACAACAGTTTCAGGTTAAGTACGGACCTCCGGAACAAATTATGTACTTAACCCGAGGCACCACTGTACTTCCAGGTTTGGGCACATCTGTAACCCCAAAAAAACGCAACCTCAAGCGTCTGTAACCCGAGGTACAACTGTATATTATTTCAAACACAGCAGAATGATAGAACATACTGCTTTTAAAGCCAAACCCTTCACTTTTGGCATTTCCCTTGGAGGGCTATGGAGGAGCTGTGATCAGAATGAGTGAGGAAGACAGGTCTTCTGCATGCATTTACACAGAATAATAGATTTGGAGAGTTGGAAGTGACCTCCAAGGTCATCTAACACAACGCCCTGCAATGCAAGGAGGGGGTTTCCCATTGACAGGTTCCCCACTGCTCCTTCTCCAGCTGTTGAACAGCTGCTTCAGACTGCTGGGGATTGGTATGGGCAGCCTGAGAGCGAGAGTGGTCTCTTTCCTCTCCAAGAAGGCTACAGAGAGACTGAAGGAGTGCTGAGCAAACGCCTGCTGAAAACTTTGCTATTCCACCAGGCCTATGCAGGCAGTTAAAAATAAATCCTTCCACAATGTTAATCAATGCCTTAAAAAAATTACTGCTATTTATTCAAAGATGTACAAAAATACATACCTATTACAAAGTATCGTTTTATAATATACTGAGTCTATTCTCCAGGGACATCCCTGATTTAGAGAAGCTGTCCCATTTCTGATCTGATCCCAAAATGTCCCTCTTTTCATTGGAGAAATGTTGGAGGGTATGGAGTCATCTGACCCCCCAAGCCGTCTGAAGGCAATCCTGTACAGGGAAGTGGGTTTTTGTTTTAAAAAAATGTTTAATGTTTTATTGTGTATTGATATATCTTGGAAGCCTCCCAGAGTGGCTGGGGCAACCCAGTCAGATGTGTGGGGTATAAATAGAAAAATTATCATTATGGAATGGGATGTCCCTATTTTCATTGGAGAAATGTTGGAGGCTATGAGATTGCAGGTGGGACAAGAGTGTCTCCTGCTTTCTCTTTTAATTGGTAAGTAAGCTGATCTTAAGGTAAAGGTAAAGGGACCCCTGACCATAAGGTCCAGTCATGGACGATTCTGGAATTGCAGTCCTCATCTCACTTTACTGGCCAACCTTCTGATTGGCAAGCCCTAGGCTCTGTGGTTTAATCCACAGTGCCACCCGCGTCCCTTTAAGCTGACCTTAGGATGGGGCTAATACAAGTGGAGTAATACCCCAGAGACCTTTGACTTCAAGCATCACCTAACTTCTGCTTCTGGGATGTGTTTCATGACATGGGAGTCTGGTGGATGACAGAAAGGCAGGCTCACTGGATTGGGATCTGTGTTGCTTTTAATAATAACAATAATTTATTACTTATACGCCCATTCAGCTGGCTGGGTATCCTCAGCCACTCTGGGCGGCTTCCAACAAGAGATTGAAAATACATTAAATCTTCCAGCCCGAACCTGTCTTTCCTGCTACTTTGGGGAAACAGCGCCTAGGCAGACTGGGAGAGGACATTGTCCTGGACAAACAACGCTTGGCTGCTGCTCCCAGCACAATATCCTTCCCGCTAGCATCATTATCTTCCTCCTCTTCATGCTCTTGTGAAAACAGTCCCCATCTGGGTCATCCCAAATGCTGTTGGATGGAGAAGCATTTTCAGCTATGCTTCCCAGTGGCACAGCCATCAAAGTTGTATTTAATGCATGAAATTTATACACAGCTTGATTGTAAAAAAAGAAGCTCAAAGCAGTTTACGAAGGAGAGAAAATGACACAATTATCCATAAGAAATATAAGGACTTTCAAAAAGTTAAAATAATAATAGGCTGGAAACAGATTAAAACTCACATCAGCTTTGTAAACATGTGGACAAGAGTGTCTAAACAAAAACACATTGCAGAACATCAGTGATAAAAACACAATTAAAACATACCAAAAATGCAAAAGCCTTTGACTGTGTCGACCACAGCAAACTATGGCAAGTTCTTAAAGAAATGGGAGTGCCTGATCACCTCATCTGTCTCCTGAGAAATCTCTATGTGGGACAAGAAGCTACAGTTAGAATTGGATATGGAACAACTGATTGGTTCAAACTTGGGAAAGGAGTACGACAAGGCTGTATATTGTCTCCCTGCTTATTAACTTTTTTTTTCAAATATATTTTATTAATTTTTCCATACAATCATTTCAAATTAACAAATTGTAATACATTTCCAATTTTTGACTTCCTTCAGCTTCTCTGAGAATCATTCGAATTCTAATTTTTTGATACACATTTCCCAATTTCTATATTACCTTTATGCTTACCCCCATCTTATATTCTGCTTTTTTGCAATATTTCTTAATCTATTACAGAGCTTCTTTAAATGCCACTAACGTTATTTCGTTATCACTTATACATTCCCAATAATCTGTTAATTTTTTCCAATCCTCGATGAAACTTTGATCTCGCTGATATCTAATCTTCCCTGTCAGTTTATCAAGTTCTGCATAGTCCATCAGCTTTGTTCTCCATTCCTCCAACGTTGGTATTTGTTCTTGTTTCCAATTCTGGGCCATCCCTGCTTATTAACTTATATGCAGAATTCATCATGCGAAAGGCTGGACTGGATGAATCCCAAGCCGGAATTAAGATTGCCGGAAGAAATATCAACAACCTCAGATATGCAGATGACACAGCCTTGATGGCAGAAAGTGGGGAGGAATTAAAGAACCTTTTAATGAGGGTGAAAGAGGAGAGCATGAAATATGGTCTGAAGTTCAACATCAAAAAAAAAAAACAAAGATCATGGCCACTGGTCCCATCACCTCCTGGCAAACAGAAAGGGAAGATATGGAGGCAGTGAGAGATTTTACTTTCTTGGGCTCCATGATCACCACAGATGGTGACAGCAGTCACGAAATTAAAATATGCCTGCTTCTTGTTAGAAAAGCAGTGACAAACCTAGATAGCATCTTAAAAAGCAGAGACATCACCTTGCGAACAAAGGCCCACATAGTTAAAGCTCTGGTTTTCCCAGTAGTGATGTATGGAAGTGAGAGCTGGGCCATAAAGAAGGCTGATCGCCAAAGAATGGATGCTTTTGAATTCTGGTGCTGGAGGAGACTCTGGAGAGTCCCATGGACTGCAAGAAGATCAAACCTCTCCATTCTGAAGGAAATCAGCTCTGAGTGCTCACTGGAAGGACAGATCCTGAAGCTGAGGCTCCAAGACTATGGCCACCTCATGAGAAGAGAAGACTCCTTGGAAAAGACCCTGATGTTGGGAAAGATGGAGGGCACAAGGAGAAGGGGACGACAGAGGACGAGATGGTTGGATAGTGTTCTCGAAGCTACCAGCATGAGTCTGACCAAATTGTGGGAGGCAGTGGAAAACAGGAGTGTCTGGCATGCTCTGGTCCAGGGGGTCACGAAGAGTCGGACACGACTAAACAACTAAACAACCACAACAACAAAAACATAGATAGAGATCTGTGAAAAGGATCCAGGCATCTTAGTAGACCACAGCCTTAATATGGGTCATTGGATGATGTGACTCCTCAAATATATTCTTTGCCTCCTCTTCAAGCAGAGCCTCTAGCTCTCTTTCCTGGGAAGCACTCAGATAGATTTTTGCCCAATTGCTCCCTAAATACACTTGCCCTTCTAGCATGGGTTGCCACTGCCCATAATAAATTACTATTTCTGCAGCAATGCTACCTTTAGACACATAGACCCATAAGCATTTCATCCCCATCCCAGCCGGTTGGGCAGCTGTCGTAAGGCACAAAGGACAGCTGCACGGAAGAGTCCCACCTTCAAACAGCCATATCCTGACTAAGCTGTTCTACTAAACCTTGACCATGCTTAAGCAAGCAGAGGGAAGCTCCAGGATGTGGTAAGAAGCCAGAGGAGGGGAAGCAAGTTAGTGGCAAAGTGAGCAGCATTTTTGACTTACGGTAACTAGTTGCACCTTTTTACTGGCCCATATATGCAAAACTCTCTTGTTAGAGCTGTGGCAAAAACAATGACATGCATTCCAAGCACGGTGGGAAGCCCTCAAGCAGAATAGAAGCACAGGAGACCTCTGCCTGCCCCTGGTTTCCAGGAACTGGGATTCAGAAGCATTTCTGTGCCCAACTATGCAGGCAAAGCATAGCCATCCTGGCTAGAAGCCATCCGTGGCCCTCCATGAATTGGTCTAGCACTCTTTTAAAACCATCCAAGTTAGTGGCACCAACTGCCTCCTGAAGCAGCAAATTCCACAGTTTATAAAGCTGCATCAAGAAGGACTTCCTTTTATCCACCCTGAATCCAACCATTTCCAGTTTAATTGGATGTCCATGGATGTCCATGATGTTATAAGAGTTGCCAGAAAAACTTTATCCTATTTCTCCATGCCACACACCATTTTATGAACCTCTACCCTGTTACCTTACTTGTATTTTCTCTAAGCTAAAGAAATCCCAAATGTTGCAACTTTTCTTTGTAGGGCTTGGGCTCCATCCCTTTCCCAGTTTTGGTTGCCCTTTTCTGAACCTTTTCAGAAAAAACATCCTATCGATGGAAGGTGGTCAGAACTGCACATGGTATTCCAAATGCTTTCTCCATCTTCCAGTTCAAATGGTTAAGGGGTCTGTTTGTTTTTTGCAAGCCCGTGGTTCTTTGAACCTGGCAGAAGGTGGTTGGTGGGCCCAGAAAGACTGCACAGTGAAGTGCTCTGCTGGTTGCGCTTAGAAGAGAGCATGAGGAGGCAAGAGGAGCCCCCAAAGACCCTGCTGCTGCGCCATCATTCCATCCTCACTGTGCCCAACCAGAAGCATCAGGGAAGCCTCTGAGTGGGACATGTGCTGTTGTGTCTCTGAATGGGGAAATGGGGACTATATTGCCAAACAACCTCTTTGATGTATAAGTATTGATGTTTAAGTTTGGATAAGGTAAAATTGGTTTTTTAAAATGAACTAAATAGAAAAAGGTCAAAAATTAGGGATAAGAACTTGCTGAACTAACAATTTGAATTGGAATATAAGAAGGGGAGGTGTGGTGAAGTCAGGGAAATATGTTATAGAAAAATAATGATTGTGAACTTTATTTGTTTTTAAATTTTTTTGTTTTTTGTTTTTTGATTCTTTTTTAATGTATTAAAGTTGAAAATTTCAATAAATATCCTTTAAAGAAAAGAAAAGAAAATGCTTCTCCATCCAACAGCGTTTGGGATGACCCAGATGGGGACTGTTTTCACAAGAGCATGAAGAGGAGGAAGATAATGATGCTACCGGGAAGGATATTGTGCTGGGAGCAGCAGCCAAGCGTTGTTTGTCCAGGACAATGTCCTCTCCCAGTCTGCCTAGGCGCTGTTTCCCCAAAGTAGCAGGAAAGACAGGTTCGGGCTGGAAGATTTAATGTATTTTCAATCTCTTGTTGGAAGCCACCTAGGGAAACACAGCCATATTGGGGGGGGTATAAGTAATAAATTATTGTTATTATTAAAAGCAACACAGATCCCAAACCAGTGGGCCTGGATAAAAACATAGATAGAGATCTGTGAAAAGGATCCAGGCATCTTAGTAGACCACAGCCTTAATATGAGTCATTAGATGATGTGACTCCTCAAACATATTCTTTGCCTCCTCTTCAAGCAGAGCCTCTAGCTCTCTTTCCTGGGAAGCACTCAGATAGATGTTTGCCCAATTGCTCCCTAAATACACTTGCCCTTGCCCTTCTAGCATGGGTTGCCACTGCCCATAATAAATTACTATTTCTGCAGCAATGCTACCCTTAGACACATAGACCCAAAAGCATTTCATCCCCATCCCAGCCGGCTGGGCAGCTGTCGTAAGGCACAAAGGACAGCTGCACGGAAGAGTCCCACCTTCAAACAGCCATATGCTGACTAAGCTGTTCTACTAAACCTTGACCATGCTTAAGCAAGCAGAGGGAAGCTCCAGGATGTGGTAAGAAGCCAGAGGAGGGGAAGCAGGTTAGTGGCAAAGTGAGCAGCATTTTTGACTTAACTAGCTACACCTTTTTACTGGCCGCTCTGAGCTCAGCCTCGGCTGGGGAGGGTGGGATACAAATAAAAAATTATTATTATAAACTTTTCTTTGTAGCTCTTGGGCTCCATCCCTTTCATAGTTTTGGTTAGCCGTTTTCTGAACCTTTTCAAAAAAAAAAAAAATCATATCAAGGGAAGGTGGTCAGAACTGCACATGGTATTCCAAATGCTTTCTCCATCTTCCAGTTCAAACGGTTAAGGGGTTTGTTTGTTTTTTGCAAGCCCGTGGTTCTTTGAACCTGGCAGAAGGTGCTTGGTGGGCCCAGAAAGACTGCACAGTGAAGTGCTCCACTGGTTGCGCTTAGAAGAGAGCATGAGGAGGCAAGAGGAGCCCCCAAAGACCCTGCTGCTGCGCCATCATTCCATCCTCACTGTGCCCAACCAGAAGCATCAGGGAAGCCTCTGAGTGGGACATGTGCTGTTGTGTCTCTGAATGGGGAAATGGGGACTATATTGCCAAACAACCTCTTTGATCTTCCCTTGTACAGGGACCACAACCTGTGCAATACATGCTTCTCATCATTTCTTGTGCAATGACGGCCTCACCTTCCTACAGCCAATTAAATCTGGGCAGGGCTCCCCTGAGGATGTGGCCTTATAAAGCACCTGGCTACAGGCTAGAGAGCACTCTGCTCTGCCTAACCATGAAGTCTGGTGGCCTCGTCTTCTTCCTCGTGGGGCTCTTTGCTCTCTGTGCCATGATGCCCTCTGCCTCAGCCCAAGGTATGTGACCCCATTGGGGCCGATCCTTCTGATGATGCTTTGTGTGGGATCCCCTTCATCCCACACCCCCAAACCCTTCCAAGTGTAGAGTCCAGACTCTTCAGAGGAGCAGAGGCACCGCTATACCTGGGAATGTTGTAAGTGGCTCCACAGTGAATCCTTCAATGTGTTGCCATCTCCTGTAGGAAACGAGAGAGTTCTTATGGATGGGAGGAAGGAAGAGAAGTGGGGTGATAGATGAGGAGGGGAGGGGAGGATGGAGATGGAGGCACCTCCCCAACACACACAAGCAACTAAAGGTGGCCCTAAAAGCTGCAGCCCAGGAGTTAAGCAGGTGCAGAAAGGAGGTCTCTGGTGCCCAGTCCAAAGCTGGAAAGAACTTGGCATCAAGAAGAAGAAGAGTTTGGATTTGATATCCCACTTTATCACTACCCAAAGGAGTCTCAAAGCGGCTAACCATCTCCTTTCCCTTCCTCCCCCACAACAAACACACTGTGAGGTGAGTGGGGCTGAGAGACTTCAGAGAAGTGTGACTAGCCCAAGGTCACCCAGCAGCTCCATGTGGAGGAGTGGAGACGTGAACCCGGTTCCCCAGATTACGATTCTACCGCTCTTAACCACTCCACCACACTACACATCCCCATCAAGGGATGGGGGTGGCCACTGTGGGAGAAGTTAGCCAGCCCCAGCAAAGACTAATCCAGTTGCAACCCAGATGTTCAATGCTGTGTTCAGAGGGAGGAGAAAAACAGGAGGAAACTTATTCATCTGGGCTGTGCTCATCCTATAAAGGCTGGGATAAAGAAAGGCTTTTCAAATGTTGTCTCTGAGCCATAATGATGTTCTTTGTTACAGGGAAGCCTGGAAATTGCCCTTTCTATGCTGCAGTAGTGAAGCCACCTTGCATTAAGTGGTGTAATACAGATTATGATTGTCCTTCCGTCCAGAAATGCTGCCCAAAATTTTGCTCCATGGTCTGCGAAAATCCAAGTAAGATGCTGAGCCCCTTCTGGATGATTTATTCTTATTTATTGCCCCCCCTTTCCCTTCACTAAGGGCTCCCAGTGTCTGTTGCAGTTTGAAACTGCAGTTAAAACAAATTGCAGTCTCAGGAATAGAGTTGGTCTATCAGGTGGGAACAACATAATGAGGGTGCCAGACACACCTCTGTGGGAAGGGAGTTCCCCCAACTTAGGGGCTGCCTCAGAGATGACTTTGTCAGGGTGGAGGAACTGCCTGCTGATGTTTACTCCCAAGAGAGTCTGCAAGTATGGAGAAGCTCTCTCAGATAGTTGGTGCCTAAGTTATTTAGGGCTTTTGACATTAATGTAGGCACCTTGAATGGAGTCAAGAAAGGAACTAGGTGGGCTGAAGGCAGCAGTTCTGCACAAATTGTCCAAGTTTTGCTCAAGGAGTTTTGCCTGTTGCCTCTGAACTGGCAGCTAAGAGATGGTCCATAATCATGACATGGGAACAGGGGGATGGGGCCAAGGCTCTGTCAATGAGCACCTTGGTCCCAGGCTCCATCTGGGCATCTCCAGGTAAGGGATACCCTTGTCGTCTGCTTAGCTAGGGTGATGAGCACCGATCTCTCGAGGGTTCTTGGATGCCTGAACACTCTTTTACCCCTGCAGGAAATTGATGACAGTGATGCACAGCCTGAAATCCCTGCAACTTCTACAGTTTTGGAGAGGGTGAACCCAGCACCCAAGGAGTGAAGGCAACGATAGACCCAGCTCCCTCTTGACCCAATGGGCCCCATCCAGCATCCTTCCCTGCCTGCAATAAAATGATCCCTGTGCCTGCATACCAGAGTGTCTTGTTCTTGAGTCTTGCTTGCTTATATCTTTCCAAAAGGGTGTTGGCAGGAGGGAGGGAGGAAGAGCCTCTGGCTGAGGGCTGTGGAAACCCAACGGATCACACATACAGCCAGGGAAGGGCAGCTTCGCAATGGGGCAGAGTTAGCAGGGGAAATGCACTTGGGTGAAGGGCGAAGGGTCACTGTCCGTTGGGGGGTAGAAGCAGGAGAACTAAGGCCATTGATTTACAGCAGGCTGGGTGTAACAGGATCTTGTAGGTCAAATAATGCACCCCTCTCTTGACTTCCATCCCTAGTTCTCAAATATTTGACTAATGAAGCAGGGCTTGCTGTGTCTTGCCTCTGGGACCCAGGTCCTTTGTGGGCTCCCTCTTGGAGTGTGTTGCTGCTTTCATGCCCACTTTCCGCTTTTGAAATCAACTGGACACAGGACAGCAGCAGCTGTGTGTGCAGGACCCCCCTGCAGTGATGGGCAGGGAGGGTGACCAGAACTCCTGGGGCCTCTTCCTCTGGTTATTCAGCAGCCAAGAGCTGATTCCTCTTCCACACAGAGTCCAAAGTGGCAGCATTGTGTGACCCTCAGGTGGAAGACTCAGGTGGGAGCAGTGTGAATATGAGGAGTCCTAACCACATGGAGGGACGCAGGTGGCACTGTGGGTTAAACCACAGAGCCTAGGACTTGCCAATCAGAAGTTCGGCGGTTCAAATCCCTGCGATGGGGTGAGCTCCCGTTGCTCAGTCCCTGCTCCTGCACACCTAGCAGTTCGAAAGCACGTCAAAGTGCAAGTAGATAAATAGGTACCACTCCGGCGGGAAGGTAAACGGCATTTCCGTGCGCTGCTCTGGTTAGCCAGAAGCGGCTTAGTCATGCTGGCCACATGACCCGGAAGCTTTACGCCGGCTCCCTCAGCCAGTAAAGCGAGATGAGCCTGAGAGTTGGTCATGACTGGACCTAATGGTCAGGGGTCCCTTTACCTTTTTAACCACATGGAGCCTGGCCTTTCAGGCTGGGAGTTCTGTTCCTTGGAGGCAGCATCCTGAGCTGGACCCCCATTTCCATAGGGTAGCAAGGCGTCCTCTTCATGCCACCCCAGATCAAAGACACCCATTTCACAGAGACTCAGATTCCCAACCAAGTCAAATATAGTCAGCCATCCCAAGCCCTCTTTCTGGGTCTCGAAAAAGGAGAGGGGAGGACCCACACCAATGGGTTGAAGTCAAAACAAAGGGGGTCTCAACTAAACATTAGGAAGGACTTTCTGACAGTAAGAGTTGTTTGACAGTAGAACAGACTCTCTCTCCCCTTCCCTGGAGGTTTTTAAGCCAAAGTTGGCTGGCCTGGGATGCTGTCATTGCCTTCCATCTTCCAGCCCCCACCCCCTTTCCAGTTAAGCCAAGCAGCCCAATAGCATTATGATGTCAGCCATAACAGTGACAGAGAAACACCCCAGCTTATTAAAGAGTCAGATGTGCCTGGCAAAGTGGAAGGTGAGCAGAACACTTTGAAAGTGGAGTCAAAGAGAACCCAGATTGAATGTAAGGAACATAATTGACATTTTGGAGAAGTTGGAAGTGAATATAAATACCAAGGCTGTTTTGATATTTGTGGACGCTGAGAAAGCCTTTGACAATATATCTTGGAGTTTCATGTTGAAGAACCTCCGGGGGATGGGGGTAGGCCAAGGGTTTGAAAATGGTATAGGTGCAATATACTCTGAACAGAAAGCAAAATTAATTGTAAATAATGTGGTTACAGAAGAGTTCAAGATTGAAAAAGGGACACGTCAGGGGTGTCCTATCTCCCCACTACTTTTTATATCGGTCCTGGAGGTTTTGCTTAATATGATTAGGAGGGACCAGTTGGTTAAAGGGTTTCAGGTCGGAGCTAAACAATACAAACTGAGAGCATTTGCAGATGACCTAGTACTTACATTACAAGAGCCAGAAGCTAGCACGAAAAGAGTTTTGGAAATAATTCAAGAGTTTGGTCAAATGGCAGGATTTAAATTGAATAAGTTAAAGACTAAGGTATTGGAGAAAAATTTAACACAGGTTGAAAAAGAAAGGTTTCAGAATGAGACGGGGTTGACTGTGGTTAAAAAAGTGAAATATTTGGGTATAAATATGACAGCTAAGAATGTGAACTTATTTAAAGACAATTATGAAAAAACTTGGACAGAAGTGAAAAAAGATTTGGAGATTTGGTCAAACTTGAAGCTTTCCTTGTTAGGTCGAATCGCAGTTATAAAAATGAATGTATTGCCAAGAATGTTGTTCTTGTTTCAAGCATTACAAATAATGGATAAAATGGACAGTTTCAAGAAGTGGCAGAAAGACATATCTAAATTTGTCTGGCAGGGCAAGAAGCCCAGAATAAAATTTAAGATATTAACGGATTCAAAGGAAAGAGGGGGGTTTGCCCTGCCAGACTTTAAACTGTACTATGAAGCGGCAGCTTTCTGCTGGCTAAAAGATTGGCTGCTTCTTGAAAACACAGACATTTTGGACTTGGAAGGTTTTAACAATATTTTTGGGTGGCATGCATATTTGTGGTATGACAAGGTTAAAGCACATAAAAGCTTTAAAAACCATATTGTCAGAAAAGCACTATTAAATGTTTGGGTCAGATATAAAGATTTGCTGGAAAATAAAACCCCAAGGTGGTTGTCGCCAATGGAAGCTAAGGCAGTTAAAAAGTTAAATATGGAGTCGAAGTGGCCAAGATATTGGGAAATTCTAGAAAAAGAAGGGGACAAACTGAGATTGCAGAGTTTTGATAAATTAAAAGAGAAGGTGAGAGATTGGTTGCATTATCACCAAATAAATGAAGTGTTTAAATTGGACAGTAAAGTTGGCTTCCAGGTGGAAAAATCAAAATTGGAGACTGAATTGTTAGAATCCAGTACTAAGAATTTGTCAAAAATGTATAACTTGCTGCTGAAATGGAATACACAAGATGAAACGGTCAAGTCAACTATGATTAAATGGGCTCAGGACATTGGTCATAATATTTTGTTTGCTGACTGGGAAAAGTTGTGGACTACCGGGATGAAATTTACGGCATGTAATGCCTTAAGAGAAAACATTATGAAAATGATTTATAGGTGGTACATAACCCCAGTCAAGCTTGCAAAGATTTACCATTTGCCTGATAATAAATGTTGGAAATGTAAAGAAAAGGAAGGTACATTTTTTCACCTTTGGTGGACGTGCCCGAAGATTAAGGCATTCTGGGAAATGATCTATAATGAACTTAAAAAGGTATTTAAATATACCTTTCCTAAGAAACCAGAGGCCTTTCTCTTGGGCATTGTCGGCCAAGGGGTGTTAAAGACGGATATAACTTTCTTTATGTACGCTACAACAGCAGCTAGAATACTCATTGCAAAGTACTGGAAGACACAGGATCTACCCACACTGGAAGAATGGCAGATGAAGGTGATGGACTACATGGGCCTGGCAGAAATGACGAGCAGAATCCGAAACCAGGGAAGAGAAGCGGCGGAAGAAGAATGGAAAAAGTTTAAGGACTATTTAAAGAAATATTACAAAATTAATGAAAGTTAGAATGATGTTGGACTGGAAAGTAAATGGTTACTATTAGCAATGGTTAAGACAAGGAGAATAAGGAAGATTAGCTAAAATTCAAAGTAAAATAAGGGAAGATTTGCTGAGTATTTGATTAGAATTTGGAATACAGAAAAGGGAGGCATGAGGAAGTCGAGGAAAAAAAGGTTTAAGAAATTAGGATATGAAATGGTACTTGTCTTTTTTTTTTTTTGTTATTGTTTGTCTATGTATTTGTTGTTGTTATGTATTGTTTGTGTGATTATAAAAACTGTTTAATAAAAATATTTAAAAAAAAACAAAAACAAAGAGAACCCAGATTGAGCCCAAAGGCGAGGCTGTCTAGGAAGGAAGTCCTCAAGGGATACTCCATCTTTGTGAAGGACCCATCTTTTAAGGTCCCAGCTAATTGCTTCCTCACAACTTTCTTCTGGATCTGTGGTTCCCAATGTGGGGTAATTTAATTTGGGGGGGGGCAATTTGAAGATGAGTTAGACCAAGTTAATGGCCTTTTAGGCTTCCTCCACTTGAATTGAGTTCACTTTTTGAATAATAAGAATTACCGGTATATGTTGGGGGTGGGGGCATCAAGATTTTAGAGATGCTTAGGTGGGGCATGGCTCCCCAAAAAAGGTTGGGAACCACTGCTCTAGATACCTTTTTCCTACTGCTAATCCAATATCACTCCCCCCCCAATTAATTTTAGATCCAGTAAGCAAAAAAAGACATCTATTGACAAATGCTCATAGGATAAGAGCAGGTTGAAAGCAGCATAAGGTCACTAAACTTCCCCCTTCATTTTGACAGCTCAGGGGAGGCTTGGGAGGTGGGGGGGCGTGCCAAATGTCCACCATGGGTGGCTCACTCCACCCCTGACGCTCCGGCCCCCAAGCAGCAAGCTCCGCCAGAGACCCCCAGGGTCTGTGCACACCTTTGGCTGATAGGCACATTCAGGATTCTTGGAAGTCATTTGTTATTGGGGCGGCTGCCAGTCTGAGCATCTGGAACAAAGGAATAAAGGAACAATAAGGAATTGTGCCGGAGAGATTTTGTCTTTGTACAAAAAGAGCCTTAAGTGCCTCAGCGCTTACGTTTTAGCCCCTATAATGCTCTTTCTTGCTGCAGTACATTGCAAAAACAATGATTGTTAAAATTACTTTGGTCATTTTATCTGGTTTGGGCATCAGTCCTTGCAAATTCCCCCCAGAGAATGGAATGTGGGGGGCAGAGAGGCACTGAGTGCAAAAGCACTTTGCCTGTTGAAAACCCTCCAACGCCGCCATTAGGAAGCAGAGGTTCTCTTGTTAATTAGAGCTTAATTGGGCTAAAGTACAGGCACGTGCTAGAAGAGATGAGATCACAAACTGTGGAACAAAACCAACTGTCAAGACTTTAAGGTTTGAACTTGAGATAAGACTTCATTCGTTGCAAAAGAGGGGGGGAGCCTAAAGTTTCTTTATTAAAAGTTTTCTTCTCTACATTTATGATTCGGCCACCCTCCTCTGAATATTAGTTCAAAGTATATTAGTACAAGTGAGGGTGGAATAAATGGGATTATAAATATGGGATAGAACATCAAACAGAACTCTGTGTGTAAAAAGGAAAAGAAAAAGAGAGGTAAGCTCTGTTTTGCAAAAGGTTTACGATGGAAGCTTAGAGCTGACTCTTCCCCATCCTTTATTATATATGGAGTGAACTGAAAAATGCTAAGAGGACTTGAAATTTAATTTAATTGGAAGTATAATTGCTCGTTTGTCTTCAGCTGGAAGGAAGGATGAAAGGAATCTGTGAACTGCCAAGAAACTGATAAGGTTCATTATTGAGTTATCTGCAGTTTGACAGACAGCAAATGGTGAAAAAAGGTTATTTATTGGGACAGAGCGACTTTTGCAGCTGTTGTTCGAGTTGCAAAACAACGAAGCATGGGACAGAGTGAGGGAGAAATTTCTGGAACCACAATGGGATATCAGCTCTGCCCAAGGCAGACGGATAACAGCAACAACCAGGGGAAAGAAAGACAAAATATCTTACAAGGACAGGAAGAAACACCATGGACGGAATAAATGCCACACACAGGAAGAACAAGGATATAGTTTGAGTTCCTCACTTGTAGAGTTATAAATCATTTAATGTGTCAACACAGAAGTTCTTAATATTGCAGTTGCTGTATAAGGGATTATTATTATGAAATCAAAGTAATGGTTGAACAGTAAGAGCTGTTCGACAGTGGAATTTGCTGCCAAGGAGTGTGGTGGAGTCTCCTTCTTTGGAGGTCTTTAAGCAGAGGCTTGACAACCATATGTCAGGAGTGCTCTGATGGCGTTTCCAGCTTGGCAGGGGGTTGGACTCGATGGCCCTTGTGGTCTCTTCCAACTCTATGATTCTATGATTCTATGATTCTATAATAAGATTTGGAATGATGAAATAAAGCAAATAACCAATTCATCAAATTATATAATTAGGTATTTGAACGATTGGTATTAATAATTGTATTATAAATTGATATTGTTATGATGAGGCTATTACTGGATTGTAATTGAAAACTAATAAAAATTATTATTAAAAATAAATTCATTTTACATTTCATTGTGTTCCCTGCCTTGGATTTATTTTTGAATTCATACCTGTATGTAATCTTGCATCACCGAGTTACAAAATTTCAAAAAGAATTCTGTGTCTTTGTATAGTTAAATAAATCCTAAGGAAAATTGGCTGGAAACCAATGAATGAAGTAATGGTTGTGATGATACCTGGAAGGAAGGGTGGAGCATCTTGGAGGTCTCTCTGCAACCCAAGACAACCCCAAGGCTCTGACTCCCTCCCAAGATAGTGGGGCACAGCTCTGGCGTGTTCCAGAAGCCAGAGAACCAAAACGTCTTTCCGGCAGTAAGAGCTCTTGAACAGTGGAACGGACTCACTTGGAAGATGGTGGTCTCTCCTTCATGGAAGGCTTTTAAACAGGGGTTGGATGGCCTCCTGCCAGGCAATCCCTGCAGCATAGGGGAGTGGCCTAGATGACCTTGGGGGGGCCCTTCCCACTCAGCAGTTCTCTGATTCTTGTGGGAATCTTGCGTGATCAGCGGGCATATTTTCATGACAACGACCGCACCAATCACAAAAAAATCTGCCTGCTGGAGGTATGTGCTGTGGGAATGTTCAGGGATGCAGGAGAGGATATATTGTCTGATTATAGCCTTTCCAACTTGTGTTAACAAGTTCACAATTTAGCAGAGTAACATTCCTCTTTTTAAACTCACAGCGGATGCATTTGCTCAGGCTCGCTAAAGCCTCTATAATAACTGTTCAGGTATTTCCCCCTTATTCCCTCATAAAAGATAAGACACGACACAGTCTTCTATAAAAGTATAAAAGGAGTTTACTCACACATCATTCTGTTCACAATAGGCTCTCAGGAGGCAGACTTAGCTTAGAAAAGTAACATACACCTGTAAACTGTCTCATAAGGAGACAGTCCCTTTGTCCTCTCTTGGCTGGAAACCAAGAGGGCATCTTTGGCTAAGCAGACGTTGCTTCTTTGATGCATGTAGTCATAGAGAGAGAGATGACTGCCCTGTGCTTTTCTCGTTACCTGCACAGGTGAGGCCACACCCAACTCTAGTCACATGCAGAGGAAGTCTGTCCCAGCCCAGAAGGAAACAGGAAGTTTAGCTGCTGGCTGGACAAACATTCCTCCCCATGTGTAAACATGTTCACTCTAGGAATGTTGTGCTTGACTGCTCTTGTGTTTCACATCCCACAATTCTGTGAATCTTCATTCCTGGGGTGGACACAATGTGTGAGATGGAGGCATAGGAGCCAACTCCTAGGGGCCAAGGCCCCTTCGCCCCCCCAAAAAAATATTTCAGTGGACCAGCCCCCCACCCAGTTGATGGGGATTGCCATTGAAATGGTGTGTTGGCGCACCATGTCTTGTGATTGATTATGCAGGGTGGGGCTTACCTAGGCCCCTCCAATATTTTGGCACCCTGTAGCTGGATGGGGAAGAGTGGTAGAAGCCTTGTTTTCTCCCTTTCCCTTTCCAGAGGAATGGGTTATCTGTAGTGGTGTTATGTACCATCTATACATCATTTTCATGTGTTTTCTTTCAGTGAAGAACAGTCTGTGAATTTTAAATCAGTTTTCCACAGTCTTTGCCAATCTTCAAACATTATATTATGACCTATGTCTTGTGCCCATTTAATCATGACTGATTTCCCCTCCTCATCTTTTGTTTCCCATTCTAGCAGAATACTATATGCACCTTTCAGCAACATTACTTTCCCTTCCACAACTTCCTTTTGAAATCTAGATGCCACATAACTGAATCCTTTTTTATTGTCTTCTTTATATATCTCGTGTAATTGCCGGTAACCAACTCTGCAAATGGTCTTTTATTTCCTCATAATCTCTTAATTTCCATTTTCCTTCTTGGTCTGTTAACAAATCAGCCTACGTGAGCCACTTTGCTTTCTTTCCAAATGGTTTGAGCAGTAAAGCTTCATGTGGTGAAAGCCACCAAGGAGTCTTCTGTTCTAGTAAATCTTTATATCTCTCCCATACTCTCATTAATGATTTCCTAATTATGTGGTTATAGAAACTTTTGTGTACTTTCCCTTTCCCATACCATAGATATGTGTGCCATCCAAATCTATTGTCATGTCCTTCCAATTCTAATGCTTCTTGCTTTTCCAACTTTACCCAGTCCCTAATCCATACCAGACCTGCGGCTTCATAATATAATTTAAGGTCTGGGAGGGCAAAATTGCCTCTGTCTTTTATATCTGTAAGTATCTTATGTTTTATCCTTTTGCAGAGGAATGGCATTTCAAGGGGAAAGGGGTGGAAGGGGAGAAGAATGAGGCTGGCTCCTTTTTTCTGCAAGGCCCCCGCCTTTGGCTTTATGCTGGGCTTTCCCCAACTGAGGCCTGTCCCTCAGAGACCTCCTCCCCCTGCATGTTACCCCTTCTGCCCTGGTGCTGGGCTGCAGCCGCAGCTCCTACTCTCAACATAGAGTCCTCTAGATTGCTTCAGCAGAAAAGAGACCATCTCATGTTCATGTCCATAGGGGAAAATGCATGCTGCAAATATAGGACCTTCAACGAAGCTGCATGGTAGGTGTCAGGGACTGGCTGGATGAGGCAGAGTGGTGCTGCTACCTGTCCAGGAGGACATGGAAGAAGAGGACCTGGACAGAGAGGAATCACAGGTTGCCTCTGCTAATGGCTCTCCTCCTCCATAGAATGAGAGGGATCCAGTGTGAGAGGCTAGAAGGCAACATTTCCAGCAACGTCTCAAGCTAAGTCAAGCCAGAGTGACTTGGTTGTGTTGTTGCTTTCTGTGAATAAAAGCTAATTGCATTTCATGCCTCACGTTCTTTCCAGCCCTGTGGATGACCTGAGCTCGCCTGACAACTCCTTGACAATAGGATAGCATCATAGAAAAGTAGAAAAAGGCTCATCTAATCCAACCTCCACCAATGCAGGAATCACCGCTAAAGCCATTGTTTAAACACTCTTGGGAAAGTCACTTGCCAGACCACCATGACAAAAACCCTCCTGTTCTTCTCTCAGCTGAACTTCTCGGTGGTGTTGGAGCACCAGAAGGTCCAGAAGAACCACCGCCCATGTGGGAACCAGTACTGTCCAGATAGTCTTGCCCTTGGAGGAAAGGGAAGGGTCCAAAAGGGATGACCTATCTTGGCAGAGGGAATCAAGGCACAGAGAGTGAAGAGCCCAAGGAGGAGGGAGATGAGGAGGCCACCAGACTTCATGGTTAGGCAGGATGGAGCGCCCTCCAGCCTCTCAGCCGCTGGTTTATAATACCAGAACCCAGATGGAGCCATACCCAGGGCATGCAAAAGCCCTCTCCCATTTCCCCAACATCTTCCCACTTCTTCTGCACAATGACATTTGTTTTGCAAAAGGAGCATTGACCCCTGAGACACTTTCTTGGAAATTGGATTGCAAATGGAGAACGCAATGTGAAGTGGCCCCTTTGATCTTAGCTTGCCAAGGGACAGCGACCTTTACATTCTCCTCATAGTTTCTTGTGCAATGCGGGAACTTTTGCCAGCACCACCTTTCCTCATTGTCTCCTCTCTGGTCTGGCTGGGGCTCCTGCTGCATTGGGGGATTATAAAAACCACCTGGCTGGAGGCTGGAGGGCACAGTGACCTGCCTAGCCATGAGGCCTGGTGCTCTCATCTTCCTCCTCGTGGGGCTCCTCTCTCTCTGTGCCGTGGTGCCCTCTGCCTCTGGCCAAGGTATGTGACCCCCTTTGGACCCTGCCTGAAAGATGGAGCCCTTTCTACCTGAGGAAGGCTCTCTCTACACGTCTCCTCTTCTTCTGCTGCTGCTCTGTGTGTGGAGTTCAGATCCTTCAGAGGAGCAGGCATTACTGAGCCATGGAGGGCCGTCTGTCTGGGAGTGTTTAAGGGGGCTCTACCATGCACCCCCTGCACTTTATGGCTCTTGTTTTGATTGACATCAGCTGCAAGAAACCATAGAGCTCTGTTGAAATGAGAGGAAACAGGCATCAAGGTTGGACGGAGGCTTCCAACACCTGTGTCCCATTCAGAAGGCAGCTACCCCCTTCATGAGACACGGGTGGCGCTGTGGGTTAAACCACAGAGCCTAGGACTTGCTGATCAGAAGGTCGGCACGGGTGGCGCTGTAGGTTAAACCACAGAGCCTAGGACTTGCTGATCAGAAGGTCGGCAGTTCGAATCCTCACAACAGGGTGAGCTCCCATTGCTCGGTCCCTGCTCCTGCCAACCTAGCAGTTTGAAAGCACACCAGTTCAAGTAGATAAATAGGTACCGCTCCAGCGGGAAGGTAAATGGCATTTCCTTGTGCTACTCTGGTTCGCCAGAAGTGGCTTAGTCATGCTGGCCACATGACCCAGAAGCTGTACACCGGCTCCCTCGGCCAATAAAGCGAGATGCGCGCCGCAACCCCACAGTCAGTCACGACTGGACCTAATGGTCAGGGGCCCACAGGTGACCCGCCGCTCCTGGCCTTACGGCGAGCACTCCTCCTGAGAGAACTTAGTTCCCTCCGCCTCTCTGCCCTGAGCCTCTGCAGCTCCGGAGAGGCTGGAGGGTTACTGGACCCAGGGGCAGCTTCCCCTTCCCCTTCCCCTTTACCTTTTACCCCCTCCACACCCAATTTCTGGTATGGCAGCTTTGGCGAGCTCCTCAAGGGGTGCCCATGTTGGGGAAAGGACACTTTCCACTCAAACTCCTTTCTCCAGCCTCTGCCTTCTCCTCCACCAGTGGCTTTACAATCCCACAGCTGGGCTTGCTTTTGTAGGCCAGCCCTAAATTCTGCAGGGAACTCTTCCAAAATTTATCATCGAAATTGGAGGCTTTTTAGCAGAAGACATCTTTCAGGGATTCGTTAGTTCTGATTTCTGCATTGGAGGCAGTTGGACTAGATGCCCCTTGGGGGTCCATTCCAACTCTGCTGTGCTGGTCCAATGGGTTACCCGAGAGGCGAGGTCCAATTCTGGTCCGTGGTCAAAGGTGCAATGTGGAGGCAGTCCGTAGTAGCTGAAGCTGGGTGCAGGGCAGGGATTCGGGTGAAGTCAGGAACAGACATGCAAGCAGGGAGCCAGGGCGGGTCAGGAGCTCTGGCAGAAAAGCGGGACAGGGTTCAGGCAGGAACTAGCAACCAACAATGTTGCTCCTGCAACTTGGGACAGGGGCTGGCCGGGACTTTTATCTGTCCCGAGGCATAGGGCGGCCTCGTTCCTCAGGTGACTCACCTCTCCTGGCCTGGAGGCAAGCACTCCTCCTGAGAGAACTTAGTTCCCTCCGCCTCTCTGCCCTGAGCCTCTGCAGCTCAGGAGAGGCTGGAGGGTGACCGGACCCAGAGGCAACCTCAGCTTCCTCTGACATGGGGCTGAGAGTGGAGCACCTGCAGGCAATGGGTCCTCCATCAGCTCATGAGCCAGAGCAAACTCAGCTGGTGCCTGCACCTGAGGATCCAGCACAGGTGAGGACCCTTCAGGCTCAGGCCCCAGCCCCGGCTCAGCTGGTTCTGGAGGCAGGGAATCCTGTGCAGGCTGGGATCCCTCAGGTTCAGCATCCGAGTCTGAATCCCAGTTCTAGGATTCTGTGAATGACAGCTGGGGAGGAGGAGGAAGGGATGGAGATGCCTCTCCAATACCCACCCACAGTCCTTAAGCTGCAGTCCAAGAGTAAAGCAGATGTCTCCAAGAGGTTCTTGAGCTGTGGTTCCTACATTGCCGGGGCTTGGACTTGGGGATGTCTTCCAATTCCAATCTATAAGGGAGCCTGGAGCCCAGAGTGGGCTGACTTAAAAGACCCCCACTCCACTGCCGGGCAGTCATGTGCTTGTTCTGTTCCAGGGAAGCCAGGATACTGCCCCCCACGAGAAGGCTTTGGACTATGTGTGGAGGAATGTTCTGGAGATGATTCATGTCCTGGAAAGAAGAAGTGCTGCAGCAACAACTGTGGCCACACTTGCCAAACTCCACTAAAAGGTAAGAAGTCATTTCCCCTCAGAAGCAGACTGGGGTCTTGGGGTGCAACAGTCTCACCTTCAGTAGCATGTCCCCTATATTAAAGGGAGGTGGGGTGTATGGGAAAGAGCTGGGACCTGTGAGCTTGTCCACTCTTTACTGAGGAGCTCAGCAAGAACTGAGAGGTCAGAATCCAGCCATTCAGCAGCTGTTAAGATTCTTAGCTTTATCAATTCCCCGGGACTTCACTGTGCTTCTGGCACAAAGGCTTTCAAGCGCTCCTGAGAAATACTCAAAAGGACAAGTGTAGCCCTCGTCTCTGAGAAAGCTGCCCACCAAACAACGGGAGGAAGTCCTTTCCCCTCAGAAGCAGACTAATAAATTACAATAATAATAAAATTTATTTATACCCCGCCCTCCTTGGCCAGAGCCAGGCTCAGGGTGGCTAACAAAAATTAAATCACAGTAAAAACATAATAGGGGGAAAAGAGAAGGGGAGGGACCCAATTTAAAATACAGGTTAAAATGCAATTTAAAATGCAGCCTCATTTTAAAGTAGCCAATAAATCAAGACTATAAGGGGAGGGAAACATAAGGGTCAGGCTGAGTCCAAACCAAAGGCCAGGTGGAACAGCTCTGTCTTGCAGGCCCTGCGGAAAGATGTTAAGTCCCACAGGGCCCTAGTCTCTTGTGACAGAACGTTCCACCATGTCAGGGCCAGTATTGAAAAGGCCCCGGCCCTAGTTGAGAACAATCTAACCTCCTTCAGGTTTGGGACCTCCAAAGTGTTGTTATTTGTGGACCTTAAGGTCCTCCGTGGGGCATACCAGGAGAGGCGGTCCCGTAGGTACGTGGGTCCTAGGCCGCATAGGGCTTTAAAGGTGAAGCAGATGCATGAAGGAAATCTCTGATGCCCACTTCATAGCTGGAAAGAACACCAAGGGATAGGAGTGGCCACAGTGGGGAAACTTAGCCAGCCCCAGCAAAGACTGATCCAGCTTCAGCCCAGATGTCCATCCCTTTGCTAGGAGGGAGGGAGAGTAAAACTTGGAGACTCTTCATCTGAGCTGTGCTCCTCCTAGAAATACACAATCTTTGGTTGCTGGGATGCGAAAAGCCACAACTAATTCTACACCACTGTTGCCCTCCTTTAAAAAGATGTCTCTGAGCCGTAATATTGTTCTGTCTTGCAGAAAGACCTGGAAGCTGCCCTTTCTTTCCTGCAGTAGTGAGGCCACCTTGCATAAAGGAATGCCGTAAAGATGATGATTGTCCTTTCCCCCAGAAATGCTGTTCAATCATGTGCTCCAGGGTCTGCATAAATCCAGGTAAGAGGCTGAGCCCCTTGTGTGAGGACACAGCACAATTAGGCAGATGCTGCTGCTGCTGCTGCTGATTTATTGTTTTTTATTGGGTCTGCTTAGCCTGGACAAGAGACGACTAAGAGTAAGTAGGAGAGCTATCTTTGAATACATGAAGGGCCACCACATAGAAGATGGAGCAATTTTCTATCCTGCTGCTCCGAAAGACAGGACTTGTTCTGCTCCTGAGCTGCTGAGAGTGCAGGGACCACCCTACAGCAGGGGTAGGGAGCTATTGGGAAGTCTAGTTTTGTGTGACACCTCGGACCCCTGAGCAGAACAGAGGCCACCTTAGGAATCCTGGGCTCCTCGGGCTACTGGATGCAAAGGAGCCCCATCCCACATGAAGAGAGAGAGCCTCTCTGGCCAAAGACATCTCTCAACCTTGGAATTCTGCTCTGCTGCAGAGAAACCTGGGGAATGTCCTGGGAGTCAGCCAGGTATGGCTGGACCCTGCGTGGTGCGGTGTAAGGATGACTGGTCATGCCCTGGAGCTCAGAAGTGCTGCGGGAGTTGCCCACGAGCTTGTGCCAGTCCTGTCAGAGGTGAGACCATTTATTCTGTGGAGGGTGGGGTGGGATAGGAAGCTCCTCTTCTTCGTGAACCAAAGCCATTGTGACTTATGAAGAATTGCAGAATCTCTATACTCAGAAGTGCTTACCTGGATTCTGGCTTGAGGCAGGAGGCAGTTGAGGCAAGGAGACCCACAAGGAGAAGAAGGCCACCACAACGCATGATGGACAAGCTTTGTCTGCTGCCTAGACCATCAGTTGACTAGAACTTTCAGGTTGGAAAGGGAGCCCAAGGGTCACCGAGGGTTTTGCTGTTTTGCAGAGAAGCCTGAACAATGCTCTCCGAATCGAGGTGTGGGAATCTGCATTGCAAAGTGTGGATTTCTGAAACCCACTTGAGGATTTCTGGGGTCCTCTGGGTTCCAGACACAAGTGAACTCCATTGCAACTGCACAGGGAGGGTCTCTCTGGACAAAAGGCATCTCTCAGCCACAGAACCCTAGAACTGTCAGGTTGGAAAGGAGCCTAAGGGTCCCTGAGGGCTTTGCTCTTTTGCAGAGAAGCCTGGACGATGCCCCCGGGATCCAGGTGTGGGAATCTGCATTGCACGGTGTAGAGATGACTGGTCCTGCCCCGGTGTTCAGAAGTGCTGCGGTGGATGCCCACGAGATTGCCGTAATCCTGTCTAAGGTGAGGGACTTCCGGTCAGCGCCAGCGACCGAAATGGCGGATTGCCTCTGAGCTCCGGAGGCAATCGGCTTTTGCGGAGCTGGGTTCCACCGCTACGGCAAAGCGGGGACCCGAAAAAGTCACAGGCGGGGAAGCCTGTGAACCGGAGGCTCGGCGGGCTCCATTTGCGCCCCCCTCCACTGCGAAGGAGCCTTTTTAAAGGCTCCTGAACAGACCTATTAGGGGGAGAGCGGCGCGGGGCTGAGAGCTGTCTACGCAACCGTCTCCGCGAAGCGAAGCCGCTCAGCCAGGGTCGGAGAACGCTGATTTCTTCGCTGGAAAATTGGACACTAAAAAAGAACTACCCGTGAGTAGGATTTGAGAGCTAATTGGAATAAATTTATAAACAATTTGGCACCGAAACGGGAAAGGTAAAAACAGGAAGTCTGCCTTCCCGGACTGTTAAGAGATCAAAGCAAAGAGACTTCAAAGCTTTGACTGAGAAAGACGTTTCTGAAAGGATTAAAATCCAGCACCAAAAAGGAAATTCGCCCCTCTGTTTGCAGGGACAGGGGGGAGTGATTTAAGAGACATCTGTCCTGCAAAAAGGGAGATTAAAAGTATATTTGCCGACTTTAAAACCTGGAAACGGACTGCCTTTGACAGGGAAGCCGACCAGTGGGAAGAACTGTCAAACTGCAAGGGTAAAAGTAAAAAAGTTTTGATTCAACTCTGTAAAGGATACTTTGTTTAGAATTATATTGGAAACTAAAGTAACTTTTTAAGACTTGCCTCACAGGCAAAAACAAAAGCTATGTCAGCTGAAGAGTTATTGGCTCAAGCATTGGGCAAGATAGATGCATCTTTGGAGAAATTAGTCAATCAGGTTGCAGAGACAAATAGACAAGTGGCAGAGACAAATAAACAAGTGGCTGAGACAAATAAACAAGTAGCTGAGGCCTCAGCAAAAATTCACTTGAACACTTCAAGTATCAATGAATTGGGAAAAAAGGTGAATTCTAATACACAGTCTATTGAAAAACTATTGGAGGAATCGGCCTCAACTAGAAAGCTAGTGGAGGAAGCTAAGGATATTGCAACCGCTACCCAAGAGAAGATACCACCGGTATATAAGAAATTAGAAGAGCACGACCTGACATTGTCTATGATAGAGTTACAAAGGAAGGAGAGGAATTTAAGACTAAGAGGCGTACCAGAAAGCGAGAAAGATAACTTGGTAGACTTTCTTACAAAGGAACTGTTACAATTTTGGCAGCAAGACCCAGGGGAGGAAGAATTTAAGATAGTGAGCGCATTTAGACTTGGTAGAAGACAAGGAAAGAATAAAGCAAGAGACTGTTTGATTACTTTAAGAACAAAGGACGAAAGGGATAAAATTCTGAACCTGCATTACCAAAGGACTCTGGAAATTGAAGACGCCTTTGTGGAAATATTCAAGGATATACCTAAACATATTTTGGACGTAAGGGCCTACTACAGAGATTTGGTCGTTTTGCTGAGGAGAAATAAAATACTTTTCAGGTGGGAATTTCCCCAGGGTCTGTCCTTTAAATTCAGAGGGAAAAAAATAAGAATAAGGACAGTAAATGACAAGGACAAGTTTTTGAAAGACTACGAAGAGGATCTACAGAAGGAAGTGGAATCTGGAGAGGACTCATCGGCGTTAGGAAAAGGAATTTTGGACATAGCAAACTTATCATTTGGATTCCCTGGTTCAGGGAAAGACAAGCCACCGACAGAAGAAGAACAACAACTTGGTGCAGTGGGAGGGAAACCTAAATAACCAACCATGTCTCTGCAACTTTTAAGCTGGAATTGTAACGGACTGAATTCCCCTAGAAAGAGAAAAGCTGTTTTTCACATATTAAAAAAAGAACAACTGGATTTGATCTGCCTACAGGAAACACATGTAATGAGGCTACACAGGAAAATACTTATCAACAGAAGATTAGGACAAGAGTTTATTTCGTCTGACAAAGTTAAAAAGAGAGGAGTGGTGATATATGCAAAGGAGAAACTTTTACCGAAATTTATTTTTAAAGATGAGCAAGGAAGATATTTGGCAATTGAAATTCAGTCTCAAGGAGAAAATTTTTTGATAGTAGGGGTGTATGCACCAAATGAGGGGAAATACCTCTTCACCCCTGTTGTGGAGAATGAACCAAGCATTTTTAGAAAGATGAATGAAAAAGAGGATTTACTTACATTGCTCAAGTGCAGTTTTGCTCGAGGAGGGATGCCTGTTGCCTCTGAACTGACAGCTAAGAGATGGTACATAATTATGACATGGGAACAAGGGGATGGGGCTCTGTCATTGAGTACCTTGGTCCAAGGCTCCATCTGGGCATCTCCAGGTAAGGGAAACCCTTGTCATCTGCTTAGCTAGGGTGATGAGCACCAATCTCTCTAGGGTTCTTTGTCCTGCATTTCCTGTGGGAATGTTCAGGGATGCAGGAGAGGATATATTGTCTGATTATAGCCTTTCCAACTTGTGTTAACAAGTTCACAATTTAGCAGAGTAACATCCCCCTTTTTAAACTCACAGCGGATGCGTTGCTAAGGCTTGCTAAAGCCTCTATAATAACTGTTCTGGTATTTCCCCCTTATTCCCCATAAAAGATAAGACACAGTCTTCTATAAAAGTATAAAAAGGTTTACTCACAAATCATTCTGTTCACAATAAGATCCCAGAAGGCAGACTTAGCTTAGAAAAGTAATATATACCTGGAAACTATCATATAAGGGGACAGTCCCTTTGTCTTCTCTGGAAGCCCAGAGAGCATCTTTGGCTAAGCAGATGTTGCTTCTTCGATGCATGTAGTCAAAAAGAGAGAGATGGCTGCCCTGCCCTGTGCTTTTGTTGTTACCTGCACAGGTGAGGCCACACCCACCTCTAGTCACATGCAGAGGAAGTCTGTCCCAACCCAGAAGGAAGCATGAAGTTTACCTGCTAGCTGGACAAAGATTCCTCCCCATATGTAAACATGTTCACTCTAGGAATGTTGAACTTGACTGCTCTTGTGTTTCACATCCCACATTTCCATGGGTGCTTGAACACTCTTTTATTCCTGCAGCAAAGTGATGACAGTGATGCACAGCCTGAAATCCCTGCAACTTCTACAGTTTTGGAGATGTGAACCCAGCACCCAAGGAGTGAAGGCAACGATAAACCCAGCTCCCTCTTGACCCAATAGACCCGATCCAGCATCCTTCCCTGCCTGCAATAAAATGATCCCTGTGCCTGCATACCAGAGTGTCTTGTTCTTGAGTCTTGCTTGCTTATATCTTTCCAAAAGGGTGTTGGCAGGAGGGAGGGAGGAAGAGCCTCTGGCTGAGGGCTGTGGAAACCCAACAGATCACACATACAGCCAGGGAAGGGCAGTTTCGCAATGGGGCAGAGTTAGCAGGGGAAATGCTCTGAGTGAAGGGCAAATCCACACCTCTTGAGTTCTATGGTCCCTACTTCCCAAATATCTGACCATCTCACCAAGCAGGGTTTGGTGGGCAAAATGTGTGTGTCTCATGTGTTACTTCTCGGATCCAGGTCCTTTGTAGTCTCTCTCTTGGACCTGGATCCGAGAAGTAACACATGAGACACACACATTTTGCCCACCAAACCCTGCACTGCCTGTTTACTTGCCCACCTTCCTCTTTTGAAAGGAACAGGGCAGAAGGTGGCACCATCTGGGTGCGCAGAACCGCCCTGCAATGATGGACAGAAAGGGTGACCAGAACTCCTGGGGCCTCCCCCTTCCCCACAGATGGTTGTGGGGTGGGTGATGCTGAGCTGGCTTCTGCTCCCTCAGTCCTGCCTAACAGCCTGAAGAGAGACTCTGGCTCAGATCAGTGTGGTGCCAGCAACTGATCTCATGGTTGCCATACTTCCTCATTTGTCAGCAGCGTCTGGGCGGAAATAGACCAAATACCCATGAAAATCTGGCACATAGCTGTCCGTGCATTATTTATATATATATTTTTTAAAAAATGCAATCTTGCTCAAAAATGTTTAACAACTTTGCTCACCCCCAAAAACCTGGATTTTCACTGTTTGAAATATGGCAACCCTGTTCCAAACAGAGTGAAGGAACAGGTTACCCAAACCTGACTGTGCAATCACCTGAACCGGGCCCCAAGCCTCCCAAATTCCTTCTTCCAAGATCCATTAGCTAAAATGCATTAGCCTGAGCTGTTTAGCCAAACGCAGCTGTATAAACAAAGCCCTCTCCTTTATCAGTCCGTGAAGGCTTAATGGATGACCTTGTCAGTTCCGAGTGGAGACAGGATGGCAGAGCTGGGACTTATCATCTCACACTGACGCACAGACCTTGCAACACAGGCCTGTCAGCCCCCACAGCCAGAGATGGCACCAGGAGAAACTCCTATAACTGGGTGACCGGGTGACCTTCTTACCCCAAGATAAGAGTACCAGAACAGGAACATCTGTATATGGTCAAGGAGGAACAGGAACATCTATATATGGTCAAGGATGTTAACTTACGTGTACAAACTCATGAGGTTGGATTCCTGGGGAGGGGGCAAGGAGACCAGCAAAGGGATATAAGCTGTGTGTAACCGCTCTTTAAGTGCTCTCGCTGTGGCTGACCACGCAGTGCCTTTCTGCTGCTCCGGAGAGCAGGAATAAACTCTCTCTGAACCAACCTCGGTGTCTCTTGACTCCCTCCCTCCCTCCTGAAAGCAACGCAGACCCGACCAAGGGAAAGGTCTGAAAGGCTACAAGAGTCCAAAAAGTGGCAGCTTTATGTATCATTATGATGTTAGCCATAACATTGATGGAGAAACATCCCAGCCCCTTACTGAGTCAGAAGTGCCTGGCAGAGAGGAAGGTGAGCAGGACACGTTGAAAGTGGAGTCAAACAGGACCCAGATTGAGCCCATAGGCGAGGCTGCCTTGTGAAGGACCCATCCACCAGCACATAGGTGTGTGAATGAACAAAACTGAGCACTGCTGTGAAAGCGGGATGGCACCAGCAAGCCACCTGCCAGATGGGGAGGGGAGAATATGGTCATCCATTCAGACTCTCATGATGCCTGGTTTCTAACAGAAGTGCACTTTTTAGAATAAGGACGTTCAATCTGGAGGTCACTGCACACCACAGAAGGAATTGCACTCCAAGCAGTCTTGATAGAACTCCCAGAGTCTGCTGATTGACTGGTGTCAATTGAACCTTGTTTACTTTGAGGAATTAGCACATCTCACAGTCAGTGGCGGTGGTAGGCAATGCATTCCTTAGAGGATGGATCTGCTCAGTACTGTGTCTAATTCTGGGCACCACAATTTATGGAAGATATTGACAAGTTGGGGTGTGTGCAGAGGAGGCTGACCAAGACATTCCAGGGTCTGGAAACCAAGCCTTAAGAAGAATGATTGAGGGAGCTGGAGATGTTTACCTTGGGAAAGAGGAGATTGAGAGGAGATATGAGAGCCATCTTCAAATCTCTAAAGGGCTGTCACAAGCTTGGATGAAGTTTGTCTCCTCCTGTTCTTGGGGATAGATCTAATGGATTCAAGTTACTTGCTCCTTCTGCTGCATGTTCAGTGCACACTGTGTGGGTCTGATAGGCCCAAATCCTGGGACTCCTTCCAAAAGCTAGCCTTTAAGCCATTGTTTACCTTCTCAGAGTCCCTGCCTGCTTTCTTCTTGTCTCTTACATCCTGCTTGCACTTATAGCAACAATCTTTCTTTAATTTAGCATTAGAATTTTGAGGGACCATTTATCATTTGCACGCCTCCAGACCCCACCTGCTAAGTGCTTGGGGTGACTCTTTGTTGTTGTTTAGTCATTTAGTCGTGTCCGACTCTTTGTGACCCCCTGGACCAGAGCACGCCAGGCACTCCTGTCTTCCACTGCCTCCCACAGTTTGGTCAGACTCATGTTTGTAGCTTCAAGAACACTATCCAACCATCTCGTCCTCTGTCGTCCCCTTCTCCTTGTGCCCTCCATCTTTCCCAACATCAGGGTCTTTTCCAGGGGGTCTTCTCATGAGGTGGCCAAAGTATTGGAGCCTCAGCTTCAGGATCAGTCCTTCCATTGAGCACTCAGGGCTGATTTCCTTAAGAATGGAGAGGTTGGATCTTCTTGCAGTCCATGGGACTCTCAAGAGTCTCCTCCAGCACCAGAATTCAAAAGTATCAATTCTTCAAGCCTTCTTTATGGTCCATAAAGGTGACTCTAAAGGGGTGACTCTATTTCTGCCTAAAAGGGGGTCTGAGGGAAGCCCCGTGGAGGCAGGAGGGAGCTGGCCAGCCAGCCAGTTCCTCTTCCAGCTCAAAGCTCTGGTCTCCTCCTTGACCAAGTGTTAGAGGAAAAGGGGAGTTGGTGGCTTGGACATATACAAAGGAAGCACAGCTGCCCTGCCTCCCAAGGCCATTGTAGACGCTGTGATAATTACCCTCCCTGTTCCTATCTATTGTGTATTCATTGCATTTATATCCCACCTTCTGCTCCAAGGAAATCAAGGGGGCATACAATGGTTCTCCCTTTCCTCATTTAAACCCCACAGTGACCCTGTGAGATAAGTTAAATGGAGGTAGTGGACACTCATTTTCAAAAGCAGAATTGAATATATTTTCCCCCAGGTTCAGTGCTTGCAAGCATGTGAAAAAGGAGGGAAGGATGGAAGGAAAGAAAGAAGGGTTCACAGATTCATAGAAATGCAGAGTTGGCAGGAACCCCAGAGGCCATCTAGTCCAACCCACTGCAGTGCAGGAATCGCAGCTAAAGAATCCCTCGGTTCCTTAAGATTAAGAGAGGAGGGGGTTCCTCTCCTGCCTCCGGGCTGGGCTAGCCTGCTGTACGTGTCACAACAATGAGAACCACCAGGAAACATTCTCTCCTCGTGACATTATTGAGAGTGGAGAGATTAGAACAGATTATTTTCTGGATAGTATTTACAACAATGTAATCTGAAGCATAACCAATTTGTACACCGTATTTCCCTGGACAAATTTACCCCTCCTGAAAAAAAAGCCTTCGTACTCATTCTCTTAGACAATTTGGCATCGCCACTGTTTGCTTTCATAAGCTTTGTGGACACAGATGGACTTTAAAACTGACAAAAAACAAAACCAAAGCAATTTTCCCATGGGAAAGAAGAATAAAGCATGTGCGGTGCCTTCAACTCGCACACCAACCAGGTATAAAGTTAATTGTGAGGCTGATCTTTTGAGTGTCGGCTGTCAAAGAAAGTCAGTAGAGAACTTAGTAACTCAGAGCCTGGTGTTGGGGGTGTCATTGCTATCAGAGACATCAATCCTGGGGTGGGGGTCTCTTCCCCAAGATACAATGATGGCCCCCACCTGACCACGGTTGTTTTTGTGCAAACCAGTGGTTCTCAGAGTGGGTGGTACCAGTCCCTGGCAGGGTGGGATTCCCTAGGGAGGTGCAACAGAACCTGAAGGGCTCTCCTGGATCATGCCCTGCAGAGGGACCTTCCCCTTTACATTCTCCTTGCGGTTCTTTGCACATTGATGGGGTATTTGCCAACCCCTCCTCTTCCCATTGTTTCCATGTTTAGTCTGGGTGGGGCTCTTGGTGGGATGGGGCATTATAAAGCCACCTGGCTGGCAGCTGGAGGGCACCCCATCCGACCCGGCCATGAAGTCTGACAGCCTCGTCTTCCTCCTTGTGGGACTCCTTGCTTTCTGTGCCATGATGCCTCCTGCCTCCGGCAATTGTACGTGACGCCTTTTGGATCCTGACTCAAAGACGGACCCTTTTCTGCCTGGGCAAAGCTCTCTGGACAGGTCTATTCTTCTAGCGCTGGTGCTACTCTGTGGGCAGCTCTGAGTGGGACCCCCTTTGCCCCTCACCCCCAAGACCCTTCAGAGGAACACAGATATTTCTGTGCCACAGAAGGTTGTCAAGTGGTCTGCCTGGGAATGTTTTAGGGCGGTGGTTCCCAATTAGCTAATTACTGAGGACCCTCTATTTTTCAAAAGCCAGGCCATGGACCCCCAATTTTGAGAATTTTGTTAACTCTATGGTAGTTACCTCTGCAAAGTATTTTTTTTAAAAACAGGGGGTAGCCTCTAATAAGCAAAGGCATACTGGGAAAAAAACAGACTTGGGCTAAGCAATATCTGGTTTTTAACAGCATGATATATCAGCTAAGGGACGAGGGTGGTGCTGTGGGTTAAACCACAGAGCCTAGGGCTTGCCGATCAGAAGGTCGGCGGTTCAAATCCCCGCGACGGGGTGAGCTTCCATTGCTCAGTCCCTGCTCCTGCCAACCTAGCAGTTCGAAAGCACGCCAAAGTGCAAGTAGATCAATAGGTACCACTCTGGCGGGAAGTAAACGGCGTTTCCGTGTGCTGCTCTGGTTCGCCAGAAGCGGCTTAGTCATGCTGGCCACATGACCCGGAAGCTGTACACCGGCTCCCTCGGCTAGTAAAGAGAGATGAGCGCCGCAACCCCAGAGTCAGCTACGACTGGACCTAATGGTCAGGGGTCCCTTTACCCGTTACCTTTTTTATTCCCAGGTTAGGCTGCAATCCTAACTCCACTTACTTGGGAGTAAGTCCCACTGAACTCGGTGAGATTTACTTCTGAATAGATTTGGTTAGGATTACACTGTTAGTATGGATAGGACTGGACCTAATGGTCAGGGGTCCCTTTACCTTTATATCAGCAGCTAACTATTGTGATATATCACAATGTCTGAAATTGGAGATTAGGTATGCGGATGAGGGAAGGAACAGCCATGGAGATGGGGTGGGTGGGGGGAGGAGAAGAAGCGGAGTCACCCCCACTGCATGGTTTGAGTGGGGGGAGATAGGGATGGGGGGCTGCATCAAGCGCGGTCAGCTGGGCAGCCAGCAGTGGCAGCCAGTGAAGAGGCACATCCACTGTGGCTGCTACTGCTTTGCTTCTGACTGAGAAAAGCTGCTCCGCCTCAGTGCCAGGGGAAGGTAGTGCCAGGGTCCCTTGAAGCGATCAGGTCCCTTGTTCTCCCTCAGCATGAAAGAAGACAGCTCAGGTCAGCAGTGTTATTGGCTGAGCTCATTGTGAGATATCAGCGATGCCTTGAAATCGGCTGTCCTGCTCTCCCTCATGCAAGGAGAGAGATGTTGCTGTGTATTGCCAGGTCAAGATCATTATTGCGGTGTGATTTCAAAACTGATTTGTGCCAATACATTGAAAAATCGCAGAGTGATAAACAGACCATAACATTTCTGGTATTGCCATGGAAAAATGGCAACCAGACAGAGGGCCTTCTCGGTAGTGGCGCTCGCCCTGTGGAACGCCCTCCCATCAGATATCAAGGAAGAAATAATAATAATAATAATTTATATATTTTTTTAATAATATTTTTTATTAAACAATTTTTATATTAACACAAACAACACATACAAAAACAAACCACAAACAATAACAGAACAAAAAACAAATACCATTTCATATCCTAATTTCTTAAACCTTACTTCCTCGACTTCCTCTTGCTTCCCGTTTCTGTATTCCAAGTTCTTACAATTATTCAGCGAATCTTCCCTTATTTTACTATAGATTTATGTTAATCATCCTTATTCTCTTTGTCTTAACCAATACTAATAGTAACCATTTATTTTAATCCAACATCATTTTAACTGTCATTAATTTTGTAATATTTCTTTAAATAGTCCTTGAACTTTTTCCATTCTTCTTCCGCCGCTTCTCTTCCCTGGTTTCGGATTCTGCTCGTCATTTCTGCCAAACCCATGTAGTCCATCACCTTCATCTGCCATTCTTCCAGTGTGGGTAGATCCTGTGTCTTCCAGTACTTTGCAATAAGTATTCTAGCTGCTGTTGTAGCATACATAAAAAAAGTTGTATCTGTCTTTAACACCCCCTGGCCGACAATACCCAAGAGAAAGGCCTCTGGTTTCTTGGGGAAAGTATATTTAAATACCTTTTTCAGTTCATTGTAAATCATTTCCCAGAATGCCTTAATCTTCGGGCACGTCCACCAGAGGTGAAAAAATGTACCTTCCTTTTCTTTACATTTCCAACATTTATTGTCAGGCACATGGTAGATCTTTGCAAGCTTGACTGGGGTTATGTACCACCTATAAATCATTTTCATTATATTTTCTCTTAAGGCATTACACGCCGTAAACTTCAACCCGGTGGTCCACAACTTTTCCCAATCAGCAAACATGATGTTATAACCAATGTCCTGAGCCCATTTAATCATACTTGATTTTACCATTTCATCTTGTGTATTCCATTTCAGCAGCAGATCATACATTTTTGACAAATTCTTAGTACTGGATTCTAACAGTTCAGTCTCTAATTTTGATTTTTCCACCTGGAAGCCTATTTTACTGTCTAATTTAAACACTTCGTTTATTTGATGGTAATGTAACCAATCTCTCACCTTCCCTTTTAGTTTTTCAAAACTCTGCAATCTCAATTTGTCCCCTTCCTTTTCCAAGATTTCCCAATATCTTGACCATTTCGACTCCATATTTAGCTTTTTAACAGCCTTAGCTTCCATTGGTGATAGCCATCTTGGAGTCTTATTTTCCAGCAAGTCCTTATATCTAACCCAGACATTTAATAGTGCTTTTCTGACAATATGATTTTTGAAAAATAATAATAATTTATACCCTGCCCATCTGGCTGGGTTACCCCAGCCACTCTGGGCAGCTTCCAACAAAGTATTAAAATACAGTAGTCTGTTAAACATTAAAAGCTTCCCTAAACAGGGCTGCCTTCAGATGTCTTCTAAAAGTCTGGTAGTTGTTCTTCTCTTTGACATCTGGTGGGAGGGTGTTCCACAGGGTGGGTGCCACTACTGAGAAGGCCCTCTGCCTGGTTCCCTGTAACTTGGCTTCTCGCAGCGAGGGAACCCTTCAGGTCTACTGGACCAAGGCTGTTTAGGGCTTTCAAGGTCAGCACCAACACTCTGAATTGTGCTGGGAAACATACTGGGAGCCAATGAAGGTCTTTCAGGACCAGTGTTATGTGGTCTCGGCGGCCACTCCCAGTCCCCAGTCTAGCTGCCGCATTCTGGATTAGTTGTAGTTTCGGGGCCACCTTCAAAGGTAACCCCATGTAGAGCGCATTGCAGTAGTCCAAGCGGGAGATAAATAGAGCATGCACCACTCTGGCAAGACAGTCTGCGGGCAGGTAGGGTCTCAGCCTCCGTACCGGATGGAGCTGGTAGACAGCTGCCCTGGACACAGAATTGACCTGCGCCTCCATGGACAGCTGTGAGTCCAAAATGACTCCCAGGCTGCACACCTGGTCCTTCAGGGACACAGTTACCCCATTCAGGGCCAGGGAGTCCTCCACACCTGCCCACCCCCTGTCCCCCCAAAATAGGAATTCTGTTTGTTAGGATTCAACCTCAATCTGGTAGCCACTATCCATCCTCCAACTGCTTCCAGACACTCACACAACTATCTGACGTTTAGAAGACATCTGAAAGCAGCCCTGTTTAGGGAAGTTTTTAATGTTTTTAATGTTTGATGTTTTATCGTGTTTTTAATATATTGTTTGGAGCCACCTAGAGTGGCTGTGGAAACCCAGCCAGATGGGTGGGGTATAAACAAACAAACAAATAAATAAAACTTACTGTGGGGGGGGCAAGGGATGGGGGATGCCGACTCCCAGGGTGTGTTCAGTGAACCCTCAGGGGTCCCTGGACCCCCTAATTTGTTTTAGGGGGCTCCAAAGGGAATCCTTCCCTTCTCTTGTTTGGGTTGCCATCTTCTGCAGCAAACCTGAGAGCTCAATTTGGATAGGAGGAAGGAAGAGAAGTGGGCTGATAGCTGGGGAGGGAGGGGGAGATGATGGAGACACCTCCCCAGCACACCCACCCAACTGAAGCTGGTCCTAATAGCTTCAGCCCAAGAGCAGAACAGGCTGAGGAAGGAAATATTAGCCACACATCCCATAAATGAAAGAACATGGAGGGACGTGAAGGGAAGAGGGTGGCAGCTGTGGGGGAAGTTGGCCAGCCCCGGCCAACACTGATCCAGCTTCAACCCAGATGTCCATCTCTCTCCTGGGATGGAGACAGGCCAAAACTAGGACCCTCTTCATCCAAGCTGTGCTCATCCTAGAAAGGCAAGGATTATTATTTTGGTTAGGGATATGCAAGAAGAGGCACAACTGTGTTCTGCTCCAAAGTTGCCTTATTTTCAAAAGATGTCTCTAAGTGAGGACGTTGGTCTGTGTCACAGGGCCTTGGAGGTCAAGGGCTGGAATCTGCCCTTTCAACTTGAGAAGAGTGAAGCAACCTTGCCAGCAGAAATGTACGCTTGATCTTCACTGCCCTAGCCCCAAGAAATGCTGTCCAAACATGTGCTCCATGCTCTGCGTATATCCAAGTAAGATGCCGATCCCTTTGTGGAAGGACGCAGCACTATTCTGTGGATGTGGATGATTTGTTCTTGTTTATTGGGTTACAATTTAAACTGCAATATTAAAGCCAGTTAAAACAAATCAGTTTTATATAATTACAAATTATTTAATTTTATTTTCTGTTTTTAGGCACCAGGCGAAAATCTTCCTCTTCAACCAGGCCTTTGGCTGATTAATATTCCACAGCCTTTTAAATGTCTCCGTGGAAAGGGGTGGGGTATTGTTTTGCTGTTTTGTTTTTCATTATTTACTTGTTTTTATTCTGTATTTTGTTCTGCAAACCACACTGAGTTTTTATGATGAAGGGTGGTATATAAATCTAATAAATAAATGATAGAATCAATTGCAAACAAGCAAGCAAGCAAATGTTCCTGGTTTTTACTGCATGACTATTTTTAATTACATTTTGAGAGGCCTGCTTGTATCTGAAGAGAGGTATGCAAATGTTTGCAATGGATAACTACAATTATTATCTCAAAAGATCCAAGATGCCAAAGCGTTTAGTTCTATGGAAATTCCTGAAACTCGTCGCCTGAATTTTGCTCCATTTTGTGTGAGAAGCAGATAATAGGATGGGAAATGCATAAAATGTTTGTCCGAGGGAAAGTGATGGCAAGTATTGTCAAAGACAAAATAATTAGTCACAAGCCTCAACACTCCTCTCTTCTCTCATCAGGGCCATGACAGTGACCCCAAGCCTGAAATCCCAGCAGCTTCTGCAGTCTTGGTTTTGGAGATTTCAACTCAGGACCCAGCGTGCAAAGGGAACGATTGTTCCAGCTCCCTCCTGACCCTCGTGGGCTCATCCCAGCCCCCTCCCCTCGCTGCAATAAAATGACCCACATCATTGCACTCCAGAGTGTTATGTTCTTGAGTCTCGTTTGCTTTTATCATCCGGAAATTGTTTTGGGAAGAAGGGGGAAAGAGCATGTTGCTGCCACAATAATGGCGTGTCAGGGTTGACTTTGTTCTGCTTTACTTTGTTCTGCCAGTGATGATTTAGCTGTGATTCCTGCATTGGACTAGATGAATAGCAAGAAAGGAGATTCCAACTAAGCATCAGGAAGAACTTTCTAGTGGTAAGAGCTGTTTGAAAGAGGAAGGGGCTCCCTTGGAAGCTGGTGGGTTTTGAAGCAGAGGTTGGGTGGCCGTCTGCCAGGGATACTTCAGCTGAGATTTCTGCATTGCAGGGGGTTGGACTAGATGACACTCAGGGTCCCTTCTGACTCTACAATTCTATGATTCTGCAATATTGTTTAATCAGGAAAAAAATAGCATCCTGCTACTGTCGGATTTGAGGCATCCACACACACACAGAAAATTCCAAAGCCTCTGGCCTTTTTTGTAAATAGTTTTTTCTGGAAAAGATATCACCACTGGAAGCCCAGGAAGGCCTCTTTCTGCTTCCCAATGAGGAATAATGTCATGGAAGTTCAGCAAGCAGAGCGCAGTCAGAAAAAGAGAGCCCTCTCCCTGCCAAACTCCCACCCACAAGCTCAGACACATTTCTAGGATTCAGGTGCAAATATCCAGGTTTATTTATTGCAAATAGCAAAGGGGAACTTGAGTGAAATGGGTTCCAGCAGGAGGAAGAAGGAGCAGGGAGACGGCTGGCTACAGGAGGAGGTCTTCAGTTCCCAGGGGCCAGCTCAGAGACCCTTCTGGAAAAGTCAGGACTGGGTGCTGTCCTTGGTGCTGGACTTCTTTCAGGGCTCTGCTGAGGATAGAAAACAGAGTCAGACAAGAGGAGGAGAAGGAGGCAGAAGAACCCAAAGATAGGATGAAGTTCCACTCTCAAGGACCCTCTTCAGAGCTGTAGCTCAGCGGCAGAACTCTGCCTTGCATGCAGAAGGGCCCAAGTTCCCTGGCCTCTCTGGGTAGGACTGGGAAAGGAGACTTGCTGGAAATCCTGGGGTGCTTCTGCCAGCCAGTATAGGCGTCAGCTGAGCTTGATGACCCTATGATGCAACACAGTAAAAGGCAGCTCCTTGACTTCTGCCTTCTTCCTTATAATTCTTTATCTGTATAGTATTCCTTGATTCATGTCCCCAATGCCTTGTGCAAAGCCTTCTCCCTTGCTTTAATGAGGCAAGGAAGACAAGCACCCCAGAGGGAGCCTCCACTGCTTTTTTTGGGGTGATGACAGGCATCCATGCTGACGCATTATCAGTAAGGCCAGTGTCGCATGCGCAAGAGTGCAGACTGAGCACAAAGTGGTAAGAACCAGTTTAGGAGGAACTTAACACTGACCGTTAAAGTGAAGACCGACTCCATATAAGGTACAATGGGGGTTCTGCTGCTGGAAATGGGTTGAGTAAAGTTGCATTTCGAGGACTGTGGTTGGACGAAGCAATGGTGGGGCAGTGGGGGTGTCATAAGTTGTTGACCAGAGGATGAACAGCTAAGATGGTGTATATTTTTCCTATACAGAGGGAGTCATAATGGAAAGCTCTTGTTGACCAGCGGGGAGTTTGGTGTGACCCTCAGTACTGGGACTCCCAAGGGAAATTTCTCTGACAACTGCCACCAGGGTAACCCAAGGATGATTTGAATTAACTCACCTTAGACGGGGTAGAAGCAGTCTGTCTTGCACCCATATTTGCAGCACTTCTTGGGCCAGGGGCATTCATAGTCATTCATACACCCTAATTCACAGGTTGTCACAGTACCTTGAGGTGGTATAGGGCATCTTCCAGACCTCTCTGCAACACAAAACAACCCCAAGGCTCTCAGACCCTCCCCAAATGGTGGGCTGCAGCTCAAGCATATTCCCGCAGCCAGAGAACCAAAATGTCCTTTGGAGGTGGGGTGAGAATGCTTGGTGTGGAGACCTTTTATTCTAGTCCAGCATTCTGTTCTTACAGTGGCCAAACAGTTGCCAATGGGGAACAAGCAAGGATAATTCAAGCACGAGAGCAACCCTTCTCTCCTGCAGTTTCCAGCAACTGCTATTCATAAGCACTGCTGCCTCCGACTGTGAAGGAGCCCTCAATATAACCTGTTCCTTGAATTTTTCTTATCCTCTTTTAAAGCCATCCAGGTTGGTGGCCCTCACTGCCTCCGGTATAAGACGTGTTTTTCTAATTACAAAAGAATGTTAAAAATTGGGGGTCATCTTATACACAGATAGTGCAGAGGGGAGGATGGGCGATTGCTTGCAGCCACAAGCAGGAGATTGCCAGAGGTGATTGGGTGGGTGATTGGTGGCTCTGGCAAGCCCTGCTGTTGATTGGCTGCTGCTGTGGCAATTGGGCGGGTGATTGGTGGCTGCTGGCAGCAAGTGGGCAGATGGCTGGTGGATTCGGCGATGCCAACGCATCTTATACGCAGGGGGGAGATTGCCCAGAGTTGTTGAGCTTTTTTTGGGGGGGGTTAGGGTTGCCATAAATCGCTCACCCGCCTGACTGACGCTGCCAATTGCCACAGCAGCAGCCAATCAACCAATCGGGTTCTCAATGACTTCTTGCAGGATGGCACTGTTTGCCTCCATGGTTGGAGACAGCGATGCTTCTGAATGCCAGCTGATGGGAAAAAACACGTCTTATACACAGAAAAGTATGGTAGTTTAACAGGAGGCAGTGAGGGCCACCACCCAGGATAGCTCTCCTCCTCCATGAATCTTCAGAGTTTAGAGATTCTGCAATTCTTCATAAGTCACAATGGCTTTGATTCACGAAGAAGAGGAGCTTCCTATCCCACCCCACCCTCCGCAGAATAAATGGTCTCACCTCTGACAGGATAAGCACAAGCTCGTGGGCAACTCCCGCAGCACTTCTGAGCTCCAGGGCATGACCAGTCATCCTCACAGTTCACCACGCAGATTCCGGCCATACCTGGCTGAGCCCCAGGACATTGCCCAGGCTTCCCTGCAGCAGAGCAGAATTCCAAGGTTGAGAGATGTCTTTGGCCAGAGAGGCTGTCTCCATAGCTGTCAACTTTTCCCTTTTCTTGCGAGGAATCCTATTCGGAATAAGGAAATTTCCCTTTTAAAAAAGGGAAATGTTGACAGCTATGGCTCTCTCTCTTCAAGTGGGATGGAGCTCCTTTGCGTCCAGTATTCAGAGGAGCCCAGGATTCCTAAGGTGGCCTGTGTTCTGCTCAGGGGTCTGAGGTGTCACACAAAACTTTGTTGTTGTTTAGTTGTTTAGTCGTGTCCGAATCTTCGTGACCCCCTGGACCAGAGCACGCCAGGCACTCCTGTCTTCCACTGCCTCCCACAGTTTGGTCAAACTCATGCTGGTAGCTTCGAGAACACTGTCCAACGACACACAAAACTAGACTTCCCAATAGCTCCCCACCCCTGCTGTAGGGTGGTCCCTGCACTCTCAGCAGCTCAGGAGCAGAACAAGTCTTGTCTTTCGGAGCAGCAGGAAACAAGATTGCTCCATCTTCCATGTGGTGGCCCTTCAAGTATTTGAAGATAGCTCTCCTACCTCCTCTCGGCCATCTCTTCTCCAGGCTAAGCAGACCCAATTTCCTCCACCATTCCTCATAATGTTTTGTTTCCAGACCCTTTACCTCTTGGTCCTCCCTCCACTGCAAGAGCCCTTTACTCTAGTGTAATGACACTGGGCTCTCAGGGGTGCCCTCCTTGGCTGACCAGCTGCCTCAGCCTGTAACATTTGCCTCCAACCCCCTTGAGGGCTGAGGATTCCCTCAGACTCTCCACCCAGAAGCACCCCTACCTAAGGCAGGACCTCCTCCTCCATGAGTGAGTCAGGGACTCACGCCAAGGCTATCTCCTATGGGAGGCCTAGTGTAGTGTCTCCATCGACGCCAGATCTGTGATGTAACTGGGAGAAGGGCTCTTCCTGATCTCTCAGGGGCTCCTGTCTCATGAGGTATGAGGCACCGGGGCCAGGTCAAGTCTCAATAGGACTCCTGCACTGGATGCTCTCAGGTAGGAGGAATGCAGGTGTGTGGATGAAGGGGGAGCAGAAGAACAGCTGCCTTGAAGAAACCCACCTTTGCTCACTGGGCACTTTTTGCACTTGCCCCAGCAGGTCTTTCACTTGCCACACCCTGGTAGGGGTGTTGGATTACCTCCACAGGTGCCAGGTGCACAACATGCACATGTCCTGGTGGCTGAGTTGAAGAAGCACAGCTGCTTTATTGTTTTGCAGGGGGGTGGTCACCTTGGTGAGTCTGCCTACTTGACCTCAAGCAGAAACCATCCCGTCCTGTGGTCATTGGCACTTGCTTCCAAGGGACTTTGCAGCTTTGGGCAGAACACACTTTGAATGCCTGCAGAACACATCTGCTCTGTGTGCTGCTGCAACAGTAATGGAATGGACAACTCTGTGTTTGTCAGTTGCTTTACCTAGATCTATCTGTTTTGTAGGTGGGTGTCAGCTCAATCCAAAGGGCAAGGAGCCCCACAAGAAGCACCAAATCACCAGACATCATGGTGGGGCAGACAAAGTGGAGAGTCCACCTCCCAGCCTGGCTTCTCTCTCTTTATATCTCCCAAAAGCATCAGGGGGATTACAGAACCTGAAGGAGTACACCTGAAGGAGCGTCTCCACCCCCATTGTTCTGCCCGGACGCTGAGGTCCAGCTCCAAGGGCCTTCTGGCAGCTCCCTCACTGTGAGAAGCAAAGCTACAAAGGGAACCAGGCAGAGGGCTTCTCGGTAGTGGCACCCGCCCTGTGGAACACCCTCCCATCGGATGTCACCTGACATTTAGAAGACATCTGAAGGCAACCCTGTTCAGGGAAGTTTTTAATGTGTGACATTTTAATGTATTTTTAATCTTTGTTGGAAGCTGCCCAGAATGGCTGGGGAAACCCAGCCAGATGGGTGGGGTACAAATAATAAATGATTATTATTACAGAACCACAACCCGCCCAGGAAGGTGGTGAGCAGGACAGAGTGGAACTTCTTTTCTCCCTCACCAGGTTTTGCAACAAACAGTCCCAACAGCTGAAAAGCTGTGGGCAGCCTTTCCACAGCGGTGCCAGAGTGAGGAGGGTGGTTTGGAACCACACCTGCCACCTCCCAAGGGAGAAGGGGATTTGGGGCTGCTATTCTGCAAGCCAGGATGCTCTTCCATGCTATTCCCCGTTGCACTGGCAGCAGAGAGGGAGGCAAGGGGATTCCTGCATTGCAGTGGCTTGGACTAGATGACCCTCGAGATCCCTTCTGCCTCTACAATTCTGTGATTCTAAGGTGGAGCTCCAGTGGAAGAGGTTCTTCTGCCCTCCCAAAGCCCCCTGAAAGGCTCAGCCTGGGTCCCTGAAGGCTGCCTGGACCATGGCAAAACTCAGGGGCAAACTGAAGATGTTCCTCCGCCCCAAAAGAGTGGGCGGCAGGAGCTTAGGGGTGTGCCAGCCAAGGATCAGCTAGCTGCTCATCACTGCTATAATATTTTAAAAGCCCCAAGCAGTGTAAATGAGCATAAATAGCACAAAAATGCATCATAAAAACATGTGGAAAGAGAACAATACAGCTTCACTGCTAAAAAGTGACCAGTAATATCTATATATGACCAACAACTAATTTGAAATGGTTTGGCAGAACATAAAGTTCTTTTTGTAAATGATGAAAACATAAAATAATTGACCCACCATTTTTTCCTCAAAGGGTGAGGGTGTTCCCTCTTGACCCAAGCAGGAGGGTCTGTAGTGGAGGCAGAGCTATAGAAGGGGACATGGAGAGATGTTGGAGATGAGGACTCTTTCAGCTACCCATAGGCAGTTTGCTAATCTATGGCTGACCTAGAGAGTGTTTCTTCTGGGGGCTTAGCAATATGGAGAAAAGGGAATTCAATGGGTCACTCACCTGTACGTTTCTGACCAAAGACAGGTGCCAGATCACCCCAGAAGGCTAGGAGCACGACAAGGTAGAGGTTGATGGAGTTCATGGCGAAGCAGGTTTGAGTCCCTAGCCTGCACCCAGGAGGCTTTATAGCACATCCAGAAAGAACTGACTGGACAGTTCTTGAGCTCCACCCAGATGAAACAAAAAGCAATTGGCAGGGAAAGGCTGGAGGTCCTGGGTGCCTGGAAGTGAAGCATTTCCAAGCCAACAACACCTTAGTAGGCAGAAGAGGAACCAGCTGAGTCTAGGCAGGGGTGTGCCTTTCTCATGATCAAAATGCAAAAAAGGCACTTCCAAGCACCAGGAGAAGTGCAGCTGAAACCCAGAGGCTCAATGCCAGCACTGAGTCTGGGTGGCCTCAAAAATTCTCTTGCGTATTCTCTTAAATTCTCTTCATATATCAATTTACTGGAGATACAACATTCAAAGAAAATGCCATATTAAGTGCTTGGTTGGCAGTTGCAGTTTTATTTAATCTGAATTCTCCTTCCTCACTTGTTCCTGTGCTGCACATGGCAGTATAACCCTCTGCGATGCAGTAATAATGCACACTCAGGGGGTGAAACAGCACAAAACGCAGGCTGAGAATGTGGGGTCCAGTGTGCAACCCCATGAAAATGCACCTGGACAAGTCACTTTTCAGCCTTCCATGGCACACTTGCAGTCCGCCTGAACAGCGTAAAAAGCAGAGACATCACCTTGCCAACAAAGGTCTGTATAGTTAAAGCTATGGTTTTCCCAGTAGTGATGTATAGAAGTGAGAGCTGGACCATAAAGAAGGCTGATAGCCGAAGAATTGATGTTTTTGAATTCTGGTGCTGGAGGAGACTCTGGAGAGTCCCATGGACTGCAAGAAGATCAAACCTATCCATTCTGAAGGAAATCAGCCCTGAGTGCTCACTGGAAGGACAGATCCTGAAGCTGAGGCTCCAAGACTTTGGCCACCTCATGAGAAGAGAAGACTCCCTGGAAAAGACCCTGATGTTGGGAAAGATGGAGGGCACAAGGAGAAGGGGATGACAGAGGACCAGATGGTGGGACAATGTTCTCGAAGCTACCAGCATGAGTTTGACCAACCTGCGGGAGGCAGCGGAAGACAGGAGTGCCTGGCGTGCTCTGGTCCAGGGGGTCACGAAGAGGCGGACACGACTAAATGACTAAACAGCAACAACAGCCTGAAAATCTGGAAGGTGGTAGAGCTCAGAAGGGGACCCCACTAGGACCCCCACTCATGTGGAAAATGGATCCATCCAGATAGCAGGGGCAGATTTAGGGCTGCGTGAGTGGTACGCATACACTGGGTGCTGAGCTGAGGGAGCGCTGTCTCCAAGCCTGGTAAGAGAGGTGCTGGACTTTTGGAAGGAGCCATGAGGGTCTGAGAGTCTTCTTGCTTCCTTCCCAAAACCTAGTTATCTCTTTCTCCCCTTGGGAAAGCGGGTGGGAATGCTCTAGAACCCTCCGAGAGCACTCTTGTCTCCTTCCCAAAGTGAGAAGGCTGGAGGGGCCCAGGGTATTTTGCCTCTCACAGGGCGCCATAGTACCCAAGTCACCCACTACATGTGGTCTTGACCATGGAGGAAAGCAATGCATTTCTGAGGCAGAAATACCTTCAGAAAGGTCACAAAAAGTGCCTTAGCTGTTTCATAATAGTTGGTTGCAAAATCACGTTAGAGAGAGAAGGATGTCCTCTCTGCCCTCATCGGGTCTGCCAGCTTCCTTAAACCTCCTGCTTCAGAAATTCCCTGTTAGACCTGTTTTCTGAGATATAAAAGAGGCACTGCCCTGGCTAAAGCTAAATTTAAACTTCTGCTGCCTTGCGGCTATACTCATTCATGAGAAAGGCTTTGGAAGTAAACCCCAAGGAAAAACGCATACCCACTGCCTTGTGGGACCTCTTTGGGAGAAGAAAAGACTAGGGAGTGAACCCCACACAAATCCAGAGTGGAGTCCCTAAGATGTTTGGATGGCACCTTGTATTCCTCCCTCCAGCAACTCCTGCAGCCAAGCTGGTGCCAAATGCCTTCTTTTGCTTTCCTTTGGGTTAAATCAGTGAGGCTGAGAGGAAGGTTTTGTTGTCTGGGAAGCCCAGGACCTCCATACACACTGCCCAGGCACGTGTCCCAGGGAGGTCACCCAGCAAAAATGACATAGGAGACAGCAGTTGCAAGTTAGCAGTCTGCAGCCATAGCAGGAGCTGTGATTCTCTGGCACTTTGGCTTCTTTCTCGGAGGCTCACTCCACTGTCTCTCAAGACAGACAGATGCCAGCCTGGTGGGGCTCCTTGCTCTCTGGGCTCAGCTGCCACCTGCCTCAAGCCCCCCTGCAGGCAAGCACTTTATGTGTGCCAATATGCATCACTTTTTTTAGATTGAATTGCATTTGACATTTTACTCCCTGTCCACTCAGCTTGCATATGTCCTTTTGGAACTCCTCAAAATCAAAGCTTGTTTGAATGATCCTGAACAGTTTAGTGTCTTCAGCAAACTTGGCCACCTCACTACTCAACCCTAACTCTAGATTGTGTTTGAACCAGCTAGAAAGCACAGACAGGTCCCCATAAAGATCCTTGGAGAACTTCACTTTCTTCACTGTGCCAGAAGGCAAAAATGGATGGAGCTCCCTTCCTCCCCTGCCTGATAGTGAGAAAGACAAAAGAGAGCTGAGAGGAGGCTGGCAGAAGCTGGGAGAAAGCAATGCTTGGATTCTGCTAAGATTCTAAGGACAATGGCCTGTTCCAGCAGGATCTTCTTAGGTTCTTCAGCAGGCGCATTTTATGTTAAAAACATGAGACGAGACCTGCTGGTTCAGGCCATTGGCTTGATCACCTGGGTATCATTACCTGGGTCCCAGGTGAATGTCATGATCTGAGATCCACTGGGGTCAACACAGCAGGCAGGCATTTCCGATCATACATCACTCTTATACATTGCTTACACAACACTAATATTTCTGCTTTGAGTCAGTTTCTATGGACAATAGCTTACAGTCTGCTTTCAGCAGCTAGAAGGAAACTGAAGAGAGCTTAGGCCCATTAGGAATGCAGAGAAGCTGCCGAGTTCCTTCTGACTAGTTGGAAGAGGAACTATGCCCTGGTAGAAAGGCACAGTGCAGTATCCCTAGGCTGTGATGCTGCTTACACAGAACATGTTTCAGATACCTGAGAGGTATAACTCAGGAGTACCATACCTGAGCATTATGCCTGAGTGTTATACCATACTTGAATTTTATAATTCAGAGGTGCCAAGGCTCTCCATTGATCACATCACATACACAGCTGCCTTCAGGCTGCTAAGTGTTGAGTCTGCAGAAACACCTTCCCACAGCCCAACTGCAAGGTGCATCCATGATTGCTTAGGTCACAGGACATATCCAGAGTTGCAGTTCCAAGGCCAGTTATGCTTAGCAGGCCCAAACTTGAGATAAAGACGCCAGGGAGGGGGCAGGTATCGATTCCGGGGAAAGCCGATCAATTGCCAAATGATAGCTGAATGTAAAAGTGAAAATATCCTATTCTCTTGACTTTCTACAAAAGACCTTGACAGCCTAAGTAAATTACTGGTAGCTCACAGCGTCATTATCATTAATTGGAGCAGGCTTGGACAACAGCCCAGATCTTTGAGGGAGCAGACTTGAGATGGATAAAAGCAAGAAGAAAAGTGTGTTGCGGCAGGTGAATTGGACATATGGATTCATTTTAATACGGTTGGAGATTTGCACCAGTGACTGGAAATTTTGAGAGGTTAATACCTGAATTTGGAAATAGGATAACAACAGGTGAAGAAGGCAGAAAAAACAATGTGTGAGAAGATTGCTCCGGACATCCAGAACATGGGAAACGCCCCCCCCATCTTTTTAATTTGGAATGTAATTTGGAATGTAATGCATTGTGATTTCATTAATTGGGGTGTTTTTAATTGAAAATTAATTAAAATTATTTACAAGAGAGAGAGAGAGCATGATAAAGGTCAGTGGATAACTGTCCTGAAGCCAGGTGGAAGAACCTGACTCAAGCATGCCTTGATCACGCAATTTCCTAGCCAATGGTGATGCTGGAGGTCATATGTTGTGGGGTTTGTGCTACAGCTGTATAAAAATTTTGGGCCTGGTACCTTTGGGTTGATCTAGACCGGGACTATGGGCTGCAGCCAGAATAAGCTCTCTTCTTACCTTTCCAACCACTGCCCCTTTGTTTTTATTGACCGGGAAGGACAACGATTTTGGACCTTCGCTCCAAGTCAACAGGCCCATCTAGTCCAGCATCCTGTTCTCACAGGGACCAAACAGTTGCCTGTGGGAAACCCACAAGGAGATCCCAAGCACAAGAGCAACTCTCACCTCCTTCAGTTTCCACCAGCTCTTATTCAGAAGTTTTGCTGCCTCTAACTGTGGAGGCAGAGTCGAATCATTGTGAGCTCTCTTCTCCATCTAGGATGGTGGCCATCACTGCCCACTGTGCTGCATGTTCCATTGCTCATATGACTCACACCCCCTTGCATACACACTCATTTTTGTCCCACTTATGGAGCATGAAAACAGTACGGAAAGGAGAGGTTGGGAAATGCTGGTGAGCCTGCCAGAAACCAAGTTTAGTAACTCAAGAACCCGTTGGAGTTCACAGTCTATGTGCAGCTTGGCAAGTGAGCAATTAGTGTTTTGGCTACAGGCTAGGGAGACAGAACACGGAAGAAATTTGCCTGGAGATAAGAGGACCTAGTAACAGGGTGATTGGCTGAGGTCTCTCATATAGGCAGCATGACCTATGACATTGTTTGGCTAGTTAGGAGTATTCTGGTGTGCTTGGAGAGTGATGAAGTTCGTGTCTGTATATAGTAACTTGTACATAGCTTGTTACTGCCGTATATAATAAATTACAAGTTACTAGTCGTCAGCATTGTTCCTGATCGTCGCCCTGACTGAGCAGTCTCAATAGTTGCCTAGGAAAAGCTGCACTGCTCTGCTAAGTTGTGCATCATTGAAGCAGTTCAGAAGTGAAGAGACTGGTCCTAGCAGCCTGCGAAAGGACTTCAGAAAGTGCTCACAGGCTTCGGAGTTTTAACAGAACTGCCTCAGGAAGACAGAGGTGGTGGAGGAAGGTGTGGCCAATATGCAGAAGAAGCAGAAGGGTCCATGGGGTCAGGGACACACCTCTTTCTTTCTTTCTTTCTTTTTTAAATGATATTTATTAAAGTTTCAAGAAAAAATTACAAAAATAAGAAAAGGAAAGAAGCAAAAAAAGAAAGAATACAAAATACAGAAAAAAAAACAATTAAAAACAGATCAGTCTTTCCATGTCTTATCTTTCATTTACTTGTTTCCTGGACCTCCTCACACCTCCCTTTTTTGTATTCCAATTCAGTTAGTTAGTTCAGCAAATCCTTTCCCTCTTTGTTTTTATCTTGGTCCTTTATCTTAATATATTATACCTTTACATTCTCACCTGTTAACAATCCATCTTTACATACTCCTTTATAACATTGCTGCTAAAACCACTTAACTTCATTCCGACATCAATCTAACATTCATTAATTTTGCAGTATTTCTGTAAATAGTCTTTAAATTTCTTCCAATCTTCTTCCACCGACTCTTCTCCCTGGTCTCGGATTCTGCCAGTCATTTCCGCCAGTTCCATATAGTCCATCAGCTTCATCTGCCATTCTTCCAAGGTGGGTAGATCTTGTGTCTTCCAATACTTTGCAATAAGTATTCTTGCTGCTGTTGTAGCATACATAAAGAAAGTTCTATCCTTCTTTGGCACCAATTGGCCAACCATGCCCAGGAGAAAGGCCTCTGGTTTCTTCAGAAAGGTATATTTAAATACTTTTTTCATTTCATTATAGATCATCTCCCAGAGGGTCTTAATCCTTGGGCACAAGGGACACACCTCTTTCCATGTGCTGGAGGTGAACAAGATTCAAGGCAGGAACAAGCATCCTCCAGCCACTTCCAAGAAGCGAGGCAAGAAGCCAAAGGCTTTGATACCATTGGGTTTAAAAACACACTCCGATGCATGTCTACCCTTAAGTAGGCCCATGGACTTTACTGAGACTCGCTCCCAAGCAGGATCGCAGCTTAAATTGCCCCTGTTAAATGCCACCTAATCCTCTGAGTGCTGAGAGACTCCAGGGGTTCCAACCAGCTTTGGTTTCCTTGAAATGGTCAGTGGAGAAATGTGGTGTCAAGCATGTCTCTGTGTTTCCAGCCTCCAGCCTGCTTCCAGTTTGGCTCACATAACTATTTCTGGCTCTTGTTCTTCTATCTAGCAGGTAGCTGAAGCCAGTGAACAAAAAGCCCACCCATTGACCCTTAATAGGGCAGGAGGGACAGGAGTTAAGAAGGCACACGGTCGGATGTCAAGTGTCTTTCAGACAATTTCTTTTTGGGTAAAGGGAACAATGAATGAAATCAATGAAAATAACATGTAATGCTCTAACTTTGCCCCCCCCCCATTGGGCTGGATGACTAAAGGAACAGAAGCAGCTGCCACTGGGTATATCCATCACAATATTATTTCCCAGTGATAATTTCAGGAAGTTGGACTAGATGACGCTTTGGATCCCTTCCAACTCTGCAAGTCTATGATTCTGTGAAATGAATGTGCTTTGTTTTCCCAAGGAGGAGGAAGACCATTGATGGGCAGAGAGTTCTTCTGAGAAAAGCCTCCTGCCAGGCACCTCCACTTCCCAGCTGGCAAGACCTATTTTGGGAAATGGCTCCCCAGGCAGAACAAGACAGGCAGGCCTGGGATCTGCTGACTGGTGGCATGATGTCTGCTCCCACCAAATCCTTCTGCCACCCCGTCTGGCCTGCTCAGCTTTCCAGGACTCCCAGGGGGGGGGGCAACATAAGGCTGGGATGACAGGCCACTGGATCTCTCCCCATTCCCAAATGATTCTCCAAGGCAGTGCTGGGGGCTGTGTCAGGCCAAGTCTTGAAGAAACACTGACAGCTCCAAGGCAGCAGCTTCCTCCAGTGAGCCAAACTGAGCCTTCTGAAGTCTCTGCCCCCTGGCAACTTCTCCCAAGCTTTGCCCCCTAATAAAGGGCCAAGCCTCTCACCTGGACCCTCCATGACATCCCACCTGCTGCACCCCCTGTGCTGTAGGACCAGTGAGGGACTGTGGGAAGCACTTGGTTCCTAAGGGGAAGGGGAAGAAACCCATCCTGGCTCTGGCTTTGCCATGAGAAGTTGCTCCCGAGGATCCTGTCTGTCAGGATCTGGCTCAGTGATCTCCCACCCTGCAGAGACCAGCTCAGAGCCCTGTGCCTCATTGAACTCCATAGCAGGAGCCTCTGGAGACCCTGACCCTGATTCTGGATCCTCACTGGGCTCTGGAGCTCCTCTGCAAGGATTTCTCTGGTGGGCCGACACTCAGCAGGGTCACTTTGCCTTTCCATCAGCTGATTGGGGAAGGAGAATAATTCTGCTTAGTACTGGGCTTGGGTTTGCAAAGCTCCCTTGTGAACCTGAACCCAGTGCCAAGCAGGATCAGCTGATGGGAAGGGAGTGCAATTCTGCTTGGTGCTGTTCTCCACTTGGCAGTGTGTCAATGGTTCTGGACAATGGTTGCCGGGTGATTTGGGAGCTGTCCAAAGTGGGCTCTGTGATGGCCCCACCCTATTTCTCAAGGCCGCCCATACATGTATCACATCAGGTGCTGGACAGGTGGGTATGGCTTGCCCCAAATGGCATTGAGGACCAAACGTGGAAGGCTGGTGGGGCAAGATTGGCAGGTGGGCTGAAGTTTCCTCAAACCTGCCCCATTGGGACAACAAAGTTGGGGACAACGCTGGAGAAGGAAGCAGGAAACACACACACACACACACACACACAGTCTAGCATGCAGATGAGTCAATGCCTTTATTGTGCAAAAGAAAAAGAGGATGCCAGATGCAGCAAACTTTGCTCAACCACCAGAAACCTGACAAGTTGGTAGAAAGCCAAGGTCTCAGATCGTGGTGCCTTGATGGTCACATTCGGAGAGGTCAGCAGGTCTTCAGATGATACAGGCTAAGCTCCATTCCTTGTTTCTGGTCATCCGGTCCGTCCAAGGTCTTCTGCGGCAGAGAAACTGAAGGGAAGAAGACCAAGAGGGTCACGATGGACAGCTGCAGCTTCCACACACAAGCTCAATACTGAAGTCCTTTTGGCCATTGCAAGAGCCCTTCACTGTGTGAGATGTAACATAAGCAGTCAAGTACAACATTTCCTGTTTGCCTAGAAGGGACATGCAGGAGAATGTTGGTCCAGCCAGGAGGACTTCCTGTCACACCTGGTCTGGAGCATCCTCCCCCTGCATGTGACCAGGTAGATGAGCATGACCCTGAGAGACCCCATAAGAAGGCTGGCCATGCAGCCATCTTTCTCTTGATGCTGTTCCCTTGATATATTTTGCTGTCTACGGGCTCTCAGCCAGCAGCACATGGGGTCATCCTCACAAAGGATGTAAGCCACACTTTTTTCTGTAACCAGACGCTAAAGCCTTCCTTCAGGGAACCCACTGTGAACTGAATGTAACCAAACTTCTTATCGTTACTTTTGAAAGAAGACTGTTGTGTCTTTATTCTTTTTAAGAGGGATTAAAGGGGACTTTACCAGGATCAAACCCAATCTGGACAAGCCAGGTTGGATTGCTTAAGTAAAGAGATTCAAATGAATCTACCAACTAGCTTTCTGCTATATACCGGGGAATGTATTCTGCTCCTGACTCAGTAGCGTGATAATATTTAGTCAAGCTATCCTCTCCTACTATCCACAGCATTCCCACACACTGCTAGGGTTTCCACCCATCCTGTATAATAAAGGATCCTTCCATATTTTGATGTTAAATGTTACATCATGTATTGATTCAATAGGGCACACTTTGCCCTGTATTATTTCTTCTTCTTCTTCTTCTTCTTCTTCTTCTTCTTCTTCTTCTTCTTCTTCTTCTTCTTCTCTCTCTCTCTCTCTCTCTCTCTCTCTCTCTCTCTCTCTCTGCCAAGTTAGGGATCCTCTCCAAAGGTATGTGTTTGAAAGGGTATGTGAAAGGTCATGCATTTAAGTTGTGGGTAGCAAAGCATAGACAGATTTACAAATTCAAGTGTGTGTGCATGTTTGTGTGAGCAATTCAGAAGGGCCGTCCGGTTAGGCTGCAGTAGATTGCAATGGATTGCTTTGAAATTAATAATAATAATAATAATAATAATAATAATAATAATAATAATAATTTATACCCCACCCATCTGGCTGGGTTTCCCCAGCCACTCTGGGCTGCTTCCAACAAAATATTAAAACTACAAGTCATTTCTGCATAAGATGGCAGGCAGAGGAGCCAGAGGAGCAAGGCAGCTGCTTCAGTCTGTTGCCAGGCCTGTCTGGGTTGCCCAACTGCCACATCTCAGCAACCTTCTGTAGTTTGCAACACCACCTGCCTGTGGACAAACTGCAGTGTGGCAACATTTCATCATTTTATATATTAGGTAGATATTGGCAGTCATCCACAATACATCTAAATACATACATTAAACAGAAGCATTAGTTCATTCAATCCAGCAATTGAGGAAAGAAGGAAAGCCTACCAGATACTTCGGGTTTTAAGGCACTAAGATCTTCCACAAACCCCAGTCATTCTGGCTCCTGCATTAAAGAAAAAGTCTGTCCCACTACACCCTACCATCCACCAAATTCAAAACCATCTCACCTTAGACAGGAAAACGGCAATCTCGTGGGCATCCACCGCAGCACTTCTGAACACCGGGGCAGGACCAGTCATCTCTACACCGTGCAATGCAGATTCCCACACCTCGATTCGGGGGGCATCGTCCAGGCTTCCCTGCAAAAGAGCAAAGCCCTCACTGACTCTTGGGCTCCCTTTCCAACCTGAAAGTTCTAGTCACCTGATGGTCTAGGCAGCAGACAAAGCTTGTCCATCATGCGTTATGGTGGCCTTCTTCTCCTTGTGGGGCTCCTTGCCTCAACTGCCTCCTGCCTCCAGCCAGAATTCAGGTAAGCACTTCTGAGTATAGAGATTCTGCAATTCTTCATAAGTCACAATGGCTTTGGTTCACGAAGAAGAGGAGCTTCCTATCCCACCCCACCCTCCACAGAATAAATGGTCTCACCTCTGACAGGACTGGCACAAGCTCGTGGGCAACTCCCGCAGCACTTCTGAGCTCCAGGGCATGACCAGTCATCCTTACACCGCACCACGCAGGGTCCAGCCATACCTGGCCGACCCCCAGGACATTGCCCAGGCTTCCCTGCAACAGAGCAGAATTCCAAGGTTGAGAGATGTCTTTGGCCAGAGAGGCTCTCTCTCTTCATGTGGGATGGGGCTCCTTTGCATCCAGTAGCCCGAGGAGCCCAGGATTCCTAAGGTGGCCTCTGTTCTGCTCAGGGGTCCGAGGTGTCACACAAAACTAGACTTCCCAATAGCTCCCTACCCCTGCTGTAGGGTGGTCCCTGCACTCTCAGCAGCTCAGGAGCAGAACAAGTCCTGTCTTTTGGAGCAGCAGGAAACAAGATTGCTCCATCTTCCATGTGGTGGCCCTTCAAGTATTTGAAGATAGCTCTCCTACCTCCTCTCAGTTGTCCCTTCTCCAGGCTAAGCAGACCCAACTCCCTCCACCATTCCTCATAACGTTTTGTTTCCAAACCCTTTACTTCTTGGTCCTCCCTCCCCCGCAAGAGCCCCTTTTAAAATTTTCTTTTTTGGGAGGACAAGTAATAATCATAAATAAACATTGTGCACCCAACCCCCTTGAGACCATTTCATTGTAACTATCCAATTTCCCAAGATTTCTTGCGGTGGTTTGACCCCTTTTCCGTTTTAACAGCACAAATTGTACAAACACCCTCCATATCTCCTCAAAATCATTTCTCCTGCATATTCCCCGTCTTACCTTAATGGCCCATGCTAATTTATCATTAATAGCTATACAGTGACAGATAGGTAGCCGTGTTGGTCTGCCATAGTCAAAACAAAAAAAATTTTTCCTTCCAGTAGCACCTTAAAGACCAACTAAGTTAGATAGGTACAGCACGGCTACCTATCTGTAACTGGAACTATGGAAGGCACCACATTGAGCTATACAGTGGTACCTCGGGTTAAGAACTTAATTCGTTCCGGAGATCTGTTCTTAACCTGAAACTGTTCTTAACCTGAAGCACCACTTTAGCTAATTGGGCCTGCTGCTACCACTGCGCGATTTCTGTTCTCATCCTGAAGCAAAGTTCTTAACCCGAGGGACTATTTCTGGGTTAGTGGAATCTATAACCTGAAGTGTCTGTAACCCGAGGTACCCCTGTATCCCATACCTCTTTGTACCATTCTTCCATTTTATATTCTGCTTGCCCCTTCCACTTCCTACCTATAATAATCTGTGCAGCTTCCAATACATTTGTGAGCAAGTCCTTCACAGCCTGTGAACCTCCCACCCCATCGTCAATTGATAATAATGCTACCCCTGGACTTTCGGTCAGCTTTAATCCAATCTTTTATACAATCTTCTTTTATAAATTCAAGGTTTCTTATCCCGATTACAAAATTTATTCATCATGCTTTGCAACCCTTTATCTCTGTCTCTGATATCTTAACTGGTAACATTCTAAATAACAAAATAGTCTAGACAAAATTTTCATTTTAATAATCTCTATTCTTCAAAACAATGAAAGCTTAATTTTCTCATATTCCTCTAGCTTTTCCTTAACTTCTTTCTTTAATTTGTTAAAATTTTCTTGTTCTAAATCAGGCATAGGCAAAGTCTGGCCCTCCAGATGTTTGAAACTACAATTCCCATCATCCCTAGCTAACAGGACCAGTGGTCAGGGGTGATGGGAATTGTAGTCCCAAACATCTAAAGGGCCGGACTTTGCCTATGCCTGTTCAAAATATTTTAATTTCTTGTTATATTTATTCCCAAGTACTTGATTACATTTCTTACTTTTACATCTATTTTTATTTCCTTCAAAAAATTTCTTGTTTCATCTTCCTCATAGTTAAATGTCATCATCTCTGGTTTGGACTAATTGGCTTCTCCAAACAATTCCTGGCCTTCTTAGTCCAGTCACCCATTCTGCTGCTTCCTTGACAAAGAACATGCCTGGCAGTTTTACCAGGGACCAGGAAGTGAGTTTTCTGCAGTCCCTCTGGCTCCATTAACCCTGTCTAGGCTCCCTCTTCACAACACATACCACCTGCCTTCACCCAATCTCTTACCTGCTGGCCTCTGACCAGAGGTGGGTGTCAGCTCAGTCCAGAGGGCGAGGAGACCCACAAGAAGCACTAAGCCAGCAGACCTCATGGTGCGACAGGCTAAGAGGGCAGTCCACCACCCAGCCTGGATTTGCTATATATATATATCTCCCAGAAGCATCAGGGGATTGCAGAACCACAACACGCCCAGGAAGGTGGTGAGCAGGACAGAGTGGATCTTATTTCACCAGGTTTTGTAACAAACCGTCCCAACGGCTGAAAAGCTGTGGGCAGCCTTTCCACAGCGGTGCCAGAGTGAGGAGGGTGCCACCTCCCAAGGGAGAAGGGGATTTGGGGCTGCTATTCTGCAAGCCAGGATGCCCTTCCATGCTATTCCCCGTTGCACTGGCAGCAGAGAGGGAGGCAAGGGGATTCCTGCATTGCAGTGGCTTGGACTGGATGACCCTCGAGATCCCTTCTGCCTCTACAATTCTGTGATTCTACGGTGGAGCTCCAGTGGGAGAGGTTCTTCTGCCCTCCCAAAGCCCCCTGAAAGGCTCAGCCTGGGTCCCTGAAGGCTGCTTGGACCATGGCAAAACTCAGGGGCAAACTGAAGATGCTTCTCCACCCCAAAGGAGTGGGTGGCAGGAGCTTAGGGGTGCCAGCCAAGGGTTAGCAAGCTGCTCATAATATTTTAAAAGCCCCAAGCAGTGAAAATGAGCATAAATAGCACAAAAATGCATCATAAAAACATGTGGAAAGAGAACAATACAGCTTTGCTGCTAAAAAGTGACCAGTAATATCTATATTTGACCAAGGACTAATCTGAAATGGTTTGGCAGAACATAAAGTTATTTTGTAAAGGATGAAAACATAAAATAATTGACCCATGCCATTTTTATCCTCAAGGGGCGAGGGTGTTCCCTCTTGACCCAGACAGGAGGGTCTGTAGTGGAGGCAGAGCTATAGAAGGGGAGATGGATGTTGGAGATGAGGACTCCCCAGGCAGACCAAGGCAGGCAGGCCTGGGATCTTCTGACTGGTGGCATGATGTCTGCTCCCACCAAATCCTTCTGCCACCCCGTCTGGCCTGCTCAGCTTCCCAGGACTAGAAGGGAGAGGCAACATAAGGCTGGGATGACAGGTCACTGGATCTCTCCCCATTCCCAAATGATTCTCCAAAGCAGTGCTGGGGGCTCCCTCAGGTCTTCTTCTTTTTTGGCGATCACTCATGGCCGAGTAAGATTGTCTTACATGAACACAGTTTTAACAATGAGTCCATAAGTGGTGATGTTAGAAATACTGACAGCTCCAAGGCAGCAGCTTCCTCCAGTGAGCCAAACTTGAGCCTTCCGAAGTCTCTGCCCCCTGGCAACTTCTCCCAAGCTCTGCCCCCTAATAAAGGGCCGCGCCTCTCACCTGGACCCTCCATGACATCCCACCCTGTGCTGTAGGACCAGTGAGGGACTGTGGGAAGCACTTGGTTCCTAAGGGGAAGACACCCATCCTGCTTTGCCATGAGAAGTTGCTCCATAGGATCCTGTCTGTCAGGATCTGGCTCAGTGATCTCCCAGTCTGCAGAGACAAGCTCAGAGCCCTGCGCCTCGTTGAACTCCATAGCAGGAGCCTCTGGAGACCCTGACTCAGATTCTGGGTCCTCACTGGGCTCTGGAGCTCCTCTGCAAGGATTTCTCTGATGGGCCAACACTCAGCAGGGTCACTTTCCCTTGCCATCAGCTGATTGGGGAAGGAGAATAATTCTGCTTAGTACTGGGCTTGTGAACTTGAACCCAGGGCTAAGCAGGATCCCTCTCCCTTTGCATCGGCTGATGTTAAGGGAGTGCAATTCTGCTTGGTGCTGTTCTGCACTTGGCAGTGTGTCAGTGGCTCCGGACAGCAAACTGGCTGCTGGGTGATTTGGGAGCTGTCCAAAGTGGGCTCTGTGATGGCCCCACCCTATTTCTCAAGGCCGCCCATACGTGTATCACATCAGGTGTTGGACAGGTGGGTATGGCTTGCCCCAAATGGCATTGAGGACCAAACGTGGAAGGCTGGTGGGGCAAGATTGGCAGGTGGGCTGAAGGTTCCTCAACCCTCCCCTATTGGGACAACAAAGTTGGGGACAACGCTGGAGAAGGAAGCAAGGAAAACACACACACACACACACACACAGTCTAGCATGCAGATGAGTCAATGCCTTTATTGTGCAAAAGTGAAAAGAGGGTGCCGGGTGGAGCAAAGTTTGCTCAACCAGCAGAAACCTGACAAGCTTGTGGAAAGCCAAGGTCTCAGACTGTGGTGCCTTGGTGGTCACTTTAGGAGAGGTCAGCAGGTCTTCATATGATACAGGCTAAGCTCCACTCATTGTTTCTGGTCATCCGGTCCAGCCAAGGTCTTCTGCGGCAGAGAAGCTGAAGGGAAGAAGACCGAAAGGGTCACAATGGACAGCTGCAGCTTCCACACACAAGCTCAGTCCTAAAGTTCTTTGAGCCATCGGAAGAGCCCTTCACTGCTAGGGTTCCCACCCATCCTGTATAATAAAGGATCCTACCTTATTTCAATGTAAAATGTTACATCATGTATTGGTTCAATAGGACGAAGTTTGTCCTCTATTTTGGCTTTTCTGTCTCTGTCTCTCTGCCAAGTTATGGGATCCTCTCCAAACTTATGTGATTGAAAGGGTATGTGAAAGGTCATGCATTTAAACTGTGGGTAGCAAAGCATAGACAGATTTACAGAGGAAAGGTTACTGGATATTTTGAGCTCTGAGACTACAAAACCTTCCACAAACTCCAGTCAGTCTGGTTCCTGAATTAAAGAAAAGTCTGTGCCACAGCACCCCACCCTCCACCAAATTAAAAACCATCTCACCTTAAAACAGGGTTACGGCAATCTCGTGGGCATCCACCGCAGCACTTCTGAACACCGGGGCAGGACCAGTCATCTCTACACCGTGCAATGCAGATTCCCACACCTGGATTCCGGGGGCATCGTCCAGGCTTCTCTGCAAAAGAACAAAACTCCTGGTGACCCCTGGGCTCCCTTCCAACCTGAAAGTTCTAGGGTTCTGTGGCTGAGAGATGCCTTTTGGCCAGAGAGACCCTCCCTGTGGCATTGCAGTGGAGTTCACTTGTGTCTGGAACTCAGAAGATCCCAGAAATCCTCAAGTGGGCACTGTTGCCTTCAGAGGTCTGCCTGGTACTCTCCAAAAACAAGACATCCCAATGACACAACCACCCACTTCTCCTTTGCTGTTATCTTGAGAAGGAGAAAGGAAGGCATTTGTCGATGGGTAGACAATGCTGGAGATCTTGCTAGAAGCCGATGTTCCTGCCAGCACCTTGGAGGAAGATCTGCCTTGGGAGGAAGAGAAGAAAGTTCTTACCTGGCTTCTGGCTGGAGGCAGGTGCCAGTTGACCACAGAGAGCGAGGAGCCCCACAAGGAGGAGAAGGCCACCACAACGCATGATGGACAGGCTTTGTCTGCTGCCCAGCTGACTTCTTGATCTCAGGAAGCAGGTTATATAGGGAACTCCTGAAGCAGGAGGGCCAGAGGAGGGGACTGTAAGTGGGACAGAGGGGACATTCTTTTCTTTCCAACAAAGAAGCTAAGGCTTTTTGTGACCTGCATGCATTACTGGACTCTAGGAAGGGCAGCAGGGTAGAAGTGAAAATTGCCCCTGTCATCTCCCTTGTAAAAATCCCCATAATTGAGATTCTTTGGCCTAAGGACATTTCTGTTCCCCCAGGCCTTTTAAGACATTTGTTGTACAGGTGCTGATTAGACCTGTCTATGCATCTGATAATGGGATGTGGGTGGCACTGTGGGTTAAACCACAGAGCCTAGGACCTGCCGACCAGAAGGTCGGCGGTTCGAATCCCCGTGACGGTGTGAGCTCCCATTGCTCGGTCCCTGCTCCTGCCAACCTAGCAGTTTGAAAGCACGTCAAAGTGCAAGTAGATAAATAGGTACCACTCTGGCGGGAAGGGAAACGGCATTTCCGTGCGCTGCTCTGGTTCTCCAGAAGTGGCTTAGTCCTGCTGGCTACATGACCCGGAAGCTGTACGTCTGCTCCCTCGGCCAATAAAGCGAGATGAGCGCCGCAACCCCAGAGTCGGCCACGACTGGACCTAATGGTCAGGGGTCCCTTTACCTTTACCTTATGCATCTGATGGCTGGCTTTTCTCTTTCTTTTCCAGTTCTGTGCTGTGTATTATGCTTCCCTGTGCAAGTTTTCTTGAACTGCTATTTAAGCACATTTTAAAATTGTTGCGACCTGCCCTTCATCATAAGGTCCCTGGCAGCGTAACCAGCTGGAAAAGAATCGCATCCCTGATCTTTGGGTTTTAATCAAGTATTAGCAGCTTTTGCCAAAATTGCAGAGAGATCCATGATCTGCTAGCTTAAAGTGAGAGTAAACAGGTAAATGAAGAAAGGGCTGCTACGGTTGTTGTACTTGTTGTTGTTGTTACCCTACCAGGGACCTTATGATGAAGGGTGGGTCACAACAATATAAAAATGTGCTTAAATGTTTCATTTCATTTCACTTTTAATTTGAATTTCAATAGAGACCAATGTCAGGTTCTGCACTTAGGCAGGAAGAACCAGATGCCCAAATATAAGATGGGGGACACCTGGCTTACTAGCAGTACATGTGAAAAGGATCCAGGGGGTCTTAATAAACCACAAGCTTAACATGAGTCAACAGCGTGATCCAGCAGCAGCAAAAAAAAAAAAAAAGTTAATGCTATTCTGTGCTTCATCAAGAGAAATCTGGTGTCCAGATTAAGGGAAGTAATAGTTCCACTCTATTCTGCATTGGTCAGACAAACATCTGGAATACTGTGTCCAATTCAAGAAGGATACAGACAAGCTGTAACATGTGCAGAGGAGGGCAACCTCCTCTGCAAGGGTCTGGAAACCAAGCCTTATGAGGAATGGTTGAGGGAGCTGGGTATATTTAGCCTGGAAATGAGGAGAATGAGAGAAGATATAATAGCCATCTCCAAATATCACATGGAAGACAGAGCAAGCTTGTTTTCTCCTGCTCTGGAGGGTAGGACTTGAACCGACAGCTTCAAGTTACAAGAAAGGAGATTCTGAATAAATGTCAGGAAGAACTTTCTAAGGTTGTTTGATAGTGGAACAGTCTCCTTTGGGAGGTGGGTTTTTCTAAGCAGAAGTTGGATGGCCATCTTTAGCTGAGATTCCTGCACTGCAGGGGGTTGGACTGGGTAACCTTTAGATCCCGTCCCAGTCTAAAATTCTATGGTTCTATGGATTTGAATACTGCCTTTCTATATCACTGTACACTGCAAAAGGGGGTTTACAAGCTGAAGAAACAACAATGATTACACACCTTATAACAATCTGATCCAATATAAAAATGTCATAATATAAACATAACTTTAAAATAAACCACTTATATTAAAATTAAAATAACATTCAATAATCAATTGAAACATAATGATACACAATAAAATTAAATATCAGCAAATAATAATTAAGCAGGAATTCACTCTTAACAATTACAGCAAATAATTTCTAAACTATAATCAATAATAGCAACAGCATGTCACAGCACATAAAATAACACAATACAAATTGGCAAGCAAAGACACAAGACTTATAAAATTATTGTTCTATCCCTGAATGCCTCTTCTCTCTTCCCAGCCGCTTCTGCTGCTCCTAAAGTCAGGGTCAGGGAAAGTCATGGATGGTTTAGCTAAGATTCCTGCATTGCAAGAAGGGGTGGACTAGAGGACCCCTGGCTCCCTTCTAACTCTACAGTTCTATGATTCTATGATTCCATGAAAGGCTCCTTGGGCTGAGGGTGGAGCAAGGCAGGTGGGAGAAGCACAAAGTCTTCCTCCCCTCGTCACAGTAAAACATAATATGCAGCACAGAACTGAAAATGAAAAAGGAAAGTGTTGCGTACTAAGCTTGGATCCTAGAACAATAGGCAGGTAGGATCCTAGAATGCAACAACTGATTGGCCTGCAGGAAAAGACCAATCAGGCTCCAGGAGGAAGTTAATCCACCTATTAGGCTGGTAGGATCCTAGAATGCAACAACTGATTGGCCTGCAGGAAAAGACCAATCAGGCTCCAGGAGGGACGCAGAATCAGCCAATCAGACGGGACTCATTGTGTAAATAATGTATATAAAAGCCTGAGGTTTGGGCGGCAATTCAATCACTGTTTTACAAGCTGCAATAAAGAGCATGAAATCACTACAGGACTCTGAGTATATTTCAGAAAGCTAGTAATAAAATGCTATAAAAAGGTCTAATCTCCACCCGTACAACAAAGGTCTTAAAAGGTCTGGGAGCACAGAAATGTCCTAAGACCCAAGAGTCTCAGTGATGGGTTGTTGTTGCTTTACCAGGGAGATGACAAGGGGAAATTTTCACTTCCTTCCTAGGGACCGGAAATCCCTGCAGCAAGGTCACAAGAAGTGCTATGGCTTACTCCTTGATCATTGGTTGTTATACCTGGTTCAAAGAAAAGAATGTCCACTCTGTCCCACTTGCTGCCCTTACCTCTGTCCCTCCTTCCTTCACCTCCTGCTCAAGGAATTCCCCATAGAACCTGTTTTCTGAGATATAAGTGAGCCTGTGGTCTGGACAGCAGGCAAAGCCTGTTTTTAAAACGTGCATAAATAACAGTTCAAGGTCTCAGGATCTTGGACATACTATCTATCTAGAGCAATGGGAGAAACTCTGGCAAGAGGATATACGATTTACTGCCTCATATACAATTAAAGAAAATTTTGTAAAGATGTTCTATAGGTGGTACTTAACACCAGTTAAGTTGGCAAAGATATATAATTTGAAATCCAACCTCTGTTGGAGACGTGGTGGAGAAATAGGAACAATAATACATATGTGGTGGAGGTGGGAGGAAATTAAGAAATTTTGGATAGTAGTACATGAAGAACTAAAGAAGATGTTGAAAATATCAATAACAGATAAACCAGAGTCATATCTCCTTGGATTGATAGATGAAGAGATACCACCGGGGGGGGGGATTTTTCCATGTGCAAGTACAGCTGCTAGAATAGTGATTGCTGCTACGTGGAAGTCACAAACCATACCCACAAAGGAGGAATGGATTTGTAAACTAAATGAATATATAATTTGGCAAAATTAACTGCTGTAATAAGAAATCAGTCAAATCAAAAATTAAAAAAGGAGTGGAAATGTTTTGATGAATATATGGCAAAATATTGCTCAAAAAAAGATACGCTAATATGCCTAGATTAAAATGTGAAGTACTGGATGGAAGAAAATTTAGTAATGAAAGATAATAAGAATATATAGATGATTTGAGAGGATTATAGAATTCAAGGATTATTTAAATTGTAAATTATTGTAAATTGTAAATTGTATAATGTGGAGGAAATCGAGTGGGGGTGGAGGGAAGTGGGAGGAAGGAGAAAAGAATAATATGATGGATTGAAGAAATATAAACGTAAATGTATGGGGGATGGGGAGGAAATGGTGTTGGCTTTGGCTTTGGCACATCTGTATTGTAATGTAATATGTGAAAACCAATCAATCAATCAATCAATCAATCAATAAAATAACAGTGCAAGAAAACTAGCCCAGCAAAGCATAATACACAGCACAGAACTGAAAATGAAAAAGGAAGCTAGTAATTAAATGCATAGACATGTCTAACTGCCATCTGTACCACAAATGTCTTAAAAGGCCTGGGAGAAGAGATATGTCCTAAGGCCAAAGAATCTCAATTATGGGGGATTTTTACCAGGGAGATGACAAAGGGCAACTTGCACTTCCTGCTGCACTTCCTAGAATCCAGTAATGCCTGCAGGTCACAAAACGACTTTAGCTTCTTATCAACGGTTTGTTGCAAAAGCTTGTTGGAAAGAAAAGAATGTCCCCTCTGTCCCACTTACAGTCCCCTCCTCTGTCCCTCCTGCTTCAGGAGTTCCCTATATAACCTGCTTCCTGAGATCAAGAAGTCAGCTGGGCAGCAGACAAAGCCTGTCCATCATGCGTTGTGGTGGCCTTCTCCTCCTTGTGGGGCTCCTCGCTCTCTGTGGTCAACTGGCACCTGCCTCCAGCCAGAAGCCAGGTAAGAACTTTCTTCTCTTCCTCCCAAGGCAGTTCTTCCTCCAAGGTGCTGGCAGGAACATCGGCTTCTAGCAAGATCTCCAGCATTGTCTACCCATCGACAAATGCCTTCCTTTCTCCTTCTCAAGATAACAGCAAAGGAGAAGCGGGTGGTTGTGTCATTGGGATGTCTTGTTTGGGGGGAGTTCCAGGCAGACCTCTGAAGACAACAGGATTGCTGGGATGAGAACTCCATTGCAATGCCACAGGGAGGGTCTCTCTGGCCAAAAGGCATCTCTCAGCCACAGAACCCTAGAACTTTCAGGTTGGAAGGGAGCCCAGGGGTCACCAGGAGTTTTGTTCTTTTGCAGAGAAGCCTGGGAGATGCCCCCAGAATTCAGGTGTGGGAATCTGCATTGTACGGTGTAAAGATGACTGGTCCTGCCCCGGTGTTCAGAAGTGCTGCGGCAGTTGCCCACGAGATTGCACTAATCCTGTCTAAGGTGAGATGATTTTGAATTTGGTGGAGAGTGGAGTGCAGTGGGACAGACTTTTTCTTTAATGCAGGAGCCAAAATGACTGGGGTTTGTGGAAGCTTTTGGAGTCTCAGAGCTCACAATATCCGGTAGCCTTTCCTTTGTAAATCTGTCTATGCTTTGCTACTCAGAACTTAAATGCATGACCTTTCACATACCCTTTCAGACACATACACCTGGAGAGGATCCCTAGCCTGAATCAGAGCTCAGAATATTTGGTGGCCTTTCCTTCTTTCCCGAATTTCTTCTGTTTAATGTATATATTTGGAGGTGTTGTAGATGGCCCTCAATATCTATCTAATATATGAAATAGTGAAATGTTGCCACACTGTAGTTTGGCCACAGGAAGGTGGAGTTGCAGTCTTGATGCAGGCATGATGAGAGTTGGTGAATGAGCAACCCACAAGGGTACGCAACAGACTGCAGGAGCTGCCCTGCTCCTCTGGTTTTTTGCCTGCCAGGCCTGATGCATCTGCCACCAGAATCCACACACCCCAAGTGGTTGACTCTGCTACTGGCCACCTTAGAGAAGACGAGGGGATGATTCTCCCTGCCCACTCATCATGTGAAGTGGAGAGCACTTGCAATGGCTCAAAGGACTTTAGTAATAGAGCTTGTGTATGGAAGCTGCAGCTGTCCATTGTGACCCTCTTAGTCTTCTTCCCTTCAGCTTCTCTGCCACAGAAGACCTTGGCTGGACCGGAAGATCAGAAATAATGAGTGGAGCTTAGCCTGTATCATTTGAAGACCTGCTGACCTCTCCAAATATGGCAATCAAGGCACCGTGATAGGAGACCTTGGCTTTCCACCAGCTTGTCAGGTTTCTGGTGGTTGAGCAAAGTTTGCTGCATCTGGCATCCTCTTTTTCTTTTGCACAATAAAGGCATTGACTCATCTGCATGCTAGACTGTGTGTGTGTGTGTGTGTGTGTGTTTCCTGCTTCCTTCTCCAGCGTTGTCCCCAACTTTGTTGTCCCAATGGGGCAGGTTTGAGGAAACTTCAGCCCACCTGCCAATCTTGCCCCACCAGCCTTCCACGTTTGGTCCACAATTCCATTTGGGGCAAGCCATACCCACCTGTCCAGCACCTGATGTGATACATGTATTGGCGAGCTTGAGAAATAGGGCGGGGCTTGCGCAAAGCCCACTTTGGATGGCTCCCAAATCACCCAGCAACCAGCACAGGGGGTTGCAATGGCTGGGAGGCCATGGAGAGTCCACCTTCAGCTGAGAGGGTTGGCCCTTTCAAGGCAGCAGAGTTTAGAAGAAGTTGCCTGGGGGCAGAGACTTCAGAAGGCTCAGTTTGGCTCACTGGAACAAGCTGCTGCATTGGAGCTGTAAGTGTTTCTACAAGACCTGACTGTAGACGTGCAGAGGGCCACAAGGCCAGCTGGCTAGCCCCAGCTTGGCTGTCTCCTTCCAGCCATCCCGCTGCGAAGACCCATCGGCCTCTGCTCCGATGTAAATCAGCGACCTGGGCTTCAGAGCCAGGGCACACTATCAGCAAAGTGAACTACGCACACAAAATAGGCGTGAGGCTTGTGGAAGCATACTACAATACAGCTATGGACAAAGAAACATGTCGTCACTCTCTTTCCGTCTTCTCAGAGAGACAGGGAAAAGCATAAGCTATACACACAACGGAAGTTCCCAGCAGGCTGTGCTGGAATGTAAACAGACATGTGACGTGCAACAGTTCCACACGTCTGCTCCTTAAGGTGGAATGGAAATCTCAACACTGACCTGAGGCAGCCCCCAGCACTGCCTTGGAGAATAATTTGGGAGTGGGGAGTGATCCAGTGGCCTGTCATCCCAGCCTTATGTTGCCCCCCCTGGGAGTCCTGGAAAGCTGAGCAGGCCAGACGGGGTGGCAGAAGGATTTGGTGGGAGCAGAAATCATTCCACCAGTCAGAAGATCCCAGGCTTGCCTGCCTTGGTCTGCCTGGGAGCCATTTCCTGAAATGGGTCTTGCCAGCTGGGAAGTGTAAATGGATATATCATAAAGACACCAAAGTTTCCACTGTTCCAAGGAAACCAGTGCCTGGGTAAGCGACTGGTAGCCCTGGACTCTTTCACTGCTTGGAGGTTGGGGTGGCATGCAACCTGATTAATTGCCATTTTCAGTGGCAATGGGTGCCATCATGATTTTCAGAAGCCACTTTGAGGGATGTGGAAGGTTTGATCAAACCGATGTTTAGGGAAGTTGTTAATGTTTGATGTTTTATCGTGCTTTTAATATTTGGTTGGGAGCCGCTCAGAGTAGCTGGGGAAACCCAGCCAGATGGGTGGGGTATAAATAATAAATGGTGATTATGATGATGATGATGTTTGATCAATCATATGTGTGCAGAATTGCAGCCTTAACTGCACGATGCCAAAAGGACACCCTGACTTCATTGAGTAATTTCCTCTTGAAAGTGGCCCCCACTCTCAGACCCTTCCCTCTCCACCTGGGAGCAGCAGTATGGCAAAAGGCAGGAGCTGGTTTCAGAGGAGAAGGGGAAAACCCTCAAGAAGGAGACCAAGTGGGCCTTAAGAGAGAATAAAATGAAAATGATTTACAGGTGGTACATGACACCAGTCAAGCTTGCAAAAATTTACCATTTGCCCGATAATAAATGCTGGAAATGTAAAGAGTCTGAAGGTACATTCTTTCACCTTTGGTGGACATGCCCAAAGATCAAGACCTTCTGGGAAATGATCTATAATGAAATAAAAAAGGTATTTAAATATACCTTTCTGAAGAAACCATAGGCCTTCCTCTTGGGCATGGTTGGCCAATTGGTGTCTAAGAAGGACAGAACTTTCTTTATGTATGCCACAACAGCAGCAAGAATACTGATTGCAAAACATTGGAAGACACAAGATCTACCCACCCGGGAAGAATGGCAGATGAAGGTGATGGACTTTATGGAAATGGCCAAAATGACGGGCAGAATCCGTGACCAGGGAGAAGAGTGGGTGGAAGAAGACTGGAAGAAATGTAAAGCTTATTTACAGAAATATAGCAAAATTGAGGAAATGCAGTAGGAGGCTGGAATGAAGTTATGTGACTTTTGCATAAATACCATAAAGGACTTAAGTTAAATAGATTGTTGGAGGAAATGAGGAAAAGTAAAATTATATTATGTTGAGATAAATTAATGGTTATAAATTGGGGAAAGATGGAAAGAACTTGCTGAAATAGCTAATTGAAGCAGAACACAAAAAAAGGGAGGTGTGAGGAGGTCAAAGAAACAAGCTAATGAAGCTAAGTTAAGATAATAAGGTTTATTGTATTTTTCTGTATTTTCTGTTTTGTTGTTTGATTGTTTTTATTTTTTTGATGTTTTGTTGTTGCTTTTTTTTCTTTCTTTCGTTGTTGTATTTTTAAAATTTTAATAAATATTATTATATATGAAAAAAGAAGGAGACCAAGTGGGATGGGATGACTATTCTTTATTGGAATGAGAGAAGAGAAGAGCCTCTTTGGTTTTTTGTTTTTGGCATAGTGATTTGAAGATGTGCCTTAACCTCTAGATCATTAGACACCATGCAGGAAGGGACAATGATCCTGGGTCTCCACCAGAGAGAGAGAGAGAGAGAGAGAGAGAGAGAGAGAGAGAGAGAGAGAGAGAGAGAGAGAGAGAGTTAAAGCTGACGAAGACGTTCTGTCCTTGTAGGAAAAGTCATACCTGTAATTGTTTAATCAATTCATTGAATATCTCCCCCACCCCCTCAAAACCACCTTCCAGAGTCTTCCACAAGTACAATTGGGGGATATGTTAGTGCTGGGTCTAATTAGGCAAAGTTCTGAGAAGCAGATGAAAATTTCCTGCCCCGATAAAGCTCACGGAAGCCAACTGCTGCCACAATTATGCAGAGTAAGTTCAGTTTGATTCTGCAGAAGGAATGCTGTGAGTTTTCAGAGGCATCCACTAGATGGCTCTGTGCAATGCCTATTCCTTAGTCACGAAATGTGATGGCAAGTTTCAGTGCTTAGAGTGACTGCAAGTACTTAAGCAGGGTTAAGAATACTTTGTAGGTGAGTGAAGCCACTTGGAGGCTGAACTAAGTGAAGAGGAAGTGGCTTCAGTTCAGCTCTTTGTTCATGTTCATCATTCTTAATAATAATAATAATAATAATATCTTTATTGTCATTGCCCCCTCTCAGGGACAACGAAATTACTCATTAATTACTCATATTATTACGAAATTACTCATATTATTCTCCCCTAGGATCTTCACAACAACCCTGTGTGAAAGGTCACATGTAGAGTTAGTAGCTGTGGAAATGTATCTCCACAGAGAGTAGGAATAAATGGACAGTTCCCCCAATGGAGGGGTGAAGAAAGTGGATTCCCCCAAGGATCACTTTTGGGACGTGTTTTTTTCCCCTCTACCTGGTTCATAAGCAATCTAGAGTTCAACCCTAACTCTAGATTGCTTATGAACGGTGAAGTGGCCACCCCAAATTTGTCAACCATCTGTCTGATTTCTCATCACTACTGGTTGCAGTGAGATTCATGTGTTCTGGTTTGGTTGTTTACTCTCTGAAGATTTCCATGCTTTGGGGGTTCTACAAAACTTTGACACATGTCCTTCCTTGTTGCAATTAAAGCAATTGACTTTTCTGGGTTGAGCCTTGCCCCACCTTCTTTCAATTGGGACCCATAGCTTGAGTTACAATGTCTTGAACTCCTTATTGGAGATTGCTATTCTCTCTCTACACATTCTATTAAATGTCCAATAAGATCATCAAGTGTTAACTCTGTAAAGGGATCCATCTGTGCAATAAACAATTCAAACTTACATCCTAGTGACCCCAGAATGATAGAATTGTAATTCTAAGATAGTGACAGCAGTCACAAAATTAAAGGACGCCTGCTTCTTGGAAGAAAAGCAATGACAAACCTAGACAGCATCTTAAAAAGCAGAGACATCACCTTGCCAACAAAGGTCCATATGGTTCAAGCTAACCCCAGTAATGATGTATGGAAGTGAGAGCTGGACCATAAAGAAGGCTGATTGGCAAAGAATTAATGCTTTTGAATTCTGGTGCTGGAGGAGACTCTTGAGAGTCCCATGGACTGCAAGAAGATCAAACCAATCCATTCTGAAGGAAATCAGCCCTGAGTGCTCACTGGAAGGACAGATCCTGAAGCTGAGGCTCCAAGACTTTGGCCACCTCATGAGAAGAAAAGACTCCCTGGAAAAGACCCTGATGTTGGGAAAGGTGGAGGGCACAAGGAGAAGGGGACAGCAGAGGACGAGATGGTGGGACAGTGTTCTTGAAGCTACCAGCATGAGTTTGACCAAACTGCGAGAGACAGTGCAAGACAGGAGTGCCTGGCGTGCTCTGGTCCAGGGGGTCACGAAGAGGCGGACACGACTAAATGACTAAACAACAAAACAATAACAACATTATTATTATTTCACCTTGCCTGAAAGTGCCACAATGACTAAGGGTGTCTGGCTGTTAAGCAGAAGGTTGGTGGTTTGAGCCAACCGAGGAACTCCTATGGGCAGGGGGGTTGGACTAGATGACCATTAGGGTTCCCTTCTAGGAGGTTATAGCTCTGATTCCTGCTTTACAGCAGGTTGGACTAGATGACCCTTGGGAGCCCCTTCCAACTCTCCCCTTCTGTGTTTTTATCTCTCTGATTCTTGCCCCACTGGGGGTTTTGGCTAGATGACTTTCGGGATCCCATTCTATTGTCCCACTCTGTGCTTTTATATCTGAAGGATCCTTTCCCACTCTCCTCTCCTCTCCTCCACTTCTACGATTTAGGACATTTCTCCTCGAACCATGAAGTGGCTTTGGGGGCAGAGAGAACCACATTTTCATCCTCGGGACTCCGTCCTCGGATCGACCTCTTCTTCCTCCGTCAAAAACAAGTCAACAGCCCAAGGGCGCCAGGTCGTTCCGTCGAAAGATTCGTGGGTGGCTTCGGTTGAGCAGCCGCCCACCTGGAAGGCCTCTTCTGTGGAGCAGGTCGCGCCTGTCTCCAGATACGGAAACAGCCGCCTTGCGAGTCGCCAAACCGGTCCGTCGAGAATCTGTCCTCGTATTATTTGGCAGGCGAAAGCGCTCACCGCTCTACGGGCAAAAAGACGCCGGAGAACTCCGAGACGCTCAGCCGCACCCACCGGTGGGGTGCGCGGACCCCCGAACCGGCCCCCGAGGATCGCCAGGGGCCGCCTGGCGCAGCTCTCTGCCCTCGAACCCGGAGCCTCGGCGGCGCCAAACGAAGCGAAGCCTGGCCTGGAGCGGCAGAGTCGCGGGCCCCAGGCCTTGTTCGCCCGCGGAGATTTCGAGCACCAGCCCCAGCGGTTCGGAGGGGTTCGCCGCACCGGAGGAAGGAGAGGGCGGCCCGCGGGGCACCGGCACCCTTTGCCAGGCCCAGGAGGGAGCGCTGGGGGAAGATGAAGCCTCTGTCGCCTCGACAACAGGGAAAGGAGACCGGGTGGTGCCCGAAGACGCGGCGACGAGCGGCGACGAGGAGGATGGCGCGTCCAGAAAGTCCCCAGGGCTCCTCGGGGACGCGCTTGAGCCCGAGCGGGCGGCGTCTGCGTCTGAAGGAGAGTTCGACTGCATTCTCCCGGCGCCCGGTGGACCAGAGGATGCGAATGGCGCGGCAGGAACGGGCGAGAACGAGCCTCCTTCGGCGCTGCCCAGCGCGTCCCCCGACGGAGAGGAGGATGCGGAGTGCCCGATCTGCACAGAGTTTTACGACGGCGACGTCCACCGCCCGTCGCGCCTGAACTGCGGCCACGAGCTGTGTGCGCGCTGCCTGGGCGCAGTCCTGGAGGCGTCGGGCGCCGCCGAAATCGGCCGCGCGCGCTGCCCGCTGTGCCGCCAGAAGACGCCGGTGATGGAGTGGGAGATCCGGAAGCTGCAGGAAGAGATGCTCTTGCTCGAGTCGCCGCAAGAATCGGCGGCCGGGCGCGCGGAATTCGAACCCTTGCCCGAACGCCGGCCCGGCGCCTGGGGCCGCCTGGAGCACCGCTTCCAGATGCGCTTCCGCGCCAGCCGCCCCGAGCACGGCGCCCTGCCCTGCCTGCGCTACCCGCTCGGGATGGTGCAGGCGCTGGAGCGGCTGGAGCGGCGCAGCCGCTGGCTCTACCGGTTGGTGCTGCTGGGGCTGCTGGCCGCCGAGACGCTCAGCCTGTTGGTCTTCTTCCTGCCGCTGCTGGTGGTCTTTCTGCTCTTCGCCATCCTGGAGAGGTGGCGGTGAGTTCCGTCGGATAGGAGAGGAGTGGCTCTCCAACTCGGATCTTCGCGGGAGGAGCGCGCGCGGGCCTTTCAAAGGGCTGCAGGATTCGGAGTCAAGGAAGCGCTTTACACAAGGCAAGCAGGATGGGAACGTGAGAGCGGGAGGCTCTTTGGGCATTGCAAGCAGGATTCGAACTCAAGAGCAGCCTTCGGTTGAGCAGGAATTGCAGAGCCCGAAAAGGATTCGAATTCGAGAGTGGCGCCCCTTTCGCCCCTCCTGCTGTCGCCGGCCAAGCAGCTGCGAAAGTGCTTGAGGGCTTGGGTCGTGGAGACGAGAGTGGCCTCATTCTGGGAGCCGAGTGGTGGGGAAGGGGGAAAGGGACCCGAGGGCCATCCAGCCCAACCTCCTGCGAGACAGGCATCTCCACCTGAGCCTCCAGGACAGATGGCCACCTAACCTCTGCTTGGAAACCTCCAATGGGATATTCAAGAAACAGAGCTATAATGGCTGAGAGCCGTCCTCATCCCTCTTCTCCTCCTTTAATTTATCGACCTCTCCTTTAAAGCCGTCCAAGCTGGTGGCCAAAACTACCTCCTGCAGCTGTGAGTTCCAGGGTTTAGCTATGGGCCAAGTAAACGAGGATTTTATTTTGCCCTTTTGCGGAATGGAGTCAGCTGCTGTAGCCCTTTGGGGTACCTCCTCCCACACCCCCACACCCCTGCTAGGGGGTCAGGGAGACCATCCTTTTATTGGAGATTCTTGCCTTGCAGCGGTTTGGGCTACATGACCCGTGGCATCCCATCCTATTGTACCACCCCATGTTCTTATAACTGTGATTCTTGCCTTGTGTACACTTGAAAATGTTGGCAGCATTAAGATAAATTCAACAGTGCAAACAAGTTTTGATGAATGTAATAATGGATTACTGAATGGTTTAGTTTATGTAAAATATGAAGGAATTTATGATATGCAAAATGAACCGTGGAAAGAGAACAAGGGAAGTCATTGACATTTTCAGGTTGTTTAAATGAATATTCTAAATTGTAAAACAGAAAATTTAATAGAAATTATACACAAAAAGAAAAGAAAAGGCCCGTTCTTGTGTCGCCACCCTCTGGACCGCTGAAAGAGGAGGCACACAAAGAAGGGCCTCAGAAGATGATCTCAGGGTCCGGGTAGGTTCATATAGAAATAGTCCTTGAGGTATTGTGGTCCTAAGCTGTTTAAAGCTTTATAGGTCAAAATTGGACTTTTAATTGGGCCTGAAAACTAATTGGCAGCCAGAGCAGTGGGACCAGGATTGGTGCAATAGGCTCAAACCGTCTTGCCCTGGTGAGCAACCTGGCCGCTGAATTCTGCGCTAGCTGAAGTTTCCACACTGTCTTCAGAGGCAGCCCCACGTAGAACGCATTGCAGTAATCTAACCTTGGGATTACCAGAGCATAGACAACAGGGGTTAGACTGTCTCTGTCCAGATAGGGGCGTAGCTGGGCCACCAGCCAAAGCTGATGGAAGGCACTCTTGGCCACTGAGGCCACCTGAGCCACAAGCGACAGCAAAGGATCCAGGAGGACCCCCAGGCTATGAACCTGCTCCTTCAGGGGAAGCGTAACCCCATCAAGAACAGGCACCTCCCAGTCATCTGTTCTAGGGAACCACTCACTAACAGGGCCTCTGTCCTATCTGGGTTGAGCTTCAGTTTGTTGGCTCCGTTATTGAGGCAAGACACTGATCCAGAACTTCCACTGCCTCACCTGCAGGTGTAAAGGAGAAACAGAGCTGAGTGTCATCAGCATATTGCTCACAGCAGACTCCAAACCTCCAGATAATCCCACTTAGAGGTTTCACATAGATGTTAAGCATCTATGTTGTTGTTGTTGTTGTTGTTAATGTGGGGGACAGGATTGAGCCCTGCGGAACCCCACATTGAAGGTTCCACGGGGCTGAATAGCATTCCCTAAGCAACACCCTATGAACTAGATGACCCTCGGGGTCCTTTCCCTGTCAGTTATTCTAGGATTTAATAGCTATGATTCCTGCCTTGCAGAGGGATGAGCTAGATGACCTCTGGGGAGTCCCTTCCACCTTTCGCAGCTGGCACCTATAGGAATCAATCCCACCTCCTTGGCGTCACCCTTTCTCCTCCTGCCGTTTACTCAGTTTGGTTTGCTCTGCGGTCACCTTGGGAAATACCCTTCCTCCAGGGGAGTTGCTTTCCAAAGCGGACTTTGATTTTTTATCTTTTTCTGCACACACATACACTGCCGATTAGAAATCAAGGCAGCCTTGACCTTGGTGAGACCTCCAGTGCAAGAGGCAATCTATCTAGATTCCATCATCATCATGACTATTATTATTTAGAAGACTTATTATTATTATTATTATTATTATTATTATTATTATTATTATTAGCCTGGAAAGGTGCCTTCTGCAGTACCTGAGGAACCGAGTGCTTCCCACAGTCCCTGGTCCAAGAGCCCAGAGGGGGCAGCAGGTGGGAGGCCATGGAGGGTCCACCTTCAGACCTTGGGCAAAGTTGCCTGAGGGCAGAGACTCAAGAAGGCTCAGTTTGGCTCCTGGAGCAAGTGGCTGCCTTGAAGCTGCTATAAGTGAGTATCCAGTAAATCACCAAGCTAGACTGGTGATGGCGGCACTCGCCCTTCTTCTGGTAGGAAGTATTTTGTGAGGGGATGAGGGGTCAAGGAGGGTCAGTTGTGGTGGAGTGAGAAACGTCCCTATTTTCATCTGAGGAATGTTGGAGGGTATGAGATGGTGCATTGGCCTGATCCAGCAGACTCTTCTTATATTCTTTTTTTTTTAAATATTTTTTATTAACCGACCAATCAAATCAAATTAAATCACATCACATAAATTCCGAATTACAAAGCCGAATTTTAAATTTTTGTTGGGGGGACCCATATTTCAAGATCCAAAGGGGGATTCTGATCATCTTCTTGCTACTGCGTTAATGTCCAAATCAGTCCAAACAAAGTTCATAATTCTATCCAGTCTTATCTTGCTGTTTCCACATCTCATCTTGTTCGTATATTTTCTCTTTTTTCTTTATCATCTGATAATCTCCTTAAGCCGAAAAACACCAATAATAATCCTGTGTGAATTTTTCCGTTCGTCCAATCCTCAAATCAAGATGGTTTCCATATATCAGCACCTTCATAGATAACATCGCTCTTTCCATCATTAATCACAGAACTGTCGTTCTTAAGTCCCTCTGAGGAGTTTCACCCACAATATATAAACAGCTCTATTTCTCTATTTCTCCTCCCAGACTTAAGTCCTCCGACAGAACTTCCCAATATGGCGACGGTATTTTTAACTGCGTCATTCCAAAGCCCTTATACATTCCACGCTCTTCTTAAAGCATGCTTTGGTTAGAAAATTTATCTTCACACAGACATAAATCCACAGCTTAAGTCCTTCAAACGACATTTCTGACTTGTGAGGGGGGGGGATTCTTGTTTAATCACATAGAGGAAAGAAAGGAAAGTTTTTTTTCCCCTCCCCCATCCAGTCCTTTTGCCATACCGAGTCTTGGTGTATCTTCATCTGGTTAATTCTTGTTCCTCCGACTCATCTTGTTTATCAGAGATCTCTTCTGTTAGCAGTCTTTACTCCCCCTCCTTCCTTGAAATATGTGCATTCGCTTCCTCCTAATTGTTTCTTTTGAAGTTCTTGCAGCTAGTGGCACGGATCAGAGACGGCGTCCAGGAGCGCCGAGATCCCACAGGAGGGCATTCTGCCTAGTGCCCCCATCCCCACAAATTCGGGGGTGGTATAGGGCACAGCAGGCAAGGGCAGTCCCACCCCACAATCCTGGGGGGGTAGGGAGGCTATTTACTCCCATCACAGCCTCCAAATCACCTCGTGTGGGTCAGAGAGATGTTATTGTCAGCCATCTTCTGATGCGCCCCTAGTGGCCCCTCGACTCTTCTTATGTTCTTAGGGGTGTGAGGCTTGTCAGCCCCAGACACAGTTCAGCTCTGTTCCCACCTCACCTGGAAGCTCATTTTGTGTTTTTATATTGTGACTTTATCCTGTGAACTGTCCTGAGACTTGAGGTACAGGGTGGTTTGCAAAGAGGAGGAGGAGGAGGAGGAGAAGAAGAAGAAGAAGAAGAAGAAGAAGAAGAAGAAGAAGAAGAAGAAGAAGAAGAAGAAGAAGAAGAAGAATTGCTATTTTTCTAGAAATAGAGGTGTCAGAACTCACCATGAACACCTCCCTCATTTTCTCAGAATGGCAATGGCACCTACCTGAGAGGAACTCACTGAGTTCTGGCTGAAAAGAGGCCCTGATAATAATTCGCCCAAACCATTTCAGAATAGCGCTATTGGTCAGACATAGATATTACGGGTCACTTTGTAGCTGTGTGGTTGTATTTTTATGCTGCTTTTACATATTGTTACTATGTGTTTATTCATTTCCCCCCCTTTGTACACTGCTTGGGTTTTTCAAACTATATTAAAGTTGTGATCCTGTTAAGCCATGACTCCTGCATTGGACCAGATGACTCTTTGCATCCCTTCCAACTCTTGTTGTTGTTTAGTCGTTTAGTCATGTCCGACTCTTCGTGACCCCCTGGACCAGAGCACGCCAGGCACTCCTGTCTTCCACTGCCTCCTGCAGTTTGGTCAAACACATGCTGGTAGCTTTGAGAACACTGCCCAACCATCTCGTCCTCTGCCGTCCCCTTCTCCTTGTGCCCTCCATCTTTCCCAACATCAGGGTCTTTTCCAGGGAGTTGAGTCTTCTCATGAGGTGGCCAAAGTATTGGCGCCTCAGCTTCAGGATCTGTCCTTCCAGTGAGCACTCAGGGCTGATTCCTTCAGAATGGATAGGTTTGATCTTCTTGCAGTCTACCCTCCGATAATTCTGTGATCAGAAGCTAATAGTTTCCGCCTGGTCTTTCCCTCTCTCCCCTTTTGGGATGGGACTGAAGCTCAGTGGGCAGAATACCTCCCCTGAAGTCTACTGCCAGCCAGTGCCGACAACATTGGGCAAGGTGTAGCAATGATCTGAGACTTCCTATATTTAAGAGCCTTGCTGTCTATGATGTGTTCACAGAAACCTTCTTGTTGCTTGACTCACTCCTCCTCCTGCTCTGCTTTCATTCTATTGCCTCTGCCAGGTCAGATAACATCTTCTGTTCCTCCCTCTCCTGGGAGGAGCCATCGCTCACTCCCTGTTCTTGGCTGAAGGAGTCCTGGCAGGCAGGCGTAGGATCTGGCCCTGGGGCTTTCCTCCATGAGTGACATGTCTGTTTGGATGTGCATGCTAGAGAGAGGCGTCCCCACAAAACACAGGCTGACACAACACTCAGTCTCCCTCTGCTCCTGTGAGACATGTAGTGGGAAGCTGAGAGAAGGAGGGAAGACCCCACATGGTGTCTCCATGCCCCTGTGGCAAGCTGGGCTCCCTTTCTGCTTCCTGGGACAGGGGACACCTACGTAGATTGGCAGTTACCTTGCTTGGGTTGTCCCTTTTTATTGATGCTGTCCAGACTTCTGTCCCTTCTTCCTTCACCTCCTTCTTTGGGAATCCCCCATTGAACCTGTTTTCTGAGATATAAGTGAGTCATGGGCTGGGCAGTAGACTTAGCTTGTTCACCATGTGGTGGGGTGGCCGTCTCCTCCTTGTGGGGCTCCTTGCTCTCTGGGGTCAACTGACACCTGCCTCCAGCCAGAATCCAGGTAAGCACTTTCTCCTCCTTCTCCCAGTTCAGCTCTGTTCCCACCTCACCTGGAACCTCTTCTTCTCATGAAAGCAGCTCAGGTGGGCAATGACATCCACTTTGGAGAAGAGGATATACCTGCCTCCTGCAGCCAAGAGGCCCTTTCCCTTTGGCACGGCTGATGCCCTCTTTCTGAATGCCCCAGGCACAAGCCCACCCAGACTCAAGGCTGGCATTGGGTCTCCTGGGTTTTGGCTGCACTTCCCCTGGTGCTTGGAAGCACCTGGTTGCAGCTCCTCAGCTGTGCGATTCTTTGCATTTTGATAACAGAAGGGCCACGCCTAGGACAGAGTCATCATTGCCTGCCTACGAATGGGGTGCTGGCTTGGAAAGGTTCCTCTCCAGTCACTCAGATACTCCAGCCTTTCCCAACCAATCCATTCCTTTATGCTTTCTGTTCATTCTGGGTGGAGCTGAAAGATTCCCAAATGTGCTGTCAGTTCCTTCTGCATGGGATATAAAGCCTTCTGGGCGCAGGCAGGGGACTCAGACCTGCTTCGCCATGAAGTCCATCGGCCTCTGCCTGGTTGCGCTCCTTGCCCTCTGGGGTGACCTGGCTCCTGTCATTGGTCAGATGCCTCCAGGTGAGTGTCTCCTTGGACTCCCTTGTCCCAGTCTCCATCTTTCTAAGCCCCCATGGGAAACACTCTCTAAGGCAGCCTCCCTCTGAATTGGCCGCAATTCCCATGAGCCTCTGCAGCTTCTGGCTGTGCTGGCTTGGGGCTCCTGTATGAAACCCTGTATGGGTAGCTGAAAGAGTCCTCATCGCCAGGAAACCACTGTCTCCTGTTCCATAGCTTCCCCTTCCCTATAGATCCTGCTGTCAGGGGCAAGAGGGATCAGACTTGAGGTGGGTGAAATGATCTTATGGGCCGATGATCTTATGTTTTCAGAATTTAAAAAAGAACTTTATGTTCGCAAGAGCAGGCCTTTTCTGCAATGGCTCCCTGTTTGTGCAATGATTTCCCCAGGGAGATTTGCCTGGCACCTTCATTATAAACCATTAGGCACCAGGCAAAAACATTCCTCACTAACCAGGCCTTTAGCTGATTGTCCTCCCAATGCCCTTTTAAAATGCCTTGGGGGTGGTTTATTGGGTTGGCGTTTATTGGGGGGTTGTTTGATTGTGTATTTTGTGTTTTTATATTGTGACTTTATCCTGTGAACTGCCCTGAGACTTGAGGTATAGGGTGGTTTGCAAAGAAGAAGAAGAAGAATTGTTATTTTTCTAGAAAAAGAGGTGTCAGAACTCACCATGAACACCTCCCTCATTCCCTAAGAATGGCAATGGCACCTACCTGAGAGGAACTCACTGAGTTCTGGCTGAAAAGAACCCCGGATAATAATTCACCCAAACCATTTCAGAATAGTGCTGTTGGTCAGACATAGATATTACGGGTCACTTTGTAGCTGTGCTGCTTTTACGTATTGTTACGATGTGTTTATTCATTCCCCCCCCCCCTTTGTACTTTGGTTGGGTTTTTCAACCTGTATTAAAGTTGTGGTGTCCTGTTTAGCTATCACTCGTGCGTTGGACCAGATGACTGTCTGCATCCCTTCCAACTCTACCCTCTAATAATTCTGTGATCAGAAGCTAATAGTTTCCACCTAGTCTTTCCCTCTCTCCCCCTTTGTGATGGGGCTGAAGCTCAGTGGGCAGAATACCACCCTTGAAGTCTACTGCCAGCCAGTGCCGACAATATTGGGCAAGGTGTAGCAATGATCTGACGCTTCCTATATTTAAGAGCCCCGCTGTCTATGATGTGTTCACAGAAACCTTCTTGTTGCTTGACTCACTCCTCCTCCTGCTCTGCTTTTATTTTATTGCTGTTTTCCCGCTGCCTCTCTCCTAACGGTGAAGCTAGCATGAGCCTTCGTAGGATCATAGAAACACAGATTGGGAGAGTTGGGAGAGACCACCAGGACCCCTTGCAATGCAGGGATATTTTGCCCAATGTGGGGTTCAAACCCATGACCCTGAAGTTAAGAGTCTCATGCTCTTTCACCTGAGCTAGTGTTGCCTCTGCCAGGTCAGATAACATCTTCTGTTCCTCCCTCTCCTGGGAGGAGCCATCGCTCACTCCCTGTTCTTGCGTGAAGGAGTCCTGGCAGGCAGGGTCAGATCTGGCCCTGGGGCTTTCCTCCATGCGTAACATCTCAGTTTGGATCTGCTTGCTAGAAAGAGGTGTCCCCACAAAACACAGGCTGACTCAACACTCAGTCTCCCTCTTCTCCTGTGACAGATGTGGTGGGAAGCTGAGAGAAGGACGGAGGACCCCACATGGTGTCTCCATGCCCCTGTGGCAAGCTGGGCTCCCTTTCTTTCTTTCTTTTTAATAATTTTTATTAATTTTCCAACATACATTTATAATATCCAATCTAAATTTATCACATATTTTCTCTTTTGGACCTCCTTCAGCCTCTCTAACAATCATCCATTATTCCATTTTTTAATTACACATTTCCTAATTTTTATATTGCATTTTATATACCTTCACCCTCTTATTTTTCTTTAACGCAATATTCCCCAAGCATTCACAGAACTTCTTGAAATCCCACCAGCGTTATTTGCTCATCACATATACATTTCAAATAATCTGAAAATTTTCCCCAATCTTCGATGAACTTTTGGTCTCGTAGATATCTGATCTTCCCCGTTAGTTTATCTAGTTCTGCATAGTCCATCAGTTTCATTCTCCATTCTTCTAACGTCGGTAGTTGTTCCAGTTTCCATTTTTGGGCCAGTAGTATTCTTGCTGCAGTTACTGCGTATTGGAAAAGTTTACAGTCCTTTCTATTTATCTCATTTCCTACTATTCCTAAAAGAAAGGCCTCTGGTTTCTTAACAAATGTATATTTCAACATCTTTTTCAACTCATTATATATAAATTCCCAGAAACCCTTCACCTTCTTGCAATCCCACCACATATGGTAAAATGTTCCCTCTTTTTCTTTACATTTCCAACACTTATTACATGTTTTATACATTTTTGCCCTTTCTTTTTTTTTTTATTATATTTTTATTAAAGAATTTTTTTATAACCACAAAAACATAACATTACAATACAATAAACACAACAAATACACAAACAAACAAAAACAAAAACAAAAACAAGTACAATTTCAGATCTTAATTTCTTATACCTTTCTTCTCCGACTTCCTCATGCCTCCCTTTTCTGTATTCCAATTTCTAGTCAATTATTCAAAAAATCTTCCCTTATTTTAATTTAATTTTATCTTCCTTATTCTCCTTGTCTTAACCGTTACTAATAGTAACCATTTACTTTCTAGTCCAACATCATTCTAACTTTCATTAATTTTGTAATATTTCTTTAAATAGTCCTTAAATTTTTTCCATTCTTCTTCCGCTGCTTCTCTTCCCTGGTTTCGGATTCTGCTCGTCATTTCTGCCAGGCCCATGTAGTCAATCACCTTCATCTGCCATTCTTCCAGAGTGGGTAGATCTTGTGTCTTCCAGTACTTCGCAATGAGTATTCTTGCTGCTGTTGTAGCATACATAAAAAAAGTTATATCCGTCTTTAACACCCCTTGGCCGACAATACCCAAGAGAAAGGCCTCTGGTTTCTTAGGGAAGGTATATTTAAATACCTTTTTCAGTTCATTATAGATCATTTCCCAGAATGCCTTAATCTTCGGGCACGTCCACCAGAGGTGAAAGAATGTACCTTCCTTTTCCTTACATTTCCAACATTTATTATCAGGCAAATGGTAAATCTTTGCAAGCTTGACTGGGGTTATGTACCACCTATAGATCATCTTCATAATATTTTCTCTTAAGGCATTACATGCCGTAAATTTCATCCCGGTGGTCCACAACTTCTCCCAGTCAGCAAACAAAATGTTATGACCAATGTCCTGAGCCCATTTAATCATACTTGATTTAACCGTTTCATCTTGTGTATTCCATTTCAGCAGCAAATTATACATTTTTGACAAGTTTCTAGTGCTGGATTCTAACAATTCAGTCTCCAATTTTGATTTTTCCACCTGGAAGCCAACTTTACTGTCCATTTTAAACACTTCATTTATTTGATGATAGTGCAACCAATCTCTCACTTTCCCTTTTAGTTTCTCAAAACTCTGCAATCTCAGTCTGTCCCCTTCCTTTTCCAGAATTTCCCAATATCTTGGCCATTTAGACTCCATATTTAACTTTTTAACTGCCTTAGCTTCCATTGGCGACAACCCATTTTTGCCCTTTCTCCTTCCTGGGACAGGTGGACACCTACGTATATTGCCAGGCTTTATTGATTCGGCTACCTGGCTTTGGTTGTCCCTTTTTATTGAGGCTACTGCATTTTGACCTCTCTCTCTCTCTCTCTCTCTCTCTCTCTCTCTCTCTCTCTCTCTTTCTCCATCACAGGGAAGCCTGGCACCTGTCCTACTCTGATCCAAAACAATGACACCCAGTGCGGCCAATTCTGCTCTACGGACAACAGCTGCCCAGGGAGTGAGCGCTGCTGCCAGACTGCCTGTGGGCATCAGTGCACGCTCCCACTTGAGGGTAAGCAGCAGCCCCTCTTTTTTGGGGGAGAAATGAAGTCAGGAACCTCCCATCTGCCTCACCTTCTGACCCAGAGGTGCTCTTGACCACCCATCCATACCCATGGTCTCTATTTGGGTGGAAAACTCAGGCAGGGATCCCCTTTGGGTGACCTGGTTGGCCACTGTGAGAAGAGGTTGCTGGACTAGGTGGGCCATTGGCCTGATCCAGCAGGCCCTTCTTAGCTTCTTACATTCTCCTTTCATCCCCAGACCAGCCCGGCTTCTGCCCCAGGTGGAGCCCCCAGCCAGACCAGGCTGAGAACTGCTCAACGAATTGCAACAACGACCAGGACTGTGGCTTAGGACTCTACTTGCCAATCCAGAAGTGCTGCAGCAACGGGTGTGGACAGACTTGCCAGGTGGCTGAAGAAGGTATCCCTTGGGTGGGGAGAGAGATGGGGACCTTGTGGGATGTGAAATACAAGAGCAGTCAAGTACAACATTCCTAGAGTGAACATGTTTGCACATGGGGGGGAATGTTTGTCCAGCCAGCAGGTAAACTTCCTGTTTCCTCCTAGGCTGGGACAGGCTTCCTCTGCATGTGAATAGAGGTGGGTGTGGCCTCACCTGTGCAGGTAACAAAAGCATAGGACTGGCCGCCATCTCTCTCTCTTTGACTACTTTTGTCAAAGAAGCAACGTCTGCTTAGCCAAAGATGTTCTCTCGGCGTCCAGCCAAGAGAGAACAAAGGTACTGTCTTCTTATGAGATAGTTTCCAGGTGTATGTTACTTTTCTAAGCTAAGTCTGCCTTCTGGGATCTGATAGTGAACAGAATGTGAGTAAACTCTTTTTATACTTTTATAGAAGACTGTGTTGTGTCTTATCTTTTATGAGGGAATAAGGGGGAAATACCAGAACAGTTATTATAGAGGCTTTAGTGAGCCTGAGCAAACACATCTGCTGTGAGTTTAAAAGGGGAAATGTTACTCTGCTAAATTGTGAACTTGTTAACACAAGTTGGAAAGGCTGTAATCAAACAATATATCCTCTCCTGCATCCCTGAACATTCCCACAGACCTGATGGGGGTGGCGAGGGGAGCAACTGAGTTCTTGTAGATGGGAGAACCAGTGTTAAATCCTGCGCAGGAAGAGATGCTGGGGCTCAAGCCCACTTGGCTTCCACTCACGCAGTTGCCATTCCCTAATGCCAAGCTGTATGGTGGTGGCTGCCAGTGGTAGGAGCATCACAGGGGGAAATGAACTCTGACATGCTCAGATGTTTCCCCCTTTCAACAATTTCCTCACATGTTCCAGGAGTGAGTCCTGGCATAGCAAACACAATTCCAGGGCTTTTCTTGGTGGCATGGGCCACCAAGCGCATTTCGGAAATATCCAGAGATATGCATATGAAGCTGTAAACACAGAAGTTATTAGGAGAAAGGACGTCTTCACACAGCAGCACATAGTTGAACTATGGAACTCGCTCCCACAGGAGGCGATGGCGGACACCAACCTGGGACTCAGCTATACAGCTGCAAATAAAACGTTTTCAGTGTGTTGTAAAGTGCAGTATACAAATGTAACACTAGGTGGTGATGGTGAGCTATGTTTTTCAAAAAGCACTTCACAACCTTTCTTATACATGTCTAGATTCCACACTAGAAGGCAGATTCACAGAGGAGGAGAGGGTTCTCAGTGACTTCTAGTAGGATGGCTCTGTTTGCCTCCACGGTTGGAGGCAGCGATGCTTCTGAAGGCCAGCTGCTGGAAACCCCAGGAGGGCAGAGGGCTCTTGTGCTTGGGTCCTTCTTGTGGGTTTCCCATTGAAGCATCCAGTTGGCCCCTGGAGAAAATGGGCCATTGGCCTGATCCAGAAGGCTCTTCTTGTGTTTTTATGGAGTGGGTGGGTGAGCAGGGAAAGTCAGAGAACCTGGACTTAAGGGGGGTGATGTTGCACAGCCCAGCATGGACGGACTTAATAGGGGCATCCATGGGCTTTCCTGTCCAGAGATAAAGCTGGACACATGCCTCTGTCAAGCAGGAAGGGCTACAAAGGGTCATCTAGTTAGCTCCCGCTTGGACAACTGCAACGCGCTCTACGTGGGGCTACCTTTGAAGGTGACCCGGAAACTGCAACTAATCCAGAATGCGGCAGCTAGACTGGTGACTGGGAGCGGCCGCTGAGACCACATAACGCCGGTCCTGAGAGATCTGCATTGGCTTCCAGTACGTTTCCAAGCACAATTCAAAGTGTTGGTGCTGACCTTTAAAACCTTAAACGGCCTCGACCCAGTATACCTGAAGGAGCGTCTCCACCCCCATCATCAAGCCCGGACACTGAGGTCCAGCTCCGAGGGCCTTCTGGCAGTTCCCTCACTGCGAGAAGCCAAGTTACAGGGAACCAGACAAGGGCCTTCTTGGTAGTGGCGCCTGCCCTGTGGAACACCCTCCCTTCAGATGTGAAGGAAATAAGCAGCTATCTTATCTTTAAAAGACATCTGAAGGCAGCCCTTTTTAATATTTAATGCTGTATTGTTTTCAACACTCGATTGGGAGCTGTCCAGAGTTTCTGGGGAAACTCAGCCAGATGGGTGGGGTATAAATAAATTATTATTATTATTATCATCAGTCCCACCCCCTATCTCCCCATCTCTTTTTTTCCAGAGCACCCTGGCATGTGCTCAAAAGTGGAACTGGTGCGCACGTTTGCCCCCTGCAATGACACCTGCAGAGACGACCGAGAGTGCCCCCTCACCCAGAAGTGCTGCTTCACCGGGTGCAGCCGGAGCTGCATGGACTCAGGTACTGGCAAAGCCCCTGACCCCTTCTCCCCCCACCCTCTCTTCTCTGGGCAACTGGTGGAGGCAGCAGCCGCAGTGCCAACTTAAGTGCCCTGGAGCCTGAGAAGCTCCTCTCATGGACCTCCATTCATTCTGCCTCCAACAGTTCGTGGTGACAGATGCCAGTTGCTGCCTGAAGATGGAATATGCAACGCACACTTGATACGTTACTACTACAACCCATCACAGAAGAAGTGCAACCAGTTCATCTATGGTGGCTGCTCGGGCAACCGCAACATGTTTGAGACAAAGGAGGCCTGCGAGGAAGCCTGCGGGAAAATCAGCCCAGGTACTAAGAGTGGGACCCACCAGAAATTCATTTTATTGGCTTCGTTGATTGTGTTTATCGCCCACCTTCATTTCCATGGAGCTCACGGCTGCATGCGCCGTTCTCTCCCTTCCTCATTTAATCCCCACAACAACAACACTGTGAGGGAGGCTAAGAGAGGAAGCGACTGGCCCAAGTCACCCAATGAGCTTCATCATGTTTTGAAATTGAGGTTTTTCGGGATTGGTGTGTTTTTGCAGACCTCGGAAGGAGAGCTTTGGGTGGGAGCTTTGGCAAAGGGTTGAGAGGCAAGAGGGCTGCAGAGATCTGAACCAGTGGCCACAAGCAGGTCCCCCAAATTCAGTCCCTGAGCTGGACTTGCCAAATAGCCCAAGGCACAATCCTCTCTGTCTGGAAAGAGAAGGCTCCATGACTCCTTGCCCCATTATGGAGGGGCTTTGCATTATTCCTATGGAGGAATGTTGCATTCTGAGGCCAAAGGAAAGGACTGGACCCTGATTAAAATAATACACGAGGCTTGACCAGCAAGGCTCTCGGAGGAAGTGCATAACGCCACACCCTTCTCCAGGCCGTTTTATTAACAGAAGAACCCTTTACACACTGTTCGTAAGAACCAATCAGATTTCCTCTGAGCATTTCAAAAACCCCACGTGGGGACAAAATTAAACTACAAAAGCTAATTTAAGCATGCATACATTCTGGGGTAAATAAAACAGGACTAAAGAAGGAATGCATTCAGCAACCCCGGAGGTCATAAACAAGCAGTAAACATGATAGGAAGGATGGCACGGAAGATAGGGACCTTTATCACCTTCATGTGAAAAACTATTCCCTGGCCCTAAGATTAACAAAACCAAGGAAGGGTACATGAAAGAAACTGCCTACTATCTTTTATGGCCTAGGATGCCTGGTGCAGCAACTGGCAACTGGGCTGTGTGTTTAGAATGCTTATACGTGCCTGTCAGACAGAAGAGAAACAGGCAGTAGAGGAAAAATGGCATAGATGTAGAAGCTTGTGGGATTTGATCAGAAATTATTGTCAATGAATCAAACCCAGTCAACGCAGTGCTTTCATCGCGGACACAATGGGGGGATGCATATTTTATAATTCCTCATAGTAATCTCATCTGATCACTACAGAGGAATCCATGCAGGGAACATGAAGTTGGAATTAAAAACTCTTGACACCTTCCTGCCCTAAGTAAAACCTCTCTGCTTCCTCTTTCTCCCCCTTCTGTGGCCTCAGAGGTCTGCAAGCTGCCAAAGGACCCTGGCCCATGTGAGGGTTATTCACAATTTTACTACTACAACTCAGCCACCAGGAAGTGCGAGATATTCGTCTATGGGCTCTGCAGGGGGAATGGCAATCGGTTTCGCACCAAACTGGAGTGCATGATGGTCTGCGGGAACTTAGGTAAGATTCATTCTCTCTCTCTCTCTCTCTCTCTCTCTCTCTCTCTCTCTCTCTCTGTGTGTGTGTGTGTGTGGTGGGCAGGGGGCAGACTGTGGGGCTCCACAGGCGTCTATCTCAGCTGGGCTGCTGGCACCATCCTGTCCTATGCATGGACGAACTTAAGGATGGTGGATCTCCCCCTTATCACAATGGAGGAAGGGGCTTGAGGAGCTTCAAGAGGAGCCAGACTTGAAGCACATGGGATGGGGGACATCTGGCTTGACCGCAGTACATGTGAAAAGGAAACGGGGGCCCTAATAGACCACAAGCTTAGCATGAGTCAAAAGAGTGATGCAACAGCAAAGAAAGCTCATGCAATCCTAGGCTGCCTCACCAGAAGTCTATTGTCCAGATCAAGGGAAGTCATAGTATTGCTCTAGGCTCACCTGGAGTTGTGTGTTGAGTTCTGGGCACCTCAGTTTCAGAAGGATAGTGACAAGCTGGAAGGTGTGCAGAGGAAGGCGGCCAAGATGATCAAGGGTCTGCAAACCAAGCCTCATGAGAAACAGTTGGGGGAGTTGGGAATGTTTAGCCTGGGAAAGAGGAGACTGAGAGGAAACATGATAGACATCTTCAAAAACCTAAAGGGTTGTCAAATGGGGGATTGAGCAAGCCTGTTTTCTCCTGCTCTTGAGGGTGGGACTCATAGCTGTCAACGTTTCCCTTTGTTAAGGGAAATTCCCTTATTCCAAATAGGATTCCTTGCAAGAAAAGGGAAAAGTTGACGGCTATGGTAGGACTCCAACCAATGTCTGCAACTTACAGGAAAGGAAATTACAACTAAACATCAGGAAGAACCTTCTGAAAGTAAGAGTCATTCAACAGTGGAAGATGGCGAACTTTCCTTCCTTGGAGGTTTATAAGCAGAGGTTGGATGACCATCTGTCATGGATGCTTTAAATGAGATTCCTTCTTGCAGGGGTTGGACTAGATGACCCTTGGGGTCCATTTCAACTCTACAATTCTATTATTCTATCATTGCTTCTGCCTGCCCTAAGGGGCACATGCCCTATTACTTGGCTGACTCTTTTTCTTTTCTTCCCCCAGAAAACTCCACTAAGGAGGACTGAGTCCCTCAGTGTGATCACCTTGTCTGAGAAGACCCCAACCCCAGAACAGACACCAGTGTGTTGCCATGCCCCCTCCCTCTCTCTCTGGGGAGGCTTCTGTGGGATCATCTAACCCCCAATAAAACCTGAGCTTTCTGGCATGCGCTGAGTCTGGTTCTTGCATTGCATGGCATGAGGCCTGAAGAGGGGCCCCACATCCACTGCTGCCCCACTGGGGGGAAAACATCCCTCAAAGCCCCTCAGCTGGGGAGATTTGGGCCTGGGGCTGGGAATTGAAGTGGATAATCAGTGGTTCTCAAACCTTTTTGGGTCACTGCCCCCTTGGTTCCATAAACTCATCCCCAGTGAATTTACCCTGTGAAAAGGAGCATTCAGAGTAGTGGTTTGAACCAACCCCATAAAGAAAATAATAACACTGTGAGATTCACATTACCAAGCCAGAGCCAGGAGGGTCCTTCCACTGAACCTAGGAACCAAGTGCTTCCCAAGCCCCTCAGTGGCCAAATGCCCAGAGGGGGCAGCAGGTGGGAAGGCATGGAGGGCCCGCCTTCAGGCGAGAGGGTTGGCCTGTTCAAGGGGGCAGAACTCGGAAGAAGCTGCTGGGGGTCAGAGACTCAAGAAGGCTCAGTTTGGCTGCTGGAGCAAGTGGCTGCCTTGGAGCTGCCAGAGTTTCTACAAGACCCAACCTGAGGCAGCCCCTCCGCACTGCCCAGGAGCTGCACTTGGGCTGGGGAGAAGATCCAGTGGCCAGTCATTCCAGCCCTACACTGCCTGCCCTTGTGGTCCTCTGTCCTGCACTTGGAAATCCTGGAATGCTGAGCAGGCCAGATGGGGTGGCAGAAGGATTTGGTGGGAGCAGACTTCATGCCACCAGTCAGCAGATCCCAGGCCTGCCTGTCTTGTTCTGCCTGGGGAGCCGTTCCCCGAAATGGGTCTTGCCAGCTGGGAAGTGGAGGTTCCTGGCAGGTGGCTTTTCTCAGAAGAACGCTCTTCCCACCTATGCCCTTCCTCCTCCATGTAAGAACAAGACACATTCATTTCACAGAATCATAGACTTGCAGAGTTGGAAGGGATCCAAAGCGTTATCTTGTCCAACCCCTTGAAATTATTATGAATTGTGAGCGGGGACCCGTAAAAACCACAGGCGGGTGAAGCCTGTGGCCGTGGGACTCGGCGGGCACCTTTTTGCGCCCCCCCAATCGGCAAAGGAGCTCAATTTTGGGTCCCGGAGCTGAGCGGGGAAGTGGCGCTGTGCTGTGAGTCGTCTGCTTGTTCCGTGGAGCGAAGCCGCTAAGCCGTTGCCGGAGAGCGCTGCCTTCTTCCTTGAAAATTGAAACTAAGACCAACGATCCGTGAGTAGGATTAATTCGACTATTAAAGGAACTGATTTAAAAGATCTGGTACCGAAGGCGGGGAGGTATAAAAAGGAAGTCTGCCTCCCGTTTTTTTTGTAAAGAAGTGAAGCAATGAACTTGCAAGCAGGAATTTAAAAGGACGTTGTTAAAGTTTGCAATCCGAACATTAAACAAGTTTCAACCCCCCTCTGATGCAGGGGGAGGAGGGGGGAAAGACCCGAACAGTATTTCCCTGCAAAAAGAAAGAAGAAGCAGCTAAATCCACTGCTCAAACCTCTGAGACCGGCTGCCGTGAGCTGTAAATATTGCTTGGGGAAGTGTGTCGTCACTGAAAGTATCTTTTTTTTTGCAACAACTAACTCTGCATTTGAGGATATAACTAAGATACATTCTTATTGTTGGGTTTCTCCTGACTCTAAAGTAACTTTCTATAAATAAATTGAAACAAAAAAACTAAAAACGTTGTCCTTTGGAGACTGGGGGACGAAAAGGAAAGTAAGTGACTTTAAAAACATTATTGGCTGTTGTTAACATTGTGTCCCCCTAGAGGAACTTGGAAGGCTGCAATTGCAGCTGGACTAAGGGAATTTTCCATTTCAAAATAAGCTTTGTCTCTGAGTCTGGGACTGACCTTGAAGGACTCGGACTCTGATTTTGAATGCGCAACTGACCTTGGCTTTTATTTGGAGGTTATGGCTGATGGGAAAGACAAATTAGAGTCTCAACAAGCTACCAGATCTGGGAAAGTTCTGCGTACAGATATTGGATTGCAAAGGAGAGGCTCGGTACCCAGCCCCTCTGGTCTGCCAACAACAACAATCCCATTGGTACAACCTAAATCTAAAGGTATGGCGGCTGATGATGCTTTAGCTCAAGCTTTGACTAAAATAAATGAGTCTTTGGATAAAATAAGTAGACAACTGACTGAAGCATCAAATAAAATCGACCAGAATACGACAAGTATTAATCAAAATACCACAAGTATCAACAATTTGGGTCAGAAAGTAAATACCAACACTGAGACCATTGAGAGGCTAGTTCAGGAATCATCTTCAATACGAAAGACAGCCGATGAGGCAAAAGAAATTGCAACATACACAGCTACTGTGGTAGAAGAGAAGATACCACCAATACATAGACAATTACAGGAGCATAAATCAACTCTTTCTATGTTTGAACTGAGAGAGAAACAGACAAATTTAAGGGCCAGGGCGATCCCTGAATTGGAGAAGAATAATTTGATTGAATTCCTTACAAAAGAATTTGCAGATTTTTGGAATCCCGACTTAGAGAAGGACAGTTTCAAGATAGTGAGTGCTTTCAGATTGGGGAAAGGAGGGAGAAAGAACAAAGTAAGAGACTGTCTGATTACCTTCCGAACTAAAGAGGAGAGGGATAAAATCTTGAGCCTACACTTCCAGAAAACCTTGGTAATACATCAGTCAAGAGTGGAATTATTTAAGGATATTCCGAAACACCTTCTGGACCTCAGGTCCAATTACAAAGACTTGACTGCTCTTCTGAGAAGCAACGGAATCCTCTTCAGGTGGGAATTCCCTCAAGGTCTGTCTTTCAGCTATAAAGGCAAGAAGATAAGAATAAAATCAGAGGACGACAAAACAAAATTTTGGAGAGACCACGGAGAAGATCTGCAGAAGAAAGCTCAAGCAGAGCTAAGAACACTTGTAAGTGAAACCTTGGATATACCAGATCTTCCCCTTGAGTTGAAAGAGCGGCTGAAGAAGGTTGTACCACCAACAGAACAGGAACAGGCACTGGGTGCAGTCGGAGGAGAAGCATAATACCTACATCATGGCCCTGCAACTACTAAGTTGGAACTGCAATGGTTTAAATTCCCCTCAGAAGAGGAGATCGGTATTTCATTTATTAAAAAAGGAGCAATTGGACTTGATTTGCTTACAAGAAACCCATATAACAAGATTACACAGGAAACTATTGGTTAACAAAAGACTTGGTCAGGAGTTTATTTCATCGGATAAAGTGAAAAAAAGAGGAGTTGTTATTTATGCAAAAGAAAGATTGCAACCGAAATTTATATTTAAAGATGACCAAGGAAGAATTGTGGCAGTTGAAATTCAAATACAGGGAGAGAAATTTTTGATAGTAGGTGTTTACGCTCCAAATGAGGGGAAATCTGATTTCTTTAAAAGGTTGCATGAGACCCTGATGGACTATATGGATTACAATCTCGTTTTGTTGGGAGACATGAATGGAGTGGTATCTACATATATGGATAAGGCACAAAAGCAGGTAGTCACCAAGGATGGTAGACTACCGAAGACCTTTTTTGAGATGACAGACAACTTGGATTTAGTGGACATTTGGAGAATAAGGAACCCCTTGGCTAAGGAGGGAACCTTTTTTTCTGAGGCAAAAATGACTTGGACTAGAATCGACCAAATATGGGTAACTAGAGGCATGGCACCAAAGATTAAGAAAGTGGAAATCTGCCCTAAAACCTGCTCTGACCATAATGCTGTTAAGATGGAGATGAAATGGGCACTAACTGGCTCCTACAGATGGAGGATGAATGACACCCTGTTTAGAGATGAAGAAATTTTAAAGAAGGCCCAAAAAACCTTGAGAGATTATTTTGAGATAAATATGAATACTGATGTGGAAAAAAGAGTAATCTGGGATGCTAGTAAGGCGGTGATGAGAGGGTTCTTGATACAACAGAATGCTCTAAAAAAGAGAATTCAGAATGAGAAGAGGGAAAAAACTTTGGAGAAAATAAAAGAAGGCGAAAAAAAGTTGAGAGCTAAACCCAAGTCTCAGGAGATATTGAGAGAAATAAAGCTATATCAAGTGGAACTTATGAAAATGATGAATCAAGAGATTGAATGGAAAATTAGACAAATGAGACAAAAGACATTTGAGTCAGCCAACAAGTGTGGGAAACTCCTGGCTTGGCAAATGAAAAAAAGACAAAAACAAAATACAATTATAAACTTAGAAGTGGAAGGAAGAAATATACAGAACCCAGTTGAAATTAGAAATTGCTTCCAGAGGTACTTTAAACAATTATATACACAAGGGCCACAGAGAGAAATTGATTTGGACCAATTTTTGGTGAAAAACGGATTACAAAAAATCTCTCAAGAAAATAAACTAATGTTAAGTGATAAAATAACTGAACAGGAGATAGAAGGTGCCATCCAAAATATGCAATTGGGTAAATCTCCAGGACCGGATGGACTGACTTCTAGATATTACAGATCTTTAAAGGAATGGTTAGTGCAACCTTTGAAAGAAGTCTGTAATGAAATAATGCAGGGGAAAATGGCACCAGAATCGTGGAAGGAAGCATATATTACACTTGTACCGAAAACAGAGACTGAAAAGACCCAGCTCAAGAACTACCGTCCCATATCATTACTTAATGTGGATTATAAAATATTTGCTGATATTTTAGCAAAAAGATTAAAAAAGGTGTTAGTGGAAGCGATACATAAAGACCAAGCTGGCTTTCTCCCGGGAAGACATCTTTCTGACAATGTGAGAAATATAATTAATATTATAGAGAAACTGCAAGAGAATATAAACACTAAGGCAGTTTTGATATTTGTAGATGCGGAGAAAGCCTTTGACAACATTTCTTGGACTTTTATGAAAAAAAATTTACAGGGTATGGGGGTGGGCCAGGGCTTTGAAAATGGTATAAGTGCAATATATTCAGAACAAAAGGCAAAATTAATTGTGAACAATGTGGTGACGGAAGAATTCAAAATAGAAAAAGGGACACAACAAGGTTGCCCAATTTCCCCACTGCTTTTTATATCGGTTCTGGAGGTTTTGTTGAATATGATTAGAAGGGACCAGTTAGTTAAAGGTATACAGGTCGGAAATAGACAGTACAAACTGAGAGCATTTGCAGATGACCTAGTTTTGACCTTGCAGGAGCCAGAAACTAGTGGTAAAAGGGTTTTAGAACTGATACAAGAATTTGGTCAGGTTGCAGGGTTTAAACTGAACAAGTCAAAAACCAAGGTTTTAGAGAAAAATCTAACACAAACTGAGAGGGAGAGGTTCCAGAATATGACAGGTTTAACAGTGGTTAAGAAAGTTAAATACCTGGGGATTAATATGACAGCAAAAAATGGGAATTTATTTAAAGATAACTATGAAAAATGTTGGGGTGAAGTGAAAATAGATTTAGACATATGGTCAAATTTGAAACTTTCTTTGTTGGGCCGTATCGCAGCTATAAAAATGAATGTATTGCCGAGAATGCTGTTTCTGTTTCAGGCATTGCAAATAGTGGACAAGATGGATTGTTTCAAGAAGTGGCAGAGAGACATTTCAAGATTTGTCTGGCAGGGCAAGAAGCCTAGAATAAAATTTAAAATATTAACGGATGCAAAGGAAAGAGGCGGATTTGCCCTGCCGGACCTTAAACTTTATTATGAATCAGCAGCTTTCTGCTGGTTGAAAGAATGGCTACTTCTTGAAAACACAGACATTTTGGATTTGGAAGGGTTCAATAATGTATTTGGATGGCATGCATATCTGTGGTATGATAAGGTCAAAGCGCATAAAGCATTTAAAAACCATATTGTTAGGAAAGCACTGTTTAATGTTTGGATAAGGTATAAAGACTTATTGGAAAATAAAACCCCAAGGTGGCTGTCACCGATGGAAGCGAAAGCTCAGAAAAAGCTCAATATGGAGGCTAAATGGCCGAAATATTGGGAAATTTTGGAACAAGATGGAGATAGATTAAAATTGCAGAGTTTTGAGAAATTAAAGAATAAAGTGCGAGATTGGCTCCATTATTATCAGATAATGGAGGCATACAATCTGGACAAGAAAATTGGCTTCCAGGTGGAGAAATCAAAATTAGAAACAGAATTGCTAGATCCCAAAACTAAGACACTTTCAAGAATGTATAACTTGCTGTTAAAATGGAATACGCAGGATGAAACGGTTAAATCTGCAATGATTAAATGGGCACAAGATGTTGGACATGACATAATGTTTGCTGACTGGGAACAGTTGTGGACCACAGGTATGAAATTTACGGCATGTAGTGCCTTGAGAGAGAATATTATGAAAATGATTTATAGGTGGTACATGACCCCGGTCAAGCTTGCGAAAATTTATCATTTGCCCGATAACAAATGCTGGAAATGTAAAGAAAATGAAGGCACATTCTTTCACCTTTGGTGGACGTGCCCTAGGATTAAGGTCTTCTGGGAGACGATATATAATGAATTGAAAAAAATATTTAAATATACTTTCTTGAAGAAACCAGAGGCCTTTCTCCTGGGCATAGTTGACCAATCGGTGTTAAAGAAGGATAGAACTTTCTTTATGTATGCCACAACAGCAGCAAGAATACTTATTGCAAAACATTGGAAGACACAAGATTTACCCACTTTGGAAGAATGGCAGATGAAGGTGATGGACTATATGGAATTGGCGGAAATGACCGGCAGGATCCGAGACCAGAGGGAAGAGTTAGTGGAAGAAGATTGGAAGAAATTTAAAGAGTATCTACAGAAATATTGTAAAATTAATGAATTTTAGAATAATGTTGGATTAAAATTAAAGAGATTTCTAGCTGTAATGGGTTAAAAGAATATGAAAAAAAAAGGGGATTATAAAAGTAAAATATTAGGAATGTAACAATCTAAGAATAATGATTTGGGTAATAAAGAGGGAAACAAATTGCTGAGTTAACAAAGGGAATTGGAATACAAAAAAGAGAGGTATGAGGAGGTCCAAGAAACAAGTAAATGGAAATTAATGTGATGGAAAGATCTTATTTTTCCTTTTTTCTTTTTTGTTTGCTTTTATTTTTTGTAATGTAAAAATCTTAATAAAAATCTTATGAAAAAAAAAAAGAAATTATTATGAATTGTGGCAGGAATGCCCCAGAGCCAGCTGCTTCTGTCCCTTTAGTTATCCACCCCCATGGATTGGGACCATGAAGTCAGAGGAATGAAGGACACAACAGCATACTGTATATGGATGGGACAATATCGGGGGGGGGGATTACCACACGCAGGAAAGAACAATGATTACAGACTGAGTACCTCACTTGAAATTTTATGTTGCTTAACATATTAACATGAATTGAAACCATAAGATTGTAGCTGTTATACAAGGGATTGCTATCTTGAAGGGAGTGTAATTGAAATTATTAAGATTTTGGAACCCAGAAAATAAAATAAAAAACAAAAAGGAACCCATCAAAACTAGCATGTGAGGAGGCCAGTTTAACTAAATTGTATAATTATATAGATAGATAGATGATAGATAGATAGATAGATAGATACACACACACACACACACACACACATATACAAATTGGTTTTAATAATTGTATTAATTGGATAAAATTGATATTGTTATAATGAGGCTGCTATTGGAACGATATTGGAAAATAAATAAAAAATATTTATTACTTTAGACGTAGCCGAAGAAACCTTTTTTTATTATTTTTAACCACTGAGCCTGAGCTTATTCTGAATTTTAGCCCACCTGACCTTCAACCTACAACTGTTGGCTACTTGTGTCTACTCCTCCTTTGTGATTTCCCCTTTCTTCCATTTCTCATACATGCCCTTCTTAGCTCATCTGCAAGCTCCTTATGCAGCCACACCAGTTTCCTTAGATGCCCCCCACTTTCCTTCCTTGTTAGTATTGTCTGCGTTTGGGCCTTCAATATTTCTCCTTTTAGAAACTCCCATCCTTCTTGGACTCCCTTCTCACTGAATATTTCTGACCATGGGGTCTCACCCAGTAGCTCCTTCAGTTTTTTGAAATTGGCCTTCTTAAAGTCCAGGGTGCAAGTCCTTCATGGAGAAGTTCCCAGAGAAGGCATGTGCTAGTGGCAGCTGCAAGCATTCTTGAATGATGCCGAATATTTGGACCCATTCCAACCTGGGTTCAGGCCTGATGGATGACCTCTGCAGAGAGCAGGACGGGGGAATCATAAAAAGTAGGGTTGGAAAGGACCCTAAGGGTCATCTATTCCAACCCCCTGTAGTGCAGAAATGCTGCCTTGCTCCTGCTTCTAGATCTCTCTTTGGCTTTTGTTTCCATTGACCACGTGGAACAGTTCTAGGGGTCTTAATAGCTCACAAACTTAACATGAGTCAACACTGTGATGCAGGAAGAGGAAAAGGCTAATGCTATTCTAAGCTGCATCAACAGAAGTGCACTGTCCAAAGAGTTTTGGGAAATGCTTCTTTGTTGCACAAGATAAGAATGGAAAAGTGCCAGGAGGGCTCTAACTACAGAGCTTCCTGGCACACCTGAGCACAGGTAGAGCCAGCTGCTAAGAGCTGCCACGTCCTCTGTTTGAGCCAGACTTGCTGCCTCCATCCCTGAGGTGCCATGAATCACCCTTAGGGACCATTCTTCCCTCGGGGAAGGCTGGAAGCTGAGGAAGGCGTGAAGATGTATCCCATCTGGGGATCTGGATGGGAGGGGCTCTTGCAGGCTCACAGGTGTATCATAAGGAAACCTGGGGGAGCAGAGGAGGAACTGCTCTCCAGACAGCTCTCTAGGTGGAGAGTACTAGAAAGCAGAGTTCCCCGAGAACCGGTATTGAGACTTGTGCTTTTCAAGTTTTTCACAAACAATCCAAAGATGAGATGAGCAGTGAGGTGGCCAAGATTGCTGAGGATACTAAATAGTTCAGGTTGCTTTAGCTGCTTTGTGATTGTTTGTTGCAAAACCTTCTTAGAAAGAAAAGAATGTCTACTCTGTCCCACTTCCTGTCCTGACCTCTGTCCCTTCTTCCTTCACCTCCTTCTTTGGGAATTCCCCAGAGAACCTGTTTTCTGAGATAGAAGTGAGTCGTGGGCTGGGCAGTAGACTTAGCTTGTTCACCATGGGATGGGGTGGCCTTCTCCTCCTTGTGGGGCTCCTTGCTCTCTGGGGTCAACTGACAGCTGCCTCCAGCCACCCTCTAGGTAAGCCCTTTCTCCTCCTTCTCCCAGTGCCACAGAACCCTTTCCCTTTCACAGAAAGATTGTCGACCCATCTATGCATGCCTCCCCATTCGGAAAACTGCCCATTTATTTAGCTTCCTACAACTTAACCAGTTCAAGATCCACAAGAGGACCTCTCCTCTTACTCCTTGACTGCTCGACTTACTCAGGAATCTTTGAAGTAGAACCATAGGATCATAGAGCTGGAAGGGATCCCAACGGTCTACAGTTGTGTAGTTCTATTGTTGTAGATGAGGGCCCTGACTGGGCATGTGTTACAAAGACCTGGGTAGATGAGCTGGGAAGGGGATTGCTCTCACTCAGTTCTGTCCACCTGGGTGTCCAATAAGCACCAAGTTAGGCTGGAGCACTGAAGAAGGAGAGAGGTCTATTGGTCCTGTGCTGGACCCGGGGGGGTTACAGAGAGGCGTGGTCAATGTCCTGTCCTGGGTCGAGGGTCTGGAGACTGTCCACCAAGGGCGAAGTGGGGTCCAAAGCAAGAAGCCGGGCATGGACGTGAACTCCGGAAGAACAAGTCTGGGTGCTGGTAGAAACAGGTTTCCAACGACGTTGCTCCCACAACCTGGGACTAGGCTGACTGGCCTTTATCTCCTCTGAGGCATAGGGCGGCCCCGGTTCACAGGTGACCCGCCTCTCCTGGCCTTAAGGCGAGCACTCCTCCTGAGAGAACTTAGTTCCCTCCACCTCTCTGCCCTGAGCCTCTGCAGCTCCGGAGAGGCTGGAGGGTTACTGGACCCAGGGGCAGCTTCCCCTTCCCCTTTACCTTTTACCCCTCCACACCCAATTTCTGGTATGGCAGCTTTGGCGAGCTCCTCAAGAGGTGCCCATGTTGGGGAAAGGACACTTTCCACTCAAACTGCTTTCTCCAGCCTCTGCCTTCTCCTCCACCAGTGGCTTTACAATCCCACAGCTGGGCTTGCTTTTGTAGGCCAGCCCTAAATTGTGCAGGGAACTCTTCCAAAATTTATCATCGAAATTGGAGGCTTTTTAGCAGAAGACATCTTTCAGGGATTCGTTAGTTCTGATTTCTGCATTGGAGGCAGTTGGACTAGATGCCCCTTGGGGCTCCCTTCCAACTCTGCTGTGCTGGTCCAATGGGTTACCCGAGAGGCGAGGTCCAATTCCGGTCCGTGGTCAAAGGTGCAACGTGGAGGCAGTCCGTAGTAGCTGAAGCTGGGTGCAGGGCAGGGATTCGGGTGAAGTCAGGAACAGACATGCAAGCAGGGAGCCAGGGCGGGTCAGGAGCTCTGGCAGAAAAGCAGGACAGGGTTCAGGCAGGAACTAGCAACCAACAATGTTGCTCCTGCAACTTGGGACTGGGGCTGGCCAGTTTTTAACTGCCCCGAGGCATAGGGCGGCCCTGATCCTCAGGTGACTCACCTCTCCTGGCCTGGAGGCAAGCACTCCTCCTGTGGGAACTTAGTGGCTTTAAAAATTGAGCATTGGCCAAATTCATGGGAGGGGAGGAGGGGAGGTCTGTTGATGGGTCCTGGCCAGGATGGCTCTGCTCAGCCGCCACAGCTGGAGGCAGAATACCAGTTGCTGGAAACTGCAGGAGAGGAGAGGCTCTTGCGCCTGGGTCCTGTGGTCATGAGCTTCCCATTGGAGCACCTAGTTGGCCATTAGGAGAACAGTATGCTGCATTAGAGGGACGCGGGTGGCGCTGTGGGTTAAACCACAGAGCCTAGGGCTTGCTGATCAGAAGGTCGGTGGTTCAAATCCCCGTGATGGAGTGAGCTCCCGTTGCTCGGTCCCTGCTCCTGCCAACCTAACAGTTCGAAAGCACGTCAAAGTGCAAGTAGATCAATAGGTACCACTTCGGCGGGAAGGGAAACAGCGTTTCCATGCGCTGCTCTGGTTCACCAGAAGCAGCTTGGTCATTCTGGCCATGTGACCCAGAAACTGTACACCGGCTCCCTCGGCCAGTAAAGCAAGATGAGCGCCGCAACCCCAGAGTCAGCCATGACTGGTCAGGGGCCCCTTTACCTTTACCTTATGCTGCATTAGATGCACCTTTGGCCTGATCCAGCAGACTCTTCTTATGTTCTTAGGGGTGTGAGCCTTGTCAGCTCCAGCCACAGTTTAGCTCTGTTCCCACCTCACCTGGAACCTCTTCTTCTCATGAAATCAGCCTAGGTGGGCAATGAAAACCACTTTGGAGAGGGCAATACACCTGCCTCCTGCAGCCAAGGGGCCCTTTTCCCTTTGGCACGGCTGATGCCCTCTTTCTGAATGCCCCAGGCACAAGCCCACCCAGACTCAAGGTCTCCCTTGGTGTCCAAAGCGCCTGGAGGCAGCTCCTCATTTCTGCTATCTTTTGTATTTTAATAACAGAAGGGCCACGCCCAGGACTCAGCAGAGTCATCATTGCCTGCCTACGAATGGGGTGCTGGCTTGGAAAGGTTCCTCTCCAGTCACTCAGATACTCCAGCCTTTCCCAACCAATCCATTCCTTTCTGCTTTCTGTTCATTCTGGGTGGAGCTGAAAGATTCCCAAATGTGCAGTCAGTTCCTTCTGCATGGAATATAAAGCCTTCTGGGCGCAGGCAGGGGACTCAGACCTGCTTCGCCATGAAGTCCATCGGCCTCTGCCTGGTTGCGCTCCTTGCCCTCTGGGGTGAGCTGGGACCTGTGTCTGGTCAGATGCCTCTAGGTGAGTGTCTCCTTGGACTCCCTTGTCCCAGTCTCCATCTTTCTAAGCCCCCATGGGAAACACTCTCTAAGGCAGCCTCCCTCTGAATTGGCCACAATTCCCATGAGCCACTGCATCTTATGGCTGTGCTGGCTTGGGGCTGATGGGAGGTGGAGCCTGGTGGACACCAAGTTGAGAAACCCCTCATGGGTAGCTGGAAGAGTCCTGATTTCCAGCATCCACCAACTGAGCTGGCGTTGTGTCCTCCTTCCGCGATGTCCTCATGAGGGATCCTTCGGCCAGGTTTCTCCCACTCCTTTCTAGCAGGTCAGATAACAGCTTCTGTTTCTCCCTCTCCTGGGAGGAGCCGTTGCTCACTCCCTGCTCTTGGGTGAAGGAGTCCTGGCAGGCAGGCGTAGGATCTGGCCCTGGGACGTCATGGTTGAAGTTTGGATCTGCTTGCTAGAGAGAGGCGTCCCCACCAACCACCCAGCCTCCCTCTGCTCCTGTGGTGGGAAGCTGAGAGAAGGAGGGAAGACCCCACATGGTATGTTCATGTCCCTGTGGGAAGCAGAGATCACTGTCTGCTTCCTGGGACAGGGGGACACCTACGTATTTTGTCAAGTTACCTGGCTTGGGTTGTCCCTTTTTATTGATGCTGTTGCATTTTGATCTGTTTCTTTGTATCTGAATCTGTACTGTTTGTTTGGTTGGTTGGTTGATAGATTGATTGGTAAAACATTTCACAGTGGTTTACATCAATATAAAGACATAAAACCAGGCAATATAATAATTAAAAGTTGAAAAGTTGAAAGCAAAAAAACAAATTAGAAACAAACACCAGCAGACCATTGTGCGGGAAAATATTCTCAATTGCCTGTACAGGCCTGGAAGAATAGAAAAGTTTTCAGCAGGTGTTTAGATGTTGGCACAGAAGGCTCCTGCTGAGTCTCCAGTGTCAGGGAGTTCCACAGGAGTGGGCCAATGACAACTTGGTTGTTGTCAAAGAAGCCTCAGCAACCCAAGGAATGATCAAGGATGCTCCTGCAGATGATCTCAGTGATCGAGCTGGAATTTCAGGGTTCAGGTGATCCCTGAGGGATCCTGGACCCAAGTTGTTCAGGGCTTTGGCAGTAATACCAGGAGCTTGAATCTGCTTCCACAGCAGATGGCACCTTCATGGCTCAGCTTCCAGAGCTGGCTGAAGAAGCAACTCTTTTACCTGGCTTTTTGACACTTGAGATGTGTCTTTTTAGGACCCACCTTGTTTTTATGATTGCAAGTTGTTTTAGACTGTTTATAAGACTGTGCTTTAATTTTTCAACCTGTAATTAATCAAGAGGTCATTAACAAACAACAACAATAATTATACCTCTTCTGTGATGGCAAAGTCCGGCTCCTCTGAGATCGAACAAATTACGTTAGAGCTGCAAGGGTGGAAATGTTAGCTCTGTGCAAAGAACTGGAGAGAGCAAGTTTGAGGGTGTGTAGGATCCTCGGCTTGTCATTTCTAGCCGTCCTCCTCACTCAGGCACCTCTGTGGAAAGGTTGCCACAACCTTCCAGCCGTTGGGACCGTTTGTTACCAAACCTGCTGGGGGAGAAAGAGTTTCCTCTCTGTCCTGCCCAGCACTTTCACCATCCTCCTGAGCTTGCTGTGATTCTGCAATCCTGGGCAATATAAGGGAGCAGACCAGGTTGGGCAGTGGACTCTCCCCTTAGCCTGCCGCACCATGAAGTCTGGTGCTCTTGTGCTCCTTGTGGGGCTCCTCGCCCTCTGGGCTGAGCTGACACCTGCCTCTGCTCAGAGGCTTCCAGGTAAGGGATCCTGTCTCCTCTCTCCTTACAGGCACATGTGTCAAAAGCATTTCTCTGGGAATTGTTGAGAGAAGTGCAGGCACGCAAAGGCTTCAGGAAGCTGGGGAAACTCAGGGGAACAGCACTTGAGTTGCATGCAGAAGGTGTGTGGATTCATTCCCCACTGGGAATGCTGAAATTCAGTGAGAGGGGGGCATTCTGCCACTCTGCTGTGCCACTGGACACCCTCCACCAGCCAAGGTGCCAATGGATTCCCCCTCTTGCCAAGGTGTTCCTTATATAATTTGCTCCCCTTCCCAGCAATGAGACTTTGCCAGGGCTTCTATGAATAAATGGGTTGAGGGGTGTGTGTGTATGTATGCAAACACACATTTGGGATGTGTGTGTGTGCCAGACCGGGTCTTTGACCTGGGTGACAGAAAGACCCTTTCTTGTGGAGTGTTCCTTCAGCCTCCTCTCCTCTCCCCCCTCATTGGGAGTCCTCCGGACAGCTGCTGCCACTGCCCCCGGTCTCTGAGCTGCCCCAGAGAGAGGTGCCTCCCCACACTGCCCCACAACAGCCTGGGAAGAGGAGACACCCAGCCTTAGTGGCCCAAGGGAGACTGGTCGAAGGTGAACGTGAGTCCAGCACCTTACCTTGGCAGGCAGCAGCAACAGCAGCAGTGGGCACTCACCTCCCAGGCAGGTCTTGACCACAGCAAGCACAAGAAAGACCAAAGCAGTGACGGCCAGTCGGCCGGCCAGCCTGCCACTCGTCTGTCCATTCCCAACAGCAAGGGCTGGTGGACTGCCTGGCTGGGCTCCCTCACCCACCTGCTTACTCTGAGGCCGCCTCAGTTCCTGGCAACCAGCGTCCCCCGGCCAGCCCCAGACGCACCCTTTGCCTGTGGAGCTTATAGCCAGGGCTGCTGCAATAAACAGCTGTGCAAGCCTTTGGGAGGCAGACACACAAGAGGGAGGGAGGGAAGGAAAGAGAGACAGAGGCCAGTGTTGCCCATCATTCAGCCACAGCACACTGGCTGAAAACCACTGCCCTAAGCCAATGATTCAGCTCTCCTGTTCAGATTTTCAAAGAACAGGGAATCTGATTCTCCTTACTTTTGTGGTTGTAAGTTGCTTCAAACTGCTTTCAATCTTTTGTTTTAAGGTTGTAATGCTCCCTGGGGCCTTAGGGTGAAGAGAAGCTGACTAATGATAAGGGAACAAGGAGTTCCCAATCCACATTAAGATGAGGCGAGGATGTTCAGAAATACATTGCCTCTGAAATGCCAGCCCTTTTCTGACTCCCAGCTGTGGCCAAGAGCAGCACCCCTTGGGAGCAGCAGACTTGAGGGGTGCAGATTTGGTGCCACCTGCTGGGCTTCTGAGGCAGGGCAGGAGGAAAACTTGCCTTAGCAGCCCAGACCCACTTTCAGGTAAGCTGCAGGAGAGACTTAAGGACACACTGTGTACCTAGAAGCAAGCCCTGCCCATCTCCCGGGAAATGATGAAGATATGAACAGGATGCTGGCATAGAGAAGACAATAGCCTGATCCTGCAAGCTGTTCTTACATTCTTTCTTTAAGCGGCAGAAGCTTTCGATTTTCACAGTGGAGAGGAGTTGAAATGCCTTCATTCCAGCACTGATGAAGGGCTTGGTAATCCATCTCTCACTCCCTCTCTCTCTCTCTCTCTCTCTCTCTCTCTCTCTCTCTCTCTCCCCCTCTCTCTCTCTCTCTCCCCCTCCCCCTCTCCCTCTCCCTCTTTCTCTTTCTCTTTCTCTTTCTCTTTCTCTCTTTCTCCATTACAGAGAAGCCTGGCACCTGTCCTACTCTGATCCAAAACAATGACACCCAGTGCGGCCAGTTCTGCTCCTGGGACAACAGCTGCCCAGGGAGCGAGCGCTGCTGCCAGACCGGCTGTGGGCAACAGTGCATGCTCCCACGTGAGGGTAAGCAGAGGGGCATCAGCCCCTCTTTTTTGGGGGAGAAATGAAGTCAGGAACCTCCTACCTGCCTCACCTTCTGACTGAAATGTGCTCTTGATCAGCCACCCATGCAAACAGGGTTTGGGTGCATATCCTGCCTGGATCCCGGTAGGCTTTAATGCTGTAGTTCAGAGTCAGGCAAGAGGCGTTGCAGTTCAGCATCCCACCCGCCATGGTGTGGCTTGCCCAGACAGGACAGCTGACCTCCACCTGGCGCACTGCCAGCAGGGTCCAAGCAACAGGTGGGAGGCAGGCTGTGCACAGCCTCAGTCCAGAGACTCACCTGCTCCCAGGTGTGCAAGCAGGTCAGGTCAGGGGGACCCCATTCATTTCAGGGAAGAGGAACTGGCTCCTTTCCTTCAAGTATTAATGGTTTTTGTTTTTTTTAAAAAAGAAAACAGACCTATTCATTTATTAAATGTCTATACAGCCCTTCATCCGAAGATCACAGTGCAGTTCAGAAGGACTGACAAAGAACCAAAAACATGCATAAATTCAAAGCTGAATTACCTCAGTTGTGTAAAGATTGAAGTAAACACTCAATTCCATGATTTGCAAATTAAATTATTAGTTCGTCTTCTTACTTAATTTGTGCAGCCAGATAGCTGTCGGTCGTAGACAAGATTTCAGCTGAAGAAAATACATTCAGAAAATGTTGGGAGTGCACTCAGTGTTGGCTTGCGGCCCCATAAATGCTTCTGAATACCAGTCATGGCAAACACAGGAGGGGAGAAAGTGTTCTTGTGCTCAGATCCCTTTTGGTCATCTGCCTGGCCACTGTGAGAACAGGACACTGGACCAGATGGGCCACCTGCTTGATCCAGCAGATGCTCTTCTTAGGTTCTTAGGTTCTCCTTTCATCCCCAGTCTACCCTGGATACTGCCCCAGGCTGAGCCCCCAGCCAGGCCAGGCTACGAACTGCTTAGCGACTTGCAACAATGACCAGGACTGTGGCTCAGTCTACTTGCCACGCAAGAAGTGCTGCAGCAATGGGTGCGGGAAGACTTGCCAAGCGGCTGAAGAAGGTATCTCTTGGATGCGGGAGATATGGGGACCTGGTGGGGAGGGCAGTTGTGTGCACATGTGCGTGGCTGGCAGAGGATTCTGCCAAGGAAGAGGTGCTGGGGCTCACTCAAAGAGTCTCCTCTCCCTAATGCCAAGCTGTGTGGTGGTGGCGGCTGCCAGTGGTAGGAGCATAGGAGGGGAAATGAACTCTGTACATGCTCAGGAGTTTATTTCCTCTTGATGATATCCTCACCCGTTCCAGAGTGAGTCCTGGCATTCAAAACAAAATTCCATCTCACTACTGACTGCTGTCTCCTCCTCTCCATCTCCTTTTTCCAGAGCACCCTGGCGTGTGCCCCAGAAGGGAACTGGTGAATACCTTTGTCCCTTGCAATGACACCTGCAGAGACGACCGAGACTGCCCCCTCACCCAGAAGTGCTGCTTCACTATGTGCAGCCGGGGCTGCCTGGACTCAGGTACTGGCAAAACCCCTGGCCCCTTCCCCGCTCCCACCTCTCTTCTCTGGGCACCTAAGTGCCCTGGAGACTGAGAACATCCCCTCATGGACCTCCATGTGTTCTGCCTCCAACAGTTCGCAGTGACAGATGCCAGCTGCCACCCAAAACTGGACGATGTTTAGCAGCCTTACGCCGTTACTACTACAACCCATCGGAGAAGAAGTGCGTCCTGTTCACCTATGGTGGCTGTGAGGGTAACAGCAACAACTTCGAGACAAAAGAGGCATGTGAGGCAGCCTGCGGGAAAATCAGCCCAGGTACCAAGTTTGGGACCCACCAGAAATTCATATTCATGGCTTCATTGATTATGTTTCTATCCCCCTTGTCCTCCAAGGAGCTGAACTTCCCCTTCCTCATTTAACCCCAACAATAACCCCGTGAGGTAGGCTAAGCTCAGAGGAAGCCACTGGCCCAAGGTCACCCAGTGAGCTTGGCTGAGTGGGGATTTGAACCCGCATCTCTCTCAGGTCCTAGTTCAACACTCTGACCCCCAGGCAAGGCAGTAGAGCCCCTCTGGGAAGGCGGGCAACCCCATCCAAGAAGCTGGCCAGAAGGGGTCCAGAGTTCTGGGAAGATTGGGTACACTGCTCTGTTCTTGACTTTATGTTTCATATAATTGAGGGGATGGAGCGGTTGGGATTTCTTAGCTGGACAGAGGCTGGAAGCCACAGGAAGAGAGAGGGCTGCTCTTGGGCTCGGATCCTGCTTGCTGATTTCCCGAAAGCATCTGGCTGGTCCTATGAGAACAGGATGCTGGATCAGATGGGCCATTGGCCTGATCCAGAACCTTATGTTCTTCTTAATATTATCACTTTGTGCCATAATCTTTCTATGGACATTTGTGATTGGGGCAATTTGAAATTTCAAGATAAGAGATGGGATCTGAAATAGGACACTAAAACTTTGGATTCAAAAGCCAACGGGGGGAGCCTTGTAAGAATGAAGGTGGCCCTAGAAATTCAGACACCCCAATTGCAAAGTCCTTCTCTGGGAGGTGGAAATGACAGTTTGGCAGCTGCGGTGTATTTGACACGTTGCCATCAGGAGTCATTAAAAGAGGACGACACTCCTTGCAAATCCCCAGAATAAGGAGTCATGTATTAGCTCCATGTTCGGTGATAAGCAACCTTTGCCAGTGACTCCTAGTCTGTGACTCCTAGTCTGTGCCCAAAATCATATGTTTTTGCAGATCTTGGAAGGAGGGGTTGGGGTTGGAGCATTTGGCAAAGGGTTGAGAGGCGAGAGGGCTGCAAAGATTTGAGCCAGCAGCCACAAGGAGGTCCCCAAATTCAGTCCCTGAGCTGGGCTGGCCCAAAGAGCCCAGATGCAATTCCTCTCTGCCTGGAAGGAGAAGAGTCTGTGATTCCTTCCCTCGGGGGGGGGGGGGCTCTTATGGAGGAATGCATGCAGGGAACATGAAGTTGGAATTAAAAACTCTTGACACCTTCCTGCCCTAAGAAAACCTCTCTGCTTCCTCTTTCTCCCCCTTCTGTGGCCTCAGAGGTTTGCAAGCTGCCAAAGGACTCTGGCCCATGTGAGGGTTATTCACAATTTTACTACTACAACTCAGCCACCAGGAAGTGTGAGATATTCGTCTATGGGCTCTGCGGGGGGAATGGCAATCGGTTTCGCACCAAACTGGAGTGCATGATGGTCTGTGGGCAAACAGGTAAGATTCTTGTCTCCATGTGTGTCTGTGCTTCTCTGTCTCTCTATCTATCTCTGTCTCTAAATATTTATAAGTGTCCATGTGGAGGGCAGGGGGCAGACTGTGGAGGTCCACAGGGTTCTCTCTCGGCAGCCCTGCTGGTCTCATCCTGCCCTACCCATGGGTGAGTTTACCAACGGCTTCAAGTTACAAGAAAGGAGATTCCGACTTCTGGCAGTGAGAGCTTTTTGACAGCGGAACGGTCTCCCTTGGGAGGTGGTGGAATCTCCTTCTTTAGAGGTTTATAAGCAGAGTTTGGCTGGCTGTCCATCAGGAATGTGATTCCTGCATTGCTGAGGTTGGGCTAGAGGACCCTTGTGAGTCCCTTTCATCTCTACAATTGTATGATTCTGTCGGTGCTGCTGCTTGCCCTAAGGGCAAGGTGCTCAATGACTTGGCTGCTTCCCTTTGCCCCTGTGACTCTTTCTCTTTTCCACCCCCAGAAAACTCCACTAAGGAGGACTGAGTCCCTCAGCCTGATCACCTTGTCTGAGAAGACCCCAACCCCTGAGCAGACATCAGTGTGTTGCCATGCCCCCCTCCTTCCATCTCTGGGGAGGCTGCTGTGGGATCATCTATCCCCCAATAAAACTTTCTGAGCTTTCTGGCATGTGCTGAGTCTGGTTCTTGCATCGCATGACATCAGGTGTCAAGAGGAGCCCCACATCCGCTGCTGCCCCAGTGGGGGGAGAGCATCTCTCAAAGCCCCTCAGCTGCTGGGCTGGGGAGATTTGGGCCTGGGGCCTGGAATTGAAGAGGATAATCAGTGTTTCTCAAACCTTTTTGGGTCACTGCCCCCTTGGTTCCATAAACTCATCCCCAGTTCCCCCTTAGAGTATTCAGAGCAGCCTCGAGTTGGGTCATCAGAGAAAAGGCTTCGGCCAAGATATTGAAAGAAAACAGCAGCCAGGAGGCCTGATCTTTATTGTTGAACCAAAACCTCAAACTACAATGTAAAGGAAGCTGAGAGAAACCCCCCAAAATGGGTGCTCCCACTTTAAAAGGTTTCTCAAAGTTACCACAACACCTTCTGGAAACATCACACCTATGTCATAAACATGTCATGACACAGGAGTGACATCTGTGCAGAAACCTGATGCCCTGTCACTCAAAATACCCTGCATTCTTGTTCCGAAGTAAAACAAAAGGAAGTGTAAATACCAGTCTGAAGCCGGTTTCGGTTGCTTGTTCACACTTTTCACTGACACCTGCAGTACCCGCGTAGCCTGTTAGGGTTAGCTATGGTGCTTCTGATTGGGCGAGTAACCAGATGGCTGAGCAAATAACAGCTCCTGATTGGTCAGCTATTTTATGAACAGGGAAAAGAATGGGAAGACAAAAGATAATAACGAAAGGAAGGGATAGTGGCAATTTTCAGGTTGCACAAGTAATTGTGCCTTTGTTCAAACTATATAGGTTAATTAAATCAGCCAAACGGATGAACCTGATCCAAGGATGCCAGCTTTTCAAGGTTTGATAGTCATTTGCACCTCCAGCGTCCCCTGCCACCCCCAGCTAATTCCCCACGAGGGGGCGCTGCCATGCACTAATAATAATAATAATAATAATAATAATAATAATAATAATAATAATTTTTAATAATAATTGCCGCTCTTGGCAACTCCAACAGAATATTCAAAACACAATAAAACATCAAACATTAAAAACTACCCTAAACAGGGCTGCCTTCAGATATCTTTAGATAGTTGTTTATTTCCTTGACATCTGAGGGGAGGGCGTTCCACAGGGTGGGTGCCACCACCGAGAAGGCCCTCTGCCTGGTTCCCTGTAACCTCACTTCTTGCAGGGAGGGAACCACCAGACGACCCTCAGAGCTGGACCTCAGTGTCCAGGCTGAACGATGGAGGTGTAGACGCTCCTTCAGGTTTGCTTTGGGAACCACTGCTGTCGAAAGAGCTATTGGCCACTTTTCTTATCCCCAAAGGAGCTCACCATGAAAGAGTTAAAATGCATGAATGACAAATATAGAAAGACTTGGAGCAGCCTTGGCTATCCTATTGGCTTCTGCAAGACTACCAAGCCCAGGAAGGTGACCTTGGCCTCACAGCAGCCACTTAAGGACTTTGGCAGCAGTTCCTGCACCATCCCTTCATTATTTCTCCAGCCCTTGTGCTCCCTTCCTCCTGCATTCTTGCAGAAATTGTAAAATCAGTTCCATATTTGGAGCACACGCAACACGCTCCCCATGCAGCTTCATATTGCTATTCAAGTATCCACCACCAGGGGGGAACCTGCTATAGCAACCCCAAGAACGTGTCCCCCCCCAAGAGACATACAAATAATGTGAAAGCTCAGAATATAAGGCTTAGAATATATGCAAGGAAATTGCTTTTTGCTGCTTCAGAAGATAGGACCGGATTCCAACTGAACACTGGAAAAACTTTCTACTGGTAAGAGCTGCATGAACTTTCTCCAGATTCATTTAATTCTCTCTCTCTCTCTCTCTCTCTCTCTCTCTCTCACACACACACACACACACACACACACACTGGGACCTTAGAGTTAAGAGAATGTAATTAATAAACATGTATGAGAATGTAATTGATAAAGGAAAGTCTGACTCCCCTGCGATCAAATAAATCATGTTAATGATGGATATAGGAGCCAAATATTTGAATGCCCCCCTCCGCAGTCAATGGGCATTGGCATTCAGATGGTGTGCATGCCCCGTGCCACGTGGTGGATTTTGCAGGGCAGAGCTCATTCCACTTGGTACCCCTGCAGATGCCAGGGTGGAAAGGTTGCCTCTGGGCAAAGCACTGGAGAGGGCCAGGTCGGAGGTGGGCAGGATCCTTGGCTCCCTTGGCCCCCTCCTTTGGAATGGAGGAGCATCTTCCACTGGCAAGAACAACATGCCCTGGTCCAGCCAGGTCTGAGTCTCACAGACCCCAGAGAAGGAGACCCAGAAAGGGGTTTGTGGAGGAAGGAGGGTCTCTCCAACCAGAGCACCACCATCCCTTTCTCTCTGCTGATGGTACAGCTGCGAACCTCAAGGAAAGGCATCCTACTTTGCCCAATCTAAGCCAAGAAGCCCCTTCTTCCTTGGGGAGGGCGGTGTCATTTCAAGCAACTTCAATTTCCCCTGGTCCAGCCAGTTCAGAGGGACACAGGCTGAGCACTTCAGCGAGTGAGGAAGACACCAAAAAGGGGCTTTGGAGAGGAAGGAGGGCCTCTGCCACCAGAGCTCCACCATGGATGTAGCCATGGGAGGGCAGGGGGGGAATTGCCCCCCCTAAATAAAAATCAATAAAATAACTGAGGTTCTGCCCACACCTAACATAAATCCTGGCTATGCCCAGGGTCTCCACCACCCCTTTCTCTCTGCTGATGGTACAGCTGGGAACCCAATGGAAGGGCACCCTACTTTGCCCAATCTAAGCCAAGAAGCCCCTTCTTCCTTGGGGAGGGCGGTGTCATTTCAAGCAACCCATCTTCTGTGGAAATGCTATCTACATCTTTGCAGCTGTTGGGATGGTTTGTTACAAAACCTTGTGGGCCGCAGGGTGTGGGGAGAGGCTCCCCTCTGTCCTGCCCAGCACTTTCGCCATCTTCCTGAGCCTGTTGTGATTCAGCAAACCTGGACAATGCAAGACAGCAGGCAGGCTGGAGAGTGGGCTCACCGCTTAGCCTGACCCACCATGAAGTCTGGTGCCCTTGTGCTCCTTCTGGGGCTCCTCGCCCTCTGGGCTGAGCTGACACCCACCTCTGGTCGGAATCATAAGACAAGGAAGATCTGTCCTGATTTGACTGTGGAGTGTTTGCACATTCTCCCATTTTCCTTCACCCATCCCACACTATTCAATGCCTTTCCCTGTTACTTCTCAAACTGCAAAAATCTGATTCTTTTTTTAAAGTGGAGTCCTTGTGCTAAGGTCACAGAGCCAATTAATCCAGTTTAAGAGTGCAAACCTAAAGTTCAGGTATGTGGTTGCTGTTGTTGTCATCGTCGTTATTTTATGATTTATTCAATTTATATATCCCCCTTTATCAAAAGATCCCAGGGCAGTGTACAATATTAAAAACACATTACAGAACATCAATGAGAAAAACATAATAAAAACGTAGCAAAAAGCAAACTGACAAACAGTCCAATAATAAAATAATCATCAACATAACAGTCCTTTGGTGGAATCCCTCCTGCAAATTCTGACAGCCTGGAGTCAGCTCTGGGCGGACCAATGGTCTGGCTTAGTATTAGGCAACTTTCTATGTTTCTTTTTTTATATAATTGTTGTTAAATTTTCTGTTTTACAGTTTAAAATACTCGTTTTAACATCCTTAAAATATCAATGACTTCCCTTCTTTTCTTTCCATGGTTCATTTTACATATAAAAAATACCCGCATATTTTACAAAAACTAAACCATCCAGTATTCCATTATTGCATCCATCAAAACTTATTTACACTGTTGGATTTATCTTAATGCTGCCAACATTTTCAGGTGCACACAATTATTTCCCATATATTCAATAAATATTTTCCAATCTTCTTTAAATGTATGTTCTTCTTGTTCTCTTATTCTATATGTTAAGTCTGTAAGCTGTGCATATTCCATCAACTTAAGTTGCCATTCTTCCTTCGTTGGGACCTCACTCGTTTTCCATTTTGGGGTTAACAAAACCCGGGCCGCAGTTGTAGCATACATAAATAACCTTTTCTGACACCTGGGAATTTCAGTCTGAATTATCCCCAACAGAAAGGACTCTGGGTTTTGGGGGAAAGTACTTTTCCAGCTGGTCCAGGTTCCCCCAGGCATCCCGTTAGTCATTGTGGGCAGAGGAGCCATTGGCCTGATCCAGGAGATGTTCTCTTTTTGCTCTTGCGTTCTCTGCGAACCTCTGCCCTACACACACACCCCTGTTGTCCAGATCTGGTAAGATTTGCTGGTGCCAATCGCAAGAAGTGCAGCTCAGGCAGAGCAAGTCCCCATGTGAACAACAAGTTGCTGGTCCTGGTGCTTCTCTAGAACAGAGAGAGAATGTGCTTGAGCCACTGACTAGGACTTGTCGTTGGAGAGTCAGAGAGGTCTTTGTGTGTGTGCTTTTTCTATGGGATCTATTTGCAGAAGTACTTCCAGTCCCAGAGTTCTTTGTGCAGATGCAAAAAACAAACAAACATAGAATGGATGGGGAGGCAAAGTAGCCCAGCAATTAGGGACATGGATCACAATGATGCCTGTAGGATTTACAGCTCGGAATATATGCAAGTAAATGTAGCCAGCTTGCTTTCTGCTGCTCCAGAGGATAATGGATTCAAATGACAAGAAGGGAGATTCTTGTCTTGTCCTAAATGTTAAGATGGAATTTCTGCCAGTAAGAGGCATTCAACGGTTGGGTAGTCATCTGTGATTCTGGCATTCCAAGGGGTTGGGCTAGATCAGGCTTCCTCAACCTCAGTCCTCTAGATGTTTTGAGACTACAATTCCCATCATCCCTGACCACTGGTCCTGCTAGCTAGGGATCATGGGAGTTGTAGGCCAAAAACATCTGGAGGGCCAAGGTTGAGGAAGCTTGATGCTTGGGTTCCCTTCCAATGCAACAATTCTATGATCCTGTGAAATAATATCTCATACTGTACTCAAGTATTCTACAAACTCACTAAATAGTTCCATGTGAAATACTGTATCTCAAAGAAAAACATTTTTTTGGAAAACATTACAAACTTTCTCCAGAACCATTTCATTCTCTTTATCTCTCCCACACACAGGGCAGGTAATTAATAAACAACAATATTTATTCCCCCCCCCAAGAAAGTAAAGCCTAGTTCCTCTGGGATCAAATTAACTATGACAGAGATGCAAGGATGGAAATGTTGCCTCTTTGCAAAGCACTGGAGAGGACCAGGTCTGGGGTGGGCAGGATTCTTGGCTGGCAGAATTTAAGCCAAGAAGCCCCTTCTTCTTTGGGGGTGTCATTTCAAGCACTCACTCGGGCACCTCTGTGGAAATCATGTTACCCACATCTTTGCAGCTGTTGGGATGGTTTGTTACAAAACCTTGTGGGCCGCAGGGTGTGGGGAGAGGCTCCCCTCTGTCCTGCCCAGCACTTTCGCCATCTTCCTGAGCCTGCTGTGATTCAGCAATCCTGGACAATGCAAGACAGCAGGCAGGCTGGGCAGGGGACTCCACACAGCGTAGAATCATAGAATCATAGAATTTTAGAGTTGGATGGTACCCGAAGGGTCATCTAGTCCAACCCCCTACAATGCAGAAATCATAGCTGAAGAATCCTTGACAGATGGCCATCCAAGCTCTACTTGAAAACCTCCTAAGAAGGAGAGTCCTTCTTCTCTTTGGTGATCACTTGTAGCTGAGTAAGATTGTCTTCCATAAATGCTATTCTAACAATGAGTCCATAAGTGACTGTGGAGGCCAATTCTGGATCCCCAAGCCCTTCCACAGTGGGGACATTGGTTTCCGGGTGGGAGTTGATCACGGTGTGGATTTGCCAAGCGTGCCTTCCTCTTAGTACGTTTCTCCCTTGCATCCTGAGTTCGAGTGTCTTCAAAGCCCAGGACACCTTTGGTCAAGGCCATTCTCCAACTGGAGTGTTTGCAGGCCAGTGTTTCCCAATTGTTGGTGTTTATACTACATTTTTTAAGATTTGCCTTGAGATAGTCTTTAAACCTCTTTTGTTGATCACCAGCATTACGCTTTCCATTTTTAAGTTTGGAATAGAGTAGTTGCTTTGGAAGGTGATAATCAAGCATCCGCACAACATGACCAGTCCAACGAAGTTCATGTTGAAGAATCATTGCTTCCACACTGGTGATCTTTGCTTCTTCCAGTACACTGGCATTAGTTCTCCTGTCTTCCCAAGTGATGTGTAAAACTTTCAAAGACACCGTTGATGGAATCTTTCAAGGAGTTGGAGATGGCATTTATAAGTGGTCCATGTTTCACAAGCAAGTAAGGAACTGCCTTGTTCCTTGAGACAGAATCTGTATCCACCGCCCATGTGCCTGTTCATGACTTTTTGTTGTTGTTCTAGGACCTTTCATGGTATTGATGTCAACTCACCAGTTGGTAGTTCCCTGGGTTTTCTTTTTTGCCTTTTTGAGGATGGGGAGAACATTTGCCCACCTCCAGTCTGTAGGGACCTCATCTGTTCTCCAAGAATTCTCAGAGACGATAGACAAAGGCTCTGAGATTACACTCAAAAGCTCCTTTAGTACCCTTGGATGCAGTTCATCAGGCCCCCGAGTTTTGAATTCATTTAAAGTAGAATCATAGAATCATAGAGTTGGAAGAGACCACAAGGGCCATCAAATGCAACCCCCTGCCAAGCAGGAAACACCATCAGAGCACTCCTGACATATGGTTGTCAAGCCTCTGCTTAAAGACCTCCAAAGAAGGAGACTCCACCACACTCCTTGGCAGCAAATTCCACTGTCAAACAGCTCTGACTGTCAGGAAGTTCTTCCTAATGTTTAGGTGGAATCTTCTTTCTTGTAGTTTGGATCCATTGCTCCGTGTCCTCAAACATCCTTTTATATATTTGAACATGGCTATCATATCACCCCTTAACCTCCTCTTCTCCAGGCTAAACATGCCCAGCTCCCTTAGCCGTTCCTCATAAGGCATCGTTTCCAGGCCTTTGACCATTTTGGTTGCCCTCCTCTGGACACGTTCCAGTTTGTCCGTGTCCTTCTTGAACTGTGGTGCCCAGAACTGGACACAGTACTCCAGGTGAGGTCTGACCTGGAGAAGCTAGGTGTTCCCTCACCACCTCTTTTCCTATCCTGGGCTGCAGCTCCCTCCTTACATCATTTATTTGGTTCTCACCAGGTTGAACATCACCTTCCTTTGGGGTAAAAACAGAGGCAAAGTAAATGTTGAGCCGTTCCGCTTTCTATCTGTCACCCAATAGCATTTCTCCATCTTCTCCACACAGAGGACCTACTGTTCTTCCTCTCGCTTCAGAAGTAGCTGGAGTAACCTTTTTTATTACTTGACCAACCATGAAGTCTCTCTCTCTCTCTCTTACACACACACACGCACACACACACACACACATGGACCTTGGGGTTAATGGAAGGTAATTAATAAATACTTTGGCCACCTCATGAGAAGAGAGGACTCCCTGGAAAAGACCCTGATGTTGGGAAAGATGGAGGGCACAAGGAGAAGGGGACGACAGAGGACAAGATGGTTGGACAGTGTTCTCGAAGCTACCAGCATGAGTTTGACCAAACTGCGGGAGGCAGTGGAAGACAGGAGTGCCTGGCGTGCTCTGGTCCAGGGGGTCACGAAGAGGCGGACACGACTAAACGACTAAACAACAACAAAAATTAATAAACAACAAAAATAATTCTATCACTTCTGAGAAAGCAAAGTCTGGCTCCTCTGGAAACCAATAAATTACGTTACAGGTGCAAAGGTGGGAATCTTTTCTCTGTGCAAAGCAGGGGAGAGAGTCAGGTCAGGGGTGTGCAGGACCCTTGGCTGTCACCACCTGGCTCACTACTTTGGGATGGAGGAACGTCTTCCATTTGCAACTTGAGCCAGTTCAGAGAGAAACAGCACTTCAATGAGAGAGGAAGACACCCAAAGGGATGTTGGAGAGGAAGGAGGGTCTCTGCCACCAGAGCTCCACCATGGGTGTAGCCAAGGGTGGGTAGGTGGGCAGTTGCCCCCCACAAATAAATACAAATCAATGCAAAATAACCAACTGAGGTTCTGCCCACACCTAACATAAATCCTGGCTATGCCCAGGGTCTCCACCATCCCTTTCTCTCTGCTGATAGTACAGCTGGGAACCCAATGGAAGGGCACCCTACTTTGCCCAATCTAAGCCAAGAAGCCCCTTCTTCCTTGGGGAGGGCGGTGTCATTTCAAGCAACCCATCTTCTGTGGAAATGTTATCTACATCTTTGCAGCTGTTGGGATGGTTTGTTACAAAACTTTGTGGGCCGCAGGGTGTGGGGAGAGGCTCCCCTCTGTCCTGCCCAGCACTTTCGCCATCTTCCTGGGCTGGCTGTGACTCTGCAATTCTTGGCAATATAAGGGAGCAGGCCGGCTGGGCAGGGGACACCCCACTTAGCCTGACCCACCATGAAGTCTGGTGCCCTCGTGCTCCTTGTGGGGCTCCTCGCCCTCTGGACTGAGCCAACATCCGCCTCTGATGAGCAACGTCTAGGTAAGAAATTGTTTCTCCTTTCCCCTGCCAGATCCATGCGTGAAAACATTTCTCTGGATATCATTTTGTTGTTGTTCAGAAAAGTGCAGGCAACCATATGCTACAGGAAGCTGGGGAAGCTCAGGGGAACAGCACATGAATTTCATGCAGAAGATGCCCAGTTAATCCCCACTGGCATTTCCAGGTCAGGCTGGGAGAGAAAGTTCTCAAAGAACCTCTGCCAGTCAGTTTGCAGAATATGAGATGGAGACGCCTTCTGGTGACTTTATTGAGCTTTCATCCTGATTACTTGCAGGTAGCTAGGGCAGTTTTTGGAAACCGCAGGAGAGGAGAGCGCTCATGTGCTCAAATCCTGCTTGTGGGAATCTCATTGAGGCCACTGTGAGAATAATAATAATATATTATTTATTATTTATACCCCGCCCAGCCACTGGTTTCCCCAGCCACTCTGGGCGGCTTCCAACAAAGTATTAAAATACAGTGGTCTGTTAAACATTAAAAGCTTCCCTAAACAGGGCTGCCTTCAGATGTCTTCTAAAAGTCTGGTAGTTGTTCTTCTCTTTGACATCTGGTGGGAGGGCGTTCCACAGGGCAGGTGCCACCACCGAGAAGGCCCTCTGCCTGCTTCCCTGTAACTTGGCTTCTTGCAGGGAGGGAACCGCCAGAAGGCCCTCGGAGCTGGACCTCAGTGTCCTGGCAGAACGATGGGGGTGGAGATGCTCCTTCAGGTATACTGGACCGAGGCCGTTTAGGGCTTCAAACGTCACCACCAACACTTTGAATTTTGCTCAGAAACCTACTGGGAGCCAATGAAGGTCTTTCAAGACCTGTGTTATGTGGTCTTGGTGGCTGCTCCCAGTCACCAGTCTAGCTGCCGCATTCTGGATTAGTTGTAGTTTCTGGTTCACCTTCAAAGGTAGCCCCACATAGACCACATTGCAGTAGTCCAAGCGGATAACCAGAGCATGCACCATTCTGGCAAGACAGTCCACGGGCAGGTAGGGTCTCAGCCTGCATACCAGATGGAGCTGATAAACAGCTGCCCTGGACACAGATTTGACCTGCACCTCCATGGACATCTGTGAGTCCAAAATGACTCCCAGGCTGCACACCTGGTCCTTCAGGGGCACAGTTACCCCGTTCAGGACCAGAGAGTCCTCCACACCTGCCCACCTCCTGTCCCCCCAAAACAGTACTTCTGTATTGTCAAGATTCAGCCTCAATCTGTTAGCCGCCATCCATCCTCCAACTGCCTCCAGACACTCACACAGGACCTTCACCACCTTCATTGGTTCCGATTTGAAAAAGAGGTAGAAGAGGATGCTGGGCCAGGTTGTCCATTGGCCTGATCCATCAGGTTCTTCTGATGTTCTTATGGGGTGGGTGGGTGATCAGGAAAAGCCAGAGGTCCTGGTCTTGAGAAGGGTGAGGGAGCAAAGCCCATTATGGAGGGACTTAGCAGGTCCACCCATTGGCTTTCCTGGGCAAAGGTAAAGCTGGACACTTGCCTCTGCAGGTAGGGCAGAAGGAAAAGACCTCACAGAATACTATCATTGCTGAATTGGAAGAGAGCCCAAAGGCTCATGTAGTCCAACCCTCAATCTCCCCCTTACCATCTCTTTTTTTTCCAGTGCACCTTGGTGATTGCCCCCCTGTGCCACAGGTAGAAGCTTTTGCCCGCTGCAAGGACACCTGCCAAGTTGACCAAGACTGTCCCTTCTTCCAGAAGTGCTGCTCCATTGGGTGTGGCCTGGGCTGCGTAGACTCAGGTACTGGCAAAATCCCTGACCCCTTTGTCCCGCCCCCCACACCTCTCCTCCCTGGGCAACAGATGGGGGCAGCAGCCGCAATACCAACCTAAGTGCCCTGGAGACTGAGAACATCCCCTCATGGACGCCCATTTGCTCTGCCTCCAACAGATCTGAGCGACAGGTGCTTCTTGCCGTCTGAATATGGAGCATGCAACGAATCCATCTCCCATTACTACTACGACCCATTGGAGGACCAGTGCCTCCAGTTCAACTACAGTGGCTGTGGGGGCAACGACAACAACTTCGAGACAACAGAGGCCTGCGAGGAAGCCTGCAGGAAAACCATCTCAGGTACTGGGTGTGGGACCCACCAGGCGGTCATTTTTCTGGCTTCATTGATTCTGCTTATAGCCTACCTTTTCCTCTGTGGAGCTCAAGGTGGCATATGTGGTTCTTCCCCTTTCTCATTTAATCTCCACAACAACCCTGTGAGGCAGGCTAAGCTGAGAGGAAGCCACTGGCCCAAGGTCATCCAGTGAGCCTCATGGCCAAGTCAGGATTTGAACCCAGGTCTCTCCCAGGTCCTAGTTCAACACTCTGACCACCAAGCAATGCACGAGAGCCCCTCTGGAAAGTCCAGCTCCACCACGTCAATAGGGGAAGTGGAAGAAGCTGGCCAGAAGGGGTCCAGGATTAGGTATTCTGCTCTTTTCTTGACAATCTGTGCGTCTTTACTAAAGGCTTTATATGACATATGATGGAGGAGATGGAGCAACTCCACTAGGAGAAAAGGTTGAAGCATCTGGGACCTTCATGGTCAGAGGCTGGATATGCTCCTGAATACCAGTTGCTCCACTGGTCACAGGAGAGGGCTGCTCTTGTGCTCAGATCCTGGCCGGATCCAGAGGCTTCTCTTCTGTTCTTCTTAATATTATTACTTTGTGCCACATTCTTTGCATGGATGTTTGTGAATGTAGTGGTTTTTTGTTTTTGTTTTTTAAATATTTATTAAAGTTTTACAAAAAGAAAAAAGTTACAGAGTAAAAAAGAAGAAAAAGGAAAAATACAAAAAGTACAAAAATACATGGGGGGGGGAATGTAAAATACAGAAAAAATAAATAGAAAATAGTTAAAAACAAATCAATCTTTTCATATCTTAGATTTCATTTACTTACTCCACCGACCTCCTCACACCTCCCTTTTTTGTATTCCTGTTCACATGGTTAATTCAGCAAACCCTTACCCTCTTTATTTTTATCTTAATTCTATATCTCAACGTATTATAACTTTATATTTTCATCCGTTATAGTCTATCACTTTCATCTGCCATTCTTCCAGGGTGGGTAAATCTTGTGTCTTCCAATACTTTGCAATGAGTATTCTTGCTGCTGTTGTAGCATACATAAAGAAAGTTCTATCCTTCTTTAACACCAATTGGCCGACCATGCCCAGGAGAAAGGCCTCTGGTTTCTTCAGGAAGGTATATTTAAATACCCTTTTCATTTCATTATAGATCATCTCCCAGAAAGCCTTAATCCTTGGGCACGTCCACCAAAGGTGAAAGAATGTGCCTTCATTCTCCTTACATTTCCAACATTTATTATCAGACAAATGATAAATTTTTGCAAGCTTGACTGGTGTCATGTACCACCTATATATCATTTTCATAATATTCTCTCTTAAGGCATTACATGCCGTGAATTTCATACCGGTGGTCCACAACTGTTCCCAGTCAGCAAACATTATGTCATGTCCAACATCTTGTGCCCATTTAATCATAGCAGATTTAACTGTTTCATCCTGCGTATTCCATTTCAACAGCAAGTTATACATTCTTGATAGTATCTTAGTTTTGGGATCTAACAGTTCTATTTCCAATTTTGATTTTTCCACCTGGAAGCCAATTTTTTTATCCATATTGTAAGCCTCCCTTATTTGATAATAATGAAGCCAGTCTCTCACTTTATCTTTTAATTTCTTGCCTCTGCAGGTAGGGCAGAAGGAAAAGACCTCACAGAATACTATCATTGCTGAATTGGAAGAGAGCCCAAAGGCTCATGTAGTCCAACCCTCAATCTCCCCCTTACCATCTCTTTTTTTTCCAGTGCACCTTGGTGATTGCCCCCCTGTGCCACAGGTAGAAGCTTTTGCCCGCTGCAAGGACACCTGCCAAGTTGACCAAGACTGTCCCTTCCTCCAGAAGTGCTGCTCCATTGGGTGTGGCCTGGGCTGCGTAGACTCAGGTACTGTCAAAATCCTTGACCCCTTTGTTCCCCTCTCACACACCTCTCCTCTCTGGGCAACAGATGGGGGCAGCAGCCGCAATACCAACCTAAGTGCCCTGGAGACTGAGAACATCCCCTCATGGACGCCCATTTGCTCTGCCTCCAACAGATCTGAGCTATAGGTGCTTCTTGCCGTCTGAATATGGAGCATGCAACGAATCCATCTCCCATTACTACTACGACCCATTGGAGGACCAGTGCCTCCAATTCAACTACAGTGGCTGTGGGGGCAATGACAACAACTTCGAGACAACAGAGGCCTGCGAGGAAGCCTGCAGGAAAACCATCTCAGGTACTGAGTGTGGGACCCACCAGGCGGTCATTTTTCTGGCTTCATTGATTCTGCTTATAGCCTACCTTTTCCTCTGTGGAGCTCAAGGTGGCATATGTGGTTCTTCCCCTTTCTCATTTAATCTCCACAACAACCCTGTGAGGCAGGCTAAGCTGAGAGGAAGCCACTGGCCCAAGGTCATCCAGTGAGCCTCATGGCCAAGTCAGGATTTGAATCCAGGTCTCTCCCAGGTCCTAGTTCAAAACTCTGACCACCAGGCAATGCACGAGAGCCCCTCTGGAAAGTCCAGCTCCACCACGTCAATAGGGGAAGTGGAAGAAGCTGGCCAGAAGGGGTCCAGGATTAGGTATTCTGCTCTTTTCTTGACAATCTGTGCGTCTTTACTAAAGGCTTTATATGACATATGATGGAGGAGATGGAGCAACTCCACTAGGAGAAAAGGTTGAAGCATCTGGGACCTTCATGGTCAGAGGCTGGATATGCTCCTGAATACCAGTTGCTCCACTGGTCACAGGAGAGGGCTGCTCTTGTGCTCAGATCCTGGCCGGATCCAGAGGCTTCTCTTCTGTTCTTCTTAATATTATTACTTTGTGCCACATTCTTTGCATGGATGTTTGTGAATGTAGTGTTTTGAAATCACAGGATAAGAGATGGTATCTGAAATAGGATGCTAAAACTTTGGGTTCAAAATCCAACAGTGGGGGAGCCTTGTAAGAATGCAGGTTGCCTTAGAAATTCTGACACCCCGATTTCAAATTTATTCTCAGAATAGTACATGACAGTTTGGCAGCTGCAGTGTATTTGACACATTGCCTTGCAAATCCCCAGAATAAGGAGGATTTGTATATTACCTCCACGTTTAGTTATAAGAAAAACAGCCTTTGCAATAGGCCGACTCCTATCCTGTACCCAAAATGGTGTCAGTTCATATATGCATTTCCTGATCTGCATCATTCTGTTTTGAAGATGAGGTTTAGGGCAACTGGTGTGTTTTTGCTGACCTCAGAAGGAGGGTTTGGAGTCAGAGCATTTGGGAAAGGGTTGAGAGGCGAGAGGGCTGCAGAGATTTGAACCAGCAGCCACAAGGAGGTCCCCAAGTTCAGTCCCTGAGCTGGACTGACCCAAATAGCCCAGGCAGAATTCCTCTCTGCCCGGAAGGAGAAGGGTCTGTGATTCCTCCCCCTTTATGGAGGGCTCTGCATTATTCCTAGGAATGCAGGAACATGAAGTTGGAATTAAAAACTCTAACGCCTTTCCTGCTGTAAAAATGTTGCAGATATTAAATATTGCACAGTTTGAAGAGACTGGAAGCATTAGAACAAATTCCTTTAGAAATGGAACATTGTCTAGGCCCATAGAAATATTACTTTACTTGCAGAACTTTCTTTAAAACAGAATCATATCTGCACAATGTCTTGCACAGGTTAAGCATCTTACAAAACTAAGCCTTACAAGGAGCGGATTAAGGAGCTGGGTATGTTTAGCCTGGAAAAGAGGAGACTGAGAGAAGATAGGATTAATTTTTATTATTACAGACTTGAACCAAAGTCTTTAGTTTACAATGAAATATTTCATGCTCTTTATTGCAGCCCGAAAAAAAGTGAATGAATTTTCCCCCAAACCTCAGGCTTTATATACATTATTTACACAATAAGTCCCGTCTGATTGGTTGATTATGTTTCCCTCCTGGAGCCTGATTGGTCTGCTGCTGCTGCAGGCCAATCAGTTGTTGTATCCTAGTATCTTACCAGCCTAATAGGCTGATTAACTTCTTCCTGGGGTCTGATTGGGCAGCTCCTGCAGGCCAATGAGGTTATTTCGTTCTAGGATCCTACCTGCCTATTGCTCTAGGATCCAGACTTAGTACATAACATACAAGAAAGGGATTTCCAACTAAACAACAGGAAGAACTTTCTGACATTAAGAGCTGTTTGTCAGTGGAGCCGTCTCTCTTGGGAGATTGTGGACTCTCCTTCCTTGGAGGTTTAAAAGCAGAGTTTGGCTGTCTGTCTGTCTGCGAGTAATGTGATTCCTGGATTGCAGGGGGTTGAGCTAGATGACTCCTGAGGGTCCCTTTCAACTCTACAATTCTATGATTCTGTCAATACTTCTGCCTGCCCTAAGGGCCAAATGCTCAATCTCTTGGCTGCCTCCCTTTCCCCCTTGTGACTCTTTCTCTTTTCTTGTTTTGCTGCTATATTCTCGGCTGGTGTCTTTGTTTGACAATCCAAGTGATCCCAGAAGACTCTCCTACAGCACTTCCCACTGAAAACCCCATTGAGGAGGACCGAGTTCCTGAACCTGATTACCATGACTGAGAAATTCCCAGCCTCAGAAACAGACATCACTATGTGGCCATGCTCCCTCCTTCCATCTCTGGAGAAGCTGCTGGAATCCTGTACACTTAAATAAAGCATGAGTTTACTTGCATCTGCTGAGTCTGGCTTTTGTGTTGCATGAGATCAGGTGTCAAGAGGAGCCCCACATCCGCTGCTGCCCCAGAGGGGGAAAAACATCTCTCAAAGCCCCTGAGCTACTGCGCTGGTGAGATTTGAGCCTGGGGCCTAGAAGGGAATAATAATAATAATAATAATAATAATAATAATAATAATAATAATAATTTTATTTATATCCCGCCCTCCCCAGCCAAAGCCGGGCTCAGAGCGGCTAAACAACAATAAAAGTAACACAACATTCTAAAATCAATTCATTTAAAAATCATTTCAAAATCAAATTAATGGCAACCATTGGGCTAGAGTTCTGTGAGGATTACCGAAGGAGAGGGTCAGACTGTCCGTTGGCCAAAGGCCTGGTGGAAAAGCTCCGTTTTGCAGTCCCTGCGGAAAGCTGTCAAGTCCCACAGGGCCCCGGTCTCTTGTGACAGAGATCTCCAAGATGTTTTTGTTTGAAGACTGTAAGGTCCTCTGCAGAACATACCAGGAGAGGCGGTCCCGTAGGTACAAGGGTCCTAGGCCGTATAGGGCTAGGTTAAAACCAGCACCTTGAACCTGATCCTGTACTTCACCAGTGTAGCTGGTAAAGCACTGGATGAATGTGATCCTGTGGCAAGAACCCTGTAAGGAGCCTCGCCATGGAATTCTGCACCCGCTGGAGTTTCTGGGTCAGTCCCAAGGGCACAACCACATACCTGAACTTTAGGTTTGCATGCTTAAACTGGATTAATTGGCTCTGTGACCTTAGCACAAGGACTCCACTTTAAAATAGAATCAGATTTTTGCAGTTTGTGAACTAACAGGGAAAGGCATTGATTAGTGTGTGATGGGTGAAGGAAAATGGGAGTATGTGCAAACACTCCACAGTCAAATCAGGACAGATCTTCCTTGTCTTATGATTCCGACCAGAGGCGGGTGTCAGCTCAGCCCAGAGGGCGAGGGGCCCCACAAGGAGCACAAGGGCACCAGACTTCATGGTGGGTCAGGCTAAGCGGTGAGTCCCCTGTCCAGCCTGCCTGCTGTCTTGCATTGTCCAGGTTTGCTGAATCACAGCAGGCTCAGGAAGATGGCGAAAGTGCTGGGCAGGACAGAGGGGAGCCTCTCCCCACAGCCTGTGGCCCACAAAGTTTTGTAACAAGCCATCCCAACAGCTGCAAAGATGTAGATAACATCTCCACAGAAGATGGGTTGCTTGAAATGACACCGCCCTCCCCAAGGAAGAAGGGGCTTCTTGGCTTAGATTGGGCAAAGTAGGGTGCCCTTCCATTGGGTTCCCAGCTGTACCATCAGCAGAGAGAAAGGGATGGTGGAGCCCATGGGTGGAGCCAGGATTTATCTTAGGTGTGGGCAGAACCTCAGTTATTTTATTGATTTTTATTTCTTGGGGGGCAATTCCCCCCCTGCCCTCCCATGGCTACATCCATGGTGGAGCTCTGGTGGCAGAGACCCTCCTTCCTCTCCAAAGCCCCTTTTTGGTGTCTTCCTCACTCACTGAAGTGCTCAGCCTGTGTCCCTCTGAACTGGCTGGACCAGGGGAAATTGAAGTTGCTTGCTTGAAATGCCACCCCCTCCCCAAGGAAGAAGGGGCTTCTTGGCTTAGATTCTGCAAGCCAGGATGTCTTTCCCTGAGGTTCCCAGCTGTACCATCAGCAGAGAGAAAGGGATGGTTGTGCTCTGGTTGGAGAGACCCTCCTTCCTCCACAAAGCCCTTTTCTGGGTCTCCTTCTCTGGGGTCTGTGAGACTCAGACCTGGCTGGACCAGGGCATGTTGTTCTTGCCAGTGGAAGATGCTCCTCCATTCCAAAGGAGGGGGCCAAGGGAGCCAAGGATCCTGCCCACCCCCGACCTGGCCCTCTCCAGTGCTTCGCCCAGAGGCAGCCTTTCCACCCTGGCATCTGCAGGGCTGCCAAGTGGAATGAGCTCCGCCCTGCAAAATCCACCACATGGCACTGTGCATTCACACCATCTGTATGCCAATACCCATCGACTGCTGGAAGGGGTCATTCAAATATTTGGCTCCTATGTCCATCTTTAACATGATTTATTTGATCGCAGGGGAGTCAGACTTTCCTTTATCAATTACATTCTCATACATGTTTATTAATTACATTCTCTTAACTCTAAGGTCCCAGTGTGTGTGTGTGTGTGCGTGTGTGTGTGAGAGAGAGAGAGAGAGAGAGAGAGTGAATGAAATGAATCTGGAGAAAATTCATGCAGCTCTTACCAGTAGAAAGTTTTTCCAATGTTTAGTTGGAATCCGGTTCTATTTTCTGAAGCAGCAAAAGGCAATTTCCTTGCATCTATTCTAAGCCTTATATACTGAGCTTTCACATTATTTGTATGTCTCTTGGGGGGGGGGGCACGTTCTTGGGGTTGCTATAGCAGGTTCCCCCCTGGTGGTGGATACTTGAATAGCAATATGATGCTGGATGGGGAGTGTGTTGTGTGTGCTCCAAATATGGAACTGATTTTACAATTTCTGCAAGAATGCAGGAGGAGGGGAGCACAAGGGCTGGAGAAATAATGAAGGTATGGTGCAGGAACTGCTGCCAAAGTCCTTAAGCGGCTGCTGTGAGGCCAAGGTCACCTTCCTGGGCTTGGTGGTCTTGCAGAAGCCAATGGGAGAGCCAAGGCTGCTCCAAGTCTTTCTATATTTGTCATTCATGCATTTTAACTCTTTCATGGTGAGCTCCTTTGGGGATAAGAAAAGTGGCCAATAGCTCTTTCAACAGCAGTGGTTCCCAAAGCATACCTGAAGGAGCGTATCCACCTCCATCGTTCTGCCCGGACACTGAGGTCCAGCTCTGAGGGCCTTCTGGCAGTTCCCTCACTGTGAGAAGTGAGGTTACAGGGAACCAGGCAGAGGGCCTTCTCGGTGGTGGCACCCACCCTGTGGAACGCCCTCCCCTCAGATGTCAAGGAAATAAACAACTATCTAAAGACATCTGAAGGCAGCCCTGTTTAGGGTAGTTTTTAATGTTTGATGTTTTATTGTGTTTTGAATATTCTGTTGGAGTTGCCAAGAGCGGCTGGGGAAACCCAGCCAGATGGGCAGGGTATAAATTATTATTACTATTATTATTATTAATGCATGGCAGCGCCCCCTCGTGGGGAATTAGCTGGGGGTGGCAGGGGACGCTGGAGGTGCAAATGACTATCAAACCTTGAAAAGCTGGCATCCTTGGATCAGGTTCATCCGTTTGGCTGATTTAATTAACCTATATAGTTTGAACAAAGGCACAATTACTTGTGCAACCTGAAAATTGCCACTATCCCTTCCTTTCGTTATTATCTTTTGTCTTCCCATTCTTTTCCCCGTTCATAAAATAGCTGACCAATCAGGAGCCGTTATTTGCTCAGCCACCTGGTTACTCGCCCAATCAGAAGCACCATAGCTAACCCTAACAGGCTACGCAGGTACTGCAGGTGTCAGTGAAAAGTGTGAACAAGCAACCGAAACCAGCTTCAGACTGGTATTTACACTTCCTTTTGTTTTACTTCGGAACAAGAATGCAGGATATTTTGAGTGACAGGGCATCAGGTTTCTGCACGGACGTCACTCCTGTGTCATGACATGTTTATGACATATGTGTGATGTTTCCAACAAGGTGTTGTGGGTAACTTTGAGAAACCTTTTAAAGCGGGAGCACCCATTTTGGGGGGTTTCTCTCTGCTTCCTTTACATTGTAGTTTGAGGTTTTGGTTGAACAATAAAGATCAGGCCTCCTGGCTGCTGTTTTCTTTCAATATCTTGGCCGAAGCCTTTTCTCTGATGATCCAACTCGAGCCTGCTCTGAATACTCTAAGGGGGAACTGGGGATGAGTTTATGGAACCAAGGGGGCAGTGACCCAAAAAGGTTTGAGAAACACTGATTATCCTCTTCCCTTCCAGGCCCCAGGCCCAAATCTCACCAGCCCAGCAGCTGAGGGGCTTTGAGAGATGCTCTCCCCCCACTGGGGCAGCAGCGGATGTGGGGCTCCTCTTGACACCTGATGTCATGCGATGCAAGAACCAGACTCAGCACACGCCAGAAATCTCAGGTTTTATTTGGGGATAGATGATCCCACAGCAGCCTCCCCAGAGATGGAAGGAGGGGGGCATGGCAACACACTGATGTCTGCTCAGGGGTTGGGGTCTTCTCAGACAAGGTGATCAGGTTGAGGGACTCAGTCCTCCGTAGTGGAGTTTTCTGGGGGTGGAAAAGAGAAAGAGTCACAGGGGCAAAGGGAGGCAGCCAAGTCATTGAACACCTTGCCCTTAGGGCAGGCAGCAGCACCGACAGAATCATACAATTGTAGAGATGAAAGGGACCCACAAGTGTCCTCTAGCCCAACCCCAGCAATGCAGGAATCACATTCCTGATGGACAGCCAGCCCAACTCTGCTTATAAACCTCTAAAGAAGGAGATTCCACCACCTCCCAAGGGAGACCGTTCCGCTGTCAAAAAGCTCTCACTGCCAGAAGTCGGAATCTCCTTTCTTGTAACTTGAAGCCATTGGTACAATCACACATGGGTAGGGCAGGATGAGACCAGCAGGGCAGCCAAGAGAGAACCCTGTGGACCTCCACAGTCTGCCCCCTGCCCTCCACATGCACACTTAGAAATATTTAGAGACAGATAGAGAGAGAAAGAAGCGCAGACACACATGGAGACAAGAATCTTACCTGTTTGCCCACAGACCATCATGCACTCCAGTTTGGTGGGAAACCGATTGCCATTCCCCCCGCAGAGCCCATAGGCAAATATCTCGCACTTCCTGGTGGCTGAGTTGTAGTAGTAAAATTGTGAATAACCCTCACATGGGCCAGGGTCCTTTGGCAGCTTGCAGACCTCTGAGGCCACAGAAGGGGGAGAAAGAGGAAGCAGAGAGGTTTTCTTAGGGCAGGAAGGTGTCAAGAGTTTTTAATTCCAACTTCATGTTCCCTGCATGCATTCCTCCATAAGAGCCCCCCCCCCCCACCAGAGGGAAGGAATCACAGACTCTTCTCCTTCCAGGCAGAGAGGAATTGCACCTGGGCTCTTTGGGCCAGCCCAGCTCAGGGACTTAATCTGGGGACCTGCTTGTGGCTGCTGGCTCAAACATTTGCAGCCCTCTCTCCTCTCAACCCTTTGCCAAATGCTCCAACCCCAAACCCTCCTTCCAAGATCTGCAAAAAGATATGATTTTGGGCACAGACTAGGAGTCACCCTATGGCAAAGGTTGCTTATCACCGAACATGGAGCTAATACATGACTCCTCCTTATTCTGGGGATTTGCAAGGAGTGTCGTCCTCTTTTAATGAATCCTGATGGCAACGTGTCAAATACACCGCAGCTGCCAAACTGTCATTTCCACCTCCCAGAGAAGGACTTTGAAATTGGGGTGTCAGAATTTCTAGGGCCACCTTCATTCTTACAAGGCTCCCCCCGTTGGCTTTTGAATCCAAAGTTTTAGTGTCCTATTTCAGATCCCATCTCTTATCTTGAAATTTAAAATTGCTCCAATCACAAATGTCCCTACAAAGATTATGGCACAAAGTGATAATATTAAGAAGAACATAAGGTGAGGCTCCTGGATCAGGCCAATGGCCCATCTGGTCCAGCATCCGGTTCTCATAGGCCCAGCCAGATGCTTTTGGGAAATCAGCAAGCAGGATCCGAGCCCAAGAGCAGCCCTCTCTCTTCCTGTGGCTTCCAACACCCATATCCAGCCTCTGTCCATGAAGGCAGAGCACAGCTAAGAAATCCCAACCGCTCCATCCCCTCAGTTATATGAAACATAAAGTCAAGAACAGAGCAGTGTACCCAATCTTCCCAGAACTCTGGACCCCTTCTGGCCAGCTTCTTGGATGGGGTTGCCAGCCTTCCCAGAGGGGCTCTACTGCCTTGCCTGGGGGTCAGAGTGTTGAACTAGGACCTGAGAGAGATGCGGGTTCAAATCCCCACTCAGCCATGAAGCTCACCTTGGGGCAGTGGCTTCCTCTGAGCTTAGCCTACCTCACGGGGTTATTGTGGAGATTAAATGAGGAAGGGGAAGTTCAGCTCCTTGGAGGACAAGGGGGTATATAAACACAATCAATGAAGCCATGAATATGAATTTCTGGTGGGTCCCAAACTTGGTACCTGGGCTGATTTTCCCGCAGGCTGCCTCACATGCCTCTTTTGTCTCGAAGTTGTTGCTGTTACCCTCACAGCCACCATAGGTGAACAGGACGCACTTCTTCTCCGATGGGTTGTAGTAGTAACGGCGTAAGGCTGCTAAACATCGTCCAGTTTTGGGTGGCAGCTGGCATCTGTCACTGCGAACTGTTGGAGGCAGAATGGATGGAGGTCCATGAGGGGATGTTCTCAGTCTCCAGGGCACTTAGGTGCCCAGAGAAGAGAGGTGGGAGCGGGGAAGGGGCCAGGGGTTTTGCCAGTACCTGAGTCCAGGCAGCCCCGGCTGCACATAGTGAAGCAGCACTTCTGGGTGAGGGGGCAGTCTCGGTCGTCTGTGCAGGTGTCATTGCAAGGGACAAAGGTGTACACCAGTTCCCTTCTGGGGCACACGCCAGGGTGCTCTGGAAAAAGGAGATGGAGAGGAGGAGACAGCAGTCAGTAGTGAGATGGAATTTTGTTTTGAATGCCAGGACTCACTCTGGAACGTGTGAGGATATCATCAAGAGGAAATAAACTCCTGAGCATGTACAGAGTTCATTTCCCCTCCTATGCTCCTACCACTGGCAGCCGCCGCCACCACACAGCTTGGCATTAGGGAGAGGAGACTCTTTGAGTGAGCCCCAGCACCTCTTCCTTGGCAGAAACCTCTGCCAGCCATGCACATGTACACACAACTGCCCTCCCCACCAGGTCCCCATATCTCCCGCATCCAAGAGATACCTTCTTCAGCCGCTTGGCAAGTCTTCCCGCACCCATTGCTGCAGCACTTCTTGCGTGGCAAGTAGACTGAGCCACAGTCCTGGTCATTGTTGCAAGTCGCAGAGCAGTTCGCAGCCTGGCCTGGCTGGGGGCTCAGCCTGGGGCAGTATCCAGGGTAGACTGGGGATGAAAGGAGAACCTAAGAACCTAAGAAGAACATCTACTGGATCAGGCCAGTGGCCCACCTGGTCCAGCATCCTGTTCTCACAGTGGCCAGGCAGATGAAGAACACTTTCTCCCCTCCTGTGTTTGCCATGACTGGTATTCAGAAGCATGTATGGGGTTGTAAGCCAACACTGAGTGCATTCCCAACATTTTCTGATATTAGGCATATTTTCTTCAGCTGAAATCTTGTCTAGGACCGACAACTATGTGGCTGCACAAATTAAGTAAGAAGACAAACTAATTATTTAATTTGCAAATCATGGAATTAAGTGTTTACTTCAATCTTACACAACTGAGGTAGTTCAGCTTTGAATTTATGCATGTTTTTGGTTCTTTGTCAGTCCTTATGAACTGCACTGTGATCTTCAGATGAAGGGCGGTATAGACATTTAATAAATGAATAGGTCTGTTTTCATTTTTAAAAAACACACACCAGAAACCCACATTAATACTTGCAGGGAAAGGAGCCAGTTCCTCTTCCCCTGAAATGAATGGGGTCCCCCTGACCTGACCTGCTTGCACACCTGGGAGCAGGTGGGTCTCTGGACTGAGGCTGTGCACAGCCTGCCTCCCACCTGTTGCTTGGACCCTGCTGGCAGTGCGCCAGGTGGAGGTCAGCTGCCATGTCTGGGCAAGCCACACCATGGCGGGTGGGATGCTGAACTGCAATGCCTATTGCCTGACTATGAACTACAGCATTAAAGCCTACATGGATCCAGCCAGGATATGGACCAAACCCCCTTGTGTGTATGGATGGGTGGTTGAGAGCATATCTGGGTCAGAAGGTGCGGCAGATGGGAGGTTCCCGACTTCATTTCTCCCCCCAAAAAGAGGGGCTGCTGCTTACCCTCAAGTGGGAGCATGCACTGTTGCCCACAGCCAGTCTGGCAGCAGCGCTCGCTCCCTGGGCAGCTGTTGTCCCAGGAGCAGAACTGGCCGCACTGGGTGTCATTGTTTTGGATCAGAGTAGGACAGGTGCCAGGCTTCTCTGTAATGGAGAAAGAGAGAAAGAGGGAAAGAGAGAGAGATGGATTACTAAGCCCTTCATCAGTGCTGGAAATGAAGGCATTTCAACTCCGCTCCACTGTGAAAATCGAAAGCTTCTGCCGCTTAAAGAAAGAATGTAAGAACAGCTTGCAGGATCAGGCTATTGTCTTCTCTATGCCAGCATCCTGTTCATATCTTCATCATTTCCCGGGAGATGGGCGGGGCTTGCTTCTAGGTACACAGTGGGTCCTTAAGTCTCTCCTGCAGCTTACCTGAAAGTGGGTCTGGGCTGCAAAGGCAAGTTTTCCTCCTGCCCTGCCACAGAAGCCCAGCAGGTGGCACCAAATCTGCACCCCTCAAGTCTGCTGCTCCCAAGGGGTGCTGCTCTTGGCCACAGCTGGGAGTCAGAAAAGGGCTGGCATTTCAGAGGCAATGTATTTCTGAACATCCTCGCCTCATCTTAATGTGGATTGGGAACTCCTTGTCCCCTTATCATTAGTCAGCTTCTCTTCACCCTAAGGCCCCAGGGAACATTACAACCTTAAAACAAAAGATTGAAAGCAGTTTGAAGCAACTTACAACCACAAAAGTAAGGAGAATCAGATTCCCTTTTCTTTGAAAATCTGAACAGGAGAGCTGAATCATTGGCTTAGGGCAGTGGTTTTCAGCCAGTGTGTTGTGGCTGAATGATGGGCAACACTGGCCTCTGTCTCTCTTTCCTTCCCTCTCTCTTGTGTCTCTGCCTCCCAAAGGCTTGCACAGCTGTTTATTGCAGCAGCCCTGGCTATAAGCTCCACAGGCAAAGGGTGCGTCTGGGGCTGGCCGGGGGATGCTGGTTGCCAGGAACTGAGGCGGCCTCAGAGTAAGCAGGTGGGTGAGGGAGCCCAGCCAGGCAGTCCACCAGCCCTTGCTGTTGGGAATGGACAGACGGGTGGCAGGCTGGCCGGCCGACTGGCCGTCACTGCTTTGGTCTTTCTTGTGCTTGCTGTGGTCAAGACCTGCCTGGGAGATGAGTGCCCACTGCTGCTGTTGCTGCTGCCTGCCAAGGTAAGGTGCTAGACTCACATTCACCTTCGACCAGTCTCCCTTGGGCCACTAAGGCTGGGTGTATCCTCTTCCGAGGCCGTTGTGGGGCAGTGTGGGGAGGCACCTCTCTCTGGGGCAGGAGGGGCAGCTCAGAGACCGGGGCAGTGGCAGCGGCTGTCTGGAGGACTCCCAATGAGGGGGGAGAGGAGAGGAGGCTGAAGGAACACTCCACAAGAAAGGGCCAAAGCTAGGCTTTCTGTCACCCGGGTCAAAGACCCAGTCTGGCACACACACACACACACACACACACACACACACTCAACCCATTGATTCATAGAAGCCCTGGCAAAGTCTCATTGCTGGGAAGGGGAGCAAATTATATAAGGAACACCTTGGCAAGAGGGGGAATCCAGTGGCACCTTGGCTGGTGGAGGGTGTCCAGTGCCACAGCAGAGTGGCAGAATGCCCCCCTCTCACTGAATTTCAGCATTCCCAGTGGGGAATGAAACCACACACCTTCTGCACACAACTCAAGTGCTGTTCCCCTGAGCTTCCCCAGCTTCCTGAAGGAATTTTCATGACTGCACTTCTGTCAACAACAAATGATTGCTAGAGAAATGCTTTTGACACATGTGCCTGTAAGGAGAGAGGAGACAGGATCCCTTACCTGGAAGCCTCTGAGCAGAGGCGGGTGTCAGCTCAGCCCAGAGGGCGAAGAGCCCCACAAGGAGCACAAGAGCACCAGACTTCATGGTGGGTGAGGCTAAGTAGAGAGTCCACTGCCCAACCTGGTCTGCTCCCTTATATTGCCCAGGATTGCAGAATCACAGCAAGCTCAGGAGGATGGTGAAAGTGCTGGGCAGGACAGAGAGGAAACTCTTTCTCCCCCAACAGGTTTGGTAACAAACGGTCCCAACGGCTGGAAGGTTGTGGCAACCTTTCCACAGAGGTGCCTGAGTGAGGAGGACGGCTAGAAATGACAAGCCGAGGATCCTACACACCCTCAAACTTGCTCTCTCCAGTTCTTTGCACAGAGCTAACATTTCCACCCTTGCAGCTCTAACGTAATTTGTTCGATCTCAGAGGAGCCGGACTTTGCCATCACAGAAGAGGTATAATTATAGTTATTGTTTGTTAATGACCTCTTGATTAATTACAGGTTGAAAAATTAAAGCACAGTCTTATAAACAGTCTAAAACAACTTGCAATCATAAAAACAAGGTGGGTCCTAAAAAGACACATCTCAAGTGTCAAAAAGCCAGGTAAAAGAGTTGCTTCTTCAACCAGCTCTGGAAGCTGAGCCATGAAGGTGCTGTCTGCTGTGGAACCAGGTTCAAGCTCCTGGTATTACTGGCAAAGCCCTGAACAACTTGGGTCCAGGATTCCTCAGGGATCACCTGAACCCTGATATTCCAGCTCGATCACTGAGATCATCTGCAGGAGCATCTTTGGTCATTTCTTGGGTTGCTGAGGCTTCTTTGACAACAACCAAGTTGTCACTGGCCCACTCCTGTGGAACTCCCTGCCACTGGAGACACAGCAGGAGCCTTCTGTGCCAACATCTAAACACCTGCTGAAAACTTTTCTATTCTTCCAGGCCTGTACAGTCAATTGAGAATTTTTTCCCCCACAATGGTCTGCTGGTGTTTGTTTCAAATTTGTTTTTTTGCTTTCAACTTTTCAACTTTTAATTATTATATTGCCTGGTTTTATGTCTTTATATTCATGTAAACCACTGTGAAATGTTTTATCAATCAATCAACCAACCAACCAACCAACCAAACAAACAAACAGTACAGATTCAGATACAAAGAAACAGATCAAAATGCAACAGCATCAATAAAAAGGGACAACCCAAGCCAGGTAACTGCCAATATACGTAGGTGTCCACCTGTCCCAGGAAGCAGACAGTGATCTCTGCTTCCCACAGGGACATGAACATACCATGTGGGGTCTTCCCTCCTTCTCTCAGCTTCCCACCATGTGTCTCACAGGAGCAGAGGGAGGCTGGGTGGTTGGTGGGGACGCCTCTCTCTAGCAAGCAGATCCAAACTTCAACCATGACGTCCCAGGGCCAGATCCTACGCCTGCCTGCCAGGACTCCTTCACCCAAGAGCAGGGAGTGAGCGATGTTTCCTCCCAGGAGAGGGAGAAACAGAAGCTGTTATCTGACCTGCTAGAAAGGAGTGGGAGAAACCTGGCCGAAGGATCCCTCATGAGGACGTCGTGAAAGGAGGACACAACGCCAGCTCAGTTGGTGGATGCTGGAAATCAGGACTCTTTCAGCTACCCATGAGGGGTTTCTCAACTTGGTGTCCACCAGACTCCACCTCCCATCAGCCCCAAGCCAGCACAGCCAGAAGATGCAGAGGCTCGTGGGAATTGCGGCCAATTCAGAGGGAGGCTGCCTTAGAGAGTGTTTCCCATGGGGGCTTAGAAAGATGGAGACTGGGACAAGGGAGTCCAAGGAGACACTCACCTAGAGGCATCTGACCAGACACAGGTCCCAGCTCACCCCAGAGGGCAAGGAGCGCAACCAGGCAGAGGCCGATGGACTTCATGGCGAAGCAGGTCTGAGTCCCCTGCCTGCGCCCAGAAGGCTTTATATTCCATGCAGAAGGAACTGACTGCACATTTGGGAATCTTTCAGCTCCACCCAGAATGAACAGAAAGCAGAAAGGAATGGATTGGTTGGGAAAGGCTGGAGTATCTGAGTGACTGGAGAGGAACCTTTCCAAGCCAGCACCCCATTCGTAGGCAGGCAATGATGACTCTGCTGAGTCCTGGGCGTGGCCCTTCTGTTATTAAAATACAAAAGATAGCAGAAATGAGGAGCTGCCTCCAGGTGCTTCCAAGCACCAAGGGAGACCTTGAGTCTGGGTGGGCTTGTGGTTGGGGCATTCAGAAAGAGGGCATCAGTCATGCCAAAGGGAAAAGGGCCCCTTGGCTGCAGGAGGCAGGTGTATTGCCCTCTCCAAAGTGGTTTTCATTGCCCACCTAGGCTGATTTCATGAGAAGAAGAGGTTCCAGGTGAGGTGGGAACAGAGCTAAACTGTGGCTGGAGCTGACAAGGCTCACACCCCTAAGAACATAAGAAGAGTCTGCTGGATCAGGCCAATGGTGCATCTAATGCAGCATAAGGTAAAGGGTAAAGGGACCCCTGACCATTAGGTCCAGTCGTGGCCGAATCTGGGGTTGCGGCGCTCATCTCGCTTTACTGGCCGAGGGAGCCGGTGTACGGTTTCCGGGTCATGTGGCTAGCATGACTAAGCCGCTTCTGGCGAACCAGAGCAGTGAACGGAAAAGCTGTTTACCTTCCCACCAAAGGGGTACCTATTTATCTACTTGCACTTTGTGCTTTCGAACTGCTAGGTTGGCAGGAGCAGGGACCGAGCAACGGGAGCTCACTCCATCACGGGGATTTGAACCGCCGACCTTCTGATCAGCAAGTCCTAGTCTCTGTGGTTTAACCCACAGCGCCACCCGTGTCCCTCTAATGCAGCATACTGTTCTCCTAATGGCCAACTAGGTGCTCCAATGGGAAGCTCATGAGCACAGGACCCAGGCGCAAGAGCCCTCTCCTCTCCTGCAGTTTCCAGCAACTGGTATTCTGCCTCCAGCTGTGGCGGCTGAGCAGAGCCATCCTGGCCAGAACCCATCAACAGACCTCCCCTCCTCTCCTCCCCTGAATTTGTCCAATCCTCTTTTTTAAAGCCACCCAGGTTGGTGGAAGCACTGTTTCCTGTGGGAGGGAGTTCCAGTGTTTTACTCTGTGCTGCATGAAGAATTCCTTTCTTTTCCATGCCCTGAATCGTCCAGCATTTTACTTCACCCCTACCAGACTTCTACCACAGAATAATAATAATAATAATAATAATAATAATAATAATAATAATAATTTATTTATACCCCGCCCATCTGGCTCTGTTTCCCCAGCCACTCTGGGCAGCTTCCAACAAAAGATTTAAAATACATTAAAAGCATAGGAGAGGGCGCTCAGGACTGATGGCTCACTGCATCTCCACCACACAGGCTGGGCCTTCACAGGATTACCAGCTCTCACCACTAGAACCTTCCCCAGAGAATCCAAGAATCCATCAGATTTCATAAGTCTCTGGAACACTGAATGGGTCTCCCACCCCTTCAGGGGGGGATCATGACCGTGAGACCAAACTTCATCAGGAAATGATCAGACCACAACAATGGGGCTAGTATGACACATGAACCCCAGTTTTCAGACCACCTTTTCCACACTCTCATGTGAAAAACAAATCAGATGCCCCACTTTGTGTTTTGGGTCTGTGACATCTGGAAACAGCCCCGTGTGGAGCTGGACTTCACAGAGTGTCCTCCACTAAAGGAACATTGAAGTCCTGCACAATCAGCACCATGTGCCAGGCTGCCTTTTCCAGGTTGGTCAACGCCAGCCCTCATCAGTCTCTTTGGCCAAACACTGGGTCAGGCCCTCAAAGATCATCCCAACTTGGAAAGGCTTCCTGGAGAGCAAGATGGTAAATCTGAGGACCAATACACCCAACTCTCTCCTTCTTAAGTGCTCCAGCCTAGGTTGGTGCTTCCTGGATACCCAGGTGGACAGAACTGAGTGAGAGCAATCCCCTTCCCAGCTCATCTACCCAGGTCTTCGTAACACATGCCAAGTCAGGGCCCTCATCTACCATAATAGAATCACACAACTGTAGACCTTTGGTTGAGCAGTCAATGAGTAAGAGTAGAGGTCCTCTTGTGGATCTTGAACTGGTTAAATTTTGGAAGCTAAATAAATGGGCAGTTTTCCAAAAGGGGAGGCATGCATAGGTGGGTCAACAATCTTTCTGTGAAAGGGAAAGGGTTCTGTGGCACTGGGAGGAGGAGGAGAACGTGCTTACCTAGAGGGTGGCTGGAGGCAGGTGGCCCAGAGAGGAGGGAGCCCCACAAGGAGGAGGAGGCCACCCCACCCCATGGTGGACAAGCTAAGTCTACTGCCCAGCCCACGACTCACTTATATCTCAGAAAACAGGTTCAATAGGGGATTCCCAAAGAAGGTGGTGAAGGAAGAAGGGACAGAGGTCAGGACAGTAAGTGGGACAGAGTGGACATTCTTTTCTTTCTAAGAAGGTTTTGCAACAAACGATCACAAAGCAGCTAAAGCAACCTGAACTATTTAGTATCCTCAGCAATCTTGGCCACCTCACTGCTCATCTCATCTTTGGATTGTTTGTGAAAAAGTTAAAAAGCACAGGTGTCAATGAACTCTGCTTTCTAGTACTCTTGTTAACGGAGAAATCCGAGGGCTCCCTTGGACAAAAAACAAAGACACCAACCAGGATAATTTGGAGCAAAACAGCAGCCAGTAGGCTTGGCCTTTATTGGAAACTGTTGTCAAAGGACTCCCACCCACAACAAGATGAAGCAAGATGGAAGTCCAGAACAAAAGAAGACCCCAACTTTTATTAGTTACTAATCCCCCAAACTACACCCCTAAAACTACATCACAACTACATCATTGATACATCACAAAAAGGAGGGGTTGAGGGAGGAGTTGTGGTGGTAACCTGAGTATCCTGTCACCTGGCTGGTTCCCCCTTTCCCCCTCCACATGAGTACTTTCCAGGTGACAAAAGGTAGTCGCAGTTTCCTGCCCCCTGAGGGAAGATCTTATCATTGTCCTTTGTTCCAGTCCATGCTGAATCCACTCCCATATGCAAGTTCTTTGTGATCTTGATTGTCTTCTGTCTAGGACCATCAGGGTTGGCATAGCAACTGGGCAGGGCTCCTGTGTATGTGCTGGTATGCTCAAGGGATTATGGCTGGCCTGTATTAAACCTTCCCTATTTTGTAGTCCTTCCTTCATGGAGTAAAATAAAAGTGGAACAGTGCAGATCCGATGTATGGTTGATTTTTTATAATTTTATAACAGAAGCATAGCGTATGTCTTGTGTGTGTGTGTGTGGAGTTCGTACAAACTGAATGATTGGAGGGGGGTCCTACGACACTCTCCACCTAGAGAGCTGTCTGGAGAGCAGTTCCTCCTCTGCTCCCCCTGGTTTCCTTATGATACACCTGTGAGCCTGCAAGAGCCCCTCCCATCCAGATCCCCAGCCAGGATCACACCTTCACGCCTTCCTCAGCCTCCAGCCTTACCCAGGGAAGAATGGTCCCTAAGGTTGATTCATGGCACCTCAAGGATGGAGGCAGCAAGTCTGGCTCAAACAGAGGACGTGGCAGCTCTTATCAGCTGGCTCTACCTGTGCTCAGGTGTGCCAGGAAGCTCTGTAGTTAGAGCCCTCCTGGCGCTTTCCCATTCTTATCTTGTGCAACAAAGAAGCATTTCCCAAAACTCTTTGGACAGTGCACTTCTGTTGATGCAGCTTAGAATAGCATTAGCCTTTTCCTCTTCCTGCATCACAGTGTTAACTCATGTTAAGCTTGTGACCTATTAAGACCCCTAGAACTGTTGCAGGTGGTCAATGGAAACAAAACTGTTTCACGTGGTCAATGGAAACAAAAGCCAAAGAGAGATCTAGAAGCAGGAGCAAGGTAGCATTTCTGCACTACAGGGGGTTGGAATAGATGACCCTCAGGTCCTTTCCAACCCTACTTTTTATGATTCCCCCTGTCCTGCTCTCTGCAGAGGTCATCCATCAGGCCTGAACCCAGGTTGGAATGGGTCTAAATATTCAGCATCATTCAAGAATGCTTGCAGCTGCCACCAGTCTGAATATTTTTTATTGATTTTCCAGAATTGTTCCAATAGCAGCCTCATTATAACTGCCAATTTTATCCAGTTAATACAATTATTAAAACCACACACACACACACACACACACACACACACAATTTAGTTAAACTGGCCTCCTCACATGCTAGTTTTGATGGGTTCCCCTTTGGGTTTTTTGGTGGTTTTTTTCTGAGTTCCAAAATCCTAATAATTTCAATTACATTCATTCAAAATAGCAATCCCTTGTATAACAGCTACAATCTTATGGTTTCAATTCATGTTAATATGTTAAGCAACATAAAGTTTCAAGTGAGGTACTCAGTCTGTAATCCTTGTCCTTTCCTGCGTGTGGTAATTCCCCCCCCCATGATATTTCCCAACCATATACAGTATGATTGAGGCATCTGATCATAGCCTGCATTTTAATCAAGGCTTATATTTTGATCAGATTCCTGTATTCTAAAAATGAGCTTAAATTCACAAATGTTTCTTTCGAGGCAGGAAACCAGCAGGCAAGGTCTTTGTCAGAGGCCCCTTTGGTTTATTGCGGTCATAAAAAAAAAAGCTGAGAGCAAAAGGTCACTGACCCTACATATTACAGAATATAATTAAGCTGTAATAAAGCGGCTAAATTAAGAATTAGTAAATAGTAAAAGGTTTTGCCATTTGGCCTCTCATCATACAAAGAGTCATTTGCCTAAAGGTCAAAAAGGTCAAAGCATCTGGTTGGCAAGAGGGGGGAGCAAAGAGCCGTTTTTTAAGCTGTTCCTTGTTCCTCTTAAATTGAGATCCTTTTACTCTGCAAAGATTTCTTTTCCTCTTAAAAGGTTATTTATGTTATGTATAATATGATATTCTGTTGCCTGAATGCAGTAAGCATCTAGAAAGTAATGAATGTTAGATTCTTATTTCATAGAATCATAGAATCATGGAGTTGGAATAGACCACGAGGGCCATTGAGTCCAGACCCCTGCCAAGCAGGAAAACACCATCAGAGCACTCCTGACATATGGTTGTCAAGCCTCTGCTTAATGACCTCCAAAGAAGGAGCTCTTTCATAGATGGTGTGTGTGAGAAGGTGAACAAAAAGATCTGTTCAGATAAAATTAGCCACCATCTGTTTTGGAGTGAATAGGGCAATAGGGCAAAAGGTGAAATGTTAGTTAAGGCGCCTAGTCTAGGGCAAAAGGTTATCTGGTAATTAAGGTGCCTTGTAGAGGTTAATGGCTACTTGTTTGCCAATTATAAATAGAAGGAAATATAGCTCTTTGTCTCCCATAAAAGGTAATAGGAAATGGGTGTATCTTTTATGATTGGTTCTAGCAAACAGCCAATAGGAATTTCAACCAGGCTGATTGGACAGAGGCAGCCAAAGGAGGAGCAAGGGGGCTGGGCTGAGGGAATATAAGTGCTGGCCATAATGGCAGGAGGCCAGGCCAGAGCTTGGTAACCATATACCACTGTGCCTCACATTTATTTGTCTGACAAATAAATTATTATTTTAATTTCTCTATTGCTGCGTTGAATATTTCATTCCAGCTAAGCGTTAACCACAAGCAGGGTGCTACATGATGTTTGTCCTTCATTCTTTCCCATCATGACTCGGGGGAAGCAGTTGTCTCACAGTTTCCCAGAAGCCTCTGCGTTGCTTCATCCTGTGATTCAAGAGCTTGTTAGAGATCCCTCTGTTCCAACAAATAAACTCACCATTTTCCCCCAACCTGGGAAGAGCAGTCTGATTCCAAACTGCCAATGATTAATAGGAAAACCTCTGACCTTGCAGCTGGCAGCCTCCTTTCCTCCTTTCACCTGAAAAAATATAGTCAGCTATCTTTCCAGATAGATTACATTCCAGATTGTCTCAGTCTCTTTCACATTCCTTTGAAAATAACGGAGAGTGGGGGTGGTTTGGTTCTATATTCCAACATGGTCCTTTCAAAGGGTGAAACTTCCCTCTCCTTCTCTCTCTCTCTCCATTCCATTCCTTTCACATACACAGTTCCAGTTTGGTGTTAAATTTCATAATATTAATCCAGTTTCTCCCACCCTCACTTTTTATATTATGTTTTAACCTTTCATTCCAAGAAGAGTTGCCAAATCAGAAATGTAGAAGAAAAACTTTGAAAAAATAACCATAGGCTCCCCTCCCCACACTGTCTCTGGCACCAAATGAAACCATATCTCAAGCCCAACCTTTAAATCCTGGAAGCAGAGATGTTCCACAGTGCGTCTTCTCATCACCTCTAGCATGCCTGTACTTTACCCCAATTAAAGCCCAATTAGCATGCACTCAGTGCCTTTGCCTGCCCTCTCATTCCGTAGGGAAGCGAGTGCCAGACTGCAGGGCAATCTGTAGGTGAGAGCCCATTCCCCTCCCTCCCAGAAAGGAATTCAAAGAATGAGTTTCCCTCATCATTCTTTGTTTATCTCTGTCTGTCTCCCTCTGCAGTGTTGAGGGAGACCTCCATTCCTGGTCCAATTGGAAACAGGAAGCCTTGGTCAAGTCTGAAGGAAGAGGAAGAGCAAGTGGTAGCTCCTCTGCTTGCAGGAGATGGAGAAATGTGATTTGGTGACAGAGAAAAGGTGGAACTGCTCAACCCCTACTTTGCCTCTGTTTTTACCTAAAAAGAAGGTGATGTTCAACCTGGTGATAACAGAATAAATAATTTAAGGAGGGAGGGAGCTGCAGTCCAAGACAGGAAAAGAGGTGGTAAGGGAACACCTAGTTGCTTTAAATGAATTCAAATCTCCAGGGCCTGATGAGTTGCATCCAAGGGTACTAAAGAAGATTGAGGATGTAATCACAGAGCCTTTGTCAATTATCTTTGAAAATTCTTGGAGAACAGGTGAGGTTTCTGCAGACTGGAGGCAGGCAAATGTTGTCCCCATCTTCAAATAGGGGGGAAAGGAATAGTTAGGTAACTGCCAACTGGTGAGCTTGACATCAATGCCTGGAAAGGTCCTAAAACAGATAATTCACAGTTATTCTGTGAGCACTTAAAAAAGGATGCTGTGATTGCTAAGTTGCAGCATGGGTTTCACAAAAATAAGTCATGCCAGATGAATCTCATTTCTTTTTTTGATGGAGTTACAAACTTGGAGGATCTGGGGAATTCTGTGGACATAGTGTATCTTGTTTTCAGTAAGGCTTTTGACAGAGTCCCCCATGATATTCTCACAAGGAAACTGGAAAAATGTGGGTTGAATGAGGTAGCTGTTAGCAAAAAACTAACGCTACTCTAGGCTGCATCAACAGACTTCTAGTGTCCAGATCAAGGGAAATCATAGTCCCACTCTGTTCTGCCTTGGTCAGACCACACCTGGAGTTCTGTGTCCAATTCTGGACACCACAATTTAAGAAGGATGTTGACAAGCTGGAAAGTTCTCAGAGGAGGGTGACAAGATTATAAAGGGTCTAGAAAATAAGCCTTATGAGGAATGGTTGAAGGAGCAGGATATGTTTAGCCTGGAAAAGAGGAGACTGAGAGAAGATATGATAGCCATCTTCAAATACCTCAAGGGCTGTCACATGAAAGAAGGGACAAACTTGTTTTCTCCTGCTCTGGAGTGTAGGCAAGGAGACAGTTGCCCCCCCCATTAAAGAAAAATCAATACAAATAACTAACTGAGATCCTGCCCACACCTAACATAAATTCTGGCTCCACCCACGGGCTCCACCACCCCTTTCTCTCTGCTGATAGTACAGCTGGGAACCCAATGGAAGGGCACCCTACTTTGCCCAGTCTAAGCCAAGAAGCCCCTTCTTCCTTGGGGAGGGCGGTGTCATTTCAAGCAACCCATCTTCTGTGGAAATGTTATCTACATCTTTGCAGCTGTTGGGATGGTTTGTTACAAAACCTTGTGGGCCGCAGGGTGTGGGGAGAGGCTCCCCTCTGTCCTGCCCAGCACTTTCGCCATCTTCCTGGGCTGGCTGTGACTCTGCAATTCTTGGCAATATAAGGGAGCAGGCTGGCTGGGCAGGGGACACCCCACTTAGCCTGACCCACCATGAAGTCTGGTGCCCTCGTACTCCTTGTGGGGCTCCTCGCCCTCTGGACTGAGCCAACATCCGCCTCTGATGAGCAACGTCTAGGTAAGAAATTGCTTCTCCTCTCCCCTGCCAGATCCATGCGTGAAAACATTTCTCTGGATATCATTTTTTTGTTGTTCAGAAAAGTGCAGGCAACCATATGCTACAGGAAGTTGGGGAAGCTCAGGGGAACAGCACATGAATTTCATGCAGAAGGTGCCCAGTTAACCCCCACTGGCATTTCCAAGTCAGGCTGGGAGAGAAAGTTTCTGAAGAGCCTCTGCCAGTCAGTTTGCAGAATATGAGATGGAGACGCCTTCTGATGACTTTATTGAGCTTTCATCCTGATTACTTGCAGAAAGCCTAAGCAGAGGTTAGAGGGTATGTGGCCTGTACTGAGCATTCATTGTGAATTCATAGAATCACAGGATTGTGGAGTTGGAAGGGACCCCAAGGGTCATCTCCTCCAACCCCTTGTTTGCAAGGCAGTTACAAGTCAATGAACCCTTGTCCTGTTGTCATCTTGATCTGCTTGTGGGGTGTTTGCACATATTGCCATTTTCAGTCCCCAACCCCACACTTCTCAGTGCATTTCCCTGTTACCTTTCAAACGGCAAAAAACAACAACCAGATTCTACTTTATAGTGGAGTCATTGTACTAAGAGCCAATTAATCCAGTTTAAGTGTGCAAACCTCAAGCTCAGGTACATGCTTGGATACATCCTGCAAATTCTCAAGACTATGGATGCCAACCAACCAACCCCTATGTTTCTGTTTAATTCAGCTCTATGAGAACTGGATGATCATATTATTTTTAGTAGGAAAGCTGTAGGTCTTTCTTTGCATGTGGATGGTCCCCTGAAGCTCAAGGAAGGGCTGGAGGGATCATTTCTGAAAACCTGTAGAGCCATTGCCAGCCAGTGTAGATAGTACAAGTCTGACCCACTAAGAGACCATTTTCTAATTTGCCCATCTGCTTCCCTGCAGGGCTTCTGTGTTTCCATCCCCAACACCCAAAAGCAGACTCTCTTTGAACATGGGAGTCCCAGTTCCCACAGGCATCTCTTTGGCCAACGTAAGAACAGGATGCTGGAACAGATGGGTCATTGGCCTCATCCAGCAGTCAGGCTCTTCTGATGTTCTTATGAATCCCAGGGTAAAAATCTCTCCTCTGTCACAAACTCACATCATTGCAGTTGTTTCAAACACCCGTGATCTGCGCTTTCTCCTCCCTCAGTCAAGAGATACCCTATGCAACCAAAGCAGCTCTACTAAGAGTCTCCTTATTTTTGTGGCTGTAAGTTGTTTCAAACTGTTTCTAATGTTGTGCTTTGATGTTGTTACCTACCCTGCTGAAGAGCAAGTAATTAATGATAAGGGGACAAGGGGTTCCCAATCCACATCAAGAGGAGGTGGGGACGGCTATTAATGCATTGCCTCTGAAATGCCAGCCCTTTTCTGACACCCCCTCCCAGTTGTAGCCAAGAGCAGATCACCTTTGGAGCAGCAGACTTGAGGGAGGGGTGCGGATTTGGTACTACCTGCTGGGCTTCTGTGGCAGGGCAGGAGGAAAACTTGCCTCTGCAGCCCAGACCCACTTTCAGGTAAGCTGCCGGAGAGACTTAAGGACACACTGTGTACCTAGAAGCAAGCATTTCCCCAGAAAAAAATGAAGATACTAAGAGGATACTGGGCTAAAGGGGCCAATGGTCTGATCCTGCAGGCTGTTGCCATGTTCTCAATTTAAGCTGCAGAAGCTTTCGGTTTCCCAGATGGAGACAGGTTGAAATGCTTTCTCTTTTCAGCAGTAATGAGGGGTTTAGTAATCCATTTCTCTCTCTCTCCCCATTACAGCCAGATCTCGCACTTGCCCTTCTTTCTACCTAGACAATTGCATTAAGGATGGCAATTTCTGCTCCACGGACAACAGCTGCCCAGGGAGTGAGCTCTGCTGCAAGACCAGCTGTGGGCAAGAGTGCCAGCGCCCTGTGGATGGTAAGCAGAGGGGCAGCAGCTCCTTTCCTGGGGCTGGTGAGATTCTGGAAGAGAATGAAGCCAGGAAGCTCCCATCTGCCTCCCCTTCTGCCCCAAAGGTGCTGTTGACCACCCATCCATACACACCAGGGGGTTTGGTGCGTATCCTGCCTGGATCTCTGTAGTGCTGGTGTGTGACAACAGTTCAGAGTCAGGCAAGAGGCATTGCAGTGCAGCACCCCACCCGCCATGGTGTGGCTTTGCCCAGACATGGCAACTGACCTCCACCTAGTGCACTGCCAGCAGGGTCCAAGCAACAGGTGGGAGGCAGGCTGTGCACATCCTCAGTCCAGAGACTCACCTGCTCTCAGGTGTGCAAGCAGGTCAGGTCAGGGGGACCCCATTCATTTCAGGAAAAGAGGAACTGGCTCCTTTTCCTGCAATTATTACTGTGAGTTGTTGGCTGGTGTTTTTAAAAAGTGAAAAGAGGCTTGTTTGCTTATTTGTTTATTAAATGTCTATACCGCCCTTCATTCACAGCTCACAAAGATTGACAAAGAACCAAAACCAGGCATAAATTCAAAGCTGAACTAACTCAGTTGTGTAAGACTGAAGAAAACATTCAATTCCATGATTTCCAAATTAAATTATTTGTTCATCTTCTTACTTAATTTGCACTGTCAGATAGTTGTTGGTGGTAGACAAGATTTAAGCTAAATAAAATATGCTTAATATCAGAAAATGCTGCAAATGCACTCAATGTTGGCTCACTGCCCTAGAAATGCTTCTGAATAAAAGTTGCTGAAAACCAGAAAATTCACTCTGGGGGCCTACCTTTTATTACCCCTTTTATTACTACCTTTTATTTTCCCCACTTTGAAAGAAGATTGGATGAATTCATGGTGGAGGAAGGTTACCAGATTTTTTTTCAATGAATCTGGGGACACTTTTCTACTTCCTACTAAACAGATGGATTTGGTCAGGGTACTGATTTGTAAATCCGGGGACTGTCCCCAGGTAACGGGGACGTCTGGTGGAGGCTAGCAGTCAGCTAGAATGGCTCTTCTCTGCCCCCACTGTCAAAGGCAGCAATGGGGAGAGCTGGGCAGCTGGCGTGGGGGCTCACAGGGAGCCCACACTGAGGTTGAACAGAGCCCACCTCCAAGAGGCTCCACTGCTCCCATCCACCTGCCCACTAGACCACCCCACCTGCCACCATGCCTCAGCTGCCAGGGCTCCATGCCTGCTGGGGGGGTGCCTGATTCCCCATGCTGCATCTCTGTCTGGTTGGCCACTGTGAGAACAGGATGCTGGACTAGGTGGGCCTCTGGCCTTGGGTTCTTATGTTCTCCTTTCATCCCCAGACCTCCCCGGCTACTGCCCCAGGCTGAGCCCCCAGCCAGGCCAGGCTACGAACTGCTCGGCAACTTGCAACAACGACGAAGACTGTGGCTTCATATTTGGACAGCTCTTGCCATTCAAAAAGTGCTGCAGCAATGGATGTGGGCGAACTTGCCAGGTGGCTGAAGAAGGTATCTCTTGGATGGGGTGAGGTCTGGGGACCTGATAGGAGGTGAGCTCAGTGCCCATGTGTGGGGGTGGGGGGGAGAACCAATGTTAAATTCTGCCAAGGTAGAGGTGATAGAGCCAACTAATGCCAAGCTGTGTGGTGGTGGCTGCCAGTGGCAGGAGCATAGGAGGGGAAATGAACTCTGCACATGCTCAGATGTTTGCCCCCTCTCAATGATTTCCTCACATGTTCCAGGAGTGAGTCCTGCTATTCCACAATTCCAGGGCTGTTCTCACTTCTGATTCCTGCCTATCCATGTGTCTGGAGCCTCTCTACGGAGCCAGTGTGGTGTAGTGGTTAAGAGCAGTAGATTCGTAATCTGGTGAACCGGGTTCGCGTCTCTGCTCCTCCACATGCAGCTGCTGGGTGACCTTGGGCCAGTCACACTTCTCTGAAGTCACTCAGCCCCACTCACCTCACAGAGTGTTTATTGTGGGGGAGGAAGGGAAAGAAGATTGTGAGCCGCTTTGAGACTCCTTCGGGTAGTGATAAAGCGGGATATCAAATCCAAACTCTATTCAGAGATGGTGGACCTTGCATATGAAGCGATGAACACAGGAGAGCATTGGGAGAAAGAACTTCTTCACACGGCACATAGTTAAATTATGGAACTCCCTCCCACCGGAGGTGATGATGTCCAGCAACCTAGAAGGTTTAAAAGACAAATTCGTGCAGGAGGAGAGGGCTATGGAGGGCTCCTAGCCAGGATGGCTCTGCTCTGCCTCCACAGCTGGAGAAAACAATGCTTCTGAATCCCAGTTGCTGGAAACTGTAGAAGAGGAGAGGGCTCATGTGCTTGGGTCCTGTTTCTGGGTTTCCCAATGGGGCACTATGAGAACAGCATGCTGGACCAGATGGGCCATTGGCTTGATGCAGCAGGTTCTTCTTGTGTCCTTATGGAGCTGAGGGGTGAGCAGGGGAAGTCAGAGGGCCTTGCCCCGAGAGGGCTGAGGGAGCAGAGCCCATTATGGAGGGACTTAGCAGGTCCACCCATTGGCTTTCCTGGGCAAAGGAAAAGCTGGACAGTTGCCTCTGCAGTGCAGGGCAGAAGGGAAAGACCTCCCAAAATCCTATAATTGCCAAATTGGAAGAGTGTCCAAAGGATCATGTAGTCCAACCCCCAATCTCTCCCTCTCCATCTTTTTTCTAGAGCACCCTGGCGTGTGCCCCCTAAGGAAAGTGGAGCGCACCTCTGCCCCCTGCAAGGACACCTGCCAAGATGACCGAGACTGTCGCCTCTCCCAGAAGTGCTGCTTCACAGGCTGCGGCCTGGGCTGCATAGATTCAGGTACTGGCAAAGCCCCTGACCCCTTTGAGCCCTCCCCCCCCCCACCTCTTGTCTCTGGGCAAGTGGTGGAGGCAGCAGCCGCAATGTGAACCTAAGTGCCTTGGAGACTGAGAACATCTCCTAATGGACCTCCATCCGTTCTGCCTCTAACAGTTCGCAACAACAACTGCTACTTGCCGCTTGATGTTGGACGATGCAATGGATCCTATCCCCGTTACTACTATGACGCGTCTCAGGAGAAGTGCATCCAGTTCACCTTTGGTGAATGTGGGGGCAACAGCAACAACTTCAAGACAAAGGAGGCATGTGAGGCAACTTGCGGGAAAATCCGCCCAGGTACCCATCAGACATTCATTTTCTTGGCTTCATTTCTTGTGTTTATATCCCACCTTTTGCTCAAAGGAGCTCAAAGAGGCATACATGGTGCTGCGGCTGCAGCAGCGGTGGGGGTGGGGCGGTGGAGCATGGGTGCCCATGGCCCCGTGGAGGTGGTGCTCTCCCACCCTACCCTCACCACAGCAACCAGGCCAAGGCCTCCACCACAAGGCCTCCACCAAGCCCACCAAGGCTGCAGACACACCCTGGAAACAGAGACCCTGTAGTGGAGACCCCACTGCGGCGCCAGAGACTCAGCAGAGGTGAGGCAGCAGGTAGCAGAGGACAAGCAGTGCAAGAGCGCCACTGAAATCTACTCGGAGTCAAGTGTGGATTTCATGCTCTTTATTCAGCTCATAGTAGCGAGGAATGAAAGTTCCCCCAAAATATCTGCTTTATATACATAATTTACACAATGGGCCCCACGTGATTGGCTAATGCCGGGATTCTCCTGCAGGCCAATCAGGTTGCGGATTCACTTCCACCTGGAGTTGGATTGGGTGGCTCCTGCAGACCAGTCATACTGCTGCATTCTGAATCCTATTGTTCTAGGACCAATCAGACTGCTGCATTCTGGATCCTATTGTTTTGGACCAATCAGACTGCTGCATTCTGGATCCTGTTGTTTTGGACCAATCAGACTGCTGCATTCTGGATCCTATTGTTCTAGGACCAATCAGACTGCTGCATTCTGGATCCTATTGTTCTAGTGAAGGGACAGGGAAGGTATTCCCTGTATTTTATATTTAAGTAAATTGCTCTGATAAATTGTTTTCTAAAGTAAATTGCTCTGCTCTGATAAATTGCTCTGTTAAAATTGCATACTATCCTGCTTTGCTGAATTGGGAAGAGGCCCACTTCCTCTTTCTGCCGGCTAGCAGACAGCGAGCAGCGGCTTTGCAGAAAGGCCAGCTTCCTCTTTCTGCTGGCTAGCAGGGAAGCCCACTTCCTCTTTTTTCTCTCAGCTAAGCAGAAACTGCAGTTGCTTTCTGCACATGCTCTCTGATGCAGTAACGCAAGAGAAGAACACACGAACAAGGGAAGGAGGGGCGCTTAGCTAGCCATATGCCATATTAGGGAGTAAGCTAAAACTTGCCAGCTGATTGGAGAAGGTTTTGGGGAAGCTTGGGGGAGGGAAGGGTGTTTTCAAGGTATAAGAAAGTTTGCAAATGTAAAATTGGGCGTAGCCAGTCTTTGGAGAGGACTCCACTGGCTGCCTCTGTGCAGATCTCAATAAATCTCTTTTCTCTGACCAAGAAGTCTCTGGAATTGTTTTTCCCCTCTGGCCACGGGGTTGGCGGACCGCCGGACCTCTGGGTAATTCCAAAGTAAGGCTTTTATTTGGTGCATTGGCCGGGAAGAGGTCCCCACCCCACGAAAGGTGGACCGAGGGGCCAGACTCGACCGGGTGAGCAACCGGGACCAGCGCTCGCAATCTCCAGCGCGCACCCTGCCAGTTTGTAGGGGGAGATCGCCACGCTGTGCCTGAGCCGAGACACCCAGTCGGGAGAGAAAAGAGGACGGCCGAAGGAGGGGTCCGCAGCGGAACAGGTAAGCCCAAGGGAAAGGGCGTGGTAGGAAGCCTGATCAGCTTCCCCTGGCCGTGAGCAGTAGAGTGCCGCCAGGAAAGGGTCTGGCTGTGAGCAGTAGAGTGCCGCCAGAAAAGGGATAAAGGGTCTGGCTGTGAGCAGTAGAGTGCCGCCAGAAAAGGGATAAAGGGTCTGGCTGTGAGCAGTAGAGTGCCGCCAGAAAAGGAACAAAGGAACTGGCCGTGGCAATAAGGTGCCGCCCCGCCAGACGGGAAAAGGGAAAAGGGGAAACAGAGGTGGCAGTAGAGTGCTGCCAGTAAGGTTGGGGAAAGGGGAAACAGAGGGAAAATTATTTTGGTGTGTTTTGTGTGTTGCATGTTGGGTGTTTTGTATGTTGCATGTCAGATACTCCAGTGGCTGAATTGTCAAGTGTGGGCCGGGGCTTAGCGTCCCCTTGGCCGAGCGATTGCAGGGCTGTGCATTTCTTAGCAACGCGAGTTCGCCAAGTCACAGTCTGTAGTGGTTGGTGTGTGAAAGGATCTTAAGCCCGGTTAGGAGCGGAGTATCTGGAAAAAAAAAAAATGGGGTCTGGAAAAAAAAAAATGGGGTCTGGGGCAAGCTAACGTAGTCCTCTGAAATGCTTTTTAACCAACTGGAAAGCAGCTACGAAGCATGATGATTGGGTTCAAATTGAGAAGAGAGAGGATGTGAGGTTGATTGGCCCACCCAAGGAACTAATTAGCCCTCGGAGGGCAGATTTAATTTGCAACTAATCAACCCACTATATCAAAATATCTTGAACGTCCACCCAGACCAGATCCCTTATATTTCTACCTGGAAAATCAATGTAGAAAATAATCCACCGTGGCTGAAAGCCTGCCGAGGCGACGCCCCACAAAATACAATTTGTGCAGTCTGACCGGCAGGGAAGTCAGAAAAGCCTCCGGTGATATCAGAGCCGGAAGGAGAGGAAGGAGAAGAGGGGGAAGTCATTAAACCGCCGCCACCCTATGCTCCACCAACTGCCCCTCTAGCGAATCCCCGAGGCCCAGGGCCCCAGGACCAGGGAGGAGCCGGCCCTCAGCCTGAACCCTCCAAGGTTGATGAATTAGAGAGCGAAGAGGAAGAGGATGATGAGGAGTTTATGAAGGGACTAATTGAGTTAGCAAAAAAAGGAAAAAAAGGTGGACACAGTATCAGCAGGATGTTCCCCAACACAAGGGAAGAAATGGCAGAAGGAATGGATAGAAGCAGCAACCAGGGTGTCCCTCCATAAGTCCCATAAGGCACAGAAAAAGGGTGGGACTGCAATGATGCCTCTACGCAGAGTGTATGACCCACCAGGCCCCCCAAGACAGGGTGGGGAAGCACCACCATGCACTTATACAGTCCAACATGTGCCTTTTTCAAGTGCTGATGTGTGCAATTGGAGAAATTAGAACCCTACCTTTGAGGAGAACCCAGATGATATTGCCAACGCCCCATTATAAAGGCTGCCTTTGTAGCTCAGGCAGCGTCCGACATTCGCCAAAAAAAAGAAAAAATCCAGAAGCATGAGGGGTTCATCGGCCATGGGCTGGAATAGATGTTGGAAATAGCTCAAACCACTTACAACCAGAGAGATGAGGAGGCCCAGAGAAAAAAGGAGAAGTATCAAACAAGGAAGTTGATGGCATTACAGGCTACCACACCCACCCCTCAGGAAAGAGGAAGTGCCCGGGGAGGAGGGCGAAGCCGTCTCGGACGGAATCAGTGCGCCATCTGCCGACAGGAAGGGCACTGGAAGAGAGAATGCCCTATTCTATTATTAGGAAGAGATTTGTTGGTAAAGTTGCAAGCCCAAATTACTTTTAAGCCATCGGGAGAAGCCACATTGTCCACTATGTCACTTGGGGAACTGGTTGTGGAGGCACCCCTGAGGGAGTACTGGCGCCTCATGATGGTAAAAGAAGAGGAGGGACCCATCCCCGCCAGTATTCTGGAACAAGTGAACCCCCCAGGAATGGCAAAGAATATCCCACCAATAATCGTGAAGCCCAAGCCATTTGTCAATCCTGTTGCAGTAAATAAGTATCCCATCCCACGAAGGGCGGCTGAAGGAGTGTAGGTGCATCTAGAGCGACTGCTCCAACATAGGATCTTGAGGCAATGCCAATCACAGTGGAACACCCTTTTGTTACCAGTGAAGAAAGGAAGCAGGCTATTATCCTGATACCAGAACCAAAGAACTCCGTGGCTTTCTGGGGTCTGCAGGATTTTGTAGGATACAGCATCATTGCCAAGCCTCTACATGAGTCAACCAGAGGAACTGAGAGAGACCCCTTTGTTTGAGGCACAGAACAACAGCAAGCCTTCGTGGATTTGAAGAGGGCACTACAGCAAGCCCCAGCGCTTGGCATCCCAAACCCTGAGAAACCCTTTACTCTATTCGTGGATGAGGACCAAGGGACAGCGAAAGGGGTTTTGTGCCAAAAATTGGGAAGCTGGCAACAGCCAGTGGCATACCTATCTGAGCGCCAGACGCCTACAGAACAAGGCTTACCGCCGTGCATGAGAGCAGTTGTGGCAGTAGCCACCCTACTGAACAAAGCAGACAAATTTACTTTTGGCCAAGACACCATTTGTGTGACCCCGCATGCAGCCCCAGCTCTGCTTGACATGAAGGGTACCTATTTTCTCTCCCAAGCGAAGATGAGAAAGTGCCAGATGTTACTGCTGCATCCGCGTTTGAAGTTTCAGGTCACCACCGCCCTCAACCCAGCTACCCTGTTGACAGTAGGAGAAGGTGAGGAGCAGATGCACGATTGCATTGAAGTAATGGATGAAGAATATTTTAGCAGGCCTGACCTCAAAGATGAAGCAAACCCCCACTGGCCTTCGTGGTTTGTGGATGGAAGCAGCTTTGTTAAGGCTGGACAGCGGAAGGCAGGCTATGCAGTGGTAGCCTTGGAAGACCAAGTGATCGAAGTGCAGCCACTCCCGCCTGGAACGTCGGCCCGGCTGGCATAAATAACAGCGCTCACCAGAGCCCTGACCCTAGCAAAGGGACAGAAGATAAACATTTATACTCTAAGTATGCCTTTCTGACTTTACATGCCCATGGAGCCTTATGGAAGGAAAGAGGTTTGCTTACCTCCAGAGGAAACCAGGTGGCCCACCCACAAGCCTTATTGAACCTTCTGGATGCTGTATGGGAGCCCAAGGCAGTGGCAGTTATCCATTGTTATGGACACAAAACTGGACTAGGAGAAGTGGCCAGAGGAAACCGACTAGCAGACAGAGTGGCCAAGGAAGCAGCCCGGGAACCAGCTCCCGCGTCAGTTATTGGAGCACTGGTCCCTGGAAGGATCTTGAACACCGCTGATAAGCCAATATACACCAAAAGGAGAGGGACACTGCAGATGCCCAGGGGCTGACCATGTCCAAAGAAGGATGGTACCTTATTCATGATGACAGAATATGGATTCCAGAGTCCCTTTCTCGGCAGATTACTCAGAGATACCATGAGTCCACCCACATGGGACCAGATGCCACAACCAGACAGCTGAAGCAGTGCTTCTACATAGCCCACCTTTATCAACTGGCAGCCCAGATCTCCAGGACATGCCTGCTGTGTCACAAGAATAATCCCAGAACCGGACCCTTAGCTCCCCCGGGGATTCAGCATAGGGGAACTGCACCCATGGAAGACCTTGTTGTGGGTTTCACTGAATTGCCCCGCTGTGGACCATACCGCTACCTGTTCGTGGCGATCTGCACGTATACAGGATGGGTTGAAGCCTGGCCTACCAGAACTGAAAAGGCATTTGAAGTAACCAGGTGCCTGCTTAGGGAGATCATTCCCCGCTATGGGCTACCTAGGTCAATAGGATCTGACAATGGACCAGCCTTTGTCCACTCAGTTTTGCAATAACCCCCCATGCTAGTCAAAATGTGCAGTTTGATAATTATGTGCAGTCATTCTCCCGAGATTTTCTCTTTTTCTAACAGGTGGACCCAGGCCCACTGCTGTTAAAGTTGCTGACCTCACCCCTTGGGTCCACCACACTTAAGTGAAGAAGGCTATTTTAGATTGGACAGTTACACCAAATCCTGATGATCCTCTGAAGCTAACCATCTCCAGAAGACCGCCAGACGACTGGACAAGTGGATGGGAGGGACGCCCGCGGGCAGCGTCCCCAACGTAGAGACTTTTTTTCCCCAGCAAAGTCTGAGGCACCGCCAGGACTTTTGATATTGGGGCCAGAACTCTTTAATATAGTCACTCCGTATGTCAGGCCTCTGCAAGGGTGGATATATATATTCCTGTGGGTATATGTTAATATATGTAGAGGGAGAAGCCCCTTTCGGATACAGTATGTTGGGAAGAAATCATGAGAGTATTAAGCATCCACAAGGACAGGTGGGAAAATTGGTTAAGATAATAGGCTCCTCCTCAGAGAGGTGGGACACAACCTCCCAAGAAGCAAGGCAGCTGATAGAGCACGAGTATCAGTGGGCCCTTCAGCAATAAAATAGATATGTCCCAGATAATAATGTCAGCATTTCAGCCACCGTTGATCACATGGAAACAATGATAGCCAGGAACCCGCTGAAAACTACAGGAGGTGATCTATGGGGTTGGTTATATTCTTGGCTGCCTCATGGCAGTTGGCTCAGGCATATTGTGGTATTATTAGCAGGGCCGCTGTTAATCCTTCTGCTTCTTTGCCTCTGTATACCCTGCTTCGTGCAATGCTTACAAGGTGTGATGCAAAAAGAATCATGGCCCTTATTGCTCTTCCCCAGGATTATAAACCCGAGAGACCAGGACGAACCTAGGAGATAGGTTGTCCCAAAAGAAGAGGAGGGAATGAAGGGACAGGGAAGGTATTCCCTGTATTTTATATTTAAGTAAATTGCTCTGATAAATTGTTTTCTAAAGTAAATTGCTCTGCTCTGATAAATTGCTCTGTTAAAATTGCATACTATCCTGCTTTGCTGAATTGGGAAGAGGCCCACTTCCTCTTTCTGCCGGCTAGCAGACAGCGAGCAGCGGCTTTGCAGAAAGGCCAGCTTCCTCTTTCTGCTGGCTAGCAGGAAAGCCCACTTCCTCTTTTTTCTCTCAGCTAAGCAGAAACTGCAGTTGCTTTCTGCACATGCTCTCTGATGCAGTAACGCAAGAGAAGAACACACGAACAAGGGAAGGAGGGGCGCTTAGCTAGCCATATGCCATATTAGGGAGTAAGCTAAAACTTGCCAGCTGATTGGAGAAGGTTTTGGGGAAGCTTGGGGGAGGGAAGGGTGTTTTCAAGGTATAAGAAAGTTTGCAAATGTAAAATTGGGCGTAGCCAGTCTTTGGAGAGGACTCCACTGGCTGCCTCTGCGCAGATCTCAATAAATCTCTTTTCTCTGACCAAGAAGTCTCTGGAATTGTTTTTCCCCTCTGGCCACGGGGTTGGCGGACCGCCGGACCTCTGGGTAATTCCAAAGTAAGGCTTTTACTAGGACCAATCAGACTGCTGCATTTTGGATCCTATTCAACTCAGTACATAACAGCTTTCCCTTCAGGAGAGCTTCATTTACTTCTTTACTTCACTGAGTTTGAGCAACAAAGACTCAAAGGCAACTCCCTTCAAAAAGAGGGAGATTTTACACCCCAATATCTCTAAGTTTACAACCCTCACATGTTAGCTACCAGAGAATGACAATCTGTTAATTAGTCCTTTAGAAAACAATGCTGTGGGGAAAACCCAGTGTTAGCAATACACATTTAGCCATTTTCCATTTTAAAACTTCATTATGGCATATATATTTTCCATTTCTGTGTCAATTATACCAATATACTTAACAAGAAAGACCTCTCTGCTTCCTCTGTCTCCCCCTTCTGTGGCCTCAGAGATTTGCAAGGTACCAATGAAGGGTGAACTATGTGAGGGACACCCACAAGTTTACTACTACAACTCAACTGCTGGGAAGTGTGAGATATTCCCCTATGAGCACTGCGGGGGGGAGCGCTTTCAGTTTCGCACCAAACTGGAGTGCATGATGGTCTGTGGGAACTTAGGTAAGATTCATTCTCTCTTTCTCTCTCTGTGTGTGTGTGTATGTGTGGTGGGCAGGGGGCAGACTGTGGGGCTCCACAGGCGTCTATCTCAGCTGGGCTGCTGGCACCATCCTGTCCTGCGCATGGGCAAACTTAAGGATGGTGGATCTCCCCCTTATCACCAATGGAGGAGGTGGTCTGAGGAGCTTCAAGAGGAGCCAAGCTTGAAGCACATAGGATGGGGGTCATCTGGCTTGAAAGCAGTACATGTGAAAAGGAAACGGGGGCCCTAGTAGACCACAAGCTTAGCATGAGTCAAATGAGTGATGCAACAGCAAAGAAAGCTCATGCAATCCTAGGCTGCCTCACCAGAAGTCTAGTGTCCAGATCAAGGGAAGTCATAGTATTGCTCTAGGCTCATCTGGAGTTGTGTGTTGAGTTCTGGGCACCTCAGTTTCAGAAGGATATACACAAGCTGGAAGATGTGCAGAGGAAGGCGGCTAAGATGATCGAGGGTCTGCAAATCAATCCTCATGAGAAACAGTTGGGGGAGTTGGGAATGTTTAGCCTGGGAAAGAGGAGACTGAGAGTTCAGTTATTTAGTGATAGCAAATCCATGTATTAGTATTAGGTAGAAGGAATAACAATGCTGCCCCTTAAGAGAAGAGAGTGCCTTTCCCCCTTTTTAGACCTCAAGGCAGTTGGGAAATGTAGGCACAGCAATATTCTAGTTTCTATTGGCTCTGCCTCTCAGAGAGGGAAGAAGCTTCCCTTTCTCCTTTGCTTCAGTCTAGTGCCTGCATACCTAGAAAGAAGAGGGAACTCATTCATTCTTACATAACTCCATAGAGAACTTCATCCTATTGGAATGTGAGGAAGATTTCTACATGTGCCTCGATTCTCTTCAATAAATCTATGTATGAGAACTTTGTAGAGTTTTGTCTCCATTTTCTCTAAAAAAACTTAATCATAAATGACCAAGAGATATTATCAAAAGCTTTCTCCGCATCTAGAAAGACTAAAGCAGCCTGTTTTTCATTTCTTACTTCTAGATACTCAGTTAGATTAATTACCGTACATTTCTTATATTGCCTTTCATTTGTTGTCCTGGTATAAAACTGCCCTAGCCTCTGTGGACTGGCTCATTCAAAATCCTAAGTCTATTAGCCAAAATTGTAGCAAATAGTTTATAGTCACAGTTCAATAATGGAATAGGTCTGTAATTTTTTGTCTTTGTTAAGTCACAGGCTTGTTTAGGAATCAAAGTAATAAAACGTCCTTCCAAGAGGCTGGAACCACCCCAGTCACCAAAATATTGTTCATAGTATTCTTAAGTGGTTCTGTAAGTGCATCCTGAAATTTATTGTAATAAATTGTGGTAAGTCCATCTGGCCCCAATGTCTTGCCCATCTTCTTTATTGCCATCTGCAATTCTGATATTGATATTGGTACGTTCAAAATTTGCTGATATATTGCCCCATAACTCTTTCTCTTTTCTTCGCACAGGAATGGAAACTAAGGGGAAGTGAGTCACTCAGCATAAATGCATCGTTTGAGAAGATCCCAACCCCAGAAACAGATGCCAATGTGTTGCCATGCCCCCTGCTTCTATCATTGGGGAGGCTGCTGGAATTATCTATCCCCAAATAAAACCTGGGCTTTCTTGCATCTGCTGAGTCTGGTTCTCATGTTGCATGCCATCAGGTGTCAAGGGGAATCCTCACATCCGCTACTGCCTCAATGTGGGGAAAGCATTTCTCAAAGTCCCTGAGCTGCTGGGCTGGTGAGATGTGGGCCAGGAAGGGAAGAGGATATTTGTCAAGTGTGGGGGTCACATGGGATTGCTATGAGGAATTATGAAAAATGCAGCAAGCCGTTGTGTCAGTGATGAAAGCATTGCTTGACTGGGCTTGAGTCATTGACAATAATTTCTGATCAAATCCCACAAGCCTCTGCATCTCTGCCCATTTTCTCTACTGCCCATTTTCTCTGCCTGACAGGCACATATAAGCATTCTAAAACACAGACCAGTTGCTTCACCAGGCATCCTCAGTACATAAGATAAGGAGGTAGCTTTGATGTAGCTTTTGTTAATCTTTAGGTAGATCTTTTTTTTATTATTTCTATGGAGTTTATTCAGGAAAAGCATGTTTTTTTTGTAAGAAAAGGCATGCGTAATATTGAACATGACCCTCTTGGGAGAAATGCAGTCACTGAACCCAAGACAGCAACACCCTCAATCCAATAAAATCAAATGGCATGATCTTTTGATTTATGCTAGGTGACCAAAAAAATCAGAGGCTTCGCTAAGAGTCTTATTTTGCTAATTGCCCCAGACCTGGGAACCATGCACTGTGTGGTGAAGGAGGAGGAAGAGATGGTGGTTCCGTCTCCATTCTTTTTTTAAAAAATTATATTTTTATTGGTTTACAAATACAAAAAAAGAAAACAAAGTTGTACATTCAAACTTCTTAATTACCTCTTAATTCCATTTTTTTGACTTCCCTCAGTTTGTCTGAACTTCCTTCATGTTATAACTTTTAACACAATCCTACTTATTGTTATTTATTCTGGTAGCTTCAATTTCATTGTTTATACTTATTATTAGATTTTCACATCACAGAGCTTCCTTAAAACTTACAAACGTAATCTGGTTATCACTTAGTTTTTGCAAATATTGAATAAACTTCTCCCAATCTTCTGCAAATCTTTGATCTCGTCGATTCCGAATCCTTCTTGTCATTCTGTCCAATTCCGCATAGTCCATCATTTTGGCTCTCCAATCTTCTATCGTAGAGAGCTCCTCTTGTTTCCATTTCTAGGTAGATCTTAAGGGCCAGGAAGAGAGTTCACAAGAAGATAGTAAATACTATCTTTCCTTGCCGTCCTTCCTTTCCTGTTTACTGTCTGTTTATGCATTTAGCAAAACCCGGAGGTTTATGACCTCCAGGGTTTGCTAAATGCATTCCTCCTTGATTCCTCTTTATTTAGCCTAAAATATGTGTGCATGCTCAAAGTTGTTCTTAGTAGCTAAAAGAATTTCTCTGATCTAACTTTGTACCCATGTGGTAATTTTTTGCAATGCTCAGAGGAAATCTGATTGGCAGAAAAATACTTTATTATTACTATTATTTTAAAACTTATGCAAAATTGTGCAAAATGCAGCGTCATTAAACAGGATCTAATGACATAGTCCGCATACGATTAGAGGAGATCACTGTTATACAAATACAGACATGATATCTACCCGGACACTGAGGTCCAGCACCGACGACCTTCTGGCGGTTCCCTCGCTGTGAGAAGCCAAGTTACAGGGAACCAGGCAGAGGGCCTTCTCGGTGGTGGCACCCGCCCTGTGGAATGCCCTCCCACCAGATGTCAAAGAGAAGAACAACTACCAGACTTTTAGAAGACATCTGAAGGCAGCCCTGTTTAGGGAAGCTTTTAATGTTTAACAGACCACTGTATTTTAATACTTTGTTGGAAGCCATCCAGAGTGGCTGGGGAAACCCAGGCAGATGGGCGGGGTATAAATATAACTTATTATTATTGTTATTATTGCTATTTTCAAAGCAAAATGGATAAACCACAGTTATGTGAGTGCATGGAAAGTAGCAACTAAAACCATATTTGCCATAAAAATAATGGTTAGGGAACACAAGGTTACAAAACAAGGAGCCTTTTATACCAAAGGAGAGTATGCACCCAAAGTCATTGTATCTCCCTGCTAGGCAATCCCATTGCCCCCAGGGGGAAACAACGAGAATTCCTGGACATCCCATGAAGCTGAATGCTGGAAGACTTAGGACAGATGAAATGAAGTCCTTCTTCATGAAGCACATTGGACTCTTGCAGACTTAACTTGTCCTTCTGCTTTTCCCCAGGGAGAACTTGCTCTTTAGCTGTGAATCAGAGCAAACGTCAACCAGGTTGTCCTGGTGCTTCTCTAGAACAGAGAGAGAATGTGCTTGAGCCATCAAACTAGGACTTGGCATTTGAGAATCAGAGAGGTCTTTGTACGTGTGCTTTTTCTGTGTAATCTGCTAGTTCAAGAACTACTAGTCCCAGAGTTCTTTGTGCAGATGCAGGTGGGAAAAACCACACAGAACTGATGGCGAGGCAAGCCCAGCAAAGGGTATTGTTCTCAGCTATGATTATAGGATTTACAACAGAATATAGGAGAGTTAATGGAGCCAGCTAGTTTTCTGCTGCTTCTATGATCCTGAGAATAATCTCTACTTCACAAGTATCCTGCAGAATGTACTGAAATATTTCCTTGTGAAATATTGCGTCTCAAACAATCACCACCCCAAAACAACTTTTGGAAAAGATTATGAACTTTCTCCTGATCCATTTCATTCTCTCTCTCTCTCTCTCTCTCTCTCTCTCTCTCTCTCACACACACACACACACACACACACAAAACAACAACAACACTGGCCCCTTGGAACAGAAGCATACAGTTCATTGCATCAAGGTTTCATTTTTCTTTCAATGCACATCTGATTTGGTCTAAGATGGCACCAAACATTGCATGTTCATAGCCAATCAGGGATGAAGTACGATAATGCCAGGAAGCCAATTCAAAGTGAGATGAATGCCTCCGCTGTCACCCTCAGGAAGTGCTTGACAAATGGCTCCAGAGTATTACGGCACAGACATATTCCACCCGTGCTCATGCATCTCATCTTTAGTGCCCTTGGAGATTGCATGCAATATTTCTTCTGCACTGCATCACAGTTCAAACGTGCCACAATGGACATGCACACTTCTGACTGCCAGCTCTGCATCATGGAGACAAAGTGTTCCATCTGCATGATAAGATCCCTATCAGTTGCACGTAACATCCTAGTGCCTTTGTGATTTTATCCATAAAACAATGCAAGTTCTAGAACAATGGGGGACACCTCAGGCCCTAGATATCTACACTTGGAGCAGAAATGCTGCAGGCCTGTGGATTCTGGGTGGATTATTTTAATGGCCATTTTCGGCTCACTTTTTTAATCCAGCTCATGCAGAATTCTGCTCTGGAACCTCTCCACTAAGCCACTTTTAGAGTCAGTCATCACAGGCTCCCTAAAACCTGCTATTTGAAATGGACACAAAATTCAACCTGCTGAAATATCACAGTTTCATTTCCTTATTTTTGCCATAAACATGCATACACATTTAGACATGCATAGATGTGTATAGATACCGAGCAGAGAAATTAGAATTATAGAATTGTAGAGTTCAAAGGGACCCCAAGGGTACTCTAATTAGGAATCACGGCTGAAGAATCCCTGACAGGTGACCATCCAACCTCTGCTTTGAAAATCTCCAGAGGAAGAGGACTTCTATGTACCAGACACCAGATAAATAAAGATAAGTGTGGATCTCTCTAGTGACAGAGGTCACAGAACTCTGCCCTCTGAGGGGGTCTTTTCTGGCTTGCTCCAGCTAAAATGAGCTTGTGACATCCTCATCATGGAAAGCGCAGGGCCCTTTGAGACCAACAACATGAGGCTCTCCCAGTATGTGATCAAGGACAAGAGGTCCAGGCAACTCTTGAGAAATATTGAGCCCATTGGTTGATTCTCCTTCACTGGAGGTTTTTAAGCAGAGATTGGGTGACCATCTGTCATGGATGCTTTAGCTGAGATTCCTGCATTGCAGGGGGTTGGACTAGATGACCCTCGAGATCCCTTCCAACCCTATGATATGCCAGCCAATCCCACTTTAGAGATGCCCCAGAACTGGATTTCCACTACGCAGCCACCCCAAGGCTTCGTGGAGAAAGAAGTCATTCCACAGAGCCTTTTGCCAGTTCCTGGCTGTGCCCCTGCCTGGGAACTGAGGACACCATAAATCTGCCAAACAGCCTCCTCCATCCCCATCAGACCAAACTTTTCCCTGGGCAGCAGCTGCTGCCAAATCCCTGCCCTGCCCTTCTCCCTCTCTGGAACATTTCAGCCTCTCTCCCGATCCCCTCCCTGAAGCTCCATTGTTCAGGGCTGGGCTGGGCTTCCTGCATGAAGCCACCTGCCGTCCTGGTGAGGTCAGAGTATAATAAGGTGCTTCTGCCTGAGCCGTGGAGAGAACTCACTCCTGGATTCACCATGCACCATCCTTCCAGCCTCTTCCTCCTGGCGGGGACCCTTCTGCTCTTGCACCAGCTCCCTCTTGCACCTGCCAAGCTCATTGTGGGTGAGTGGCGCCTCCCCTTTCCCTTCAGCGCTCTCTTCTCTTTAAACCGGCCCTTCCAAGTGTCCCCCAATGCTCAGGGGTGACCCTGTTAAACTGCCTTCTCTCTCCTCATCATTAGCCTGGCCTTTTCTCCCGACACGTTTTTGATTTTACCAACCAGCTATGTTAATAAGTCCATTTTTATCCTTTGTTGCAGTGCCCCTAAAAGGCATGGGGCTCATAGGTCAGTGCCTACTCTGCCTATTTGGTCATCTGGCACAGCTTTCCTTGGATTGTGGCCACCAGCCTTCCTTCCCCTTTTGCAGCAGGGGGAAAAAGAAAGGTTAATGTTATGCTAGTCTGCATCACCAGAGGTCTGGTGTCCAGATGAAGGGAAGGAAAAGTACCACCCTTTTCTGCCTTGGTTGGACCCCCACCTACAGCACTGTGCCCAGTTCTGGGTGCCACAATTTAAGAAGGAAGTGGACAAGCTGGAACATGTGCAACTGAGATGATAAAGGGTCTGCAAACCAAGTTGAGGGAGCTGGGTATGATTAGCCTGGAGAAGAGGAGACTGACAGGTGATCCCAGAGCAACCTTCAAATATCTGAAGGGATGCCAGATGGAAGATGGAGCAGGCTTCAGAGGGCAGGATCCGAACCAATGGTGACAAGAAAGGAGATTCCTAAACATTAAGAAGAACTTTCTGAGAGTAAGAGATGTTTGACAGCGGGACTGACAACCTCAAAGGTGGTGGGCTTCAAATTTTGCCTGGTCAAAAATGAGCCACACAAATAACTCTGGGTGTTCACTGGCCTTAGGAGCACAGGAAGCTGCTCTGCCTGTCAGTCCATGGAATCATAAAATTGTAGAGTTGGAAGGGACCTCAAGGGACCTCTAGTCCACCCCCTGCAATGCAGGAATCTCAGCTAAAACAGCCATGACAGATGGCCATCCAACCTCTGCTTAATAACCTCCTCCCAAGGGAGACCATACCACTGTCAAACAGCTCTTACTCTCAGCAAGTTCTTCCTGATGTTTCGTCAGAATCTCCTTTCTACACCACCCTGAGTGGCCAGTGCCTTTCTAGGGTGTCAGGCAGCTAATTGTCCAATATTTCATTGAGACATGTTGTTGCATTGTGAAATATCCAGAAGTCTCTGGTGACAGCAAACCAACTACAATTCTGGTGGCATTTGAGTCTGTTGAGGTGGCCAAGTGAAAAGGGAGGCAGGGCCTGATCCTGCACCTCCAACCCTGAAGGACAAAAGGGGGCTTCAGTGGGCGACACAGGCTGCGCAACTCTTTAAAGCGCAACTTAAAGTACCCACACTCCTGTGCTTCTGACCTTCCTCCAAGAACCTCATGCCTGTGTCTCCCTGCAGCTTCATCTGGGGGCTTGATCCTCACTGGGACAAAATGCCACCAAAGCCTGTTTTGAATGGCAGATAGGGTGGTGCTACCTGCTGGGCTTTTGTGGTAAGACAGGAGAAATACTTTCAGCCCAATCTGAGAATCATAGAATTGTAGAGTTGGAAGGAATCCCAAGGGGCTTCCAGTCACAGCTGTCAACTTTTCCCTTTTCTTGCGAGGAATCCTATTCAGAATAAGGGAATTTCCCTTTAAAAAAGAGAAATGTTGGCAGCTATGCTTCCAGTCCATCTCCCTGCAGCGCAGGAATCACAGCTAAATAATTCCTGACCAGTGACCATCCAACCCCTTTTTGAAAACCTCCCCCCAAAAAGCCTTCTTAGAAAGTCCAGTCCACCGCTCAACAGTTATTACTGTCAGAACTTTTTCCCTAACGTTTAGCCAGACCCTCCTTTCTTGTCTTCTGAATCCATGGATTCAGGTCCTCCCCTCTGCAGCAGGAGAAAGCAAGCTGTGCTTCTGGGGCTGCCTTCAGAGGACTTTGCAAGTCTATTGCTAGCGTTGCTCCTCCAACATCAGAAGTTCTGGGCTCTAAATTCTGTACATTGTTTTCAATTCTGTTGCATCTCTTCTCATCCCGCAGATATCTGCAGACTTCCTCCTCAGAGAGGCAACTGTCTGGCCCTGTTCATTCGCTGGTACTACAACCCGAGGGTCGGGAGGTGCCTGGTTTTTGTTTATGGGGGCTGCTTAGGGAATGCCAACAACTTCCACAGTCGCAGCGCCTGTGAACGCCGGTGCATGCGCCCAGGTAAGACCCCGAGACAAACGCTCAGGTGGAGGTGGAGGGAGGAGCCAAAGATTTTCAGCCAAAATCATTGGAATAAGTGGAGCTGTGAGAAGAAGAGAAGAGGTCCTCGTGCAGATCAGGAACTGGTAAAGAAACAGGAAGCAGAGAGCAGGAATATTTGGAGGGATGTAGAAAGTGGGGTCCCCTAGGATTGGCGTTGGGACCTGAACTTGCTGACGTGTTCATAAATGGCCTAGAGTTAGCGGGGAGCAGTGAGTTTGCTGATGGTACTTTCAGAGTTAAGAAGCGATTGTGAAGAGCTCCAGAAGAACCTCTCCAAACTGAGTGAATGGGAGGTAAAATGGCAAATGCAATTCAGTGTGTAAACAAGAGTCAAGTGATTCACATTTAAGACCACTCCAAAATTGCAGTTGCACATAGATGTTCCAAATAACCCAGTTAAGATCTTGACTCATTGGGCAGCAGCTACAAAAATGGCAGATTCCATCCTATGGAACACTAGGAAATGAACTGGAAATAAATTTTTAAATATCATGATGCTGTTCATTGTGGCTCCTGTCCAATGACAGAGGTGTTTACTTGCAAGTAAAGAAAGTAAGCTTGCAGCACAGCAGTCAAACAATACAAACTCAGCAGCTAGGAAAAAGCAGAAAGAGCAGAGGAAATGCAAGAATAAACCCAAGAGGTTTCTCCTCCTCCCCACCAAGCTTTAAGCAGAGATGGAGAAGGCTCAGCTACTCATGAGAAATCCCTGTGAGCCTTCCTGACCTGGAGGCAAGCTCTTTCCCAAGGGGGCAGGGGAGTCTCCTTCCTATTCTCTATGTGTCACCCCTCCCTGAGAGGAAGCCCTTCTTACATTTTGGAAATTAAAGACTCAGGAACGCCAGGAAGGTCAACAGCAAGGTCACTCAGTGCTGGCTGCAAAAGTCTCTGGCCCAGAGAGAGAGACAATGGCCACACACTGCATGGGGTGGAAAGAAAATGATGGCAGGGAAAGTCACTGAAGCCAACAAGTGCTCTGAGACATTTTGGGTTACTTATCGTAAATCAGCCCACATAGTTTGCTTGTTTGGAAGCGCTTGCAATTTCCCAGGAGGTCATACCAGCGAAGGAGTCAGCCTGCCCCATGTTCTCTTCCAGCAACAACTCTTCCAGTCAAGCCTGGCACGTGTCCTGCTCGGGTTGAAGGTGAGGTGATGTGTGGCCAGTTCTGCTCCACGGATGCCAGCTGCCCAGGGAACGAGCGCTGCTGCCGGACCATCTGTGGGCAACAGTGCCGGCTCCCTTCCGAAGGTAAGGGCAAAGGGAGGTTGCAGTTCTGGTTTCAGGGACCCTCAGACAGGAGATGCCAGGAGAGAAGAAGACCAGCACCCAACTCATTTCTGCCCCAAAGGCGCCCTTGGCAACCCATCTCCATGGACCCTCTCATCTTGTGCCAGGGATGGGGAAAGTGTGGCCTTTAGGATGTTCCTGTACTCTAGCTCCCGGCATCCTCTGCAGCCAGCATGGCCAATGGTCAGGGATGGGGGAAGGGGAGTCTAAAAACATCTGGAGGGTTAGAGTTGTCCCCCACATCCCTGCCTTATGCAGTTCTTTGTACTCCCAAAGTGACACTCCTTCATTGTCTCCTGAGACAGACAGATGTCGGCCAACAAATACCCAGTTCCTAATGTCTGAAATTTCACATGTAGGCTCTGAACTGGCAGTGATAGACCAGATTTTGACGTTTTCATCCCCAAAAAAGTTTTGGAGTTTCTCCTGAAATGAGGCTGCATTTTAATGTTGTATTTTAATCTTGTTTTTAAGTTGTATTTTAATCAATTGTTTTTATACCTGGTGTTAGCTGCCCTGAGTCCAGTCTTGGCTGGGGAGGGTCAGGTATAAATAAAATTTATTATTATTTTTATTAAATAAGGATTAGGCAAATTTAAGGAGGAGAGGGCTATTGATGGCTACTAGCCCTGATGGCTATTCTCTGCCTCTGCGGCTGGAGGCAGAAATATTTCTGAATCCTAGTTGCTAGAAACCACAAGAGGGGAGAGGGCTCTTGTGCTTGAGCCCTGCTTGCAGGCTGGCCCAGCAGCTTCCTCTTGTATGTTGTTCATGTCATCGTGGCACATCAGTCTCATACGATCTGCCCAAAGGTTCTCCGTGTCCTTTGCAGAACTCCTTCTGCCCTCCCACCTGTTGCTCCCTCTTCCTCCCCAGCCATCCCCGGATACTGCCCAAGGACGCAACGCCGGCTGGACCGCCCCTGCTTGACCAGCTGCTCAACCGACTTGGACTGTGGCTTCGGTCTCCACATCCCAAGGAGGAAGTGCTGCAGATACGGATGCCACCAGCTGTGTGTAAAGGCTGAGGAAGGTACGGCTTTTCCAGCAAGGACAAAGAACAGCTGGACGATGTGTGGGAACCCAATCAGAATGAAAGGAAAAAGTGGTTGGGTGCCACTCCCTGACTCCCCACTCCCATGGGTGCCAATGGGGACTGGGGGAGGGTATCATTCAGTTTGCATTTAAAGGCAAAACAACCTAATTCACACTTGCTGAACTAGGACGCCAACCAAAATGCTGTTGAAGTTCACAATTGTCTGGATTTTGTGATGCAACTCTGCAACAGAAAATTCCTTACCGAAAGGAGAAGGGTGCAAAACAGTACAGTGGTACCTCTAGTTGAGGATGTGATCCGTTCCGGGGTGCTGTTTGCACCCCAAAAAGTCCACAACTAGAGCGGCACTTCTGTGCAAGTGTGGAGCGCGATAGAGTGGTTTTGCTCATGTGCGAAGCATGCAGAATGCTTCTGAGCATGCACAAAGCGTACAGAGTGCTTCTGCGTGTGCGGTGTGGCAAAGCCCGTTAGTATACACTTCCGGGTTTGCTGCGTTCGCAACGTGAAAATTCACAACGTGAAGGAAACGCAAGAAGAGGTATGACTGTAGTAGAAATAATGTACAAAACTACACTGTATCAGAGGGAATTTTGTGCAAACATTGGCAGCATTGCATACTCCAGTTTTCATGAACTCATGTGCAAACTGATAGGGAAATGGAGAGAATGTTCAGTAAAGGAGAAATACGTTTGGAAAATAGAAAGCCCACACTGACAGATTGCTCCATCCTTCAGTATCAAGATGTGTTACGGTTAAGGGCAGGGAAGAAACGAGATTCAGCTCACACTTAAAACCAAGCCTCTTTCCTTCATGCTTTCCAAAACAATATGCAAACCGAAACACAACCATCCTTCAAAATTCACACAGCTCCGAATTTTGCAATACAGTTCTCCAACCAAGGAATGTGAACAAAAATGCATATGACAGGGTAAAGTGTGCATTAAAAAGGCATATGTTTGTGAAAACAACATACAGAAATGTGTTGTATTAAGGAAAATATTCTTTGCAAAAGCATGCATATTAAGCATTCCAGGCCTGAGATGTGTGTGAGAGAGGGGGGACAACATTTCCCACATCCTGATTTCAGAACCCTTATTCTTGCAAAAATGCTAGGTCCTGTGTTTGCAGCTCTGAAAGCCCATTGAGATCATCAGGAGGAAGAGAGCCTGTCCTGGCAGCTGGTGGGAGGAAGGAGCAGAGCCTGTTACGGAGAGACTCAGACTCTCCATCGGGCTTCCTCAGCAAAAGTATGGCTGGTTGTAGAGCCTCCTTGGTCAGGGGCAGTGTGCTTCTGCATACCAGCTGCTGGAAACGGAGGGCTGTTGCCCTCAGGCTCTGCTTGTGAGCTTCTCCAATGGGGCATCTGGTTGGGCACCATGAGAACAGGAAGCTGGACTAGATGGGCTCTTGGCCTGATCCTACCACAGAGTTCCTCCTATGTTCTTGACTAGGCTCATGTCTCACTGGGCACCAACAAAGCTTCTCCTTGTAGAATCATGCAACTGTAGAGTTGGACAGCCATCTAGTCCACCACCCCCCCTGTGATTCAGGAAGCACAGCTAAGCTACCGTATTTTTCGCTCCATAAGACGCACCTTTTTCCTCCTAAAAAGTAAGGAGAAATGTCTGTGCGTCTTTTGGAACAAATGTGTGGTTGATCGCTGGCTCCCTTTCCGGCTCCTTGCCCAGGCCTCCATTGTTGAATGTTCTGTAGATGGAGGCTGTTTGTTCCCCCAGCGACATGTGACTGGCTGATTAGATTATCTGTCTGGAAACTGTAGAAACGGCTCCCTTTCCTTTCCTAAAGAAGCTGCAGAACTGTGAGTTGAACCCCATAAAAACAGGATTTTTTCCCTTTGCAAAGTAAGCTCAACAACTTTGAGCTGATTCTCAAAAAAATGGGGCTTTCCCCCTTTCCTCCTCTAAAAGCTAGGCACGTCTTATGTCAGGTGCGTCTTGTGGAGCGAAAAATACAGTAGTTCTTTTCTCCAACTCTTTTCTTCCAGAGCACCCTGGCGTGTGTCCCAAAAGGGAACTGGTGTACACCTTTGCGCCCTGCAATGATACCTGTAAAGATGACCGAGACTGCCCCCTCAAACAGAAGTGCTGCTTCACTGGGTGCAGCCTGGGCTGCCTGGACTCAGGTACTGGCAAAGCCACACCCCTTTCCTCACACCTTTTCCTCTTGGGGTACCCGGGCAGTAGCACAGAGCTAGTCAGCCTACACCCTAAACCTTCCCTTCTTCTTCCTACAGTCCGTAGTGACCGGTGCCAGTTGCCTCCTGATGGTGGACCGTGCTACGGCTACATGCCACGATACTACTACAGCCCGTCGCGGAAGAGGTGCCTGCGGTTCATCTACGGCGGCTGCAGGGGCAACAGCAACAGGTTCAAAACCAAGAAGGCATGCGAGAAGGCCTGCGGGAAAATCAGCCCAGGTACAGCGCATGCCTTTCATGCACTGCCAAAACCTCATTGAAAGGGAGTCACAGCCCACATGTCAGAGGAACACAATTGTGCTCAAAGAGGCTTCTTAAAAGGGCAGGTCCACATGATGCATTCTAAGCATCTCTTCAATGCACATTTAAAGCATGTGACTTCCCCCACAGAATCCTGGGAACTGTAGTTTGTTAAGAGGACTGGAAAAGATAGCTCTGTGAAGGAAAGCTGAAGTTCCCAGGATGCTCTGGGGGGAAGTCATGTGCATTGAGTTTGCTTTTAGGAATATTATTTATTTGTTTAGCCAAAGCCACTGCAAAACAAAATACATAAAACAGAATGAAATACATTAAACAGAACCGTGTAAACACTGCACAGCTAAAATATTTATTAAAATCAGGTGTTCTGTCAGATAAGGGTCTGCTCCCCTGAAGAATTTAACTTACCATTCCCACAAATTTTTGTCCTTAAAATTGCAGATCTAAGGGCAAAACGAGCCTCTTTTTCAGAGGTATTGGGGGGCCTGTCCTCCAATACAATCCGATACCCAATCAATGGCTCAACTATGAGATTTAAACCTTTGAACAATGTTGCTTTTCAGTCTTCATAGATTGAGCAAACCAGGAAGTTGTAGGGCAAATCTTCAGCCACATGATCAAACTCTCCATTCAGAAGGAATCTGGCGATATTGTCCTTCAACTACGGCAGTGTGCGTGGGGCTGGAAGTGTGGGGCTGTAAAGGCTTTCTCCATTTGACAATTTAGCCTGCATGACTTTCTCCCGCCCTTCTGTTCAGGTCCAGTTCCTGTTCTTGCGTGCGTACTTACTCTTTATTACTGCTGTTATTTATTACATTTTTATACTGCCCTGTATCCGCAATTTCAAGGCAGCTCATAACATAAAACCACAATATAAAAACACAAAATAGATAATAAAAATAAAAGCAAGAACAACCCGACTCCCCAACACATTGTAAAAGGTCATAGGATGTCAATCAACCAAAGGCCTGGTTAAAGAGGAACGTTTTTGCCGGGTCCCTAAAGGTGTATAATGAAGGCGCCAGGCAAACTTCCCTGGGGGTAGCATTCCATAGATGGGGAGCCACTGCAGAGAAGGCCCCGTTCTCGTGTTGCCACCCTATGGACCTCTTGAGAAGGAGGCACACGAAGGAGGGCCTCAGAAGATGATCTCAGGGTCCGAGTAGGTTCATATGGGGAGAGGCAGCCTTTGGCCTCCCATTGATGTATGAGTTATTTCTATATGGTGCTAATGCTTTTGCTCTCTTGTTTTTTTATGGGCAGAGAGGGGTGTTTTATGTCGACTTTATATTGTGCATTCATTTGCTATACAATTGTGTGTGTGTGTGTGTGTGTGTGTGTGTATCCACCCCAGAGGTTTGCGAGCTGCCCAGTGAGACTGGTCCGTGTCGCGCTTACTCAGAATTCTTCTACTACAATTCAACTCTTTCCTCCTGCAAGAAGTTTGTTTATGGCGGTTGCAGAGGGAATGACAATCGGTTTTACACAAGACTGGAGTGCAAAATGGTCTGCGGAACTTCAAGTAAACCAGGTGAAAAACAAAGAGGATCTGTCCTTCAGGAATGGGACTGGCTTGGGAAACGGACAGCAGGCAGGGTCTCCATCATCTGCCCTGCTGGCCACGGACTCTTGTGTGCCAGTTCAAGGCGAGAGTCTCCTTCCTGCCCTTTAACTCCCTCTCTTTCCTTTCCACAGCAAACTCCACCACAACATCTGATTGAGTCATTCATTGACATAGACCCTTGTCTGCACGATTCTCCAGACTGACCCCTCAAAGTCCAAGGAAGAGACACCAACCTGGTACCCTGCCTTGGGGCCCTCGCCTCCGTCCCCCTCCACCTTCAGGGAGGCTGGTGGGGTCAACTCTGCTCTCCAAAAATAAAGACATGAGATGTTCAGCTGCATCCTCTGAATCTGGTTCTTGAGTTAACATAAAAGTCTGGCCGCTGGATCAGACCAAAGGCTTACATAAGAACATTACGTAAGAGCATAAGGTGAATTGGCTGGATCAGGCCAATGGCCCCTCTAGTCCAGCATCCTGTTCGCACAGTGGCCAACCAGATGCCCTAATGGGAAACCAGCAAGTAGGATTCAAGCACAAGAGCAATTCTCTTCCCTCCTGTGGTTTCCAGCAACTGTGATTCAGAAACATCCCTGCCTCTGATTATGGAGGGAGAGCACAGCTATTGGGGCAATAATAATAATAATAATAATTTATTTGTACCCTGCCCAACTGGCTGGGCTTCCCCAGCCACTCTTGGCTGCTTTCAACAAAGATTAAAAATACATTAAAATGTCACACATTAAAAGCTTCCCTAAAGAGGGCTGCCTTCAGATGTCTTCTGAATGTCAGGTAGTTGACATCTGGTGGGAGGGCGTTCCACAGGGCGGGTGCCACTACTGAGAAGGCCCTCTGCCTGCTTCCCTGTAACTTGGCTTCTCGCAGCGAGGGAACCGCCAGAAGGCCCTCAGTGCTGGACCTCAGTGTCTGTGCTGAATGATGGGGGTGGAGACGCTCCTTCAGGTATACTGGACTGAGGCCGTTTAGGGCTTTCAAGGTCAGCAGCAACACTTTGAATTGTGCTCGGAAATGTACTGGGAGCCAATGCAGATCTCTCAGGACCGGTGTTGTGGTCTCAGTGGCCGCTCCCCGTCCCCAGTCTAGCTGCTGCATTCTGGATTAGTTGTAATTTCCAGGTCACCTTCAAAGGTAGCCCCACGTAGAGCGCATTGCAGTAGTCCAAGTGGCTAGTAGCCATTGATAACCCTCCCCTCCTCCAGGAATTTATCCAATTCTATTTTAATGCCATCCAAGTTGGTCGCCATCGCTGCTTCCTGGGGGAGCAAGTTGCAGCTCTGTGCATTGATACCTCGCTAGTTTGCTCTGCATTTCACACTTCTCATATCCCTGCTAAATTGAGAGAATTTTTCCAAAACAAAATCACAAAATTTGAGGATGTGTCATTTCCGGCAGCTGTCCATTTTAGATTTTAGCAGGTTTTCCTGCTAAAAAGATCCCAAGCATCTCTTTCGCCCCCACCTGGTGCTGTCCTGGTGCGTGGAACTACAACTCCCATCAGCCCCCAGTCAGTGCTGTTGGAGGGGAGGAGCTGGGGGAAGTTGTAGTCCAAAAACCGGGGGGGGGGGGGGACAGGACTAGGCAGGACCAGCCGGAGACCTTTTGGCATTTGAGGCGAACCACAAAACAGCACCCAGCCATATAGGTGGGGTGGTATTATTATTATTATTATTACAATTTGATTTTGGTATGGAGCTTTACTGCATGTAGAATCATATTAGCGGGGGGGGCAGTGTTCTTTCAAGGCAGAATTTAGTTAGCTCAGTTAATCTGGTTTATACATCGTTCCACACAACCAAAGGCATTTCCCAAAGCAATTTACAAAAACAACAAAATACAAAATATAATATGCACTAAAACAGGAGTTCATTTTTAAAAACAGCAGCAACAACAAACAACCAAAACGGGATTAGAATTATCTATTATTTTATTTATTAAATTTGCATACCGCTGTTCAGTCAAAGATCACAGTTCACAACATAAAAAATACAAAATGAGAAGACAAAATACACAATAAAACAAAAGCGAACCAATAACCCCCCTCCCACAAGCACATTTAAAAGGCCATAGAATGTTAATCAGCCCAAGGCCAGGCTGAAGAAGAACATTTTTGCCTGATGCCTAAAGATATATCATGAAGATGCCAATGAAGATATTTAATGAGCCTCCCTGGGGAGAGCATTGCCCAAGTGGGAAGCCACCACAGAAAAAGCACTTTCTCGTGTTGTCGCCCTCCGGACATCTTGCAGAGGAGGCACACGGAGAAGGGCCTCCAGTGGGAATCGCAGGGTTAATATGGGGAGAGGCAGTCCTTGAGGTCTTGGGGTCCTGAGGCACTTAGGCTTTATAGGTCAAAAGGAGCACTTTGAATTGGTCCTGGAAACTAATTGGCAGCTGGTGCAGTCAGGCCAGGATCAGTTGTCAGATGCTGAGGGTGGTTGCTCGTGAGTCACCAGGCAGGACTCTGACCTGTCTTTTACAGGTTTTATTGGTGCAAACTACCGGTATTTACAGTGCACAGCCCCAAAGTTCATGTCTGTCTCAGTCACTTGAAGATTCCAGGAGTGGCCCCTTCCGGCTTTTCCCCCAACATAAGAACACCCCAAATCTCTGCCTCCCCTCCTTACGTTGCACCCCTCTGCACAAGCAAGGCAATGGAAGCGGCATGTGTGCCTCCTGGCCAGCCGGGCTAGATGAGGCGTTTGGGCTCTCCACAGCATCTTTGAGCCTTTCCTCCACCCACTTCCCCCTCTGCTCCATTGGAGGTGTGGCTTTCCCTACTGCCAGATGAGGAGCTGCTTCTCAGAAGCACCGGAGACTCTCTGTAGCCTCCTGCCTCCCTCCCCCATTCTGATGGCAGTCCCCTGACATCAGTGTAATACAGACATACCTTGGAAGTCAAATGGAATCTGTTCCAGAAGTCCATTTGACTTCTGAAAAGTTCAGAAACCAAGGTGCGGCTTCCGCTTGGTTTCCGATTACGCAGATGCACCGGAAACAATAGCAGAAGCCGCACCGGATGTTCGGCTTCCGGAAAAACTTCGAAAACCTGAACACTCAATTCTGGTTTTCAGTCGTTCGGCAGCTGGAACTTTCGACTCCCAAGGTGTTGGGGAACCAGATACGACTGTATGCTCAAACTGCCTTGACCCAGTGCGCAACCTTGCCACCAAATTTTGCACCAGCTGAAGTTTCCGAACCATATTGAGGCAGCTGGGTAAGACCAACTCCACCCAACTCAGTCCCCCACATTCCAGTGATACAGACCAGCTCAACCTCCTCATCTACATGGATCATGGATGAGGGAGGCCTTACTCTGAGCCAATTTAGCACTCGGCATTCAGCAGCTGCTTGGAACGCAGGTGGTGCTGTGGGTTAAACCACAGAGCCTAGGACTTGCTGATCAGAAGGTTGGCGGTTCAAATCCCCGTGAAGGGGTGAGCTCCCGTTGCTCGGTCCCTGCTCCTGCCAACCTAGCAGTTCGAAAGCACACCAGCACAAGTAGATAAATAGGTACCGCTCTGGCGGGAAAGTAAACGGCGTTTCCATGCGCTGCTCTGGTTCGCCAGAAGGGGCTTAGTCATGCTGGCCACATGACCTGGAAGCTGTACGTTGACTCCTTCGGCCAGTAAAGCGAGATGAGCGCCGCAACCCCAAAGCTGGCCACGGCTGGACCTAATGGTCAGGGGTCCCTTTATTCAGCAGCCGCACCTGACAGGATAATTGGCTGATATGACAACTGCAATTCCCCAGGTTAAGGTGAGCAGGTTCCAGAGGTCAAGCTTTTCCTTTTTTAAAAAAATAATATTTATTACTTTTCCAACAATTTAAACACTACAAAACAAAATGAACAATACAATACAATACAAAAACACTACATAACATAACATAAAAACACTACATGACACTAACACATTAAACTAACGAAACAAAATAAAAACAGTTTAAAACACACCAAACAATTTCAATATCTTATCTTTCATTCACTTATTTCAGCGACCTCCTCACACCTCCCTTTTCGTATTCCACTTCTGTTAATTGTTTCAGCAATTCCTTTCCATCTTCCTCTGTTTTCTATCCTATAATTATCTTAACATATTCTAACCTTATTTTTTCCTTTAATACTCTAATAATCTATTTATACTTAATTCCTTATAACATTTCTACTAAAGCCATATAACTTCATTTCCACATTTTTCTAACCTTCATTAATTTTACAGTATTTTTGTAAATAGTCTTTGAACTTTTTCCAATCTTCTTCCACCGACTCTTCTCCCTGGTCTCGGATTCTGCCAGTCATTTCCGCCAGTTCCATATAGTCCATCACCTTCATCTGCCATTCTTCCCGGGTGGGTAGATCTTGTGTCTTCCAATACTTCGCGATATGTATTCTTGCTGCTGTTGTTGCATACATAAAAAAAGTTCTATCCTTCTTTGGCACCAATTGGCCGACCATGCCCAGGAGAAAGGCCTCTGGTTTCTTCAGAAAGGTATATTTAAATACCTTTTTCATTTCATTGTAGATCATCTCCCAGAAGGTCTTGATCCTTGGGCATGTCCACCAAAGGTGAAAGAATGTACCTTCAGTCTCATTACATTTCCAACATTTATTATTGGGCAAATGGTAAATTTTTGCAAGCTTGACTGGTGTCATGTACCACCTATAAATCATTTTCATTAAATTTTCTCTTAGGGCATTACATGCCGTGAATTTCATACCAGTGGTCCATAACTGTTCCCAGTCAGCCATCATTATGTTATGTCCAACGTCTTGTGCCCATTTGATCATAACTGAGTGTTCCATTTCAACAGCAAGTTATTCTTGACAAATTCTAAATTTTTTAATTTAGCAATTCTGTTTCCAATTTTGATTTATCCACCTGGAAGCCAACTTTTTTGTCCAAATTGTATGCCTCCATTATTTGGTAATAATGGAGTCAATCTCGCACTTTGTTTTTCAATTTTTCAAAACTCTGCAGTTTTATTCTGTCTCCATCTTGTTCCAAAATTTCCCAATATTTTGGCCATTTGGCCTCCATACTGAGTTTTTTCTGTGCCTTCGCTTCCATTGGTGACAACCATCTTGGGGTTTTCTTTTCTAACAAATCCTTATATCTTATCCAAACATTAAACAATGCTTTTCTAACAATATGATTTTTGAACGCTTTATGTGCTTTTACCTTATCATACTACAGATATGCATGCCAGCCTAATGCATTATTGAAGCCTTCTAAATCCAGCACGTCAGTGTTTTCAAGAAGCAACCATTCTCTCAGCCAGCAAAAAGCAGCTGATTCATAATAAAGTTTAAGGTCTGGCAGGGCAAATCCACCTCTTTCTTTAGCATCAGTTAATATCTTAAATTTTATTCGAGGCTTCTTGCCCTGCCAAACAAATCTGGAAATATCTTTCTGCCACTTCTTGAAACAGTCCATCTCATCCAAAATTTGCAATGTTTGAAACAAAAAGAACATCCTTGGCAACACATTCATTTTTATCACAGCAATTCGGCCTAACAATGATAACTTCAAATTTGTCCATATTTCTAAATCCTTTTTCACTTCGATCCATCATTTTTCATAATTATCCTTAAATAAATTCACATTTTTGGCAGTCATGTTAACCCCTAAATATTTCACTTTCTTAACCAATGTTAGTCCTGTCTCCTCCTGAAACTTATCTCTCTCATTCACAGTTAAGTTTTTCTCTAAAACTTTGGTTTTCATCTTGTTCAACTTAAAACCTGCTACCTGTCCAAATTCTTGAATCAAAAAGAAGTATAGCAAAAGCAATACACAACGGAAGTTCCCAGCAGACTGTGCTGGAAATAAATAGACGTGTGATATACAACAATCCACACATCTGTTCTAAAGGTGGAATGGAACTATAGCCTATCAGCCGGGAGGCGCTGCATCCAGCCTCCGTCTCTTCCCTGGCTCCCTCCAGAACTTGGCACCCTGGCACCCAGTGCCACTAGCCTCTATGGGTAAGACGGCCCTGCCTTTGAGGAACTTATTAAGAAAGGAGAGGATCCCCAGAAGCCTTTTTATTGAGTATAGTGGGTAGAGAGATGCCGAGACAAGATAAAAAAAATTCTTATATGCAACTGAAGGACATCCTTTATGACCTCCTTATCTGATGAGATCCTTGGAGCAATAGAGACGCTTGAAAGGGTTAAAATGACAGCAGTAACAGAATCGTTTATTTTGTCATGACAAAAATGGTACAGACATGCGTTTGCCCGATGTCTGCCCCCGAATTCTGAGCAAGCCAGCTTTTTATACATTTGCAGAATACAATACCACCTGATTTCTTGTAAACCACCTGATTTCTGGGAAATCGAAAGTTATAGTTCCTATTACCATGTAAGGTCTTGGCCTCCCTCCTCCCTGCCATCTCCCACATCACCACGGCCATGTGCCTTCCTGAGTTTCCTTATCTCTTTACAACCTTGAATAATAAACATTTGAGCCTGTTCCATCAATGCCAGCCTTGTTCTCCTGACGGACCTCTCCTTTCTCAGAAAGGCCTTTGAGGGGGTTTCTTATGGTCCTACACAACAACTGTGACCAGAATTTTGTTAGCCCAAAGATGGAAACAACAGGAGTTACCAACAAAAGAAGAGTGGCAGGTGAAGTTGATGGACTTTGCAGAACTGGCGAAACCAATGGGAAGAATCCAGAACCAGCGAGACCAAGCATTCCCAAAGGACTGGAACAAATTTATATTATATTTGAAAGACAACCGTAAGCAATCAACATCATTAGCAGGGTTATCTGAAGTTCTGTAAGATGAAATTGTTACCTATGCAGGTTGAGTAATAGAATATTTTAGGTAATGATATAACAAGGGTAGGAAACAATGAAAAATGTAAAGATGTGAAGATTAATTTTGCAAACCACCAGATGGGAGGGAGGGAAGTCATTAGGCTCAGTGGAGCCAAAGGATGAAGTAAGAGGGTACGATGCTATGTAAAGTGATTATATGTAAAACCAATAAAAATCATTTATAGAGAAAGAAAGAAAGAAAGAAAGAAAGAAAGAAAGAAAGAAAGAAAGAAAGAAAGAAAGAAGAGTGTTATGTGCTGAGCTGATTCCTAGAACAATAGGATCCAGAATGCAGCAGACTGATTGGTCCACAGGAGCCACCCAATCCAGCTCCAGGTGAATCAGCGACCTGATTGGCCTGCAGGAACAGCCAATCAGGCTTCTGGAGGAGGTGAATCCGCAACCTGATTGGCCTGCAGGAGCAGCCCGGAATTGGGGGGTTTGCCCTGCCGGACTTAAAACTGTACTATGAATCAGCGGCTTTTTGCTGGCTGAAAAATTGGCTGCTTCTTGAAAATACAGACATTTTGGACTTGGAAGGGTTTAATAATAGATTTGGCTGGCATGCATATATATGGTACGACAAGGTCAAGATCCACCAAGGTTTCAAAAATCATATTGTTAGAAAAGCCCTATATAATGTATGGATTAGATATAAAGACTTGTTGGAAAACAAAACACCCAGGTGGTTGTCACCGATGGAAGCTAAGGAAGTGAAAAAATTAAACATGGAATCTAAATGGCCGAAATATTGGGAAATTATAGAGTATGAGGAGGGAAAAGTTAAATTGCAAAGTTATGAGAAATTGAAGTCCAAAGTAAGAGATTGGCTCCATTATTACCAGATAAATGAAGTTTTTAAACAGGACAGGAAAATTGGCTTTCAGGTGGAAAGGTCGAAATTAGAAACAGAGCTCTTGGAACCCAGTACTAAGAATCTGTCAAGAATGTATAACTTGCTGTTGAAATGGAATACACAGGATGAGATGGTTAAATCAGCTATGATTAAATGGGCACAGGACATTGGACATGACATTATGTTTGCAGACTGGGAACAGTTATGGACCACCGGTATAAAGTTTACGGCATGTAATGCCTTAAGAGAGAATATTATGAAAATGATTTATAGGTGGTACATGACCCCAGTCAAGCTTGCAAAAATTTACCATTTGCCCAATAACAAATGCTGGAAATGTAATGAAACTGAAGGTACTTTTTATCACCTTTGGTGGACATGCCCAAAGATTAAGGCTTTCTGGGAAAGGATCTATAATGAAATGAAAAAGGTGCTTAAATGCACTTTTGTGAAGAAACCAGAGGCCTTTCTCTTGGGCATGGTAGGCCAATTGGTGTCAAAGAAAGATAGGATGTTTTTTATGTATGCGACAACAGCAGCAAGAGTACTTTTAGCAAAGTACTGGAAGACACAAGAACTACCCACACTGGAAGAATGGCAGACGAAGGTGATCGACTACATGGGACTGGCTGAGATGACCGGCAGAATCCGAGACCAAGGGAAAGAGACGGTGGAAGAAGACTGGAAGAAATTTAAAGTTTACCTTAAGAACTGTTGTAAAATTAATGAGTGCTAAAATGTTTTGAGTAATGCAAAATAGAATTGCAGCGATAAACAATTGGACATGGGAAAAAGGATTTAAAGGAAGTGCCATAAGTAAATAAAATTAGAGGTTGCTGGAAAAATTTAAAACAAGGATGCAGAAAAAGGAGGTATGGGGAAGTCGTTGAAGGAAGGTTTAAGGAAAAGAAGGTTAAGAAATTATACATGTTTATATGTGTGTTTGTTTTTGTATTGTCTTGTATTGTTATTTAATATGTGTTGGAAAATTAATAAAAATTTATTTAAAAAAAAAAAAAAGGAGCAGCCCGGAATTAGCCAATCACACGCGGCCCATTGTGTAAATAATGTATATATAGCTAGATGTTTTGGGGAAAGTTTCATTCATTGCTACTATGAGCTGAATAAAGAGCATGAAATTCACATCCGACTCAGAGTATATTTCAGAGAGGATACCTGCAGAGTTCCTCCTGCAGGCAGATTTCAGACCTGCTGCAGATAGACATGCGCAGGTCCAGCAGCCAGGTCTGTGTGACAGAGACTGAGTGTTCCCTGCTCACAATAAGATCCCTATCGGTTGCACATAACATCTAAGAACATCTTAATGCCTCTGTGATGCTATCAAAGGTATTGTGCAAGATCAAAGTCACTTGCGGTTCAGAACAATGCGGTTGGGGGGGGGAGAACTTGCAGGCCCTGGACAGTATCACAGTGGGAAATGTAGCATGCCAGGAAGACCTGCGAGTGAGAAAGAGCTCCTGTTCTCTAGCTCTGTGCTGTAAGGGAAACAGCAGCTGTCATAATCCATCCTGGTTTCCGATTTGATCCTGGAATTTGGTCCCAGGAACGAGCCGCCGCTTGTGCTGCCAGTGGTGCCGTGCTCTCACGGGGTCACTGCTGCCAAAAGACGTCCGAGCCAGAAGATTTGCACAGCACCAAAAGATGTGTGTCCCAATTGTAATTAGGGAAATGCTGGCGGGTGTGTGCTCATACGCATTTCTGCTTGTCTCTCAGTTTCCCCATGGCAAGAAACGCTCTTTAACACAGAATCGGAGCAAACTTCAGCCGGGTTTTTAACAGATTGCTGCTTGTTCTGATTCAGTACAGTGGTACCTCTGGTTGCGAATGGGATCCGTTCCAGAGCCCCGTTCATACCCTGAGCAGAACGCAACCTGCGTCTGTGTGTGCAAGGGTTGTGATTTGCCACTTCTGCGCATGCGCACGACGTCATTTGAGCATCTGTGCATGTGCAAGCGGCAAAACCCAGAAGTAACCCTTTCTGGTACTTCTGGGTTGCCGCGGGACGCAACCTGAAAACACTCAACCTGAAGCAAACGCAACACGAGGTATGACTGTACTACAGTTGTACCTTGGATGTCGAACAGAATTCATTCCGGAAGTCGTTCGACTTCCAAAATGTTTGGAAACCAAAGCGCGGCTTCCAACTGGCTGCAGGAAGCTACTGCAGCCAATCGGAAGCAGCGGAAGACCCATCGGACGTTCGGCTTACGAAAAGGGTTTGCAAACTGGAACAGTCACTTCCAGGTTTGCGGCGTTCGGGAGCCAAAATGTTTGAGAAGTAAGCTGTTTGAAAACCAAGGCATGACTGTGAAGAGCAGGTTCTCCCAGGGAAGACAGTGTGGCAAATGGAAAACCACTCAGCCCCACACTTTCTTGGCATGGAACAAGCAGAAATGTAGAAATGTAAAAAGGTAAAGGTAAAGGGACCCCTGACCATTAGGTCCAGTCGTGGCCGACTCTGGGGTTGCGGCGCTCATCTCACTTTATTGGCTGAGGGAGCTGGCGTACAGCTTCCGGGTCATGTGGCCAGCATGACTAAGCCGCTTCTGGCGAACCAGAGCAGCGCACGGAAACACCATTTACCTTCCTGCTGGAGCGGTACCTATTTATCTACTTGCACTTTGACGTGCTTTCGAACTGCTAGGTTGGCAGGAGCAGGGACCGAGCAACGGGAGCTCACCCCGTCGCGGGGATTTAAACCGCCGACCTTCTGATCAGCAACCCACAGTGTCACCCACATCCACAGCACCACCCATGTCCCGTCCCAGTTAAATTATGGAACTCCCCCCGCAAGAAGCAGGGATGGTTTCCAGTCTGGATGACTTTGAAAGAGGATTGGATAAAGGATTAGAGGAAGAGCAATGCTTCTGAATCCCAGTTGCTGGAAACCACCAGAAGGGGAGAGTGTGACTCCTATGTTTGGGTCCTGCTTGGGTTTCTCACAAGCATCTGTGAGAGCAGGATGCTAGGCTAGAAAGGCCATTGGGCCTGATCCAGCAGGCTCTCCTTGTGTCCTCATGTCCTCAAACTCTCAGGCAATGTATGGCAGATGAAACTGATTGACTGTATGGGATTGGCAGAAATGACTGGCAGAATCCGTGACCAGGGAGAAGAGTCGGCAGAAGAAGATTGGAAAAAATTTAAGGACTACTTACAGAAATATTGTAAAATTAAGGAATGTTGAATGATGCTGGATTGAAATTGAGTGGTTTCTAGCTGTAATGGTATAAAGGAATATGAAAAAATGGTTGGATAGAAAACAAGGTGTTATTATAAGCTGTAATGCTTTAAGTTAAGGATTTGCTGAACAAATAATTTGAAATGGAATACAAGAAGGGGAGGTATGAGGAGGTCAGAGAAATATGTTATTGAAAATTACGTATTATGAACTATATGTCTTTTTAATTTTTTTGTTTATTTTTTGTTTGCATAAAAAATTGAAAACTTTAATAAATATCTTTTAAAAAAACAACTCTCAGGCAATGTAGCTTCAGGTGCTCATGAGAGTCAGGGACACAGGCAGAAACAAGATCAGGACCTGCTCCAGCCAAGACCGTCTCCTCCCCATGCACCATGCAAGGCCAGTGGTGCAGCTATATCATTCCAATAATAATAATAATAATAATAATAATAATAATAATAATAATAATAATTTTTATTTATACCCCACCCTCCCCAGCCAAGACCGGGCTCAGGATGGCTAACACCAAACATAAAAACAATTGATTAGAATACAGCTTAAAAACAAAATTAAAATACAACATTAAAACATTAAAATGCAGCCTCATTTCAGTGGAAATCCATCAAAAACTTTTGGGGGGATAAAAACGTCAAGTCTTCACCAAGGCCAACTATCCAGACTGGTCCTACATGGGCCAGAAAAAAGCCAGGGAAGTCCCCAAATAGGAGTTCCATCACAGGAGGAAAAAGGAAAAAAGAAAGAGGGGAAGGGGATCCAGTTGATTCCAAGCCAAAGGCCAGGTGGAACAACACTGTCTTACAGGCCCTGCGGAAAGAAATCAGATCCTTCAGGGCCCTGGTCTCATGAGACAGAGCGTTCCACCAGGCCGGGGCCAGTGTTGAAAAGGCCCTGCCTCTGGTTGAGGCTAATCTGACTTCCTTAGGGCCCGGGACCACTAGGGTGTTGCTATTTATGGACCTTGAGGCTCTCCGTGGGGCAGACCGGGAGAGGCAAAGCAGCTTGGGTGCCTTGGCAGAAAGGCAGGATATAAATGAAACCATTGAAATAAATAAATAAAGGGTGGCAGCTGATGACCTTGAGATAGAAGTAGTGAAAGAGCCTCTCATTGGTCAGAGACAGTACAGTGTAGTGGTTAGAGTCAGACCTAGGAGACCAGCGTTCAGATCTCCCACTCATTGGCCAGGAAGCTCACTGGGTGTGACCTTGGCCAGTCACTGCCTCTCAGCCTACCCTACCTCTCAAGGTCTGGGTGTAAATAAATGAATAAACAAACAAACAAACCCATATACTGAAAGCACATTTCAGGCACATTTTCCCCACCCACCCCAAAGAATCCTGGGAACTGTAGTTTGTTAAAGGTGCTGGGAATTGTAGGTCTGCAAGGGGAAAGCTACTGTTCCAAGGTTCCTTGCTTTCAACGTATGCTGTGGGTGTGTTTGTAGCCAATCGTTGGTGTTCTGCTAAGCCTGAGGCTTCTTTGGGTTTCACTTCAGTGGGTGAAATCCACCAATCATACTGCTGCATTGTTCTAGGACCAATCAGACTGCTGCATTCTGAATCCTATTGTTCTAGGACCAATCAGACTGCTGCATTCTGAATCCTATTGTTCTAGGACCAATCAGACTGCTGCATTTTGGATCCTATTGTTCTAGGACCAATCATACTGCTGCATTTTGGATCCTATTCAACTCAGTACATAAAAGTGGGGAATGATTCTCAGAGCAGGGAACAGAAGTGGGGTCCCCAAGTCAGTTCCCTGCCTGCCTTCTTGGGGTGCCGCCCTGTTGCATTTGCAAATCAGGCATCAGAAGAGTCCTGCTGGACCCATTCAGCCCCTCGGGATCTCGCTTCCTCTTGCCCAACCAGATGCTTCTCAGGAGTCACATGCTTTTCTCCTTTTGTTCACCAGAATTGTGTCTGCTCCTTATTAATCTATTGTTTCCTTAGAACAAAGTGTGGACATTATTTCCAAGAACTGGGTCAGGACTTTCTCCATGGAAAGGTGGAGGCTCAGAAATGAACGGAATGATCCTTTGTCTGGGAAGAGAAAGCCGACGACAAGAGTTCCTTCTGTTTTTTCCAAGGTGGCTTTGCATTTCCAAAAAGGAGTTTTTGTCTTACGTCTTTGATACTTATCGCTTAGTTCAGGGGTCAGCAAACGTTTTCAGCAGGGGGCTGGTCCACTGTCCTTCAGACATTGTGGGGGGCCGGACTATATTTTGCAGGGGTGGGGGGATGAATGAATTCCTATGCCCCACGAATAACCAAGAGATGCATTTTAAATAAAAGGGCACATTCCACACGCTCATTCCCGGACCATCTGCGGGCCAGATTTAGAAGGCGACTGGGCTGGATCCGGCCCCCGGGCCTTAGTTTGCTACCCATGGCTTAGTTCATCATTGTCAGCATCATTGTTCATTAATCCACTTTAGCCCAAAGAACTCAAAAATCAGGCGACAGTGATGGCCACGAACCTGGATGACTTTAAAAGAGGATTAGACCAATTCATGGAGGAGAATAAGGCTTTTGATGGCTCAACTCTGCTTTCAAAGTCAGAAGCAGCAATGCTTCTGAATACCAGTTGCAAGAGACAACTGGATGGCAGAAGACTCTTGGCTCAAATCCTGCCTACTGGTTTCCCATTGGGGGCTCTGCCGTTCATGTGAAATGGGTGCAAGTGTGATCTAGCAATGGCCCAAATCAAACTGTTACGTACTGAGTTGAATAGGATCCAGAATGCAGCAGTCTGATTGGTCCTAGAACTGGCGACAAGGGTGGGATCCCGCTGAGCTGACTGCCACACACAGCTCTGCAGCACCGTCACCTGCCGCACCGCTGCCTCGCACCGTGTATCCAGGCTTCAGCTCCGGGACACAAGGAACTCAGAATGGCAACCGACAGCAGCTTCTCACCATTAAACCCAGCATCTGGAGACTGGGAAGCGTACGCCTCCCATTTCACCTTCCTCCTAGAAGCCAAAGGGGTCACTGATGAAGAAGATGCCAAGAAGAGGGCGATATTCTTCAGCATCTGCGGAGAGGAGACTTTTGAAATCGCCCGGGCTCTCCTTGCACCTGAAGACGTCGCTACTGTTCCATACAAAACAATAATGGAACAGCTGAAGGGGCACTTTTCACCACACCCCTCAGTGGTGGCTCGTCGAAATGCCTTCTACGCAAAGCGGCAAGCCCCTGGGGAAACCATAACTGGGTTTGTGACCTCTCTCCGCCAAGCCGCCCGGTTCTGCAACTTCTCAGAGCTGGAGAACATGCTTCGTGACCGCCTCGTCGGTGGCCTGAAGGATGAGAAGCTGCAACGACGCCTCTACGCTAAGAAGGACCTAACGTTCCAGGTCGCTCTGGAGGAGGCCCTGGCAACGGAAGCTGCCAAGAGGTCGACGCAAGAGGCATGGCCGAGCCTGCCATCCCAACCGAGGGTCCACCACGAAGACCTCACCGACGACTCAGGATCTGACAGAGAGGAGGTGCACCGAGTACAGCAGCGCACTCAAGCAGCCCACATACCACAGCTGCCTCAACGAGAAGGAGGGAACTGCGCAAGCTGCGGGGAAAGTCACGAGAGGAGGACCTGCCGTTTCGCAACGCAGAGTGCAGGCAGTGCAGAAAATCGGGACACATCGCCCGGGTGTGTCGGGCTCGGCCCACCCGACGCCAGGCATCAGATGACCAATCCAAGAGCCCCAGGTCCCGGGGCCCAACGCACCAAGGCAACTCGATGGAGCTCACGGACTTCCAGGTATACCAGTTGCCCCACCCCAACGTAGAGAAAATTTATGTAGAGGTACAGATAGAGGGGGCCCCATGCTGCATGGAGCTTGACACAGGTTCAACTCTATCCATAATCTCGGCAAGGACCTTAAGGAAACTGTGTCCTACTGGGGGTCCCAAACTCAGGCCGGCCCCATTCACCCTCCGGGACTTCCAGAAACGTAAGGTCCCCACAATGGGCGTGGGGACCTTCAGGGTGCAATACCGAGGGCGAACGCGGCAACTGGACTTGCTTGTGGTCAAGGGCCCCTACATTAGCTTACTGGGATTGGCATGGTTTGGACCACTGGGGCTAGCCATCACTGGGGTGAACCACACTACCTTACAAGTGGACGTGGACGCCATATGCAAGGAATTTCCGGGGGTTTTCGATGTGAAATTGGGACAGTATACGGGCCCCCCCATTGCTCTACAGCTTGACCCCGCAGTACGACCGGTCAGGCTCAAGGCCCGCCGGGTCCCGTTCGCCCTGAAACCCCGTATAGACGAGGAATTGGACCGGCTCGTGGAGCAAGGAGTGCTGGAGCCGGTGCCTAATGCCCCCTGGGAAACCCCAATCGTCACACCCGTCAAGCCTAATGGTTCGGTCCGCATCTGCGCAGACTACAAATATACCATAAACAAGGCCCTCACGGCCCATGCATACCCAGTGCCAGTGGTCAGCCATGTCCTTGCCACCCTGGCTGGGTCGAAAATTTTTGGCAAGCTGGACTTGGCCCAAGCATATCAACAGCTGCCAGTAGATGAGACCACAGCAGAGGCACAGACGATTGTTATGCACAGAGGAGCGTTCAGGGTAAAGCGGCTGCAATTCGGTGTCAGTGTGGCACCAGGCATATTCCAGAATCTAATGGACTCGCTCCTTAAAGGGATTCCTGGCGTCACCCCCTTCTTCGATGATGTGTTGATTGCTGGGCCCACACCAGAGGAGTCCACCCGACTGGGGACAAGGTACGGGCCATTTGTGATGCCCCAGCGCCCAAGAGCAAGACTGAACTTCAGGCCTTCTTGGGACTATTGAACTTTTACCATTCCTTCCTTCCCCACAAGGCGGCGGTAGCAGACCCCCTACACAGACTCCTGGACAAGCGGGCCCCTTGGGTGTGGGGCCAGTGCCAGAGGCCGCATTCCAGGCAGTCAAGGACTTGCTTGTCTCAAACTCGGTCTTGGCACACTTCGACGAGAGGCTGCCGGTGGTGCTAGCATGCGACGCCTCACCCTATGGCATTGGCGCCGTCCTGGGACACCAACTCCCGGATGGAAGAGAGGTACCAGTAGCATACTTTTCCCAGACACTCAACTCAACCAAGCGGAACTACTCGCAAATAGACAAGGAGGGGCTGGCAATCGTGAAGGGAGTAAAAAAATTCCATGATTTCTTGTACGGGCGGCCCTTCACCGTGGTGACTGACCACAAGCCGTTGCTTGGCTTGTTTGCCCCCAAAAAGCAGACCCCCCAAGTGCTGTCTCCTCGCATCCTCAGGTGGTCAATTTTCCTTGCCAGCTACCAGTATGCACTGATTCACCGCCCAGGGAAGGCGATGGGCCATGCGAATGCCCTCAGCAGGCTACCACTACCGGAAACAGGCCCCGACCCAGCACCTGCACAAGAGGTTATGAGCCTGGAGCTGCTTCCTGACCGCCCCATTCAGGCACAAGAAGTTGCACACCATTCCAAGAAAGATAGGGTCATCTCCTGGGTCCTGGCCTGGGTGTGGAGGGGATGGCCCAGCAGCAGCCCTGGGCCAGAATTCGCTGGCTACACAACCCGCAAACATGAACTGTCGGCCCACAAGGGGTGCCTGTTATGGGGAAGCAGGGTCGTTGTTCCCCAGCCCCTCCGCAAAAGGGTCCTCACAGCCCTACACAAGACACACCCAGGGGTAGTAAGAATGAAGGCCCTGGCCAGGAGTTATGTGTGGTGGCCGGGGATCGACGGAGAGATAGAGGCCTGGGTCAAACACTGCCAGGCCTGCCAAGAATCCTGCCCAGATCCCCCAAGGGCCCCAGTCCAGTCCTGGGAGTCCGCCCGAGCACCATGGTCACGCCTGCATGTGGACTTCGCTGGCCCCTTTCAGGGGAAAACATTCTTCATAGTGGTGGACTCCTACACCAAATGGCTGGAAGTCGCACTGGTACCGTCCACTTCTACGTCCGCAGCCATCCAGGTACTACGCAGGCTGTTTGCAACCCACGGGCTCCCTGACACTCTCGTCTCAGACAACGGGACTGCATTTACGTCAGGAGAATTCCAAACCTTCACAGCACAGAACGCCATCCACCACATCCGTTCGGCGCCATTCCACCCTGCCACCAATGGCCAAGCAGAACGCATGGTGCGGACCACCAAGGACACCCTTCGCCACATGATGCAAGGGGATTGGGAGTACCACCTTGCCACATTCCTCCTAGCACAGCACAGCACCCCCAGCTTAACGACTGGCCGGAGCCCCGCTGAACTACTAATGGGTCGGCGCCTTGCAATCAGATTGGACCACCTTCACCCCGATAGAGCTCAGGATGAGGTAGTGGTGGTGGAAGGCAGGAACCCCCGGACCTTCGAGGCCCAGGACCCAGTGTACGCAAAGAATTTTGGGGCAGGCCCAGCATGGGTACCTGCCACAGTCACCAGGGTCACTGGCCCCGTGTCATACGAGGTGCTAACGGATGCGGGGCAATGCTGGTGCCGCCACTGCGACCAGATACGGCGACGATTCCTGGGAGAAAACCAGGAGGAGGAAAGGTCAGAGGAGTCCCAAGGGAACAGTGGGGCAGTGAGGCCCATAGAGCAGCAGGGGCAAGCAGGAGAGGCAGAATCAGTAAATACAGAGAGGACCTGCGAGGCCGAAAGGACACCGGAACCAGAACCACAACTGAGCGGGCCGGTTGCACCAGACCAAACAGCCCCATCACAGCCAGCATCCTTGGAACACGAGCCAGAACCTGAACCCCAGACCAGGGAACACCACAGGCCGCAACGCACACGTAGGCCGCCGGCATACCTCGAGGACTATGAATGCGACCTCCCGGGCAGGACTGCAACTTAGAGGGGAGGGGTGTTATGTACTGAGTTGAATAGGATCCAGAATGCAGCAGTCTGATTGGTCCTAGAACAATGCAGCAGTATGATTGGTTGGCAGGAACCACCCAATCATGCTCCAGATAAAGTGAATCCACAACCTGATTGGCTTACAGTAGAATTCCAGAATTAGCCAATCATGTGCAGTCCATTGTGTAAATAATGTATATAAAGCAGATACTTTGAGGGGACTTTCATTCATTCCTCCTCACCACTACGAGCTGAATAAAGAGCATGAAATCACTTTGCGACTCTGAGTATATTTCACAAACCAATCTCCCTTTCAGCTCACACTTTCCCCACCCATATGTGTCCGCCACCAAACCATATTGTGGAGTCCTCCTGGCCTTCTCTGTGGGGTCTGGATCCTCCAAACAGGGCGGGTCTACCCTTCTGGCCTGCCCTTTTTATCTCATGGGAAGATGGTGACCAGCCCTGCCTTCCCATCACCTTTGACAATTGTTCAGACAGAGTAGACCAGGACAGAGAAATGAAAGGACTCTTTCATGCAGCGCGTAGTTAACTAGGGAACTCACCCTCCCAGGAGGCAGAGATGCCACCAACCTAGATTGCTTTAAAAGAGGCTGGGACAAAGTGATGGAGGATGAGAGGGCTATTGATGGCTACTAGCCAAGAGGACTGTGCTTCTTAAAACCAGCTACTGGAAGAGTTCCTCTTCTGCTTGAATCCTGCTTGTGGGCTTCCCAGCAGAGGGACCTGGTTGCCCATGAATCCAGCAGATGTTCTTCTTATGTTCCTATGTTCTAACAAGCCCCATGGGGTTCATGTTGCTGAGAGCCTCCTGGGCAAGACCCCGGGTTTGGAAGAGGATATGACATCTTTGAGATTACTCCTTGGTAGAGCTGCCTTAAAGGTAAAGGGACCCCTGACCATTAGGTCCAGTCGCGGACGACTCTGGGGTTGCGGTGCTCATCTCGCTTTATTGGCCGAGGGAGCTGGTGTACAGCTTCCGGGTCATGTGGCCAGCAGGATTAAGCCACTTCTGGAGAACCAGAGCAGCGCATGGAAACACCGTTTACCTTCCCGCCGGAGCGGTACCTATTTATCTACTTGCACTTTGACGTGCTTTCGAACTGCTAGGTTGGCAGGAGCAGGGACTGAGCAACAGGAGCTCACCCTGTCGCGGGGATTTGAACCGCCGACCTTCTGATCGGCAAGTCCTAGGCTCTGTGGTTTAACCCACAGCACCACCCGCGTCCCACTAGAGCTGCCTTACTGATAAGAAAAATAAAAAGAAAGCAGAGAGCATTTCCCAACTCTGACAGCTACATATCTGGCCTGGAAGCTAGTTCCAGGACTGTGGAAGCAAGCTAGGGTTGCTCCATAGTGAGTGGGAAATGATCTCTGCACATGCTCAGACAGACTGTTCTTAATTTTAGTCTCTACATAGCTCTGAGCCTGGTTGGAAGTCTGGAATCTTCCCTCTGTGGTTCAGCATTCAGGAACTTTTGGAGTCCAGCTTTCAGAGGAAGGTGGAGCTCTCAGCCCTACATAGCGCAATATAAATAGAGGCGTTTAAAACATTATTTTGCAGGTGTAATCACAGGGACAGAGAGATCCTTTCGGAGAACCTACCTAGGGTTTCTGTCACCTCCAGTTTGACAATGAACAGGAAGGGTTCGGTGAGAAAATATATCAGAGAAGAAGGGGGATTCCAACTAAACACCAGGAAGAACTTTGTGAGCTATTCAACGGTGGGACAGACAACCTCAGAAGGCGGTTGGGAGATTTTCAGCAGAGGTTAGGTCATCCTCCAGGGATTTTTTAGCTGCGATTTCTAGATATCCCTTGGGGCTCTTTCCAACTCTACAATTCTCTGAGGTTTTGAGTTGGTGACCCTAAACATCGACGGGAATTCGCCGCAGGATCGGACAGCTTTGTGTCCAAAAAAAGGATGGAACTTGGTTCTCATTCCTCAAAAGCTTGTTTTGGCCAATTATCCAAAGCCATTGGGCCGATGTGCTGGGATGGATTGCATGAAGCACCTGCTGACCATTTTAAACGGCATTTTACCAGGGGTGGTTAAAACATCTGACATAGTTGCCATAGAGTACTTATATCAAGACGGTCACTCGGTATGGTCGCGTTTCTAGATCATAACCTGTTAAATTTTATTTTTAGAGCAAGAAATCTATTCAAAAGCAAAAGGATAGAGCTACTAAGAATTTTTTTCTATGAGGCTTTGCACTCTGGTGTTGTTTCTTCACCTTCCTGGAGTGTGGCACCATGCACGTCCAATGGCTCTCTTGGCAGGTGAAGCAGCTCAGGTGTACAGGTGTGTGAATCTGCAGCAACACAGCCTGCTCCTTCTTCCAGCAGGGGTGGGGCTGGCTCCGGCTGCTGTGCCTCTCTTTCCTCCTCCCCTCCCATCTTTCCGATGGGAGGTATAAAATAAACAGACGCTGGAGCCGGCCAAAGTGCCATGGAGATGATGAAGAAGAAGAAGACCCAGTGCACCTTCCTCCTCGTGGGCCTCTTAGCCTTCTGGGCCAGGGTGTCACCTGCCTCAGCTCAGGGAGGTGAGTGGACATGGAGCAAAACCCTGAAGCTGTGCTTGAAAACTAGGTGTGATATTGCCCTGGCAAGGACCTTTGCGCTTAATCTACAGGCTTCCAAAATGCAAATAGCAGTTGTTGCTGCTGCTGCTGCTGCTGCTGCTATTCTTGGGAAGGTGGGGGTGGGGAGCTGATCATGAACAGGAGTGTAGGAAGGGGCGTTAACCATCCCTGCCACCCGTAATCCAGCTGAAATCCCTCCTGTTAAGTTTGTCTCTCCGCTAAGACGCCTAGATTCTTTTCACAGGTACTACTGTTGCCTGAAGAACTTGGTATGGGCTGCTGTTGCTTTAACTGTGTTGAGGTCAAATCCTTGGAAATCTCTCCTTTCTCCACAGATTCAGTGTCATCGTCATCTGAGGAACACCCAGCACCTCCTCGTGTGCCTCTGCCAAGACCCCCTGGTATGTCCGCCACTTTCCCTATTGGGTCTGTGGGCAGGCTCCTTCGCTGCCGGTCAGTTGTCCTTCCCCCCCATCCCTGACTCCCATGCAGCGCCAGATGTCTTTCCGCTGACCCTGCTCCCCCTCCCTCTAGTGCTGCTTTTGCATTGGAAACTAAAACTCCCAAGGGTGCCACAATTGGGGCCTCTTTACAAGATGGCACCTGGTGTGCCAGTAGTACACGTGAGAAGGATCTAGGGGTCTCAGTAGATTAAGGGATGCCATAGTACCCTCCATTCTGCCTTGGCCAGACCACACCTGGAGGAATCCTGTGTCCCTGGCAGATGGCCATCCAACCTCTGCTTAAAAAATCTCCAAGGAAGGACAGGCCACTACCTTCCAAGGCTGTCTGCTCCACTGGGAACAAACAAGCTTGCTCCACCTTCCATGTGACAGCACTCGATATATTTGAAGGTGGCTCTCATATCTCCTCTCAGGGCTTATGCACACTTCCCCCCCCCACTCTTTCCAGACACCTGTCTACTTTTTAAAGCTCTGTGTCTGAGCATTTGGGGTTTTTAAAGCCGAATTATGGTGCTGGAGTAGACTCTTGAGAGTCCCATGGACTGCAAGAAGATCAAACCTCTCCATTCTGAAGGAAATCAGCCCTGAGTGCTCCCTGGAAGGACAGATCCTGAAGCTGACCCTCCAATACTTTGGCCACCTCAGGAGAAGAGGAGACTCCCTGGAAAAGACCCTGATGTTGGGAAAGATGGAGGGTGCAAGGAGAAGGGGACGACAGAGGATGAGATGGTTGGATAGTGTTCTCGAAGCTACAAACGTGCGTCTGACCAAACTGCGGGAGGCAGTGGAAGACAGGAGTGCCTGGCATGCTCTGGTCCAGGGGGTCACAAAGAGGCAGACACGACTAAATGACTAAACAACAACAACAACACCCTAGAACTTTCTGCCCCCAAACCTGTTCTTTAGTGCTCAATGGGAACAAACATCATTTTCCTGCAGATTGCTGTTTGCTAAAACAGAGCTTTAAAAAGTGGGTTTTCAAGGGGAAAGCTGCTGAGCAAAAGAAAAAAGGGTGCTCAGACATGCAGCTTTAAATCACAAACTGCCTGGAAGGAGGAGAGAGAGGGTTAGGCTCTTGTGCTGCTGGTCAGTTGCCCTCCCCCCATCCCTGCCTCCCATGCAGCGCCAGCCGTCTTTCCGCTGACGCTGTTCCTTTCTCTCCCAGCCATGAGATGCCCCACCAACTTGAAGGAGCAAGAGCTGGAGTGTGGCGCTCAGTGCACATCACACAGCAACTGCCCAGGAGAGCAGATGTGTTGCAGGTATGGCTGCCAGCGGAGGTGCGTGTTGCCCGTCAACGGTGAGTCTTCTCCCCTTATCCCTTCTCAGCTTGTAAATTGCTTCAGTATTTACATTTACGGAGAACTCATTAGGGGGAAAGTTTCCCTATGTTTCAGAGTTTTTGTCCGTGCACGTTAATAGCGTGGTGCCTGGACACCTTCTGGAAGTGGCCCTTGGGAATTCCAGTATTCAGGGGGAGCCTTCCCACCATCTTGTATTGTCACGAGCAACCCACCTAGACTCCAGGCACTTACACAGGTTCTGCTTCCTTGGAACAAAGGTCAGCGGAGAGTGTGGTGCCTTGAGGATATATGCTTCAATTTGCACCAGGAGTGCCATCTTGGCCCCGCAACCATGGGGCCCTGGGGCCCTGGGTACCGTGCACTGTGCATGGCCCTGGCATCAAAATTTGTGTTGGGATGTGTCCATGGAAACGGGGGCAATTGGCAGGCCCCCAGCTGGCTCCAGCCCACCGGCTGGCAGCCAGGCGAACTCTGGTCCGTGGAACAGCATCAAACTGCAACTCAGAGTTTCAGAAGCCTTTCAGAAGCTGAGCACGCAAGCCAGCAGAGATAACAAACCCTTCGCGACGGAAGGGCAGATAGAGGCATATGTAAAGCGTATTTACAAGCAGTTTATTCAGCATACATCAGGACAAAGGAAAAACATGTCTTCTCCCTTTCATGGCCAAGCAAGACAGAATAAGCAAAAGCTCTACACAAACGGAAATTCCCAGCAAGCTGTGCTGGAGTGTAAACAGACATGTGATACACAACAATCATGCCTGTTCCTTTCAAGGTGGAACGGAATATTCTAACAATTTGTGGGTGCCCAACCTCTTCATGGGGAACTGTGTGGGTGCTCAGGCACCCAGGGCCCCAGGGAGTCGGCACCTATGATTTGCACAGGTATGCAACCTGAGGGTGGAGGAGTCACAGCATGAACACACTTCCAGGAGGTCTTCCTTCATCACATCTTTGGATCCAGCACAGAGCAATCAGCTCTCTCTGTCTCCAGATTCCAGGAATGGGGGGGAGGGTGCATTCCCTTCTGGGCAGCCTTCCAGGGGCCACATGCCAGGGGTGGGTGGGGCCAGAGGCAAAGGTGGGCAGTGTAGGCAATGTTTACCTCTTGCACAGTTCCCTTTTCTACAGGCCCTTGCAGGGACGTTGTCAGAGGTCAAGGACGGATGCCTGTCCTGCCACAAAATGATGTATGTGAAGCAGGTGCAGGGAAGGGAGTTTCCTGGAGAGGGTCCAAAGGGCCAGATAGAGAGGTCTGGAGGGCCACATTTATGATGGTGACTGTGCTATTTGCTCCTTCTTTTCCACTTCTCATTTGAAAATAGTCCTCTGTAGGCGGCAGCAGATGGTGGGAAGAAAAATGGGGAGTGCTGCATTTCTTCAGAAAGAGGACAGACTATTATTGTTATTGTTATTGTTGGAATTAGAATTAGAATTTATATACTGCCCTATACCGAGAGGTCTCAGGGTGGTTCACAGAACTAAAGGCCGCTGAATGAGAAGGTATTTGGCTCCTTGCCTTAGCTTTATTATTTGTCATGAAAATATACATCAAAGCAGTTTACAGCAATATAAAACCATACAGTGAAAACCACGAAAAATTAAAAACAGTCCTCAGTTAACCATTGTGGAAGGATGTATTCTTCATTGCCTAATCTGCTCCCTCTCCTTGCCCCTCAGTGAATCCCGGCTACTGCCCCAGCTCCAACCCCTTCCCCCCTACAATGTGCGCCATCAGGTGTGTCAACGACAAAAGGTGTGGCAAGGGGAAGAAATGCTGCCGCTGGGGCTGTTTATCCAGCTGCGTTGATGCAGAGCCAGGTAAGTGGGAGAAGGGATGGAAGGGTCCTCTGGAGGAATGGCATGACCGTCTCGAAAGAAACCTTTGGTGCGGCTGCATTTGGAATAGTGTGTACAGTTCTGGTCGCGTTACCTGAAAAAGGATAGAGTTGGGAAGAGTTCAGAAATGGCTAACTGCAATTATCATAGGGACAGAGCCGATCGACTCGCTGATGAAGAAAGCTTGCAGCATTTGGGGCTTTTTAGCTTGGAGAAAGGGACGGGGGTGGCGCTGTGGGTTAAACCACAGAGCCTAGGATTTGCTAATCGGAAGGTTGGCGGTTCAAATCCCCGTGACGGGGTGAGCTCCCGTTGCTCGGTCCCTGCTCCTGCCAACCTAGCAGTTCGAAAGCACGTCAAAGTGCAAGTAGATAAATAGGTGGCAAGGTAAACGGCGTTTCCGTGCACTGTTCTGGTTCGCCAGAAGTGGCTTAGTCCTGCTGGCCACATGACCTGGAAGCTGTATGCCGGCTCCCTCGGCCAGTAAAGCGAGATGAGCCCCAGAGTCAGCCACGACTGGACCTAATGGTCAGGGGTCCCTTTACCTTTACCTTTAGCTTTGAGAAAACGTAAGAGGTGGCACAGAACTGAAGTTTTATATACCGTATTTTTCACCCAATAAGACGCACTTTTTCCCCTCCAAAAATGAAGGGGAAATGTGTGTGCGTCTTATGGGGCAAATGCAGGCTCCTTGGCTTCAGCGAAAGCAACGCGAAGCCTCCGAAGCCTGCGCTCCGGAGACTTTGCGTTGCTTCTGCTGAAGCCAGGAGAGTCTGCTCTTTGAGGCTGGCGGTGGGGAAAGCAGCGCTCCCCCCATCGCCCGCCCCAGAGGATGGGGGGCAGCAGGAAGGCACGCAACGCCTTCCCGCTACTCTCCAAACCGGCTTTGAGGCTGGCGGTGGGGAAAGCAGCGCTTCCCCCATCGCCAGCCCCAGAGGATGGGGGGCAGCGGGGAGGCGCGCAACACCTTGCCGCTACCCTCCAACCCGGCTTCGAGGCTGGCGGTGGAGAAAGCAGCGCTTCCCCCATCGCCAGTCCCAGAGGATGGGGGGCAGCAGGAAGGCGCGCGACGCTTTGCCGCTACTCTCCAACCCTCCTGTGGGCTTTTGCGGGAGATGAGGGAATTCCCCCACCTCCCGCAAAAGCAGGCAAAAGCCACACGCTCTTTAAAGGGGCTCCGCGGCTTCTGCTGGCTTTTCTATGAGGGGGGGAATTCCCCCACCTCCTAGAAAAGCCCGCAGGAGCTGCGCACCCTTTAAAGAGCGCACCGCTCTTGGGGGCTGTTCCTCGAGGAGGGAGAAGGGACTGACTGGCTGTTTCAGTCCCTTCTCCCTCCTGGTCGAAAAGCCCACAGGAGTCACGCTGGGCTCCTGTGGGCTTTTGTGGGAGGTGGGGGAATTCCGCCACCTCCCACAAAAGCAGGGAGAAGGTCTTGGAGTAGCGCACAGGCTGCGTGCAGCCTGTCCACTGCTCCCAGAGCTGCGGGGGGGGGGGGGGGAATCATATTTTTTTACTTGATTTCCCCCCCTGAAAACTAGGTGCGTCCTATGGGCCGGTGCGTCCTATAGGGCGAAAAATGCGGTAATTAAGTATGGCATGGAGTGAGTAAATAGAGAAAAGTTTTCCTCCATTGTAGGAATAACAGAGACGACAGGAGGTTGAATGCAGGTGAGCTGTGCAGAAGCACGCTGGCAAGCATGCTCCAAGCAAGCTGCCGGCTAGCTCTGCCAAGGCTCCTTTTATTAGCCGAAGTCAACAATTGGAAACAGTCGTGAAACCACCCTGAACTTAATGTACCGTATTTTTCGCTCTATAACACGCACCTGACCATAAAACGCGCATGGTTTTTAGAGGAGGAAAACAAGAAAAAAAATATTCTAAACAAAACAGTGGATGTATGTTTTTTGTGGTTCATGCAGGGATGCTGCTAATAATGCAGGAGAGGGGTTTAAGGGGAGAAGGAACACGCGTGGGGTGTGTGGAGAAGGATGCTGCTAATAATGCAGAAGAGGGGTATAAGGGAAAAAGGCTCCTCTCCTCTCCCGCTTTGCTCCTTTAAAACAAGCAGGTTCTGCTTCTCTCCCTCCTCCCTGGCTCAGCTCACTGAAAAGCTTTGCTGCTATTTAGCGAGCTGAGTGGTGAGGAGAGAGGGACAGAGAGCACGGTTGATTTAAAGGAGCCAACCAGACAGGAGCCGCTTACACCTGCGTAAGTGGCTCCTCTCCCGCTTTGCTGTTTCAAAGCGAGCCACGGAGGAGGAAAGGAAGGGGAACCATGGATCCTCTGCTCACGACTGCAGCAGATCCCCCCGCCATCTGTAGGCATTCGTTCCATAACACGCACAGACATTTCCCCTTACTTTCTAGGAGAAAAAAAGTGAGTGTTATGGAGCAAAAAATACGGTATTTCTATCTAAGCACATTTCCAGCGTTAGCAAATACACGTGTCAGCAGGTGTTTCCCTCAAATGTTCCCCCCGATACTTGATTACGTCTGCGTCCCCCGTCATGCTCCAGCCAAGTGGTATGTCTAGCAAACAAATTGTGAGAGGACAAAAGGTCAGGGGGAAAACCCTGGTTTCTAGCCAGGAAGGCAAAAGGTCAGGGAAAGCAGGCTCAACACTCCTTGACATACTGTTGCACGTCTGGTGCGAGGTTTGCCTTCGCAAAGCAGAGCGTTACCTCCACACTCCATCTCTCATGGCACTAAAACCCGTGGGCATCCAGGGAAGAGGGACGTCGTCAGAAGTTTCAGAACAGAGGGGAAAAGTCCTTCTTCATGCAGTGCAGAGTTAAACTGTGGAACTCCCTGCCACAGCAGGTGGGGATGGCCACCAACTGGATTAGGCAGATTCACGAAGGAGGAGAGAGCTATCAATGGCTGCTAGATAGGATGGCTCTGCTCTGCCCACCACAGCTGAAAACAGCAATGTTTCTGAATACCAGTTGCTAGAAATTGCAGGACGGAAGAGAGTTGCTCTTCCGCTCAGATTCTGCTTAAGTGTTTCCCATTAATCAAACAGAGCAGCTTGGGCAACCCACCCAGATGAGCGGGGCATTATTATTATTATTATTATTATTATTATTATTATTATTATTATTATTATTATTTGTACTGTTCCCAAAGCAAGGAAGGATTGGACTCTGATTAATAAAATACACACATGGCTTGACCAGCAAGACTCTGGGAAGAGTGCATATAATAATTCCTCTCCACCCCTTGGCCCAGGTTGTTTTATTCACAAAGGAACTTTTTACACAGTGTTCATAAGAACCAATCAGATTTCCTCTGAGCATTTCAAAATCCCCATGTGGGACAGAGTCAGATCAGAATAAATTATTTTAACTACAAAGAAACTATTTCCTACTTGACCATGCATATGTAAAGGTAAAGGGACCCCTGACCATTAGGTCCAGTCGTGCCCGACTCTGGGGTTGCAGCGCTCATCTCACTTTATTGGCTGAGGGAGCCAGCTTATAGCTTCCGGGTCACGTGGCCAGCATGACTAAGCCGCTTCTGGCGAACCAGAGCAGCACACGGAAACGCCGTTTACCTTCCCGCCAGAGCGGTGCCATTTATCTACTTTCACTTTGACGTGTTTTCGAACTGCTAGGTTGGCAGGAGCAGGGACTGAGCAACGGGAGCTCACCCTGTCGCGGGGATTCGAACCGCCGACCTTCTGATCAGCAAGTCCTAGGCTCTGTGGTTTAACCCACAGCGCCACCCGCGTATGTAGTTCAGAGTAAATAAAAGAGGAAGCGAAGGGGCATGCTTTTAGGGAAACCCGGAGGTCATAAACAGCAGTAAACAGTATTTACCTTCTCCTGTGAACTCTCTTCCTGAACTCACTTCCTGGCCCTAAGATTAACAAAACTAACAACAGCTACATCAAAGAAGCTACCTACTATCTTTATGACCCAGGATGCCTGATGAAGCAACTGGCCTGGGTTTTAGAATGCTTATAAGTGCCTGTCAGGTGTAGAGAAAGCAAATGGCAGAGATGCAGAGGCTTGTGGGATTCGATCAGAAACTATTGTCAATGAATCAAACCCAGTCAACGCAATGCTTTCATCGCGGACACAATGGCTTGCTCCATATTTCATAATTCCTCATAGCAATCCCACACTCTGGATAACTGCACTCCCATTATTATTATTGTTGTTGTTTTGTTGTTGTTATTTTACTGTGCGTTTTGGTTTGATGTGATTTTAATGACCAGCCCTTCTCTTCCCAGAAAATCCTGGGGTGTGCCCAAAGATAGATGCCCTGAGACGGTTTCCCTCTTGCCCTAACAAATGCGAGGACGACCGGGATTGTGACCACCAACAGAAATGCTGCTTCACAGGATGCGGCCGCGAGTGTGTCGGCCTTGAGAAAGGTACCGGGAAATGGACCAGCAGAGCTCTTGAGCTGGAGATGGTGATCTTTTCTGGGCTTTGCCTCTTAAAACCCATCTGCCTACCTGGCAGTTGCCAGACATTCCCCATGTTTCCTTTGCACCAAAGCACAAGTCACAGCTACTCTGCAGAGCAGGATCCCAAGCGATCCATACTCTGGAGTATAGCAGTTTCCACTGGGTCCTTATGAACCACCCTGAGACCTGCAGATATCAGGCAGTATACAAATTTAATTAATCACAACAACAATAATACAATAATAATTGGCATTGTCTTCAAGGCCCACTTTTGGCCGGAATGGGCCACACTCCCCAGTTCCCAGTGGGAAGCGCCAGAGGGCAGCTATTCCTTGCAGAGCTTGATCCACTGATGGGAACTGACTTCAAGCCTGCTTTTCGTCTGGGATCGACTCGGCTTGGGAGCTCTGATTGGAAGCTACTAAGCAGAATCTGCCCTGGTGGGGAACATTGCATCTGATGCCTAATTTAAGGGCTTGGGACCAGTTTACCTACAAGATTGCCTTACCCCAAACATGCCCACCTGACCACTTCAGTCGGTGGAACTGGCGCTGCTCCCTGATCTGCATTTACAAGAACTCGTGGCAGCAGCTACATTTGGAACTCCCTGCCTGTTGGTCTCAGGCAAGTGCCCTCACGGTACCTTTTCTGGCACCTGCAAAAGATGTTTCTTAGACAAATCTGCCCAGATGTTTAGAAGGTTGGTGCAAGTTTTAATCTGTTGTTAGCCTATTGTCCTTCAACTTTTTGAATGTCTCAAGTAGTTGTTGTTGATTTTTCAATAGTTATATCGTTTTCTCTTTTTTTGTAAACCACGCTGAGGTGTGTTTGTTCTTACAATCAAGCAGTGTATAAATTTTAAGGAATAAGTAAATCAATAAAAGGGGCCCAATCCAAGCCCCTCTGAGGACTGTTTCAGAACACATTTTAAGGCACCTTTACCTGCCCTACACCTAGCATTACCTACCTGTGGGGCAGGTGGGCTTGGCTTCTTAGGGGAAGGGAACAGCCTCACGAACCAAATTAGGATCCCTGCCAGTTCTGATGAAGCCACAGGGCTCCATTGTTCTGCCTGGACACTGAGGTCCAGCGCTGAGGGCCTTCTGGTGGTTCCCTCACTGCGAGAAGCCAAGTTACAGGGAACCAGGCAGAGGGCCTTCTCGGTGGTGGCCCCCGCCCTGTGGAACGCCCTCCCACCAGATGTCTAAGAGAAGAACAACTACCAGACTTTTAGAAGACATCTGAAGGCAGCCCTGTTTAGGGAAGCTATTAATGTTTGATGTATTATGGTATTTTAATATTTTGTTGGAAGCCACCCAGAGTGGCTGGGGAAGCCCAGCCATATGGGAGGGGTATAAATAATAAATTATTGTTATTATGATGATGATTATGCTTGGTTCATTCCTCTCTGAGGTCAAGATGGTTGTCTCCCGTTATTTCAACTTGCCCTGCTTACTCTTCCGTACCCTTCTGTTTTCCGGCAGATCTCTGCAACCTCCCCAGGGATCCTGGCTCCTGCAATTTGTCCTTGGACTATTTCTACTACCACGCCCACACCAAGAGGTGCAGGAGGTTCAAGTACAGCGGCTGCAAAGGGAACTCCAATCGCTTCTACACCAGGAAGGATTGCATGGACGTCTGTGGGGAAGTTGGTAGGTGAGATGTCGAGCTCTGTTGGACGGTTGGTTTGCAGATCGGGAACGGATGGATGGGTGAATTGTTAAGTATAATTGCTTAATTGTACACTGAAATGGAAAGTGACTCTGTAATGTGTCTGTATGTATACTGTGTAGCACGGCATGGAAAATTCCATTGACGCTATGTAGAGAGCCTAATGGCTAATGATTAAGTGAGACTGGTATTTAACGTAAATCACATGAAAATGATGCAATCGCCAGCCTATGCATATGTTAATCTGTAGGTCTCAGTTTTGGGTGTGCTACTCTTTGTTCTGAAGCCACTGAAGAGAAAGAACTTCTCTCACTCTAGGAAAACAGCCTCAGGCTAATGATGGAGGTTGTCTGCAAGAGAGGCAGAGCTTTGATTTCAGCTCTGGGTGGGAGATATTCATAATCTAAGATATTTTACCTGTTGGGATCAGCATAAGATATCATGCATCTATCTGAGTGTAACTTTATTGTTCTAAGTTTGTTTTGGAGTTAAGTTCTGAAGTAAAGCTTTTGAACCATATTTTTGGACTGGAGTATTTTTTATTTCAAGAAGAGTTTGCTTGTATTCATCCCATTTGCTTCCATATGCACAATATTAACAGCCTCAGCATGAATCAGTAATGAATGAATTATTTGGCAATGAATGAATCAGGAGAAGCGAATAATCTATCTGCACAAAATTCCCACGGAGGTCATGCAACGGTCTGGTTTACTGAGCATTCATTCTGATTGGAAAGAATCAGACCCACTGGCTGGTGACAACCATCACCTGGTTGCAAATTTTATGGAAAGTGGTCAAGAGAGTTGCGGGCAGAGCAAGAATTGCAAGTACTCTTAGATGAAACAGGTCATCTTGGCTCATCTCTGTCTGGGTTCAGGCCTAGTTATGGGGCTGAACTGGACCTGTTCAGCCTTCTTGGAAGAAGGACGGGGGAAGGAATGGGGTGGCCATCAAGGTGTTCCTTCATATCTCAGCAGCTTTTAATTCCATTGACCGTGGCATCTTTCTGAGCCGAATTAATGGGGTGGATATTGGAGGTCCTGGTTTACACTGGTTGCAATCCTATATCCAGGGTGAGTTTCAGAGAGTACCTGGGTTTCCAAGTCCACAAGGCCACATCGCTTTGCTGCTTGCACAAAGGGAAGGCGGGTTAGCGCCTTGCACTGAGGGATGTCAGAGATTTCCCATGAAATGGAAACAAAATAAAAAACGACCAGTTTCCTCCTTAGTCCTGCATCATGGAGAGGTGAAATGAAAGCCATCTTCACGTACCTGGAAGATGGAGCAAGCTTGTTTTCTGCTGCTCCAGATTGGAGGACCTGAACCAGCAGTGGAGCAAGCCAATCAGGCGCCTGGGGCAGCACACACGACCTGCGCACGGGGGCGAAGCCAGCCAGGGCAGGATGCTCCACTGGGCCTCCGAGGAGTCTGCCTGCCTCCTCCCACTCAGCCGCCCTACAGGTGAGGGGGAGGTGGCGGGCAGACCATTTGGGGCAGCAGGGAGCCTGTGCGTGCCCAAACCACCATGTCACTCCCAGGAGAGACGCGTGGCTCGGGCGCACTGCAGGCCCTGCGGTGAGTGCCGGCCAGCATTTTGTCACCCCCCTCAGTGGGGACACCTGGGGCGGACACCACCCACCGCACCCCCCTTCCTCCGCCCCTGACCTGAACCAATGGATTCAAGTTACAAGAAAGGAGATTCCAACCAAACATCCCGAAAGAATCCCTCAGAAGGTGGTGGACTCTTGAACATTGGAAGTTTCGAAGCAGAGGCTGGGTGGCCATCTGTCATGGATACTTTATTTATTTAACTTATTAATTTTATATACTGCCCTTCATCATAAGCTCTCTGGGCAGTTCATTTCAAAGCACAGTGGAGAAAGCAAGGGGAATAAGTTTAGCAGTTCCTAAGCCATCCTAAACTCATATTAGGCCAATCAAAATTCAACATATGTAATTGTTTGCAAGCTTTCAGGATCTTCAGAACTCTTTGTCAGTGCTAGAGGCCAAGCAGAGAAGGGGTTTTCGAAGCTATTTTTAAATTAATTGTGATGAGAACGGTGCATCCTTGGGTGGGAGAGATCTGGACCCCTTATTAGCAACCTCCAAATAGCACAAACAACTGTAGATGCTGGACTTCAGAAAACCATTCTCCAGCCAGTGATTTTAATTGAGATTCTTGCATTTTAGGGGGTTGGACTAGATGACCCTCAGGGTTCCTTTCCAGCTCTATGATTCTATGATCTCAGGAGCCACCTGCCCCACTTTCTCCCCTCCTGGATCTCACAAGGCCTCTTCTCACAAGCTGATACTCTTCCGCTCGCTGAAATTCCGGGTAGTGACATTGCCGTTCAGTCGTGAAGTCTCCTCCCCAGACCCCCACCCGCCCGCAGTTTCCCCTCCCCACTCTCTTGAACTGCCCTCCTCTGATGCCTCTTTGGTTTCTGGTGGCAGATATCTGTAGCCTCCCCATGGACCCAGGTCGGTGCGAAAGCTACCAGCCCATGTTCTACTACTCACCCAGCAACAGGACTTGTCAGATGTTCATTTATGGCGGCTGCGAAGGAAACGGCAACCGGTTCCCCACTCAAGAGCAGTGTCTTCGGACCTGCAGAAACCCAGGTGAGAGGCAGATGCAGGCAGATGGAAACGAGAGGGAGATGCAGGTACCGCTTCCTGTGGGAGGGAGCTAAACTGTAGAACTATGCACTGGGTGAAGAAGGACTTTCATTTATCTGCCCTGACTCTTCCAACATCTGGCTTCATTGCATGTCCACAAGTCCATACGAAGTGGGCTGCAAGTGTACTTGGACACGGAAACCGCAGGCTGCACACTCCCTTGTCACACAGGTTGAGGGCGAGGAAAGCCAAAAATTAATGCCTCCCCTCCAGCCTTCCTAGGGTGCTGGACTTTGGGAAGGAGACGCAGGCTCTGGCAGAGTCCTAGAGCCCTCCCTCTTCCTTCCCAAAGCTGCCTAAGCGCTTTGGGAAGAAGGAGGGGAGATGCCAGGATCCTGCCAGAGCCTCGTGCCTCCTTCCCAAAGCCCAGCACCTCACTTACCTGGCTTTGGGATGATGGTGCGAAGGCTGGGTGGCTGTCAAATGTTGCCAAAGGTCTCAAGCCACACATTGGACCTATTACATCACTTCTTTTCTCTAAACTGAAAAGTCCCAAATGCTGCAACTTTTCTTTAAAAAAAACATTTTTATTAACAATTTCAACATAACAAATTATCAAAACATATATTCATTATTTCCCCCCTTCCCCCCTCTAACCCTCCCCCCCTGGAGACTTCCCTCAGCTCCTCTCTCTGATTTCTCAGCACATATTATTCTCTGCATGTTATGAAATTATACATATCCTTACATAATCTGCAGGTATCTCCCCTGTTATCAACCAATAAATTTGTGTATGTGTATTCAAAACCTGCCAAGGAGTCCAATTCATTTTGTTGTCTTTTTAGTTAATTTGTAAAAAGCTCCCATTCTTCCTTAAAGGCACAGTTGTCCTTGTCCCTCAATTTGTAGGTCAATTTCGCCAGCTCTGCGTAACTCATCAGTTTTTCTTGCCGCTGTTCTTTCGTTAGGATTTCCTCGTTCTTCCATCCTTGTGCTATCAAGACTCTTGCCGCTGTTGTAGCATGCCAAACGCTTTCTTCCTAGAGGAGTTGCTACATACCCTTGTCATTTTTATTGCCTGAATCACCACAACTTGAATAATATTCCATGGCTTTCTATGGCTCCATCAAGTGCCAGTTTTAGGAAACGCCTGAGTCTCTGTGTCAACAAAACCCCAGAGGGGTATCCGGCTTGCGGTCAGAACTGTAACATTTCGGCTGGAGATGGTGGGGATAAAACTCAGGATCCTCAGTACGGTCCCTCCTATCTCCTCCCCTCTTCTCTCCTGTTCCCCAGATATCTGCAAGCTCCCAGAGGACAGCGGCAGCTGCAATAACCACAAGCTCAGCTACTACTACAACTACGCCAACAAAACCTGCGAGCGCTTCACCTACCACGGCTGCGATGGCAACGAGAACCGGTTCCGGACACTGGAGCAATGCCGGAGCACCTGTCTGTACCCTGGTGAGACCCCGAGGGAGAAGCAGCCACCGGCAAGGCTTGGCTGTCGAAGGGGAGCCTTGCTGCCGTGGAGTTAAGGAGAGGGACTCATCAAACTGTAGAGTGGGGAGGGACTCCCAGGCGATCTGAAGGACTCTCTCCTTGCCATACGAACCTGCCCAGCCTCTGAGATCTTCGGGGGGGGGGGAGACCATTCTCAGCACCCTCACAGGCATAATTGGTAGGGATGTGGGAGAGGGCCTTCTCCGTTGTGTTTGCTCCCAGGCAACTTTGGAACTCCCTGCCTCAAGAAGCTAGGCTGGCTCCCCCCTTGCTGTCCTTGTTCCCACAGGCTTTTGGGAACTGATTGTCTTTAAGGAAAGGGCTGGTGCTTTGATGTTTTTCTTGCAATTATCTGCATGCTTTCATAGATCATGGCTAGATAATTCTAATTCGTGTTGATTTGCTTTTTAATGTTTTTAGCAATTTCTCTCTTTTTTTAATATGCTTTTTATTAGATTTTCATTTACACAAAAAAAATACACTGATAATTCATATCCTTTTACATCTATCTTTCTTTCCGCTCTACCGAGCATTGACTTCCCTCCCTCCCTTCCGCAGGTTTTCTTATTCCACTCTCTAATCCACAGTTCCTTAGTAATATCTAGTCCATGTCATAAGATTTATTTCAGCCCTGCTAACGTCTTCAAATTTCTACAGTTCTCACTTATATACGGTAGTCCATAAATTTACTCCATTCTTCCACGCTTCTTGCCGATGGCCACGGCAAACCGGAAGTCCATGTTTTTAGCAATTTCTACTTCATCTGTAGGCTGCCTTGAGCCTCCATCTGGGGGAAGACGGGGTATAAATGAAAATAACGATGGTTATGATCCTAGAATTGAATAATAGAATTGGCAGAGTGGGAAGGGATCCCAAGAGTCCTCTAGTAGCCCAATCAATGAATTATTGCTAAATGATCACAGACAGATGCACTCCACCTCCCACAACCTCTGCTGAAAGACCTCTAATGAATCATTGGGTCCCTTCCAACCCTACAATTCTATGATGCAATTCTAAGGGGAGACCATGCAAGAAACTTGCAGATTCCTGTTCATCCATTTACCATTGACTAGACCCAACGCGGGTGGCGCTGTGGTCTGAACCACTGAGCCTAGGGCTTGCCGATCAGAAGGTCGGCGGTTCGAATCCCTGCGACAGGGTGAGCTCCCGTTGCTCGGTCCCTACTCCTGCGCACCTAGCAGTTCAAAAGCACATCAGAGTGCAAGTAGATAAATAGGTACCGCTCTGGCGGGAAGGTAAACGGCATTTCCGTACGCTGCTCTGGTTTGCCAGAAGCGGCTTAGTCCTGCTGGCCACATGACCCGGAAGCTGTACGCTGGCTCCCTCAGCCAATAAAGCGAGATGAGCGCTGCAACCCCAGAGTCGGCCACGACTGGACCTAATGGTCAGGGGTCCCTTTACCTTTAGACCCAACTGGGGCAGCTCCTTTAAGAGGGGTGGGCATAACACTCTTTCACAGTTCCCACGGTGCCTTTGTTCTGACGAGCTTTTGTTTCTTCTGCAACGGCAGAGATCTGCAAGCTCCCGGCAGACCCTGGTCCCTGTGATGCCTACTTCCCCATGTTCTACTATAACCACCGCAACCAGTCCTGCCTTCCCTTTGTATACGGAGGCTGCGGGGGAAACCGCAACAGGTTCGAGACTCTGGAGGGATGCCAACAGCAGTGCCGGAACCCGGGTAAGGAGGGACTCCTGCCAATGCAGCTGTCATCGTCATTGTACAGTGGACACTCAGGTTGCGAACGTGATCTGTGCGGGAAGCACATTCGCAACCCGCAACGCCGCATCTGTGCACGCATGGGTTGCGATTCGGTGCTTCTGCGCATGCGCAAAGTGCAATTTAGTGCTTCTGCGCATGCGCAAGTGCCGAAACCCGAAAATAATCCGTTCTGGTACTTCCAGGTTCGGAGAGGTGTGCAACCCGAAATCACACAACCTGAAGCGTCTGTAACCCGAGGTATGACTGTACTTTCCAAAGAAAAAGTGCCCAACAATGTGGAAGACAAGGCCTTTAAAATGCAGGAAAAAGGGGGGGAGGCACACCATATTAAAACAAACAAATCAGGAGGTGACGGCTATTGACGGCCGCTAGACATGATGGCTCTGCACTGCCTCCATGGTTAGAGGAACCCAGTTACAGGAAACCACAGGGAGGAAGAGTCGCTCTTGTGCTCAAATCCTGCTTGTTGGTTTCCCATAATGGGCATCTGGCTGGCCACTGGGAGAACAGGAGGCTGGATGAGATGGGCCATTGGCCTTATCTAGCAGGCTTTTCTTACATTCTTTGTATTCGTTAAGTACAACAATGCGTACAATCAGCAGCACTGTAATATCCCCGAAGTAGCCTGTTCCATTATACTCCAAATGCCTACTTCTTCAAGCAGCGCACAGTTAAACTGTGGAACTCCCTGCCACAGGAGGCATATCATTCATTTTGTCTTGATCGTCTTGGGGGGGGGACTGAGTAGGTTACAATGGCAAGGTGAGATAGATAATTTATTACGGTCAAAGACCAGCTCACATAACATGACACAATAAAAAAAGCATTCATAAAGATAAAATATACAATCGGAGAAGATTGCAGCAATTGTTCATGAGTTAAAATTGAGATATATACATACACCCCTACAACTGAGATTTGGGCTACCATAAAAATTGACCCTGGTGCACCCCAAACAACGACTTCAGCATTTCCCTAGTAAGCTATTTTATTCTAGAGGATGATCTGTGCCTAAAAATCTGGGTGCAGAATCTGGCTACCAGCCAGGTCGTCTTGGGATCTTTGCCTGAGGAGAGAATTAAGTTCAGACTTGTCTGAAAGATCAAAGAGCCTCTTCAGCAAAGGATCCCACAGGAGGCAGTGATGGCCACCAACATAGGTGGCGTTAAAAGAGGATGGGACAAATTTGTGGAAGAGGAGAGGGCTATGGATAGATATTAGCCACAATGGCTCTGTTCTGCCCTCCACAGTCGGAGGCAGCGATGCTTCTGAATGACAGTGGCTGGAAACCCCAGGAGGAGAGAGTTGGTCTTGTGCTTGGCCCCTGCTTGTGGGTTTCCCATAAGGGGCATCTGGTTGGCCACTGGGAGAAGAAGGTGCTGGCCTAGATGGGCCCCCATTGGCCTGATCCAGTGGGCTGTTGCGTTCTGAAGCCAAAGGAAAGGACTGGACCCTGATTAAAACAAATACACAAGGCTTGACCGGCAAGACTCTGGGAGGAAGTGCGTATCGCTAGTCCCTTGTCGAGGCCGTTTTATTAACAAAAGAACCCTTTACACAGTGTTCGTAAGAACCAATCAGATTTCCTCTGAGCATTTCAAGAAAAACCCATGTGGGGACAAAGTTAAAACTACAAAGAGCTAATCTGAGCATGCATACATTCTGGGGTAAATAAAACAGGACTAAAGGAGGAATGCATTCAGCAACCCCGGAGGTCATAAACAAGCAGTAAACATGAGAGGAAGGATGGCAAGGAAAGATAGGGATCTTTATCACCTTCATGTGAAAAACTATTCCTTGGCCCTAAGATTAACAAAATCAAGGAAGAGTACATCAAAGAAACTGCCTACTATCTTTATGGCCCAGGATGCCTGGTGAAGCAACCGGTCTGTGTTTCAGAATGCTTATACGTGCCTGTCAGGCGTAGAGAAAATGGGCAGAGATGCAGAGGCTTGTGGGATTTGATCAGAAATTATTGTCAGCTGACTCAAGTCAACGCAACGCTTTCATTGCAGACACAATGGCTTGCTCCATATTTTCATAATTCCTCATAGTAATCCCATGTGACCACCACAGCAGGCTCACATTATGTTCTTATGAAGGGAAGCGGGAGGCTGCTGACTCCTCCTCTCGGCTCTCTGCTGGCAGATATCTGCGTGCTGCCCCGGGATTCGGGTCCGTGTCTCGATTACTCCCTCATGTACCACTACTCTCCGTCGAAGGAGACCTGCTTGCCCTTTCCCTACGGAGGCTGCCAGGGCAACGCCAACCGGTTTGCTACCACGGAGGAATGCCTGGACACCTGCGGGAGCAAAGGTGGGCAGAGTTGGGGGTCGTTTCCCTACCTTCTAGCCCCGTACCTTCTTAGGGGGCAACTTCTGTCTTACTGGGTTGGTTTTTACTGGTGCAACACTGTTCGCTTTTAAATGAGCAATATGTGAATGCTCAAAATAAACAGATGTCACAGTGGTGCAAATACTTGCCAGTGCTTTAGGGCCTTTCTTGGCTTAATACATTACTAACTGCATTCACACCCTTCCCTTGGAGAAAAAGGAACTCAAGTTTCTCCCCCTTCCTCATGCAATCCCCACAACATCCCTCTGGGGCAGGGCGGGCTGAGAGGCAGTGACTGGCCCAAGGTCCACCCAGGGAATGAATTAATTTTATTATTACGGTCACAGACCAGTTCTGGGTCACTTACAATATCAGGAAAATCATTAAACACAACAGGGAGACATTGAATTGCAATTGAGTACAACAAAGACAATTCAGATGTAGTTACAGATAGTATCTGAAGAAGTGTGCATGCACACGAAAGCTCATACCAAGAACTAACTTAGTTGGTCTTTAAGGTGCTACTGGAAGGAAAAAATTTTCTTTGTTTTGAATTCAGATGTAGTGGCAATTAATATATATATATATAATAAATCTTGATCAGTAAAATATAACCAAAAATTATCATTTTAAACCTTAATCATTTTGGTAGTACAGCTTGTTCCCTAAGTTTTATGGCAGTCACACAGAATTTGGCCGCCCTTAGCGTAATCTCCAGATCCTTGTCCTCTACCAGGAGTTTTAGACATTGAAGTTCGGACCCATTTGGAGATTTTTGTATAACAGTGAGCTTCATGGCTGAGTGGGGATTTGAGTGCTGGTGTCTCCCAGGTCTTAGTCTAACCACTCTAACCACTGTGCCACACTGTCTCTCTCTTGCTGTAAATACTCCCTGTTGTTTGGTGGTCCCTTTAACTTAATTGAGGGCAACCGAAAAGCCCCTCTCTTTCCAAGTGGTATAGAAATGCCAGCTTGCCAAATTTGTTGAGTCAGTGGGGGACCAGAGATTCTGGCTCCAGAGTGCGCCACACATCCCAGGCACGCTCACTTCTGCAATGTGCGGGATTTGGCTTTTGGCGCCGGTTCATTTCTGTGGGGATGCCTGAGAGACCCTCTGTTTTGTCCCCCCTCTCTGTTCTGCACCCACAGATATCTGCAAGCTCCCTGTGGATTCTGGCCCCTGCTTAGCCCTCTTCCCCAAATTCTATTACAACCCGCAAAACAAGACTTGCGAGATGTTTAATTACGGAGGCTGCGGAGGGAACGACAACCAGTTTGAGACCCAGATGGAATGCATTTGGAGATGCCGCAACCCAGGTCAGACCAAGGAAGGGGAGCAGAGGAGATGGGCAGGGGATAAATAATAAATTATTATTATTATTATTATTATTATTATTATTATTATTATTATTATTGACAAAGGGGGGAGCATTGTGCAGTGGACAGGTGGTCATCGGTCAGGGGCTCTTTAGCTGTGAGTCCTGCATTGCAGGGGGGGTTGGACTAGATGACCCTCGGAGGTCCCTTACAACTCTACAGTTGTGAGATCCTATGATCCCATGACATTTGCTGGTGATACAAGCCGCATCAATGCACAGCCAACCTCCTGGGGCAGCCCTGGAAATCTGCAGTCCTTGCCCAGAGTCTGCACCCCACTTAGCATTTCACAAAAGGAAATATTTTGGTTTCCTACTTTAAATGAGCTCAGGGCAGACCACCTTATCATTGCCGCTATTATTTCTGCTTTTGTTGCTTTTACTTTAATTTCTTAAGTCCTTCTCATTATAAGGTCTCAGGTCCTGGGTTACAGCAAGAGGAGATTACAGTACTAAAATATGTTAAAATGATTTAAAAGCCGAAGAATAGGGTGGGGTTGGTGGCGGTACCAGTGTGAGCATGAACATCCTAGGAACCTGAGAAGAGGCCTTCTGGGTCAGGCCAGGGGCTCCTCTTTTCTTTTCTTTTTTAATGCTTTTTATTGGTTTTTTATTTAATACCAACAAACAAAGTGCAATGATATTCAGCAGTCATTTACCCACATTCTTTCCCAACACTCTGCCAAGCACTGACTTCCCTCCTTCCCTTCAACAGATTTTCTTGCTTCAGTCACCTTTCCACAGTTTCTTACTATATCCAGTCCAATCTACGTTGTAAGATTTGTTTCGGTCCTGCCAGAGTCTTCAGATTTCTACAGTTATTATTTATATACAGTTATATATATATACAGTTATATACAGTTATTGAGAGCCAGTGTGGTGTAGTGGTTAAGAGCGGTGGACTCGTAATCTGGGGAACCGGATTTGATTCCCCGCTCCTCCACCTGCAGCTGCTGGGTGACCCTGGGCTAGTCACACTTCTCTGAAGTCTCTCAGCCCCACTCACCCCATAGAGTGTTTGTTATGGGGGAGGAAGGGAAAGGAGATTGTTAGCTGCTTTGAGACTCCTTAAAGGGAGTGAAAGGCGGGATATCAAATCCAAACTCTTCTTCTTCTTCTATATAATCCATAAATTTACTCCAATCTCTTTGGAATTTTGTTTCCTCCTGATTTCGGATCTTACAGGTCAGTTTTGCTAGTTCTGCACAATCCACCATCTTCGTCTGCCACTGCTCAGGCCAGTGGCTCATCCAGTCCAGGCTGGGCAACCAGGTGCCTCCTTTGAGAAACCTGCAAGCAGGACCCAGATGCAAGAGCCCCCCCCCCTCTCTCTCGGTGGTTTCCAGTACTGTATCTGGTCTTCAGAAGCATTTCTGCCCCCAGCTGCGGAGGCAGATTGTAGCCATTGCGGCTAGTAGCTTTTGACAGTCCTCTCCTCCTCCATGATTTGGCCCAATCCTGTTTTAGAGCCGGCCAAGTTGGTGGCCATCACTGCCCCCCCCCCCCATAGAAGCAATTTCTGCACATTTTATATAAACTAAACCACTCAGTATTCCATTATTAAATCCATCAAAACTTACTTACACTGCTGAATTTATCTTTATGCTGACCACGTTTTCAAATAAACACAATATTCCTCCACATACTCAATAAACATTTTCCAATCTTCTTTAAACATGTGTTCTTCTTGTTCTCTTATTCTATATGTTAGGTCTGCAAGCTGGGCATATTTCAACTGTTTCAGTTGCCATTCTTCTTTAGTCAGGTAAAGGTAAAGGGACCCCTGACCATTAGGTCCAGTCGTGGCCGACTCTGGGGTTGCGGTGCTCATCTCACTTTACTGGCCGAGGGAGCCGGTGTACAGCTTCTGGGTCATGTGGCCAGCATGACTAAGCCGCTTCTGGCAAACCAGAGCAGCGCATGGAAACGCCGTTTACCTTCCTGCTTCAGTGGTACCTATTTATCTACTTGCACTTTGACGTGCTTTCAAACTGCTAGGTTGGCAGGAGCTGGGACCGAGCAATGGGAGCTCACCCCGTTGTGGGGATTCGAACCGCCGACCTTCTGATCGGCAAGTCCTAGGCTCTGTGGTTTAGACCACAGTGATACCGGCGTCCTTTCTTTAGTCAGGACTTTGCTCAATTTCCATTTGGGGACTAACAAAACACGGGCCGTAGTAGGGGCATACATAAATAACCTTTTCTGACACCTGGGAACTTCAGTCTGAATTATCCCCAACAAAAAGGACTCTTGTTTTTTTGGAAAAGTACTTTTATACATTTTTTTCCCCAGTTCATTATGAATTATTTCCCAGTACTCTTGCCCAAGCAACTTCAACCCTCCTGCCTGTCCCTCTCACATCCTTCCAGATATCTGTAAGCTGCCTAAGGAGAAAGGCCCCTGCAAGGCAGCCATGCCCAGGTACTATTACAACCCCGCCACTAAAACGTGCCAAGTGTTCATTTACGGAGGCTGCGAGGGCAACGAGAACCGGTTTGAATCTCTCTCGGAATGTGAGCACGCCTGCAAGAAGCCGGGTAATGATAATGATGATTCTAATATTTACATGCCGCCCATCCGACAGGTAGGCAAAAGAGTCTCTTGACCCGAGCTTTTTGTCGTGGGTTCATTGTGTGGCAAGTTCCCCCCCCCCCGCCCAGGAAATAAAGACACATGACACAATTATTGAGGTTAATGGGCTAAATAAGGCCACAACTTTATTGGTTACAGGTGATGAGCGGTATTGGCTTAGGCATTGGTCCTAACCGACTATATCTGACTTCAACCCATCCGCTTGAAGTCCGGGAAGGGTTAACCACCAGTAGGGGGAGTCCTGCTGGTGCACATCAACTAGGAACTCCCCCGGCGTCACCAATAGGGGGCGTGCCTTAGGCCCTCACCTCCATAGGTTTCGGACAGGGCCACGCCCCCTGGAATCCTTTATTGGACTACCCTTCAATATGCGGGGCAGGTGATGGCGCTTCCTCCCCTCTTCCATCTACAGAACAATACCAGTGCCTAACCGCCAATACCAAGAAAGTTGTGACGATTTGCTATGAGGTGGGCAAAAACCAAGTAGCTGGTGCCAATTTGCCAAGTGGAAAAAATTCCTACCAGGCCCCTCAATGGCGACCAACCAAGGTCCATAGCAAGGTCAAGGAACAAAAACCTTAAAGGGTGGGAGGGTGGGAAACAGGAACAGCTGGTAGGCGGGAAAAGAGGGAGATCCCCGGCCTGCGTTAAATAAGGCAGGCCACGCCCCCCCCAGAGCCAGCTGATTGGCCAGCCAGGGGATGGCGTGGCTAGGGATTCCCTCAATCGTGCAGAGGCTGAGAACCAGCCACCGCACCAGTGGTGGGGCCATGAAGCCCGCAACCCCGCCTCCTTTTGTAGGTGGAAGTGGCTTTATCAGATATTGTCCCCTGAAATAACCTGCTTCCACTCTAAGCGGGCAAAAGCCAAAGCCAAGGAACAGTGGCAGAGCGTCAGCCCCAGGTGAGATCCCTGCTGGCATCCCCAGGTAAGACTGCGAGAGATGGCTGCCTGAAATCCTAGAGAAACAATTCTGCCAGTCAGTGTAGACAACACTGAAGTAGATGGACCAATGGCTTGGCAGCTTCCTCTGTTCCTAGAGCAAAAGGGTCACTTTGATCACTAAACCCATGTTTAGATTTATTTATTTTATTAGCGTTTGCAATTGCTCTCTTGTTCCATTTATGGTTTCTATTGTCATTACAATTTCAAACTGTTTCTTTATTTAATTTTAACACTTTTCTGTATTTGAAGATTGCACAAAAACACAAAAAGCCACGAACATGCATACCAAAAACCGACAAACAAAAAGGAAAAAGAAAACATCTATACTATACATAAATGAAAACCAATACCATCAGATTTTAAACTGTTTAATCCTGCCTCATACTCAGCTGCAAGAACCCCCCCCCTCCCACGGCAAGCTATTAAGTGGCGTTGAGTGCTTGCCCTATGCAGACACAGCCCACCCGAAGGCTGGGAGGTGGGTGAACTTGCTCCATTCTCTATAGGGGAAGCCATAGCTGTCAACTTTTCCCTTTTCTTGCGAGTAATCCTATTTGGAATAAGGGAATTTCCCTTTAAAAAGGGGAAATGTTGACAGCTATGGGGGAAGCTGAAGCCTAAGGCTATTCTTGGGGGGGACGACAGGGATTCCTACAAGTACAAACTGGGGAGCAGCAGCTGCCCCTGAAAGGCTGCCCCACACATTGCGGCCTTGGCTAATCTTCCCACCTTGTGCTCAAAGGTCACCCACCCACCTCCCAGGCCAAGAACAAATGTTCGGCTGAGCAGATCCTAGGATACAAGCATACATACATATTTTTATTTGAATGCCACTACAGTGGACGCTTGGGTTGAGAACGTGATCCGTGCGGGATGCACGTTCGCATCCTGCAGCGTTCGCAACCTGCATCTGCGCACATGTGGGTTGCGATTTGATGCTTCTGTACATGCGCAAAGTGCGATTTAGCGCTTCTGTGCATGCACGACCGCCAAAACCCAGAAGTAACCTGTTCCAGTACTTCTGGGTTTCGGCGGTCTGCAACCCGAAAAAACGCAACCTGAAGCGGCTGTAACCCGAGGTATGACTGTATTCCACAGTTCAAGCAATGCTCAAGGCGGCTTGCAGCGGGGGGGGGGGGGATACATAATGGCAACATATGAAAAGTAGTTCTAAATTGTGGGGTGTGAAACAGAGAGCAGTCAAATACAACATCCCTAGGGTGGACATAAAAAGGGGGTGTCTGGACCAGCCAGTGAGAACTTCCTGTTTCCTCCTGGGCTGGGACAGACTTCCTCTGCATGTGACCAGAGGTGGGTGTGGCCTCACCTGTGCAGGTAACAAAATACCTCAGTGGAGGCCGCCATCACTCTCTCTCTCTCTCTGATTCCATTCATCGAAGAAGCAACATCTGCTTAGCCTAAGATGTTCTCTTGACTTCCAGCCAGGAGAGGACAAAGGGACTGTCTCCTTATGGGATAGTTTCCAGGTGTATGTTACTTTTCTAAGCTAAGTCTGCCTTCTGGGATCCATCTGTGAACAGAATGAGTGAGTGAGCAAGCTCTTTTTATACTTTTATAGAAGACTGTGGCGTGTCTATTCTTTTCATGAGGGAATAAAAGGGGAATTACCAAAGAAACTTATTTTAGAGGCTTACACAAGCCTGGCAAACGCTATCCACTTCACAAGTTTAAAAAGGGGAATATTACTCTGCTAAATTGTAGAACTTGTTAACACAAGTTGGAAAGGATATACAGTCATACCTCATGTTACATCCGCTTCATGTTATGTTCTTTCAGGTTACGTCCTGCGACGACCTGGAAGTACCGGAAAGGGTTACTTCCGGGTTTCGCCGCTCGCGCATGCACAGAAGCGCAAAATGACATCACGTGCAGGCGCAGAAGTGGTGAATCGCAACCTGTGCGTGTGCAGACACATCGCCGCGGGTTGTGTTCCTTTCATGTTGCGAATGGGCCTCTGGAACGGACCCCATTCGCAACCAGAGGTACCACTGTAATTAAACAATATATCCTCTCCTGCCTCCCTGAACATTCCCACATAAATAACAAATAAAGCATTAAAAAAATACACAAGCAAAGTGAACAATTTCCACATAAATCACAACAAGGTCTCAAATAAAGATGGAAAAAAACCCAATAGCGGCAACCCCCCAAGCCTGCAGCAAAAACCCCCAAACAACACCTCAGCCCGAGAGTCTGTTCAGCAGCCTTAGCTTTTGCAGCTGGAGTCAGTCCAGGCCCTCCCAGGCCAGTTGGGGAAAGCCTGCAAGGCAGGGAGCACGTTTTCCCAGCCAGGATGGTCTTGACGTGCCTTTTTTCCTGCCCACAAGTCCCAGGTCCATTTCTCTCTCCCATCTCTCTTTGCCCTGGGGCTCCAGATATCTGCCGGCTGCCCAGCAACCCCGGAGAGGGGGACGACTCCATCCACCTGTTTTACTACAGCCGCCTTGGAGCAGGCTGCTACCCGTTCACCTACAGAGGCCACAAGGGCAACGCCAACAGGTTTGCAACTCTGGTGGAATGCGAGGAGACCTGCAGGGACCCAGGTAAGCACTTGGTCCTTGCCGCGGGATCACATTCATCCAGTGCTTTTCCAGCTGCACTGGCTCCCGGTGGAGTACAGGGTCAGATTTAAGGTGCTGGTTTCAACCTTTAAAGTCCTATGCAGCCTAGGACCCTCGTACCTACAGGACTGCCTCTCTGGTATGCCCCACGGAGGGCCTTAAGGTCCACAAATGACAACACTTTGGAGGTCCCAAGCCGCAAGGTGGTTAGATTGGTCTCAACTAGGGCCAGGGCCTTTTCAGCACTGGCCCCGACATGGTGGAGCGCTCTGTTACAAGAGACTAGAGCCCTGTGGGACTTGACATCTTTCCACAGAGCCTGCAAGACAGAGCTGTTCCTCCTGGCCTTTGGTTTGGATTCGGTCTGACCCTTATGTTTCCCTCGCTTTATGGTTTTGATTTTTAAAATGAGGCTGCATTTTAAATTGCATTTTAACCAGTATTTTAAATTGGGTTTTTTCCCCCCTATTATGTTTTTACTGTAATTTTACTGGTGTTAGCCGCCCTGAGCCCGGCTCTGGCCAAGGTGGGCAGGGTATAAATAAAAATTATTATTATTATTATTATTATTATTATTATTATTATTATTATTATTATTATTATTAGGGCTCCCTCCCTCTCTCTCTCTCTCTCTGCAGGACATGGGGAAATGGTGTCCCAACGCCTAGGGGCAGAGAGAAGAGGCTTCATGGAAAGAAAAGTCGGGGTACAGTGATTAGGAAACTAGGGTGGGGGCAGACCCCGTGGGGATACGCTCTCTCACCATCACCGGTGGCCTCCTATTTCTTCCTCCAGCCTCTACCTCGAATCAGAAATGCCGTACATGACACTAGATTTTGTGGGCCTCCAGTGAAGCTGAATGTTAGGAGATTCGGGACAGAGAAAAGAAAGTCCTTCATCACACAGCGCAGAGTTAGACTGTGGAACTCCCTCCCACTGGAGGCAGGGATGGCCAGCAAGGTGGATGGTTTTAAAAGAGGATTGGACAAAGTCACAGTGGAGAGGGCTGGGGCAGCTAGCTGGCCACTGTGAGAACAGGATGCTGGACCAAATGGGCCTGATCCAGCAGGCTGTTCTTCAGTTCTAATAATAATAATAATAATAATAATAATAATAATAATAATAATTTATTATTTATACCCCAACCATCTGGCTGGGTTTCCCTAGGCACTCGGGGCGGCTTCCAACAAAATATTAAAATACAGTAATGCATCAAACATTAAAAGCTTTCCTAAAGAGGGCTGCCTTCAGATGTCTTCTAAAAGTCTGGTAGTTGTTCTTCTCTTTGACATCTGGTGGGAGGGCGTTCCACAGGGCGGGTGCCACCACCGAGAAGGCCCTCTGCCTGGTTCCCTGTAGCTTTGCTTCTTGCAGTAAGGGACCCGCCAGAAGGCCCTCGGAGCTGGACCTCAGTGTCTGGGCAGAATGATGGAGGTGGAGACGCTCCTTCAGGTCTACTGGACCGAGACCGTTTAGGGCTTTAAAGGTCAGCACCAACACTTATGCAGTGGGCAGGGGCAAAACTAGGCTTTATTTCATCCCAGAACCTGCAAAGTCATTTGTGCATATCCAACAGTTCCCCCCCACCAGACCCCACCCCTTTCATTCTTTCTAGCAGCTCAGAACACAAGGCCCCTTCTGCTCTCTGGCTGCAGATATCTGCCAGCTTCCCCAGAAGCCGGGTCCCTGCAACACCTACGTCCAAAGGTTCTACTTCAACTCCACCAGCAGAGAGTGCACCGCTTTCGACTACGGCAACTGCAGGGGGAACCTGAATAACTTCCCCACCGAAGAGGAATGCCAGCTGGCCTGCAAGGGCGCAGGTGGGTCCCTGGGCAGATGCCGGGAGGGCGACTGAGGCTGCGCTCTGTCTCCACAGTGGATCGCTGACACCTGAGATGTATCTTTCAGGACCCACCCTGTTTTTTGCCGTTATGTTTTCTTTTAGTAATTGAAAGCTTTACTGTGTCATTTTAAATTGTCGCAACCCAGCCTGGGACCTTAGGGTGGGTGGCAATAAATTAAAATGTCGTCGTCATCTGGTTCCACGCATTTGGTGAGGACGCGGTTGATCAAAAAGGCCTTTTGGGTTGTCGTTTTTTGAGAACATAGGAGAATACTTTGCAATGAGTCAGACCATTCATTTTTCTGGGTCTTAGACAGGGAGCCTCTCCTTGCCCTACTGGAGATGCCATTGGAATTTGAACCCAGGGCACTTGGCATGCAAGGCAAGTGCTCTATCACTGAGCTATGGCCTTTCTTCCCCTGTGCTGGAATTATTACTCAATCTGAGGACTGGCTTTATGCCTTTGAAATACCATTTTTGAGGAGTGCCGTGTCAGTCCCCTTGAGTTCCTTGGGACGCAGCTTTTTAAAACAAAAATGCTGTATTGGCTGCATCCCCTCCATGACCCGAGACGTCACAGACACCTGGCGGATCTCTTGCAGAGAAGCCCGGCTTCTGCCCCCCTCCGGACCCTGCCGATTGCCTGATGACCTGCCAGAAGGACTGTGACTGCCCAGGGGGCAAGAAGTGTTGCAGCAACCAGTGTGGTCAAGTGTGCAAGGAGCCCGTGAAAGGTGAGAGGCTGCGGGGTCAGGTTGGTGCTGCGGGGCTCCAGGCAAGCCCTTGGAGGGGGTAACTCAGCCAGCTCCACGGCACACAAAGGGGGTGTGTGTGTGTGTGTGTGTGTGTGTGTGTGCGTGTGCGTGTGTGCGTGTGTTAGGGAAATGTCAGGGTTTGAGCTGCTTGGGTTAGACTCCAGAGATGGTTGTCAAGCAAGGAGCATCTTGAGTAGAGGACTGCAATGTGCTCTGACTTACACCAAGAGCTAAAACACACTCCTCTTTCTACTAAGCATACACTGTGATGTTGCATTCTGAAGGCAAAGGAAGGACTAAAGGTAAAGGTAAAGGGACCCCTGACCATTAGGTCCAGTCGTGGCCGACTCGGGTTGCGGTGCTCATCTCTCTTTACTGGCCGAGGGAGCCGGCGTACAGCTTCCGGGTCATGTGGCCAGCATGACTAAGCCGCTTCTGGCGAACCAGAGCAGCACACGGAAATGCCGTTTACCTTCCTGCCGGAGCGGTACCTATTTATCTACTTGCACTTTGATGTGCTTTCGAACTGCTAGGTTGGCAGAAGCAGGGACCGAGCAACAGGAGCTCACCCCGTCACGGGGATTCGAACCGCCGACCTTCTGATTGGCAAGTCCTAGGCTCTGTGATTTAACCCACAGCGCCACTCGCGTCCCTGGACCCTGATTAATACAATAGGAAGGAAGGACTGGACCCTGATTAATACAATAGACACGAGGCTTGACCAGCAAGACCCTGGGAGAAAGGGCGCTTGCCACTCCCTGGCCCAGGCCATTTTTATTAACAAAAGAACTTTAATGCAGCATTTGTAAGAACCAATCAGATTTCCTCTGAGCATTGAAAAAAATCCCTAAGTGGGGACAAAGTCAGATCAGAGGAAGCCTATTTACTATCTGAGCATGCATACATGTTCAGGCTAAATAAACAGGAACCAAGGAGGAATGCATTTAGCAAACCCTGGAGGTAAGGAAAGGAAAGGCAGGCATTTTACCACCTCCATGTGAACTCTGTTCCTGGCCCTAAGATCTGCCTAAAGATTAACAAAAGCTACATCAAATCTCCCTCCTTCAAAGCTATCTCCTTATTTTTATGTACCCAGGATGCCTGGTGAAGCAACTGGTCTGTGTAGAATGCTCAGGCATAGAGAAAATGGGGCAGAGATGCAGAGGCTTGTGGGATTGATCAGAAATCATGTCAGTGACCCAAACCCAGTCAAAGCGATGCTTTCACCGCTGACACAATGGCTTGCTTCATTTTTCATAATTCCTCATAGCAATCCTACATGAACACTACATTGTGACACAGCAATAGCAGGAATTTTCAACTCACACAATAGCAAGGTCACAAAAAGGGGGGGTCTTGTGCTCTTTGCTCCCCCTTCTTGTTCCTTTTGAGACAAGCCTGCCTTGAGACAAGCTTGCAGGAGCCTCCTTGATCTTTTCAGGGCGCCTGTTGCCATCAGTTTGTGCAGACCTTGGATTCCACCCAGTGTAGAGTTGTACATTTACCATCCTTAGGTTTCTCAATTGCTTTAAAGCTTCATTTTCCCTCCCCACATGTGTAGGAGAGAAGGGGAAGGAGAGGGAGGGAAAGGCCATCTCTGTGTTGGGGGGGTCACTTCAGTTTAAAGAACTCCCTGGTGCTCTTCAACCTCTGGGGTGACTGTGAGGGGAGGGGGAGAAGGGGGGAAGCTGAGCAGAACCTCTTGACAAAAAAGCATGTCAGTAGGCAGCACAGAGTTAATCTATGGAACTCCCTCCCCCATGAGGCAGTGATGGACACCAAACTGGATGGCTTTGAAAGAGGACTGGGTAAATCCATGGAGGAGGAGAAGGCTATCAAAGGCTGCTAGCCACAATAGTTGGAGGCAGCGATGCTTCTGAATCCCAGTTGCTAGAAACCACAGCTGGAGAAAGTTGCCCTTGTGCTCAGGTCCAGCTTGTGGGTTTCCCAGAAGATGCATCTGGTTGGCCAGATGTTGGACTAGTTGGGCCATTAGGCTGATCCTGCAAATGTTCTCCTTATGTTCTTATATGTCCTCCTGGACTGTTGTTGATGTGTCTTCCATGGAGAACCACGAGCCAAGTACAAGTCTTGGGTAGCTTTCCTGGGCTCCCAGGAAGAGTCCAGGTGGATTCCTGTACATGAAGAGCAGGCAAAGAGGACCAAGAGCAGATTCCTCCTTAATGTGACTTTCAAGCTTCTCTGACACAGTTGGCCTTTGTTCATGGGAATGCTCTGGGTATCTGTAGCAGGAAGGTGATATGGGTGGGTGGGTGCATCTCTGGAACAAGGGCTGGCCTAGCTCCAGGCACCCAACTGAAATGGCCCCAGCAGCCCTCCCAAATCTTGCTTAGAGCTGCTGGGTGAAGCTCTTTGACACGCCGAGGAGAAGACTGTGTCCTTTCTGCTGTTGCTGCTGCCACCTTGCACAGTCAGCGTTCCCAGGACTCGGCTAAGGTGGAAGAGGAGCAGAGCGGAGGCTAAGATCCAGTCCTGGTGCTGAATGCTGGGGTTGACCTGGCATGCTGGCTGCAGGCCCTGGGGTGGACCTTCTCCTTTCCTAAAGGTCCTAATGACACCGGGCTTATCCTCTCTTTGGGAATGTTCAGGGATTCAGGAGAGGATATATTGTCTGACTATAGCCTTTCCAACTTGTGTAAACAAGTTCACAATTTAGCAGAGTAACATTCCCCTTTTTAAACTTGCAGCGGATACGTTTGCTCAGGCTCGCTAAAGCCTCTATAATAACTGTTCTAGTATTTTCCCCTTATTTCCTCATAAAAGATAAGACACGACACAGTCCTCTATAAAAGTATAAAAAGAGTTTACTCACACATCATTCTGTTCACAATAGGATCCCAGAAGGCAGACTTAGCTTAGAAAAGTAACATACACCTGGAAACTATCTCATAAGGAGACAGTCCCTTTGTCCTCTCTGGGCTGGAGGCCAAGAGAGCATCTTTGGCTAAGCAGATGTTGCTTCTTCGTTGCATGTAGTCACAGAGAGAGAGATGGCTGCCTTGCCCTGTGCTTTTGTCGTTATCTGCACAGGTGAGGCCACGCCCACCTCTAGTCACATGCAGAGGAAGTCTGTCCCAGCCCAGAAGGAAACAGGAAGTTTCACATCCCAAACTCTCTTGCAGCCAAGCCTGGAGAGTGCCCACCTGTTCCTCCTGGTTCTGCTTGCGTGGTTCCCAAGAGCCTCTGCCAGTGTGATGGTGACTGCCCTGGCCCAGAGAAGTGCTGCAGTGATGGGTGTGGTCTCCTATGCACAAAGCCCATCCTTTAGAGGTGAGGCACCTGGCTGTGTTCCTCCAAGCCACTCCTTGCTGCCCCCACATCATCCACACCCTGGTAGCCTCTGGGGGCATCAAGCTGACTCTCCTTCCCTTTAGACTCACTCTGCGGGGGGGGCTGCCGCCGCCTGGTGTACCCCCACTGCCTTTGAGGGGATCCTTGCAAAAGGCCACGGCAGCAAAGGAAAGCCAGGTGCGGCATTTCAGTGTGACAAATTAGTGTGATTGCTGCATTGCAGGGGTTTGGGCCAGAGGCCTCTTTAGGGTCCCTTGCCATTCCATGGTTCTGTGAAACGACTGCACACCCCCTTTGCAGGAATTGGGAAAGAAGTTTCCACTGGAAGAACAAGCCACAATCCCACAGGTTAAAACAGCCTTTTTTTCAAACTTAACCTCCAAGAGGCATTGGAAACGCACACAAAAAGAGGAGGTCGTTGCATCAGATGTGCAAGCACTCTCAAGCTCCATTCACACACACTTATTCATCACTGCAGCATTGAGGGGTGAGATGCACGTATGAAAGACCCACCCCAGAGGGAGGTCTGCTCCTACCTGAAGCTTAGCCACGGATTCAGCTACAAGTTGCCAAGCACAGGGCAATGGAGGGGCATCAGGTCAAAGGACATCAGGTCAAAGGATGCTTCCTTCCTGCATGAGCCAACAAGCCACAGGATTGTGGGAATGTTCAGGGATGCAGGAGAGGATATGTTGTTTGATTATAGCCTTTCCAACTTGTGTAAACAAGTTCACAATTCAGCAGAGTAACATTCCCCTTTTTACACTTTCAGCGGATGCGTTTACTCAGGGTCGCTAAAGCCTCTGTAATAACTTTTCTGGTATTTCCCCCTTATTCCCTTATAAAAGATAAGACACGACACAGTCTTCTGTGTATAAAAAGAGTTTACTCACACATCATTCTGTTCACAATCGGATCCCAGAAGGCAGACTTAGCTTAGAAAAGTAACATATACCTGGAAACTATCTCATAAGGAGACAGTCCCTTTGTCCTCTCTTGGTTGGAGCCAAGAGAGCATCTTTGGCTAAGCAGATGTTGCTTCTTCAATGCATGTAGTCAAAGAGAGAGAGATGGCTGCCCTGCCCTGTGCTTTTGTCGTTACCTGCACAGGTGAGGCCATGCCCACCTCTAGTCACATGCAGAGGAAGTCTGTCCTAGCCCAGAAGGAAACAGGAAGTTGACCTGCTGGCTGGACAAACCTTCCTCCCCATGTGTAAACATGCTCACTCTAGGAATGTTGTCCTTGACTGCTCTTGTGCTTCACATCCCACAAGAATCATAGAGGTGGGAGGGGGTCTTGGAGGACTTGGGACTTTGCAAAGGCTGGTCACAGCAGCCCCATGCAAATAAACCACATGGCATTCTCTACCAAGAATCCTGAGAACTGTAGTCTGTCAGGACTGCTGGGAACTGTAGTTCTCTTGCAGGAATGCTGAGGGTGGCAGGAGAGGATATATTGTTTGTTAATATCCTTCCTAACTTGCGCTAGCAAGTTCCTTCACTTAGCAGAGTGCATTCCCCTTCTCACACAGCAGAAAACAAGTTGCTGACTCATCTGAGCCTTTTACTACTGTGGTACCTCGGGTTAAGAACTTAATTCGTTCCAGAGGTCCGTTCTTAACTTGAAACTGTTCTTAACCTGAAGCACCACTTTAGCTAATGGGGTCTCCCGTTGCTGCCGTGCTGCTGGAGCACGATTTCTGTTCTCATCCTGAAGCAAAGTTCTTAACCTGAGGTACTATTTCTGGGTTAGTGGAGTCTGTAACCTGAAGCTTATGTAACCTGAAGCGTATGTAACCCGAGGTACCACTGTACTATTATACAATTCAATCTAGCTCAGATTGAATTGTGTGTTCCTGGTAAAATCCCCTTTGAATCCCTCCTAAAAGAATAAAGACACCACAGTCTTATTCATAAATAACAAAAAGTTGTTTTACTCATGATCAGGCAGAGCACAATGTGATCCCTGAAGGCAGGCCTTAGGCTTAAAGTTACAAACATGTACAAACAGGTTCACCCCATATGGGAGACAACCTGGGGAACTGCTGTGGCGGTCCAGGAAGCAGGCAGGACAAAAAGGGGAGGAAAGAGAAAGGTGGCTGTGTGACTTGTCCTTTTACCAGGTCTGGAAAGGTCATGCCCACCTGCTAGTCACATGCAAGAGGAAGAATGCTCCAAGCCAGGAGGAGCAGGAAGTTCTGACTGGCTGGACCAAACATTTCCTTGCATGTCCACTCTAGCAAAACAAGGAATGTTGTACTTGACTGCTCCCAGTGGATTACATCCCACATCTCTCAGAGGTAAATTACAGTTCCTGGGATTCTTCGGGAGAATCTGTGACTAACTGAAGTGCTACAAAAGTGGTTTTGGTCTGTGGCGTGGATGAGACCACACTTTCACGTACAGTGGGGAAATCTGGGCAGCCAAGGAGGTTGTGTCCCCTTTGGTCAGCAGGTGGTAGCATTGAGCTATGTTTCAGACACTCCTCAGATAGTTGCCTTCCTAGCAGGTGGGAGGCAGTTTTTGCATGTAATACTTTGCAGACAGGCCACCCAGTGAACACACCTGTGTGTGCGCATGCACACGCCCACTGGGATATGCTCACTGCCCCCTCTCCTGACCCTCTATGCATAATAGTGGAAGCCAGTGGGGTCACCCAGCAAAGCTGGAGAGCAGCAGATTCAGGAAAGGGAACAGGAAGGATGTCTTCACATGTTGCATGTAGTTAATATGCTACTACCAGGTGTAATGATGACCACCAGGTTGGGTGGGTTTTAACAGTTAGACAATCGAAGGCTACTCCAAGCTGTATTTCGGTGTTGTTGTTTTGTTTTTGTTTTTAAAGAAATGGGTGGGGAGGAGAGACCATCAGGGTCTCGGGTGCCACATCTTGCCTGTCCCCAAAACATAGCTGTCAACCTTCCCTTTTTTTGTGGGAAATTCCCTTATTCCAGCGCCATTTCCCGCTGCTATCCTGGCTTGTTAGATATCCCGTAGACTGTCCCCGGGACAGGTGAGGCTGCTGATCCCTTATTTTCAAATCTGAAAGCTGAGATTTATGCCCCAAAAGCCCGTTCTGTGATAAGGACGCCACATCAGCTGGAAGAGCATCACTTGCAGAGTTCAAGATCCCCAGGTCTCTGGCCACTTCTGCCTGAGTCCACTAGAGGGCAGCAGTGCCACACACATACATACCTTGGTTATTGCAGGTTGAGCTGCCGTTCGGATGCCTTCAGCATCCTCACGACAGGAAGGAATTCCACCGGTGCAGCTTTACCTGGCATGGGGATTTGGTGAGGGGAATGTTGCACCGATTCAACCAGCCCGAAACTCTGCTTTGCAATGCAGCCTTATTGAAGGGGCTAGGCCTCTTCCATCCTTTTCTCCCCTGACCATCCGCCTCGACCCAGCTCCTTACAAACCCAGACCATGGGTGTCTTCAGTTTGGGCCCTCAGGCTCAGCCTAGAAATCAGGTGGATCTTTGCAAGCCCAGGAGCAGCCCCCTAACCCATTCTCTCTCTCCCACCTGCCAAATTTTCTGCCTTTCAGAAGAGGGCATTTGGGGCAGAGGCAAAATTCCCTTCGCTCCGCTTCTGGGTGACTTGGCAAGCTGGGCTGGTGGAAATGGCACCAAAGGCCATGGAACACTCCTGCAAAACTTACATGGGAAGCATGTAAAGTCAGACCTTTGGACTGTCTAGCTCTGTACTGTCAACACTGACTGGCAGCGACTTCCCAGGGTTTCAGGCATCAGCTGCTGCCAGCTCTACCTATGGGGCTGGACCCACAGCCCTCGCCTCTTTAGCAACTGGTTGCCTGGACTCTCTCCTGCCTCCTTCACCTCCACCCGGAGGTGGTGTTTCTGGTGCCTGTTAAGACTCCGCAGGAGAGCCATCCCACCCGTCTCCAGCCGCTGCCAAACTCAGCACAAAAGCCTCTGCCTCTAAGTGGTGGGTCAGAATCAGTGCAGGCAGACCCACCCAGGTGCCTCCTGCAGGACTCCCTGGTCCTGAATGGGGCAACTGTGCCCCTGAAGGACCAGGTGCGCAGCCTGGGAGTAATTTTGGACTCACAGCTGTCCATGGAGGTGCAGGTCAGTTCTGTGTCCAGGGCAGCTGTCTACCAGCTCCATCTGATACGCAGGATGAGACCCTCTCTGCCCGCGGACTGTCTGGCCAGAGTGGTGCATGCTCTAGTTATCTCCTGCTTGGACTACTGCAATGCGCCCTACGTGGGGCTACCTTTGAAGGTGACCCGGAAACTACAACTAATCCAGAATGCGGCAGCTAGACTGGTGACTGGGAGCAGCCACCAAGACCATATAACACTGGTCTTGAAAGACCAACATTGGCTCCCAGTACGTTTCCGAGCACAATTAAAAGTGTTGGTGGTGACCTTTAAAGCCCTAAATGGCCTTGGTCCAGTATACCCGAAGGAGTGTCTCCACCCCCATCGTTCTGCTCAGACACTGAGGTCCAGCGCCAAGGGCCTTCTGGTGGTTCCCTCGCTGCGAGAAGCCAACACTTCCTTAAACAGGGCTGCCTTCAGATGTCTTCTAAAAGTCTGGTAGCTGTTCTTCTCTTTGACATCTGCTGGGAGGGCGTTCCACAGGGCGGGTGCCACCACCAAGAAGGCCCTCTGCCTGCTTCCCTGTAACTTGGGTTCTCGCAGCGAGGGAACCGCCAGAAGGCCCTCGGAACTGGACCTCAGTGTCCAGGCAGAACGATGCACCCAGAGATGCATTTTAAATAAAAGGGCACATTCTACTCATGTAAAAACATGCTGATTCCCAGACTGTCCATGGGCTGGACTGAGAAGGCGATTAGGCCGGATCCGGCCCCCGGGCCTTAGTTTGCCTACCCATGTTCTAGGGCAGGGGTCAGCTGGGCCGGTACACTTCCACAGAGATCGCTCCATGGGCCGGATGGTGTCTGCGCAGATATGATTTCCGGCATCTGTGCATGCGCAGACATGATTTCCAGCAGCGCGGAAGCAAGTACCTGCTCCGTGCTGCGCCGGTTTAGCGCAGCACGCGGGTACTCACCAAGCAGGTGGCTTGGTTCGGGGGCGGCTCATGGGTCATTTAAACGACCCCCGTGGGCTGCTTGTGGTCCACGGGTCGCAGGTTGCCAACCCCTGCTCTGGGGGCTGAGCTTCCTTTGGTGCTGGGTGGCGCCGGCATAGGCTTCGCCACTGGGTGCTCCAGCTGCTTATTCCTAAAAACTGTCCCCACAATTCCTAATGTCCAATTTGGCCCTGGGCTAAAGACACCCACTCAATCACTACAGTCTCATTATTACCATATTTTTTACCACTTTATTTTGGGTAATAAACAATTCATTTAAAACAACAACAAATAAAACATGTACTTTGAAGATTGATGGTTCGTCCCCTCTTTCTCCTAGATCTTGCCCAAATGTTCGGTGAGTGATTAGTTGTGGGCTGTTGTTTGTAAATGAAACATGTTTAATGCTATCAATTACCTGGCTGCCCGTCAGCTACTGGGCTAAGTTCAAGGTGGTGGTTTTGCAGCATAAAGCCCTATGCATCTTGGGATACAGCCCTCACCTCCTCCTCGAATTTGTCCAATCCTCTTTGAAAGCTTTCCAGCTTGGTGACCGTCACTGCCTCCTGTGGCAGGGAGTTCCATAGTTTAACGCTGCCCTGCATTAAGGATTACTTTTCTCTTTCTCTCTGGAATCTTCCAATGTTTGGCTTCACTGGGTATCCTTTTGCAGGTAACACTTAATCTCTGCAGTGCATTTCTAAGAACTTGGATCGTTTCGTGTGGCAGCACCGACACTTTGGAACTCCCTGCCTCTTGATTATCAGGCCGGCATCTTCGTTGTATTCTTTTCAGCGCCTGCTGAAGACATTTAGACAAGCCTACCCAGATGTTCAGAAAGTTTGCATGAGTTGTACTTTGTTGCCTGTTTATTCTTTTGTGGTTTTAATTTTTCCTATGTTCTAAATGATACATTATTACCAATGATTTTATTATGTTACCTTTTTTTGTTTGAGGTTTTTTCCTACAATCAAGTGGTATATAAATTTCATTAAATAAATAAACCAATACTGTCTACAAGCTCCAATGTCCACCTGCACTGATCAGGCACATTTTCACGGTTCTCTCTTGGTCTGCATAATTTGTTTGGGTTTTCTTGGACATAAGTTGTAATAATAATAATTATTCTATTATTTATGCCCTGCCCATCTGGCTGGGTTTCCCCAGAAGGGGCATAGCAACCAAAGACCTATTATTATTATTATTATTATTATTATTATTATTATTATACACACAAACAGACTTTATTCAGCCATCCCTCTGGCTCCTAAGTTTTCCACAGTCCTTGCCCACACACTTCTAAGCATACATTTTCCTTCATGAGGACTGGAAGCCTGCTCCGCTCTTAAAGCTGAGCTTCTCCAGAATCTGGGTTCTCCCTGCCCAGAGTCACCTCCTGCGTCTTGCCAGCCCTTCTGCCACACCAGAGTGGGCACACGCAGCCCTGCCCCGACTGCCCCCTGCCCTCCATACCATCCGAGGGCTCTTGGCCCTGCCCGGTTGCCGCTCTCCGCCCCTCCGACCAGGCAGGCAGGCAGCCGAAAATGGGCTTTTTATTACAGCCATACATCAAAGTGGCTGCCTGATGCAGGCAGACGGTGGCGATTTTTCTTCATGGTTTACAGACAAATGAGGGGAAGGAAAATGGATGCGAACTTTGCTCCATCGTGAGGTCAGCAAGCATGTGAAGAGGGACCTCGTTATGGATTATCAGAGCATTAACGAGGCAAGGCTGGGGAGCCAGGAATGCAGCGGGGGGGGGGTGTATGTTAAGCAGCACCAAGAAGAGGAGGTGGGCTTTGCGCGGGTGGATTTCATGAGCCCCTGCTGGAAACACAGAGCTGTAGAGGGGGAAGGGACCTCCAAAGGCCATCTAGCCCAATCACAGCTGCAGAATCCCTGGCCACCCAACCTCTGAAGGACAGACAACCGCCTTCCATGGGACCATGGGCGCAGCCAGGATTTATGTTGGGATCAGGGGCAGGAAGGACACTCCCCCCCTGTCGTCATCCTCTGTCTGGCTCTGCCTAGCTAGCAGCTTCAGAACAAAATGCTTCAACAACAGTTGTTTTAAATTACTTTCCTTTGACCCCAGAAAATTGCCTGTCCTTTCAATTTCAATATTCTGATTATTTCTACTTTTAGTTGCTGTTGTTTAGTCGTTTAGTCATGTCCAACTCTTCGTAACCCCCTGGACCAGAGCACGCCAGGCCCTCCTGTCTTCCACTGCCTCCCACAGTTTGGTCAAACTCATGTTGGTCTCTTTGAGAACACTGTCCCACCATCTTGTCTTCTGTCGTCCCCTTCTCCTTGCGCCCTCCATCTTTCCCAACAACAGGGTCTTTTCCAGGGAGTCTTCTCTTCTCAGGAGGTGGCCAAAGTCTTGGAGCCTCAGATTCAGGATCTGTCCTTCCAGTGAGCACTCAGGGCTGATTTCCTTCTGAATGGAGAGGTTTCATCTTCTTGCAGTCCATGGGACTCTCCAGAGTCTCCTTCAGCACCAGAATTCAAAAGCATCAGCCATCAGCTTTCTTGATGGTCCAGCTCTCACTTCCATACACCACTACTGGGAAATTATTTACTTGATTTGAGGAGGTTTATGGACAGACCTGGGGATTGACTTCGGGGGAAACTGGGGCGCTGCTTTGTGCCGAGTCTGACCCCTGAGCCCACCTGCCCCAGGACTCCTCCTCTGACTGGCAGGCTCTCCAAAAGAGGGTGCCTTCCAGCACCCAGGACCCCCCCCCCCGAAGCGGTGCCTCCCCATGCCTGGGGCCTGAAGCGCAGCCGGCAGGCAGGTCACTAAGCGTGGGTGCAGGGTGGACCTTCTGGGTCCTCCCCAAAGCTTATGGGCCTGTCGGAGGGGTTGGGAAGACCACCCCTGCCGCCTGCTGGCGGGTGATCCGGCTAATTAATTCCCACAGACGCCTGATGAGCCCGCCCTAAAACCCATTTGGCCGGCTGATCCCCCTGCGGTGGCTGCCAGTGGCTTTGTGCTGGAGTTATCAGGGTCCCCCCGCCCCCACCTCCCGGAACAATTAAATTTGCCTCCCGTTACCCCGCGAACTCCTGGCCAAGGCGATAAGGCTTAATACCTCCCAATAGCGACTATCGGCATTCGCATAAGGCCCCATAAATATTAATAGCATTCTAATTAGCCCCTTTCAAATGCATCACCCAAATGAAGCGTCTCGGCAGACATCATTCAGCCCCTTTCATCTGCATCCTCTCTGGTGCCACGGGGGGGGGGGGAGATGTGCCTCTCCCGCAACCCCAGCGCCCCCCCCCAGGCGCTCCCCTTTGCTCGCATCCTTCCTGGTCCACAGCAAACCAGTTGAGAGTATCTGCTTCTGCCGAAAAAGCTGATCAAATATTTAATTATTTTTTTGAAATTAATTGTATTGCACTTCCGGGCCACCAAGAAGCTCAAGGCACCACACATGGTTTTCTCCCTCATTTAATCCCCACAACAGTCTTGTGAGGTAGGCCAGGCTGAGAAGAAAGAGACTGCCCCAAGGTGACCCATTGACCCTACTCAGCTTCATGGCTGAGTGGGGATTTGAACCCAGGTCTCTCCCAGGTCCTAGTTCGACATTGTGACCACCAGGCAATGCGGTCGAGCCCCTCTGGAAAGCCCATCGGCTAAGTGGAAGAAGCTGGCCAGAATGGGTCCATAGTTCTGGCAGGATTAGGCCCTCTGCTCTTTTCCTGGGCAATCTGTGTGTTTTCCTTAAGAAAGATATACGGTGGTACCTCGGGTTACAGACGCTTCAGGTTACATACGCTTCAGGTTACAGACTCCGCTAAGCCAGAAATAGTACCTCGGGTTAAGAACTCTGCTTCAGGATGAGAACAGAAATCAAGTGGCGGCAGCGGGAGGCCCCATTAGCTAAAGTGGTGCTTCAGGTTAAGAACAGTTTCAGGTTAAGAACGGACCTCCAGAACGAATTAAGTACTTAACCCGAGGTACTGCTCTACTGCTATTCTTGCTATGTGCCATATTCTGCGTACAGTTCCTCAGGCATGCGAAGCAAAGTCCCCCCCCCCCTTCATCCTTTGCCTGATGTGATGCTGATGCAGGTGATGACAAGGCCAAGCCGGGGACATCATCCCCACACCTGCCAGGGCAGGGCAGCCGTGGGCTTGGCGCAAGCAGCCCCTTCTCCCGCTGCCAGCCCTGCGGTCGATGTGGTGGAGACGGCCAGCGAGCGAGGCAAAGAGAGGTCAGGACGCCTCATTATGGGCACAATCACCATCAATGCAAATCTCCAGGTGTATCTGTGAAGAAGGAGGCATTAATAGCACTCTCCCTGATTGGGGTCACGGAGCTCTTCCTTCTCCTGTTCCTCCTCTGCTTATCCACCGTGCAGCTGGCCTCTCTCTCTGAGGAGGAGGCAATCATCGGTTCCTTTTCTCTCTCCGGAACATTTTGGCAGGTGCCTCATCGAGGGCTCCTTCAATCACTGGAAGAAGGGCTGCCAGCAGGTATGATCTGCCTCAGTTTCAGGGAGATTGAGAGATGGGGGGGGAGAGAGAGAGCGCTGACCCCAGCTGGGTGCTCTCTACATGCAGACAGAATTCAGGCTGATTCACACATGGTTTTCTTTCTTTGTTTGTTTATGAAAACATATTTTTACACCAGTACTCATAAACATATACAGTATATTATATCAGGGTGGTTTGCAACAGCTGCAAAAGCCATATAATAATAAAAAGCACATAGCCAAACTCAGAAACCAGCTAAGTATTTTTGGAAGGGTGTCTTCTGAATTGCCTGTCTGGGCCTGGAGGAACAGAAGAGTTTTCAGCAGGCATTTGAAAGTGGGCACAGAAGGCTCCGGCAGAATCTCTAGTGGCAGAGGGTTCCACAGGACTGGGCTGATGCACTCGGACTGCAGGGAACGACCAGAGGTGCTCATGCAGATGATCCCAGTGACTGAGCTGGGACAGAAGGGTTCAGGCACAGCCTTCTCAACCTGTGGGTCCCCAGATGTTGTTGAACTACAACTCCCATCACCCCTAGCTAGCAAGGCCAGAGCTCAGGGATGATGGGAGTTGTAGTCCAACAACATCTGGGGACCCACAGGTTGAGAACCGCTGGTTCAGGGGGTCCCTGAGATACCCTGGCCCTGAGTTGCTAGGATCTTGGCAAATCAATGCCAGGACCTTGAACCTGGCTCAGCAGTAAGTGGGCAACCAGTGCAGCTGTTTCAACAAGGGTACCACACGTTCTCAGCCAGATGCCTCCGTCAGCAAAGGGGCAGCCTCCTTCTGTGCCAGCTGGCACTTCTGAACCAAGTCCAAGGGCAACCCTGAAAGATGCAGACCTTGCCACTCAGAAACGGGCATGCAAACTTCTCCAGCTCGCAAACCCCATTTCTTGTTTTGGGTGGCCAGAGCTGGGCCCAGGGCAAGCAAGTGGCCCTGTCCCGTGATGGGGGAGAGGAGGTGGTGGGGTTTTGCCCAGTGCTGCTTGCGGGTGAGGACAGATGTTTTCCCAGGGGGGTGCCCAGCACCAGCACCTCAGGACTGCAGGGAGCAACCAAGTGAGGAGCAGGATGAGTGCGGAGGAGATGTCAGCATGACTGGATGAGCAGGGAAGTGCAGGAGGCGCAGACTGCAATCAGCGCTGACCTCAATTAGCCCGTGGCAGGCAAAGACCAATTACAGTGTCAATCACGGAGAAGAAGGAGGAGAGCGAAGAAGGAAGCAGAACCTTCTTATTTTTGCTCCTCAGCTTCTGTGTGCACTGAAAGGCAGCCTGGCATTAAGTTCTGTGGCTTTCATATATTCTTAGGATTGTCGCACTGGGAAGGGAACCAAGGGGTCATCTAGTCCAACCCCCTGCAATGCAGGAATCTCAGCTAAAGCATCCAGGACAGACGGCCACCCAAGCTCTGCTTAAAAGCTTCCAATGAAGGAGAGTCGAACACTTCCCAAAGGAGTCAGTTCCACTGTTGAACAGCTCTTACAGTCAAAAAGTTCTTCCTGATGTTTAGTCCGAATCTCCTTTCTTGTAACTTGAAGCCATGGGTTCAGGTCCTCCCCTCCAGAGCAGGAGAGAACAAGCTTGCTCCATCTTCCATGGGACAGCCCTTGAGATATTTGAAGGCGGCCATCCCATCACCTCTTTGCCACTGCTGCTCCCCAAGCTTGCATCTCACACCCGCTGGGCGGATGGAGAAGACAGCCCTAACGAAAGCTTGTGGCTCTGGCTGGTGATGGAGGGAGAGGTATTCTGCATCATGACGCCCTAGTAAATTCCAGCTCTCCAGATAAAGTTCAAGAGCTCGCCTGGGCTGGTTGCCTGGCAACAGGAGACGGTGAAGGATATTGCTCCTCAGAAACATGAGCTGCTAACCCACTCAAAGTTGAGAGATAATGGAGGTGAAGACGAGCCCTGGGGAGGCTGCCCCATTGGCACTCACAGCCACTGCCCTGCCCTCAGCAAGGAAGGAACAGCTCCAGCCCAAGAATTGCAGGGGGTGGGGCCTCCCTTTCAGACACAGCACCCCAACACTCATCACTTGCATTTGTCTCACCAATTCCACCACCTCAGGGTGGGATATCTGAGTCTCCCATTCCTGCAGAGGAGCCTCTGTTGCTGTTGCTGTTGCTGTTGCTGCTCCTTTGGTGACATAGAATCAAAGAACCGCAGAGTTGGAAGGACCCTGAGGGTCATCTAGTCCAAACCCCTGTGATGCAGCGATGACAGCTAAAGAATCCCTGAGAGATGGCCATCCAACTTCTGCTTAAAAATTTCCAATGAATGGGATTCCACCACCTTCCACTTTTGAATGGCTCTTGCCTACAGAAATTCCTTTTGAGGTTTAGTTGGGATCTCCTTTCTTGCCATTGCTTTGATTCCCACCCTCTGGACCAGCAGAAAACAAGCTGGGTCCATCTTCTAAGTGTCAGCCCTTGAAATATTTGAAGATGGCTATCGTGTCTCCTCTCAGTCTCCTCTTTTCCAGGCTAAACATTCCCAGCTCCTCCAACTGTTCCTCATAAGGCTTAGTTTCCAGACTCTTTGATCATCTTGGTCGCCCTCTTCTGCACACCTTCCAGCCTGTCAGTTGCCTTCTTTGTCAGCCTCCAGCTCTTCCCATTGCACATCCAGGTCTGACCAGCCCCTCCAAGACATTTCAGTGGGACTCTGACAGAAGGATCTGAGATCTCAACTAATGACAGCTCCTGGACTGCTACCCAAGAGATCCTTTTAGCTGGAAGGGCCAGGGATTGAACCTGGACTGGGTCTTCTATGTACAAGCAACATGCTCAGCTGTGCCTTGTGAAAACCACATGAGCACACCATCACTTCAAAAGGGACATGCTCCAGCCCATCTTAGTCAGGGAAATGTCCACCCAGAGACAACGACCATAGCTAGCATGCCAGAGTTTCACCCTCTGCAATGCCCTGAGCATAGCTTTCATCTGTGGCCTCTCCAGTGAAGGGATTTCTGAGTAGTAAAGCAGGGAAATGGCCATAGGCTGGGCAGAGTGGACCACCCTCCGAAATAACTCCTCGGACACAAGCCCTGCGTAGACAACCCTTTCCCCAAAATGGTGCTGAGCAATCCTCAGCCCCCTCGCTGGAAGATGGGGAGGTGAAAATAGACACTCTCCCTTCCCTGTCTCTAGGAGTATGGAAATAAGTCCCTTTTGCTTGAAGAGAAATTAATACGGTGTAAAATCGGGAGCAGATAATTTAAGAAAACTTAATTTTAAATCCCAGTGCAAATAAGCTTTTGATAAGGTCAAATGGAAGATTAAACATCTCAAACCAGCGAACCATTTGCTGATTGAAGCATCCTTTTCAACCATCGATTTCTCTGGAAGGTATGTGACCTCTGCCGACTCTGCTTCTCTCCACCCCTCACCTAGAGATGTCTGGGTGCTCTGTAGGGTGAGGGGCTTGAAGCATGACCCTTCTGAAAGGGAGCCCCATTCCACCACATCCCTGAGTTGTGAGGATCTTGGAAATTCTTCACAAGGCAGCTCCATCCAGTGAGTGGGGCAGCTGTGGGAGAAAATTCCCTTTGGGAGTTCAGTACAGAGACTCAGACCGAATTCCCTATTAGTCAGACTTCATTCAATAATGCATTACAGTGGTGCCTCACAAGACTAAATTAATTCGTTCCGCGAGTTTTGTCGTCTTGCGATTTTTATCGTCTTGTGAAGCACGGTTTCGGAAAAGTTTTGGAAAAGCTTCAAAAATCACCAAAATCTTCAAAAACCTCAAAAAAGGCTACCACTCCTCGAAGTCAAGTCGCAACTGTATTAACGGTGTTAAGAAAAAGGAAACAAACTTGCAAGACGTTTCCATCTTGCAAAGCAAGCCCATAGGGAAAATCGTCTTGCGAAGCAGCTCAAAAAACAAAAAACCCTTTCGTCTAGCGAGTTTTTTCTCTTGCGAGGCATTCGTCTTGCGAGGTACCACTGTACTGCCCCCAAGAGCATTGCTATTAGCATGCCTGCCATACAGGCAGAATGTGTCATCTTGGCTGTTTCATTATCTAGCCACCCCTCTTCTGACACCTTCTGACACCCCAGCACCTCACCATCTCATCATCCAGCCACAGTCCTTGAAAAGACCTCAAGGCCTTTCTTCTGAGCGTTAGAATTGGCGCCTGGTTTGCCAGGCCCTCCTGACCCACTCACGACCACACTTGACAGCCCACAGAACATTCCCTAACCCCTGAAATATATTGCAGGTAAAAAGCGTTGGTGCAAGGAGAGAGACAGAATCAAAGCATGAGTCTTAGATGCCAAGATCCAGGTTTGGGGAAATAGCGGGGTAGGAGTGCTGAAAATAATGCCCATAGATTTCACATCTGGCAACCAATGCACCCCTTTGGTCTCAGGTAGTACATGGGGAGATGAGTCAAAAAAGCCTGGGACACAAATTTCCATGGCCCTCTAGTGGCTCTGGAAGTAATGTATTTAATGTTAACTCTAGAAGTGGTGGGTGGCAGGTGGTGCTGTGGGTTAAACCACAGAGCCTAGGACTTGCCAATCAGAAGGTCGGCGGTTCGAATCCCCGCGACGGGGTGAGCTCCCATTGCTGGGTCCCTGCTCCTGCCAACCTAGCAGTTCAAAAGCACATCAAAGTGCAAGTAGATAAATAGGTACTTCTCTGGCGGGAAGGTAAATGACGTTTCCGTGTGCTGCTCTGGTTCACCAGAAGTGGCTTAGTCATGCTGGCCACATGACCCAGAAGCTGTACGCCGGCTCCCTCGGCCAGTAAAGCGAGATGAGCGCCGCAACCCCAGAGTCGGTCACGACTGGACCTAATGGTCAGGGGTCCCTTTACCTTTACAAGAATAATGCATTTATATGCCACCCATCTGACTGGATTTCCCCAGCCACTCTGGGCGGCTCCCAACAAAAAATAGTCAAAGCACAATACAACATCACACACTACTCAGCTTCCCTGAACAGGGCTGCCTACAGATGTCTTTTAAATGTGCCGCATTCCCAGAGTCGGCCACGACTGGACCTAATGGTCAGGAGTCCCTTTACCTTTACCTAGAAGTGTAGACTCCATTCTGACCTATGTATATTTTACTCTAGGCAGCTTAGTTTGGTCAGCAGTGCATTGGTTGCCAGATGCAAAATTTGTTGTTGTTCAGTCATTTAGTCGTGTCCGACTCTTTGTGACCCCCTGGACCAGAGCACGCCAGGCCCTCCTATCTTCCACTGCCTCCCGCAGTTTGGTCAAACTCATGTTCGTAGCTTCGAGAACACTGTCCAACCATCTCGTCCTCTGTCATGGCGAAGGGGCTTGAATAACTCAGAGAAGCTATGAGCTCTGCCGTTCAGAGCCACCCAAGAAGGACAGGTCATAGTGGAGAGTTTTAACTAAACGTGATCCACCTGGAGCAGGAACTGGCAAGCCACTCCAGTATCCCTGACAAGAAAACTCCATGGACAAAGACAACAGGTGCAAAATACATGGGAATCAACCAGGTGCAAAATACATGGGAATCAACCAGGGGTTGTCCCTCCGAATGTGTCCCTCCAGACCTCTCTCTGTCTGGCTCTCGGGGTTCTTCCCAGACCCCACTCCTGGTTGCATCCTGCACTGTTCCTGCCCCACAAGTCAGGTGTTCTGGTCTGCTTAGAATGGGTCCTTGAATCCTGACCATGACGCTTGCTTGCCTGGATGGAAAATAATGAGTTGCATTTCTTTGTGTGTTGGAAGCAATCTGCTGTAGCAAGGTAAAAAAACTGCATTCATTTCTCCTCTTTCTTTTGCTTCCAGCCCCGCCCACCATTGAAATGCAGCGAGTTTGCTTAGAAAAGGAATGTGGCTCTGGAAAAAGCCCTCCCCTGGCCTACATCCAAACCCCACCAACCAAAGCCTCACAAGTAAAAGTGCAAAGAAACACGTGTGTGTGTGTGTGTGTGTGTGTGTGTGTGTGTGTGTGTGTGTGTGTGTTGCTGATCCTTCCTAAAAGTTTGGATTGTCTGTGTTGGGAGGGATCAAAAACAGGGAGAAGAGACGCAGGAGAATTGCAAAAGGTTGATATCTTGTGGATGCCGTGTTCTTAATATTGTGATTTTTTAAAGACATCTGCAGGCAGCCCTGTTCAAGGAAGCTGAGTAGTGTGTGATGTTGTATTGTGCTTTGACTATTTTTTGTTGGGAGCCGCCCAGAGTGGCTGGGGAAATCCAGTCAGATGAGTGGCATATAAATGCATTATTGTTGTAAAGGTAAAGGTAAAGGGACACCTGACCATTAGGTCCATTTGTGGCCGACTCTGGGGTTGAGGCACTCATCTCGCTTTACTAGCCGAGGGAGCCGGCGTACAGCTTCCGGGTCATGTGGCCAGCATGACTAAGCCGCTTCTGGCAAACCAGAGCAGCGCACGAAAACACCGTTTACCTTCCCGCCAGAGTGGTACCTATTTATCTACTTGCACTTGACGTGTGTTCCAACTGCTAGGTGGGCAGGAGCAGGGACCGAGCAACGGGAGCTCACCCTGTCACAGGGATTCGAACCGCCAACCTTCTGATCGGCAAGCCCTAGGCTCTGTGGTTCAACCCGCAGTGCCACCTGTGTAGTTGCTGTTATTTTGAGCATAAGGATATGTGGGCTAAATGGTGTAAATGGTTTGTCTGGAAGCTCCCTGCACCTCCAGTTCTGGTGCTTTAAATGTTGCAGCATTATCATTCTCCTGTAAAGATGTCAGTGTTGCAACTTCACCCATAAGGCATTGGTGGTGCAGCCACTGGGAGCTCACATTGATTCCTCAGCAGACCCTTATATTTGTGGCACAACCAGTTAACTCACTCAGAGCCCATAGTATGTCTTGGTCCAGAGTGTTGAGAAGGGAAACTTGCTTCCAGAGTGTTGAGAAGGGAAACCTGCTTCCCTGGCCACCTAAAGAGCCCCTCAGGGCTGCACCCTTGGCCAGTCCGTTGCCCTCTGGGTGACAGCTGCCCACCTGAGGGTCCCAGGAACTGGCAGTGACGGATAAGGGGCGGAGGCGGGCAGCAGAGCATTCTGGTGACAGATGGGGGCTGCCAGCGGCCGACACAAACCCATTTGGTGCAGGGAAATGATAGATGCTAACACTAATTTTAAACACGGGCAAGTGAATTCCTCCAGACAAGTGCCATGCTCAGAATTTAGGGCACAGCTGCTGGGTTCAGATAAGGTGCGAAATCTGTCCCTGTGTACAGAATGTTTCTTAATAATGAAAATTTGGTGATGGATGCGGCTGTCGCCGGGATATAACCTCCACAGTTGGAGCCTTTCAGCTCCACAGCCATCTATTCTGGTCTCTGGGTGGCTGAGGAGGAGGAGGAGGAAAGAGATGAAGGAGGTAAGGGGTTTGTTTTGTTCTTTCTGGCTGTCGGTGGGACAGGCAGCAGAATTTTACAAAAATAGCCTTCCCCCTATCTCTCTCTCTCTCTCTCTCTCTCTCTCTCTCTCATATCTTGCTTATGGAAGAAGATGAGAAGGAGATAGTGCTGAAACTCTGGCCATCCAGGGCTCAGCACTGGCAAATCATTGAATGGTAGGGTTGGCAGGGACCCCAGAGGATCATCCAGTCTGACCCCCTGCAATGCAGGAATCAAGGCTAGGGAATCCCTGACAGAGGGCCACCCAACCTCCAACAAAGGAGAGCCACGAGGGAGTCCGTTCCACTGCCAACTGGCTCGAAACACCAGAAAGTTCTTCTCAATGTTCACTCGGAATCTCCTTTCTTGGAATTTGAGTCCATCCGTTTGGATCTTCCCCTTCAGAGTGGCAGTAAACAAGCTTGCTCCTTCTTCTATGTGGTGGCCCTTCTGATAGCTGGAGATCCCTCAGAAGGAGAGAGGTATCAGAGCCCAGAGAAAATAAGGGGAGGGCCCTGTTTAAGGGGTGTTTGTAATAGATAGATGTCGCTGTCAATTTGGCTCCTTAGAGGTCCAAGGACTCTCTCTGTAGGTCCAATGTAGAGGAGAGGCAGACTCTCTGGCAAGAGTCTCTCCTGGTTCCTTCACTGACTTATATATTTGGGGGGGGGAAAGGTATAGAAGTGAGAGCTGAACCATAAAGAAGGCTGATCCCTGAAGAATTGATGCTTTTGAATTCTGGTGCTGGAGGAGACTCTGGAGAGTCCCATGGACTGCAAGAAGATCAAACCTCTCCATTTTGAAGGAAATCAGCCCTGAGTGCTCACTGGAAGGACAGATCCGGAAGCTGAGGTTCCAATACTTTGGCCACCTCATGAGAAGAGAAGACTCCCTGGAAAAGACCCTGATGTTGGGAAAGATTGTGAGATGGTTGGACAGTGTTCTCGAAGCTACCAGCATGAGTCTGACCAAACTGCAGGAGGCAGTGGAAGACAGGAGTGCCTGGCGTGCTCTGGTCCAGGGGGTCACAAAGAGTCGGCCACGACTAAATGACTGAACAACAACAAATTTTGCATCTGGCAACCAATGCACTGCTGACCAAACTAAGCCGCCTAGAGCAAAATATACATAGGTCAGAATGGAGTCTACACTTCTAGAGTTATCGCTAAATACATTACTTCCAGTACATGAGCCACCAGAGCCACTAGAGGGCCATGGATGAGATGGTTGGACAGTGTTCTCGAAGCTACCAACATGAGTTTGACTAAACTGCAGGAGGTAGTGGAAGACAGGAGGGCCTGGCACGCTCTGGTCCATTGGGTCACGAAGAGTCGGACACGACTAAACGACTAAACAACAACAAATACAGAAACACCTGATTCTCCTCACACCCTCTCCTCCGCAGGAACCCAAAGATGACCAACACTATATCCGTAACTGTTCACCACTGGTAGGGAAGTGGGGAAAGCGAAATGCCATGAATGAACAACCTTCAGATCCCCTCAAGCTTAGGATTGCCCTGGTTCTTCACTGTGCACCTATGTGGTGATGGCCAGGGCCATGAAACCCAGGAGATGAGGTCTGCAGGGTGGCTGCCTGGGAGAGGGTGGACTCAAGTGAAGACAAGGAAGAGTGAGCTGGCCTGAATTCTGTGCCCAAGAAGAGGCAGGCCATTCCTGGTGCATAGGCAGTCACAGAATCACAGAATGGTAGAGGTGGAAGGGACCCCTAGGGGCCATCTATCCCAACCCCCTCCAATGCAGGAATCGCAGTTAAAGAATCCTGGGCAGATGGCCGCCCAACTTCTGTTGAAAAACCTCCAAGGAAGGAGAGTCCACCATGATTTGAGGGACCCTGTTCCACTGTCAAACAGTGGTTTTGGCATCACACTCGGTAGAGAACTTCATCCCCACCTGAACCCCCCCCCCCCGCCTGCTGAGCCCTGAACTCACTCTACGTGGGGCTGCCCTTGAGACTGACCCAGAAACTCCAGCGGGTGCAGAATGCCGTGGAGAGACGCCTTACGGGGTCCTCGCTGTGGGATCACATTTAGCTGCACTGGCTCCCGGTGGAGTACAGGATCAGGTTTAAGGCGCTGGTTTTAACCTTTAAAGCCCTATACGGGCCTAGGACCCTTGTACCTATGGGACCGCCTCTCCTGGTATGTCCCCCGGAGGACCTTACGGTCTTTAAACAAAAACATCTTGGAGATCCCAGGCCACAGAGAGATTAGGCTGGCCTCAACCAGAGCCAGGGCTTTTTCAGACGTGGCCCCGATCTGGTGGGACGCTCTGTCACAAGAGACTAGGGCCCTGCGGAACTTGACATCTTTCCGCAGGGCCTGCAAGACGGAGCTGTTCCACCAGGCCTTTGGCCAAGGCACAGTCTGACCCCCTCCTTTGGCAATCCTCACAGAACTCTAGCCCAATGGTTGCCATTAATTTGATTTGATTTGATTTTAGAATGAACTGATTTTAGAATGCATTTCAATTAATTGATTGTGATTTTATGTAAACTGTGTTACTTTTATTGTTGTTAGCCGCTCTGAGCCAAGCTTCAGCTGAGGAGGGCAGGATATAAATAATTTTATTTATTTATTATTATTATTATTCCCAGGACGGGAAGGTGTTTGTGTGTCTGTATGTGCAGCTGAGCCTCCTTCACAGTGACATTGGCACACTGTCAGAAGGGTGTCTTGCTCCGCAGCCGCTCCTGCGTGGCACCCAGAAGGGATGGCTGTAAATAACCTCCCATTACAGGGCTGGAGACGCTTCGCTGAGCGACTTGTTTGGCCGGTCACATTATGGGCTCCATAAACAGACTCATTTGTTTCCCGTCCCTTCCTGCAGCTGCCTGCGGGCATGCAGACCAAGAGCTTCCCATCAAGGCTGCGCAAGACATGGATGCTTCGCTATGCAGTGGCAGGGAGGGTCAGGCTGCATCGGGAAGGATGGAGAAGGGCCTCTGCTGTCTGGCAGATGTCCTAGTTTTGGTCTCTGTGTCTGGACTCCTTGTAGTGGAGGTGGGAAGATGTGGCTCAGTGGTAGAAGCACAGAACTGTAGAGTTGGAAAGGAACCCAGGGGCCATCTAGTCCAACCCCCTTGCAAGGCAGGAATCTCAACCAAAGCACCCATGACAAATGACCACCAAATCTCTGCTTAAAAACCTCCAAGGAAGGAGGTCCAGCAACTCTTGTGGAAGTGAGGTTGCTTCCAACTCTACAATTCCATGATTCTGTGAGTCTGTTCTGCTGTTGAATAGCTTTTCCTGCCAGAAAGTTCTTCCTAATGTTCAGTCAGAATCTCCTGTCTTATAAATTGAATCCGTTGGTTCAAGACTATTCTCCCACCACCACCACCACCAAAGGTTCCAGCATATTGAATTATGAGACTCAGCAAAGAAAAAAGACCCCACCTGTTTGGATTCATAGAATCATAAAACTATAGAGCTGGAAGGGACCCCAAGGGTCATGTAGTCCAACCCCCTGCAATGCAGGAATCGCAGCTAAATAACCCCTGGCAAACGGCCATCCAACCTCTGGGCAAAAACTTCAAGGTCACCCCACCACCTTCTGAGGTTGTCCGTCCCATTGTCAAACAACCCTTACTATTAGATAGTTCTCCCTACTGGATCAGGCCAGTGGCCAGTGGAAGAAATGGAGGCAGTGAGAGATTTTACTTTCTTGGGCTCCATGATCACTGCAGATGGTGACAGCAGCCACGAAATTAAAAGACGCCTGCTCCTTGGGAGAAAGGCGATGGCAAACCTAGACAGCATTTTAAAAAGTAGAGACATCACCTTGCCAACAAAGGTCTGTATAGTTAAAGCCATGGTTTTCCCAGTAGTGATGTATGGAAGTGAGAGCTGGACCATAAAGAAGGCTGATAGCCAAAGAATGGATGCTTTTGAATTATGGTACTGGGGGAGACTCTTGAGAGTCCCTTGGACTGCAAGAAGATCAAACCTATCCATTCTGAAGGAAATCAGCCCTGAGTGCTCACTGGAAGGACAGATCCTGAATCTGAGGCTCCAAGACTTTGGCCACCTCATGAGAAGAGAAGACTCCCTGGAAAAGATCCTGATGTTGGGAAAGATTGTGTGATGGTTGGACAATGTTCTCGAAGCTACCAACATGAGTTTGACCAAGCTGGGGGAGGCAGTGGAAGACAGGAGTGCCTGGCATGTTCCGGTGCATGGGGTCACAAAGAGTCGGACATGACTAAACGGCTAAACAACAACAAGGAGTCTCAAAGTGGCTAACAATTTCCTTTCCCTTCCTCCCCCACAACAAACACTCTGTGAGGAGAGTGAGGCTGAGACAAGTGTGCCTAGCCAAAGGTCACCCAGCAGCTGCATGTGGAAGAGTGGGGAAGTGAACCTGGTTCACCAGATTACAAGTCCACTGCTCTTAACCACTACACCACACTGGCTCTCTTCACACTAGGAGGGGGTGCATTCAGAGCATGCACTGGGACCATCTCCTGCCTGCACAAGTTCTTCATCTAGAGAAAGAACACCTCAGAGGAATGTACCTATATTTTCCACACACACCTGTCCCCAGATCTCCTGCAGTGGGAGGCAAACACATCACTGAACCTGATCTTGAAAGCAACTAAAACTCTGGGACACAGCAGGCTGGGCTTGCTTGCTTGTGCTTCAGTTTAGAGGAATGCACCTGAAAGGGGCTGCATCTGTTGCTATTTGCCGATTCGTTTCTTCTTTTGGAGATCAGAAGCAATTATTTTTTTAGTATGGCGCTCCCTACACCTGCCCCCTCCCTCCCCTTCCGCCAAGCCCTTGAGAACCATTTCCATGGTGACTGCAATGTGAGGAAGTTGAGTGCCTGCCTGACGGGGGGGGGGCTCCAGTTTCTGAGGGAGCTGTTGCTGCACCAGAAATAACAGTTTGATCGATTCAAGTTATGCACTCTGCAGAGGCTGGAGACAGACACTCATTTTTAAAGAGGGCGTCAAGAGTGTTTTGGCAGGCAATGGATTTGTTTCCCAGGCAGATGTGCACACAGATTCTTTTCTGCCTCTTTGGGCTTGTCCACATTGGAATGTAATTTCACTGTGAATCCACACTTGAGCACTGCTTAGCTCTTAATCCATTTCTGCCTCCCCGTTTGAATCAGACTGGAATAGTCCAGACCTGTGCGTATTAGAATTTGCATATGAGGAATCTGCAACTTTAGTCTTCCCCATCAATACCAATAGGAGTTGCCTTTTGTGTTCCTCCCTGCCTTCTAATTTGTTGGTTCTGTTATGCCAAATAAGCACTGGCAGTTTCTTTAAAAAGAAAAAAAAAACTACCTGCCCAAGAAGTGTGCAAAAGCACAGTTGGGTGACTAGAAATTTGCTCGTGCAGATTTCTGGTTTTGTGCAAATTTGATGGATCAGATCAAATACTGTGTGTGTGTATGTATGTATGTATGTATGTATTCACTGCCTGAAAAGGAGCAAAAGCGCTTAGGAAGAAGCAGTGAGCATTGAAAGCAAAGTAGCAAAAAGTGGCCATTGATCCACACATTCAAAAATAGGCAAACAAATTGCATGTGACCCTGAGTGGAATGGTTGAGAGCTTATCAGATTATTCCCACATCAGGCGAACCTAAATTCCTAGGGGGTAAACGTGGAGCTCCAGTGTGGACAAGCCCTTTGGTCACCTCTAGGAATATGGGATATGGGAGACTTCCAATACAGGAAAGGCCAGTTTGATGACCAAAGGCAAGGGTGGGATTGCATGCAAACTGCAAGCCATGGTCCTTCTTACAAACTTCACTCTGCCTTTTCGGTGGCAGAAATGACAACCTCTTTCCAGCCAAAGCAGATGCAGGAATCTCTGAAGAGAGAAAGGAATCCTTCCTGGTTGCCACTTTGCTCTCTCGACGGCACCCACCTGAGGGTGTACCTGCCATCTATGGTGTGTTTGAAGGAGAGTCCACCGTCTTATGAGCTCATCCATCCCACTGTCACACAGCTCTTACCCTCAGGAAGTTATTCCTAATGTTTAGTCGGAATCTCCCTTCTTCTCATTTCAATCCATTATTTTGGGTCCTGCCCTCTGGAGCAGCAGAAAACAAGCCCTCTCCATCTTCTGTGTGGCAGCCTTTTAGATATTTCATAGTGGCTCTCATATCACCTCACCGTCTTCTCTTCTCCAGGCTAAACATACTCAGCTCCCTCAACCATTCCTCACAAGGCATTGCTTCCAAATACTTGATCGTCTTGGTCACCCTCCTCTGCACACCTTCCAGCTTCTCAAGATCATTACTGAACTGTGGTGCCCAGAACTGGACACAGGACTCCAGGTGAGGTCTGACCAACTTTTGATGGTAACAGGAGAACGGACTCCCTCGGAAGGTGGTGGCCTCTCCGCCCTTGGAGGTTTTTAAGCAGAGCTTGGATGGCTGCTCATAAGGGATTCTTTAGCTGTGATTCCTGCATTGGACCAGATGAGCCTACAATTCTATGCTTCTGTGAAATTAGAACAGCTTAAAGGCTTCAACCAATCTTAATCTGGCCCGGTTATTGCATGCTTTATATCCTTAAATTCCAGTAAAAAGAAGACAGCGAACACCCTCCTATTTTCCAATGTTTTGCACTGGAAATAACCGAAGAAAATGTAAAGCTCACACACTTAGTAATGAGTTTCATTGGGGATTTTGTGGACCTTCTAAGATCATGGTAGAATTCTCTCCCGACCTCTACACTCTGTACTTTAACATAGGATTGGACAAAATCACAGCAGATGTAGCTATCAATGGCCACCAGCCAATGACTGTTCTCTGCCTTCCACTTTTGGGGACAGCAGTGCTTATGAATGCCACTTGTGAGTCGAGGACCGTCCACCCGCATAGGTGTATAATAAGACACAAAGACACATTATTTTAGGTTAATGGGCGAAATTAGGCCACAACTTTTATTGGTTACAGCATGTGAGTAGTATTGGCTTAGGCATTGGATGAAACAGCAATGCAAGACTCCACGGGACTCATATCAGGGTTAACAACCAGTGGGAGGAGCTTTTTGATGCAAATACAACTGGAAGCTCCCCCATAACATCACGGGTGGGTCGTACCATGGCCCTAGCCACCAGCAGGGCATCGGACAGGGTCCACGACTGCCGGATTCCTTTAACGGAATACCCAAAAGAGGAGGGGTAGATGATGGCCCATACCCAATCCTCCAACACAGCACACATATTCCAATGCCTAACCGCCACCCGAGCCAAAGGCCAATACCCTCACTGCTGCAACCATTTCCTAATACTTCTGACGATGTCAGCCAACCACACATCATTCCCTTGATTGGAAAGATGGACGCCATTGTCATGAAACAGAAACACATCGCTGAATCAGATGTCAGGGTGTGCAATCATGTGGCCATTCATATATAGCATGATTGCCATGCCGAACTCTTCTTTTTAGAAGCGAGAACCAAAACCACAGTTGTTTCTGGGAATAATACAGTCAGTTCATCAAAGTCCTTCTTTATGTGCAACAACAAGTCCAAGCTCTTGTTGCTGGAGACGACAGGAGGGAGAGAGGGCTCTTGTGCTCAGATCCTGCTTGAGGGATCTTCTCGGCCACTGTGAGAACAGAATGCTGGACTAGATGGGCCATTGACCTGATCCCTTAGGCCCCTCTGATGTTCTTAGGAACGAAAAGAAGGAAAAATGAACCTAGCTGGGAATCGAAATGGTCCACACTGTGAGAGGACTGCATTGGCTGTGTGAAGCGCAGCTCAGAGAGAGTTTGCTTTCTGGAAGAGCCAGGCTGTCTGTTTTCCTGGAGTGAGAACTGAACTTCTTGGGCGTCTTGAGCCGCTTGGAAGTGGCAAGTTTATTTTGCCAGCCTGAGAGGTTGCTCTCCAGTGGAGCCGTGAGCCCAGGGCGGCTGCCTCCTTCCCCTTTGCCCGCTTCTGGTTCAGCGTTGCCATCCGGGAAACAGCAAATGTGATAAAAACTCATGCATTTTAACAGGCTCTCGCTCCTGCTCCCCGCTCTGTGGAATAAAAGCTGACAGGTGCAGTTGAGTTAATCAGGGCGGATAATAGAGGGAAAGAAAGAAATCTCAGGCCAAATTGATGGAGGCAAAGAAAGAGAGAGAAAATCATGCGACTGAAGATCAGAAAGATCCAGCTAAATTGTGATGGAACTTAAAGGGACAGCCCTCTCCTGCCAGGGGGGGGAAATCAGCCGGGACTGTGCGCTTCGCAAAGGAAAAGGAAGCCTGTCCATGAAGCTTGGATCCTCTGAGAATATTGTCAGCGGGTGGTTGCAGCTGTGTATGCGTGACCTAAGCCGCAGTTCTGTAGCTTCTTGAAAAATACTCCTGTTTGATGCATTTCCCCTCAAACCACCTTCCATCAGATTTTGAAAGGGAAGCCCTGGTCACGCTGAACTGTGCACAGTTCAGAAAGCCATTGCACATGTGCAGATTGCAGCTTCCCTGAAGAGGTGTTTAGGGGGCTGGGGGTGTAGCAGGCGCTGGGAAACAAATCCAGTAATGTGCCTGGGGTGAAGACACCCCCTCCCCATCTCTGGGGTGCACAGCACTGCGCAAATGCAACTGGAAATGTTTGTGCAGGGCTGGACAGGTGACCTTGCTGCTTTTCAAGCTGCTACATGGCCTCTCTCTCACTCCTGCTATCAGCTGCTCCTATCAACTAGACCCCTTCACTGAAAGAAATGCCTCACAGAAGACCAGGCCATCAGATATGCTAAAAAAATTAAATAAAATAAAAAATGTGCATTTAATGCAGTCAAGGTCCATTACAGCGGCCGGTGGAAAAATCTGCCGGCATTATTGCGGTTTTATCACGGATAAATCGAGTCGGTTAGCATTCAGGTCTCTCCATGCCGACAGATTCATAACTCCAGCCTTCTATCTAATTGCACCCTGAAGTGTGGAAATTACTGAAGAGTAAAATGCAAATCAGTGGTAACCTTTGCGGAGTTCACTACTGGAACTGCCGTCTGGGAGGGGGGAGAAGGGGGCTCATACACAGGCCGGCACTGGGAGTTTTCGTCTCCCCCCCCCACCCTCATTATTTTAATTGCTAATAGAGCTGAGAAGTGATCCCTTTCCAAGGTCTTCATTACAGGAGAGTTAAAAAGCGCCTCTGTTATTGCAGATTAACACTATTATATAGAAAAAGAGGGGGAGGGAGGGGAAAGAGGAAGAAACACAGCAGCGTTTTTATTGGGCAAACTGATGGTGAAAATATTGGAAAAGAGCTGTAGAACTGTAGCAAAAAAAAGGAAAAGAAAACTTTGGGTTTAGCAGGTCAGTCTGAAGGACACCCTGAGTTGCTTCCAGCTATTGGGGTCCTGTGCCTGGGGAGGGTTAGAATCAAAGAAAAGAGGTCACTGAACAAGTCAGGCAAATTTAAGTGACGTGACCCTGCAGACTCATCTGTGAGCCTTTCTTCCACCCCACAGCCCAATCCCCCAGCTGCTAGGTAGGAGAACCATGACCTGGGTAGATGTGTGGGCTCAGCTGGGACATTGAGATACAGGGAGCTGCTTGCTCTGTGCCAGATCCAAAGCTTGGACTAAATGGAGAAGCAAGATTGGTTGGGGTGTTAGAGATGTGTAAATGAAACCTAAGGACACCACGGTCTCCGTTGACCTTCATTCCAAGGAAACCAAACTTGGGGTGGCCGTGTAGTAGTTGGAAGAAGAAGGACTGTCTTCCAGGCAGATGGAAATTGGGAGACCTGGTTATGGAGAACAGGTTGAAGTTAATTCAGTAGAACTGAGGGTCCTTAATACAACTGGCTGGGAGAATTTCAAGAGAGGGCTCTGCTGATAGGATTGCAGTAAAATAGCCTGGCTTTTTGTGGAGTGTGGCATGCAAGTCCCCAGAGAAAAAGAAAGGGCAACAGTCTGGTGGCATTTTCATTATATTGGGGAGGTGTTTTGTTTTGAGCTTAGTTGCTCTCAAGAGTCTATATATGTCTGGTAAAAGCTCCATAAAATAATGGGGTCTGTTATAATTATTTACCCTCCGCCTTTTTCCCTGATGGGACTCGAGGCAGCATACAGATAAAAAAAAAGAATCACGAAAAACAGAGGGGGAATTAATGTTTTTAAACATTGATAAAATTTAAACTAAATAAAGGTATACGATCTGCTTAAAATATACAAATAATTACGATAAAAAGAAGCATTGCACCAGCCCTTTCATTAAAAACAGTCCGTTCCCAAAAGCCAGTTGGAGAAAATGGTCTCTGTTTGCCAGCGGAGGGACAAGGAAAGAGCCATTAGACACAACCAATAGCTAAAATTTCAGATTCCTCAGAATTAGTGATGGCTTTTTTTACTGAATATAATCCGTGTATGGTTATTGTGTTTATGGTTATGCGCTAGTTGCACATATGTTTATGATAAACGAACATCAACAACAATAATAACAGAAATAGCAATGGTTCCCACCTCCCCTAATACCCCCGGATGAATGCTCTGCCAAAAGAGATCCTGCAGTCGCCTTCTGTTTTCAATCTTTAAATGCCTGCTGAAAACTTTTCTCTTCTGCCAAGCCTGCGCAGGGAACGAAGAACGCATTTCCCCACAATAGCTACCTGGTTTCTGACTTTAACTCTTTGAATGTTCTGTGGCTTCCTGCACCGCTCTGATATTTCCCCTCGCCCTCATGAATTAGTGGCTTAGAAATGTTTCTATAAATGAAATAAGTGCTTTAAAAGTCAACCTTCCCCCCCCCCCGGTGCTTCTCTATGAACTCCGCAGTGCCAGGCCCCGGCAAAGGTCTCTGCGCCCATCCTGAGCCTGCGCCCATCCGTGGAGCGAGACCTGTGGCTTTCTGCAGCAGCTGCGCCCCTCGGCGCCTGCCGTTCTGTTTTTCTGCTTCCTGAGCTGGCGGTTTTTATTTATGGCTCCGCTCCCTTTGATTTAAAACTCCGCAAAGTGTGACAATCAAAATTAAAGATTTCTCCAGAAAGCCAGCCTGGGGGGAAATCATCGCCGAAGCCACGGGAGATTTCCCAGCGGTGGCTTTCAAATTAAACGGGAAAAAGAATTTCTTTAATTTGGTGGCGACGCCGGTGCGATGCAGCTCACTGGGCACGTCATTACCAGCTCAGCAAAGGCGCCCGCCATCCGCTGCCTCTCGGAAATTACCATTTTAACTGCCGGCCGTCGCCCCTCTGGCCCGCGGCGTGGCGTGGGATTTCTGGTGGGGAGCCCTGGGAGTGGGGAGACCGTCTCTGAGCAGCCCTGCTCTCGGAGGCTGCCCTTCCATGCCCAAACTACTCTGTCCCTTTAGCCTTTGCCAACCTGGTGCTCTCGAAAACTTCGGGACCACGACGCCCGTGAGCTCCAGGCAACTGATTCTGCAAAGTGGGAAATGATTTTGTATCTCTCCTGTTTTCTGGGTTATATTTTATTGTATTCTTTTTTAACGTGTATTTATTGGTCGTCATAGAATAATGCAATTGTAGAGTTGGAAGGGACCCCAAGGATCATGTAGTCCAGCCCCCTCCAGTGTAGAATCACAGATGAAGAATCCCTGACAGAGGGCCACCAAATCTCTGCTTAAAAAACTTCTGCAAACGAGAGTCCACCACCTTCTGAGGGTCTTTTTTCCACTGTCAAAGAGCTCTTGCTGTCAGAAAGTTCCTCCTTTTTTTTTTAATTAAATAATACAAGAATGTCAAAAAAAAGAAATAAAAACAAATTTCAGTCATATGCATATATACATAATCATTTACATATTTCAAGCAATGTGTAGAAAAGAAGAAAAAAGAAAGAAAAAAGAAAGATTAGACAACAGAAAAATATTTACCATAAACAATAGTTTTAAATCTGTACTTGCACACAAATATATATTTCCATGTTACAAAGTACAAATCTTGATTAAAATATTTTAAAAGACTTTAAAAACTCTTTTCAGAAAGTTCCTCCTAATCTTCAGTCAGAATCTCCCTTCTTGTAACTTGAATCCATTGATTCAGGTCCTCCTCTCTGGAGCAGTAGAAACCAAGCTTGCTCCATCTTCCATGTGGCAGCCCTCCAGATATCTGAAGAAAACTATAATATTGCCTCCCATTCTCTCTTCTCCAGCTCCTTCAACCGTTCCTCACAAGGCTTGGTCTCCAGACCATTGATCATCTTGGTTGCCCTCCTCTGCACATCTTCCAGCTTGCCAATATCCTCCTTAAACTGTGGTGCCCTGAACTGGACACAGGACTCCAGGTGGGGTCCGAACAAGGCAGAATAGAATGATATTATTACTCTCCTTGATCTGGACACTAGACTTCTGCTGATGTGGCCACATCTGATATAGCACTGTAGCCTACAGTACCTACAGGACCGCCTCTCCTGGTATGTCCCACGGAGGACCTTACGGTCTCCAAACAAAAACATCTTGGAGATCCCGGGCCACAGGGACGTTAGGCTGGCCTCAACCAGAGCAAGGGCTTTTTTGGCCGTGGCCCCGATCCGGTGGAATGATCTGGTGGAGACTAGGGCCCTGCGGGATTTGACATCTTTCCGCAGGGCCTGCAAGACAGAGCTGTTCCACCAGGCCTTTGGCCAAGGCACAATCTGACCCCCTCCTTCGGTAATCCTCACAGAACTCTAGCCCAGTGGTTGCCATTAATTTGACTCTGAACTGGTTTTAGAATAAATTGATTTTAGGATGCTGTGTTACTTTTATTGTTGTTAACCTCTCTGAGCCCGGCTTCGGCTGGGGAGGGCGGCATATAAATAATAATAATAATAAAATTATTATTAGCCAAGCCTCTTACCCCAGAAGAGCCTCTTAGCCATAGCTAGGGGTGGGACAGAGCTGGATGACAGACTTCTTGAGTATGAAGGATCAAAGCCAGGGCAACTGCAACACACAAACATTCTCCAGATCTTAGGTTTATGATCACGGGGCAAAGGGGAGCCCTGATTCTATTCTGCCCCCTTCCTCTTCTTCCTCCTTCTGCTGCATGGATATTCTCAAGATCTCCCTGGCCTCCCTCCAGCTGCCACCTGCCCCAAAGCATCACCTGTCCCTGCAGGCCTTTTGCCCTCTCCTCCTCCTCCTCCTGGGCATGGCAGGATGAGGCCGCCCCGGTGCTGTGCTGTGGGACGCTGCTGCTTGGCTGTGGTCTCTGCTTCTTCTCTGAGTGAGCCCAGAGCTGACACATGTCTCCCCCTTCACCTGCCCCCATCTCCCCCCCACCCTCCTTTTAAGATGAAGCAATGAAATTATTTTTCTACTTGAGCAGTTTTCAATTTAGATTAAGAAAAATCTGTGCTCCGTTAGCGGCGCTGCAGTAAATCACGGGCAAGCGACACTCGGCGCCTGACAGGCCGATCGCTTATCGGATGCAAACCTTTTTTCAAGTTGACAGACTCCGAGTGTGACATTGAGCGAGGGCAAAGGCAGGCAGCAGGCGGGGTGGGGAGGGGGAGGGAGGGCAGGGGCATTTGGGGGAGATCAAGCGGGGGCCATGCAGGCTTCCTCTACGAAACCCAGGGAAATGTGGTGCGGATGAAGAACACCAGAAGAACACAAGACTTGCTGGCTGAGGCCAAAGGAGGCTCATCGTGGCCTCTGGCCGTTAACCAATCTATGGCGGGTTGTAATTATTATTTCATCATTATGCTATCTATTACTATTTTATTATGTTTATATTATTATGCTCAGTAAAATATGTTCCTCCACCCTGGGATCTTTCAGTAAAGGGCAGTATATAAATCACCATCATTTTCATCATCACTTCAGAAGAGTCCTACTGGTTTAGGCCAATGTGTTAGAATTCTTGCTCCATGTTTGCAGTCATGGGATTGTTGTCTATCACATGACAGCTTATGTTTTTGTTCCACAGTGTGGGAAGTGACGGAGACAGGATGTTTTGTGTTACTGTGTTCTGTGGTGTGGGATTATTGTCTTTTGTTTCTTTCTGATGAGAAAGAGGAAGGAGCTAAAGCAGAATGCTCCGAGTATATTATATGTAAATAAAGTAGATTAGCCAAGACCCTGAGCTATTGAGTCTGTTACGTGAACAGCCAATACTCTGCAGGATCCTAAGTGTGCTGGTGCTTCTTGGTATCAGTCGCTGTGATGTTCAGGCTGAAGAAAGCTTCCCGAATGACCGACCAGGAGGGAGAGAACATGCCAGTCAGGCATGTGTCTCTATCAGGGTCCTACACAAGAGTAGGACGATCCTAACACAATGGCCCACCTAGTCCAGTATCCTGTTCTCACAGTGGAGGACCATTTGCCCCATGGGAATCTCATAAGCAGACTGGATTACTGCAGTGCTCTCTAGGTTGGGCTTCCCTTGCACTTGATTTGGAAACTGCAGTTAATGCAGAATGCTGCAGCATGATTGCTGACAGCAGTGAGACCTTGTCATCCTTCAACACCTGTGCTCAGAAATCTGCCCTGGTTGCTGATATGCCACTGGGCCAAGTTCAAGGTGTTGCTATTAAAGCCCTTAACAACTTGAGACCAGTTGACCTGCGAGGCTGCCTTGACGCCACGTGTGCCCACTCAACCGACTGGTAGAATTTTACAAGCGCCACATTTGTAAGAACTTGGCGCCTAAACTTTGGAACTCCCTGCCTATTGAGATGAAGCAGGTGCCTTTACTGTACTCTGCTCGGTGCCTGCTGAAAACAAGACAAGCCCACCCAGATGCTTAGGAAGTTGAGGCAACTTTTTGTATGTTTTTAAGTACGGTCGTGAATTCCCCTCCAGTTTTATTGTTTGATCTTCTGGTAAACCGCTTTGAGGCTGTTTACAATAAAGCGGCGTATAATTTTTGCAAAATAAGTAAATAAAATAAATAGTGGCACCCAAACACAAGAGCACCCTCCCCTCTTCTGCTTCCCAGAAAATACCGCCCCCCCCCCTTAAATCGTTGGTGCAATTAACCTTCTGCATTTGGACGGGTTAGGCCAAGGGCGACAGTGCCAAGGAAAGGAACGGATTTGCCTGCTATCAAAAGCTACCAGATGGTGGGAGCAATGAACCTCATCTCTCCCCCCCCACACACACACCCTCCCCCTCCTCTCTCCCTGTCTCTCGCACACGGGTCTCCTCCCTTCTTGACCCCCTTGCAATCTCATCCACACCAATTAAGCGATGAACCCTAAAAGGCTGTACCTTTTGGCAAGTTGAAGGCAGAAATGTTGCAGAAACAGAGATACCTCCTGGAGCATAGCTGTCAACATTTCCCCTTTTTTAAGGGAAATTACCTCATTCCGAATAGGATTCCTCGCAAGAAAAGGGAAAAGTTGACAGCTATGCACCTCCCTCCACCGTGGGGGGGGGGGCATAGCAGGGATCCCAGCAGAACAGCCAGAACCTAAGTAAACACTGCAAGCCTAATGCTGTATGTGTAAAAGGATTTCACAGCGTTAAATCCGGAATGCTTGTTCCCTTATAGGTCCGCAAGCAAAATGGCGAGAGGCTGGTTTTTAATTTTATTTGTCTTAAGAACAAAAGGTGTCAATCCAGGGAACTGATGCAGCCCTGGGGGAATCTGGCATGCAAAAAAAGAGAGCCTAGCGGTGCTTCAAACTCAGAGTTTGCCAACACTACTGAGCAGGCAAGTGTAGGAACAGCCTTCCAGCAGGTCCTAAACTGTTAGAGGTAACGTTGCAGGTGGCAGAGCAGAAGAGGGACTGCTGCCTGCGATGCAAAACACTCTTTTCTTCATTTCCCCATCCAAACACAATTCAAAGTGCTGGTTATTGTGGCTTTGTTTTCAGCTATTTCAGCTGTAAACCTCCTTGAGTCCCCGTCAGAGAAAAGAATAGATTCTGTGTGGTTGCAAAAAGGTCTGAAATGTGTCCCTTCTGGAGCTTGGTCCAAACAGACGGATATTGGGAGAGCGCCAGATGGAATACAGAATCGTAGGATTGTATAGTTGGAAGGGACCATGGGGGTCATCTAGTCCAACCCCCTGCAATGCAGGATTTTTTTTTTGCCCAACGTGGGGCTCCAACCCACGACCCTGGGATTAAAAGCCTCATGCTCTGCTTAAGCAGGCCAGCACTGACGGGTTGGGAGGCAAGAGCATGCAAACCCATGAACATGGTTGCATGAATACCAGCTGCTGGGAAGCACAGAAAGGGAGACTGCTGCTCTTTCTTGTTCTGCTTGCCAGTTTCCGAACAAGTCATCTGGTCGGCCACAGTGGGAACAGGATGCTGGACTAGATGGGCCATTAGCCTCATCCAGCAGGTTCTCCTTATGTGCTTATGTTCTCCTGAGAACCGTGTTGTAAACAAAAATTGCCCTTTTCCCTTATGTGGTATCCAAGAGCCTATATAGAGTCCTTACATAGGTTCCCTATTGGTAGGAGAAAATAACAGAGGCCAACCAGAGAATATTGAGAAGCAAAGCAGCTAGTAAGCCTGATCTTTATTGATCTGTTGCAACAGGGTCCTCACTCACCACATGAAGGAGGGAGAAGGAACCCAGAACAATGGTGTGCAAGGCCTTATATAGACTTTTGAAATTGCCACCCTGTAGATCAAGACCACCCCCAAAACATCATACATACATCACAGAAGGCATGTAACCCAAGACCACCCCCCAGGTACATCATACCTAAATCACAGAAAAGGTGGTCTACAACAGAAATTTGAATGTTGTTTTTCTCCTGTCTTGTTTATCTCCTGTCTGGCAGGTTACTTGATTGGATTGCCTAGGGAGCCTGGCCAGTCCTTTGTAATGATAAATACTTAGTTCCTGGGCCAGGTCACAGCTCACACCCTATTCATATCTTAAATGTGCACTTAAGAAAGGATTTGTGAGGAAAGAGACAATGGGGAGGCTTTTCCATTTTCCTTTGACCTTGCAGAGAAAACATTTGCTCAGTTTAGGAATCAAAATGGTTCCAGGTCGGTCTTCCTGTGCTGATCTATGTATGTGCTTGGTTGGTACACTTATGAACATTTAACATATAACTAAGACCTCAAAACCGCTGTACAGAAGACTTGCATCCTTGCAGGATGAAGAGGCTACCATGGAGAAGCCAAATTTGTTTTCTTTTGCTTTTGAAAGGCAAACGCCTGTGTCCAATGCTGCGCACTGCTGATTCCTGGCCAGCGCTGAGCGCCTCTCTAAAGAGGCCAAGCCCTAGGCTCTCTCCACATAGGCACACGGACTCTTCGCCCCAAAGGCGATTTGCTGAGATCCTCCTTTGTGCGGCCCTTATCTGCTGCAAACCAGACTGGGTCATCAGCGCCATGTGCTCAGATGCAGAGCAAACTCGGCGGCTGGCCTGCCTTGCTGCCTGGCGCTTGCCCTCATTAATCCTGCCGGGGCTTAGAGAGATCCCATTACTTCCACTGCTGAGGCTCGCAGGCTCTGGAGAGATGCCCCCGAGAAGCCTTCCCTTGCCCAAGGCTTGCCAGGGATGAGGGCACTCTGGGACAAAAGGAGGCTTATGCAGGGGCGCTTCTTAGCTTAGAAGAACGAGGGGCTGCCTGATAGCAAGGCTTGTGAAACTTAGAGTGGTGCGGAGAGAGGAAATTGGACCAAGCGATGCTCTTGCTTGCTTTGCTTCCACCTGCCTCCCCCTTCCCGGATTTCTGGGACGCTCTTGGACTTTTGGCATCACTGCTGAATGATCAGGCGATGGCCAAAGTTTCCCTTTCCCTTTCTTAGGCTGGTGGATCATCAGCTCCATCTTTTTTTCTGGATAGGCTTGCTCTAGTCACAATGGTTATTATTATTTATTAAAATTCATCCGAATATCACAGGGTGGTTTCCTCAGGTTCGTGCCTGTGTAGCTTTGAAACTGATTACTGTAATATGCTTTAGGTGGGGCTGCCTCTGGAAATTCCTGCAAAGCTGTAGCTGTAGCAGTAGTAGTAGTAGTAGTAGTAATATAATAATAATAATAATAATAATAATAATAATAATAATAATAATAATAATAAATTATTTTATTTATACCTCGCCCTCCCCAGCCAAGGCTGAGCTCAGGGCGGCTAACAAACAATAATAAAAATGAGTTGAATGAATGCAACTTAAAAACAAGATTAAAATACAACATTAAAACAATTAAAATGCAGCCTCATCACAGGAGGAGAAAGGAAAAAGAAAGAGGGGGAGGGAATCAAATTGACTCCAAGCCAAAGGCCAAGCGGAACAACTCTGTCTTACAGGCCCTGCAGAAAGAAATCAGATCCTGCAGGTAGTAGAAGGAGAACTCTTGGCTACAGAGGTTGAAGTTCAACAGGTGAAGTACTAACAGGCATAAGGATGTAAGACTGTGGAAAGATACTGCTATTGTCTTTATGACTCTCAGGCACAGAGGAAAAGCTGTCAGTCTTGACTAACTTCCCTGGGTCTGCTCTATCATCTATCAATCTATATCTTAAAATAAGAGGAGCCTTCTGAATCAGGCCAGTGGCCCACCCAGTCCAGCATCCTCTTCTCACAGTGGCCAACCTGATGCCTCTTGTTGGAAACCAGCAAGCAGGATTTGAACACAAGAGCAGCCCTCTCCCCTCCTCTGGTTTCCAGCTATATGTATTCAGAAGCATCACTTCCTCCAAATGGGGAGGCAAAGCATAGCCAACCTGGCTTGTAGCTATAGACGCACCTCTCCTTCTCCATGAATTAGTTCAATCCATTTTTAAAGTCATCTACCTTGGTGGCCATCGCTGCTTCTTGTGGGAGGGAGTTCCACAGTTTAACTACATACTGCGTTAAGAAGTACCTTATCTGTCCTGAATCTTTCAGCATTCAGCTTCTTTCTTATAATTTTTTTTTTATTTTCAATGCAAAATTACAACAAAAATTACAAACATTGAATCTGGAAAAAAACAGTACAAACAAGGGGGGGGACAGAACACAAAATAAAAAATACAACAAAAAACAAAAACACACATCTACAAATAAAACCATATCATCATTCTAATCTAGTTATTACATACATATACACAATACATATACACATACTGACTTCATTCTTTTGTTCTAAGACCTCAAAATTTTTACTCTTTCTAAGTTCTTGTGTCTAATGTAGATTACTTCTATCTTTATACTTTTTACACCATTTTCCTCTTTCTTTAACCCTGCAAAGCATCATTCATCCAGCATTCTGCTTCATGGGATGGCCAACCAATCACCAACCAACCAACTTGTCTGTCTGTCTGTCCTGAAGATTCCTGCCCTGCCTTCAACTAAACTCTCAGGGCAGCCATATTCATTTGCTTCAAGGGGTCTGGCTGCGAATCCTGCCTCTGGAGCCACCAGCCTTTCTGCCTTGGAAATGCCGCCTCTGCATTCAGCCGACCAAACCGCAGTGGCAGCACAAGGCGGGTGGGTGGGACTACGCAACCTGGCAAAGCACGGCAGGTGGGAAGCGCCGGCGATGAAGGACCATTCCCCCTCCTCCCCCTTTCAGGCCTCCTTCGCTCATTTATTGTCGCAGCTCGGAAGCAGAGCTGTCACCGCCTAAACCTCACTCATCCATTTAACCTTGGAGGAAGAAACACATTTGTGCCGGATAACGCGCATCAGATGGTGGCAAAGGGAGAGGCGCGCGGAGCCACCCCCGTGCCTGATGGATGGGTTACAGGGGCCTCAGCTGACCTGAGCTTGTACGTTGTTATCTGCGTTCTCCCAGGAAGCTTTTCATCATGCCCAAAGGGAGAGGCAGCACAACTGCCAAAAGCAGCTTTGTGGGGCTGCGGCTGCGAACTCAAGGTGTGTGTGCCCGTGTGCATGTACGCACATGTGCTGGGCAGGGCAGCATTAGCCAGAAAGAGCTGGGAGACCAAGAGTGCGAATAGGAGGAAAATCTGTAGGACTATTGATAGACTCCATTTTGCCCTGTAAGCTAAGTCCTGATAAAAAGGTCTGGAAACCAAGCCTAACCAAGTGCAGGATAGTGCGCACCCCAGAAACGATCTTTTTCAGCTTCTGCCTTCTGGAAGAAGGTACAGGGTTATAAAGGCTAGGACTAGCCGCCTGAGAAACAGTTTCTATCCAAATGCGATTTTGGTTTTAAATGTAGGGTAAGGTGGTCTCTATGGGAGTTGTTGTTGTTTAGTCGTTTAGTCGTGTCTGCCTCTTCATGACCCCCTGGACCAGAGAACGCCAGGCCCTCCTGTCTTCCACTGCCTCCCACAGTTTGGTCAAACTCATCTTCGTAGCTTCAAGAACACTGTCCCACCATCTTGTCCTCTGTTGTCCCCTTCTCCTTTTGCCCTCCCTCTTTCCCCACATCAGGGTCTTTTCCAGGGAGTCTTCTCTTCTCCTGAGGTGGCCAAAGTCTTGGAGCCTCAGCTTCAGGATCTGTCCTTCCAGTGAGCACTCAGGGCTGATTTCCTTCAGAATGGAGAGGTTCTTGCAGTCCATGGGACTCTCAAGAGTCTCCTCCAGCACCAGAATTCAAAAGCATCTATGGGAGTATATTGTATTTAATTATGGGGTATCAGAGTTTTTAGGGGGTTAACCAGGTTGGGATAGCTGGGATAGCAGGCTTGTTGGTTTTTGAATGTCTGATGTAGATTTTTACAATTTCGTTGTTCTGTATGGGACAATGACAATAAAGATTATCGTATTGTAATGAGGAACAATTGGGGGAGCTGGGTCTGTTTATCCTGGAGAGGAGGAGGGTAAACATTGAGAAGAACTTTCTGAAGGCTGAGATCTGTTGGACTGCGGAATGGACTACCTTGGAAAATGGTGGACACTCTTTCACTGGAGGTTTTAAAGCAGAGATTGGATTGCCATCTGTCAGGGGTTCTTTGCTGTGACTTCTGCATTGCAGGGGGTTGGACTAGATGACATTCTGGGGTCCCTCCTATACAGTTCTATGATTCTATATTCATAACAGATGCACTCCCTCGTACTGCTGTGTTCTCCTCTGACCAGCTGAAGTTTTGTGCAAAATCAGTGTTGAAAGTTGACTAGTGTTTTTCATGGCTGTCTGCTGTGGCCTCATTGAGACAGTACAGAAGGTCCTGATTAGAGCAGAATGGGACTATTCTGGTCCTCCTGAGTAAAAACAGTAGCACAGAGTGCCCGTTTCCAAAGTTGGCCTCCTTCATGCTCCCTTTCTCAAAATAGTTTCTCAGAGTGCTCTTTTCCAAAGTTAGCATTCTCCACACTCCTTTACTCAGAATATCTGGCCTGGGTGCTCTTTTCCAACTATAATGTTATGAGTTTGTGGGGTACCTGGACTCCTATTCCAATGCCTGGGTGACAGACACTAGATTTAGCATGTTCAAATCAAGCCTGCCTGGCTTAGCTTGCTTAGGAGAATGCCTGGGGTGGGTCATCCAGAAGAACCTTGCAAGGGGTTGGACTTGATGACCCTCAAGGCCCCTTCCAACTCTACAATTATTATGATTTTAACAAAAGGAAAGTGATGAGCCATTGGGAATCTCATCAGAGAGGAGGGGAGGCTCCTTCAGCTCAGGGGAAGTGAGAAGACAAAAGGCCAAAGTTTCAGAGAGAGTTTAGGATTGAGTTTTTGCAGAAAGGTTGCAGTCTGTAAAAGTCAGGAAGCTGGAGAGAAGATCAGAGCCACATTCTGATCTTTCCGTTTGAATCTTAGGTCGTGTCTATGGGGAAAGTGAGACCCTTGTGGGGTGTCAATGCTGTGAGCCCCTCTACTGGAGGCTCAGGTTGCATATATGCGTAAATAAACCATACACCGTTCCAAAACCAAAGCGTTCCAAAACCAAAGCGTTCCAAAACCAAGGCGCGCTTTCCCATAGAAAGTAATGCAAAACAGATTAATCCATTCCAGACTTTTAAAAACAACCCCTAAAACAGCAATTTAACATGAATTTTACTGCCTAACGAGACCACTGAACCATCAAATGAAAGCAATAATCAATGTACTGTACTATAAAATAAATAAGACAGTATTGTAGATGATAAAAATTAAAATTAAAATTTTGTCTTACCTGCATTGATTATAGTCATTGTTTGGATGGGGGGCTTTTATCCATTTCCACAGTCACACAATCAATCAATCAATCAATCATAAAACAAAAAACAAGCCACAGACACAAAAATGAAAAAGCCACACAAACAAAAATGCAAAAAATAGCAAAAACAAGAGCACCAAATATCACCTCAGAACACTGCAATCAGAAACGCAAGGCTTTCATGACGATGGGGAGGACTTAAATTTGCTGCTTCAGTGTTAAACGGGAGGGGAGAAGCCTTAATTACTATGTGGGGGACTCAAAATAACTGTTCAACAGTGAAAACGGAAGCTCAGGAGCATGTTTGGCTTCCGGGGCAAAGTTCAAAAACCGGAACACCTATTTCCAGGTTTGCAGCGTTCAGGTTCCAAGTTGTTCGGGAACTAAGTTGTTCAAAAACCGAGGTGCCACGGTTTCATAAAGACACACAGTCTCTGCTGTGCCTCACTTCTAAAAGGAAACACAGACCCTGAGTAAATGCCTGGAACCCCAGGGATCTCACACCACTCAGAAATCAGGACTGCATGTAACAATGGTTTCCTTTCTTCCAATGCAAGAAAATGGGGCAGTTGTGCTTATTTTCCTCTTTCTCTTGTGTGGCTGAAACAAAGAAGCTTTGCAGTCATCCAGTGCAGCTACTACTCAGAGCGGTGGCCCAGAGGCCTGTGCCAGTCCACCAAGGACTGACTGCTGGCCCACAAGAACCTCACCACAACCCAGGTTGGGTGGGATGTTTCAAAGACCAAATATGGTGCCGGTTGCTGGCGAAAAGAATTTTTGGTTCTCCACATCAGATAATACAATGAGAAACACTGATCTAGTCCACCTTGAGGGATGGGATGCACTGATAGGGGGCCAAACCCCCACATGTGGTGGACCTGCAAATCTGTACATAAATTTTGGAGAGGAGTTTTATAGGGATACCGAGGTCCAGTGCCGAGGGCCTTCTGGAGGTTCCCTCACTGCGAGAAGTGAGGTTACAGGGAACCAGGCAGAGGGCCTTCTCGGTAGTGGCCCCCGCCCTGTGGAACGCCCTCCCAGCAGATGTCAAGGCAATAAACAACTATTTTGCTTTAAAAAGACAACTGAAGGAGGCCCTGTTTAGGGAAGTTTTTAATGTCTGACGCTGTATTGTTTTTATGAGATTGCAGGCAGAGCAGTGAATATCTATGCCAGGCTATGTTCGTCATCAACTTTCAAAGATGCCAATTCATAACTAGTTTGTAAAACTCTTATTGTATATTTGTAATATGCGTCCCAATGATGGAGAAATACATCAGACTTTCCCCTTCACGTTCAGAAGACTCTGCATTTTGAAATTCCATAAGAGATTACTCCTTCGGTTCTTGTTTCAAAAGGCACGGCCAAGCCAACAGAGTAGGCCGCCACACGGTGGATGTTTTTGACATGTATTAAAAAAGAAACTCATGGCTGGCCATTTGATTTTGTTAGGCTGCATACCAATATCCACTGCTAGTTCTAGCCCCCTCTTAGCTCCCATTTTCTTCTCTGATTTTGGATCAAACCTCTTCATGTTCCAGTGTCATATCCAAGCATGACAGGATTCAAGCACAAGAGGAACTCTCCCCTGCTTTCCAGCACCTGGTATTCAGAAGCCTTGTGGCCTCCAACCATAAGAGGCAGAGCATAGTCGTTATTATGGCTGGTAGTCATTGAAAGTCCTCTCCTCCTCCTCCGTGAATTTGTCTCATCCTCTTTTAAAGCCATCCAGGACGGTGGCCATCACTGCTGTGGCAGGGAGTTCCACAGTTTAACTCTGCATGAAGAAGGACTTTTTTCCTCTGCCCTGAAGCTTCCGACGTTCATCTTCCCGGGATCTCCAGGAGTTCTGGCATTATGAGAGAGGGAGATAATGTTTCCGCAATCCGCTTTCTCTACGCCACACTTTTTCTGGAAACGAAAAAGACTGGAACACTGAAACCTTTCCTCACACGGGAGTCTCTCCCTCCCTTTGATCATTTTGGTGCCCCTGTACTGAACCTTTCCCCAATCTACAATATCCCTTTTTGAGGTGATGCGTCGACCAGAAAGTACTGTGCACCTATCAGCCCGTATGTACTATGGATCTAGAAGAGCGAGTGGCCTGATTCTTCGGTTTCCTTCATAATAATAATAATAATAAATTTTATTTATACCCCACCCTCCACAGCCAAGATCGGGCTCAGGGGGGCTAACACCTGATATAAAAACAATTGATTGAAATACAACTTAAAAACAAGATTGAAATACAACATTAAAACATTAAAATACAGCCTCATTTCAGTGGAAACTCAAATCAAAAACTTTTTGGGGATGAAAACGACAAATCTTCACCAAGGCCAACTATCCAGAATGGTCCTACGTGGGCCAGAAAAAAGCCAGGGAAGTCCCCAAATAGGAGTTCCATCATTTTATAGAACATTTCGATTACTTAATAAAATTCAAAAGAGAGAGGACAGCACACGGAGGGATCTGTGCAAAGAGCGATCGAGTGGGGGTTGTTCCAGCCGGCGAGGAAAGCGCTGCCACGATTTGCTAAGGTGCCTGCTTTCCTCTCCGCTCCGCCGCGCGTCTTTGCGCATAGGAGGAAATCCCTGCCAAGGGACTTTTCCCTCGAAGCGCAAAACCCGCCCGGCTTGCGCGCGCCCGGCCGGCGATGTCCAAACGCACGGCGCGCCCGTGGCCTCTCCAAACACCGCTTCTGCTGCTGCTTGCTGCTGTTGCAGATTTGCTGCCTTTGCTCATGCTAATTTCACTCTTCAATTATAAGCGGCTCGCTTTTTCTCGTTTTAATAAAAACGAAAGCATCCGGAAACGCCGCGGTGCCCGGGAAAACGGCAGATCTGACATAATTAAAAAGTGGCTTCGATCAGGCTGTTTTCCTAATGGTTTGTCATATCAAGCTGCAGCTCCCAGAGAGAGAGAGCGCCCCCCCCGCCCCACTCCGACTCCCAGCCCCCTGAGGCATCATTTACATTTCTTAATAACCCCTCATTAATATTCATGACGTGGGGAGGGCCACGACGGCTGAGTGCACACCACTAATTCAATTTCGCCGAGCCTCCGTGTGTTTAGTTAATCACCGGGGGACCTGGGTGGCTCAGTACAATTATTTATTCGGAATGAGATCTGGAGGCATCGGCATTGCGAAAGGACCCGAGGAATACAATGCAGAAAAAAGGGAGATTCTCCGCCTTATTCCTGCAGGCGCCTCGTCTGGTCCCCAGGAAGGGCTGGAGAGAAAAGCCTCTGTTTCCCTGCCGGCAGTTTTGTGGTAAGAAGTGGGGAGTCCTCTCCGTCCCTACAGCCCTTTGGGCGCAACGCGCAGCTGCAAGCAAACGTCCAGGTAACCAGCGGCTGGCTATAGGGGGTGGCCAGGTGGCTTAGATGCACAGTCCTCCCCTTGAGGTTGGGAACAGGAAAACAAAAGGAGAGCCTTCTGGGTCAGGCCGATGGCTCATCCAGTCCAGCATCCTGATCTCACAGTGGCCAACAATGTTTAGGCAACACGATGACCATATACATACATAATGTTGTTTTTTAGTCGTTTAGACGTGTCTGCCTCTTCGTGACCCCTGGACCAGAGCACGCCAGGCCCTCCTGTCTTCCACTGCCTCCCACAGTTGGGTCAAACTCATGCTGGTAGCTTCGAGAACATTGTCCCACCATCTCATCCTCTGTCGTCCCCTTCTTGTGCCCTCCATCTTTCCCAACATCAGGGTCTTTTCCAGGGAGTCTTCTCTTCTCATGAGGTGGCCAAAGTCTTGGAGCCTCAGATTCAGGATCTGTCCTTCCAGTGAGCACTCAGGGCTGATTTCCTTCAGAATGGATAGGTTTGATCTTCTTGCAGTCCATGGGACTCTCCAGAGTCTCCTCCAGCACCAGAATTCAAAAGCATCAATTCTTTGGCGATCAGCCTTCTTGATGGTCCAGCTCTCACTTCCATACATCACTACTGGGAAAACCATAGCTTTAACTATACGGACCTTTGTTGGCAAGGTGATGTCTCTGCTTTTTAAGATGCTGTCTAGGTTTGTCATTGCTTTTCTCCCAAGAAGCAGGCGTCTTTTAATTTCGTGACTGCTGTCACCATCTGCAGTGATCATGGAGCCCAAGAAAGTAAAATCTCTCACTGCAAACATAACAAGTTCAAAATGAAATCTTAGTCTCAAAGTCTCTGAAAATCTTTAAATGAAGCGAGGTACCAAACTTTGAATGATGAAAGATAAGCTGTAGAGCTTTGTGTATTCAGCAAATATAATGTCCAACACTGAACAGAGATTCCGGATATTGACCGCTGTTTCGTAGATCTTCGTCAGCGTGGTGGGAGAATATAGAATTGTTTCATGAACCCATCTTATTTTGAATGAATATATCTGAATGAAAATATCAAATGCTGTGGAGCAGGGCTCATGTAATAAGATTGTCTATTACGTGTGTATATGGTCATTGTGTCGCCTAAACATTGTCGACGTTCTCTTTTGCAACACAGGGGTTTGTTTGGGTATTCACAGTGGCCAGCCTGACGCCTGTGGGAAACCAGGAAGCACAAGAGCAACTCTCTCTCCCCCTGTGGTTTCCAGCAACCGGAGATGTCTGCAAACATGACATGAAGGATGGCAACATCAACTTTGCCCTGTGGGAATGCCTTGTGGAGGACTGCAGTGCTGGAGACAGGTCCTGCTTCCATTGCAGTGATCAGAGGAGGAATGGCCGCTGGGAGGAGCACAAAGAGAAGAAGCGCCCTGTTGCATCTGCAGCAGCACAACCAGATGCCTTCCTCTGCCCCAGCTGCAACTAAACATGTCTCTCCCTTGTCAGTCTCTACAGCCACAGCAGGCAATGCAACCTTTCACCAGTGTGACTTCTCCCTTGAAGGAGCACTCCCCCGTTGTCTCCAGGGACAGATGGATGCCAACTGTACAAGTCGTCATCATCATTTTATTTGTATTCTGCCTTTCCATAGTTATGCTCAAGGCGGCTTACAGCATGACAAGATTTACATAATTACCAACGTAACAAAAGTCATGAACAATAAATAAAACACATCAAAAAGTACACAACCAAATGGAAAACAATTCCCACATAAATCATAAAATCTAAAACTAAGAATACAATGGATGCTTGGGTTGTGAACGTGATCCGTGCGGGAAGCACGTTTGCAACCCGCAGCATTCGCAACCCGCAGCGTCACATCTGTGCAAGTGCAGGTCATGATTTGACACTTCTGCGCATGCGCAAGCATCAAAACCCGGAAGTAACCCGTTCTGGTACTTCCGGGTTCGGTGCAGTGCGCAACCCAAAATCATGCAACCTGAAGCATCTGTAACCCGAGGTATGACCATACAGCATTAATATCAATCAAAATTTAAAATGACATACAGTGGTACCTCGGGTTAAGTACTTAATTCGTTCCGGAGGTCCGTTCTTAACCTGAAGCACCACTTTAGCTAATGGGGCCTCCTGCTGCTGCTGTGCTGCCACCGCCCAATTTCTGTTCTCATCCTGAAGCAATGTTCTTAACCTGAAGCACTATTTCTGGGTTAGTGGAGTATGTAACCTGAAGCGTCTGTAACCTGAAGCGTATGTAACCCGAGGTACCACTGTAGATAAGAAATAAAAACAATTTGAAAACAAGGAGTAAACAAATACCAAAACAGAGTCCTCTCTGCCCAGCAGCAGCAGCAGCAGTAGCACTCCTTTATGGAGCCTGTCAGGCCCCACCCAAAGCCAGGTGGAGAGAAGCAGGGCAGGGCGCTTCTGGCTCCCAGCAGGTCAGAAGCATCGCTGCCTCCAGCTGTGGGGGCAGAGCAGAGCTATCCTGGCCAGTTGCCACCCATAGCCCTTTCCTCCTCCATGAATTCGTCCAATCCTCTTTGAAAGCCATCCAAGTTAGTCATCACTGCCTCTTGTGGGAGGGAGTTCCATAGTTTAACTGCGTGAAGGAGGACTTCCTTGGATCTGTTCTGCTTTTTTTCTTTCTCTTTTTTATAAAATATTTATTAAAGTTTTACAAATGAAAAAAGAAAAAGAAAAATACAAATAAAAAAACAGTTCCATCTTTCCATTACATTCTTTCATTTACTTAATTTTCTGGACCTCCTCTAACCTCCCTTTTTGTATTCCAGTTTAATTTATCAGTTCAGCAAATCCTTCCCCTCTTTACTTATCCTAATCTTTAATCTTAAAATAATGTAACATTAGATTTTTACTTATTAATAATCCATTTTTTCATACTCCTTATAGTATTATAACTAAAAACCACTTAACTTTCCTTGGATCTGTTCTGAATCTCCCAGGCCCTAGTCCAGCACTCTAACCACTGCACCACACTGGCTCCCTCTCAAGCTCCAGAATATGGGTGATCCCAGAATATAGAAGCAGGATCAGCACCCCAGAAAATTGGGGTGGGGGAGTGAGACTACTGTAGGGTGATCCTGGGAGGGAAAATGCCTTTTGAGTTGCAAGGGCAGCTTTTGAATGAGGTTCTGCTTCCAGGCGAGCTAATTTTGGGCTTCATTGGAAGCTGTTTCCAGGCAGCCGCATCTGGGCCTCTCTTTCCTGGCATGCATTACATGGGGGGAGCCTCTCCGTACCGAGCCCCCCCCCAATTCCAGCGCCATGGCTGCCCCCGCACTGCTTCCAGGCGCTCACTGGGGACTGTCAGAGGCCCTGACAAACAGCTCGGCGGCTGCTTCATAATGCCGCCGATGATGGAGTTGTGGAGGCAACGGCAGGGAGAGGAGCCAGGGGTTGGGGGCTCTTGTCATAACTTTATTTGTGGGAGACAAGCGCTTTGTCGGGGGTTTGATGGATGGGCCAGAAGCAGCCTGCGAGGCGCATCCCCTGCGTGGCTCCTCATCGGCACAGCGGAGCAACCTTGCAGCTGAAAAATGAGCTGGGGGGTGAGAGAGAAAGAAAAGACAATGGCTGCAGTTGCTGTTGCAGTTGCTGGTTTGTTTGCACAAAGGAAAGCAGTGTTGATATGGCGCCTTGCAAATCCAACTTATCTAAATTGCGATAACATGATCCTATCTATATCTATCTATCTATCTATCTATCTATCTATCTATCTATCTATCTATCATCTATCTATCTATCTATCATCTAATCTATATATCTATCTGTCTGTCTGTCTATCTGTCTATATCTATCTATCTATCTATCTATCTATCTATCTATCTGTCTATATCTATCTATCATCTATCTATCTATATCTAATCTATCTATCTAATCTATCTATCTATCATCTATCTATCTATACCTATCTATCATCATCTATCATCTATCATCTAAGGTAAAGGTAAAGGGACCCCTGACCATTAGGTCCAGTCGTGGCCGACTCTGGGGTTGTGGTGCTCACCTCGCTTTACTGGCCGAGGGAGCCGGCGTACAGCTTCCGGGTCATGTGGCCAGCATGACTAAGCCGCTTCTGGCGAACCAGAGCAGCACACGGAAACGCCCTTTACCTTCCCACCGGAGCGGTACCTATTGATCTACTTGCACTTTGACGTGCTTTCGAAATGCTAGGTTGGCAGGAGCAGGGACCGAGCAATGGGAGCTCACCCCGTCGCAGGGATTTGAACCACCGACCTTCCAATCGGCAAGCCCTAGGCTTTGTGGTTTAACCCGCGTCCCGTTCATCTATCATCTATCTATACCAGTGGTTACCAAACTTTTTCAGGTCAATGCCCTCTCAGTTGCATAGACTCCCCTTTAGTGAGTCTCACCCCACCCTATAAAAAGAATAGTTAACAACCCACTGAGGAATAAAATTCAAAATGGCAACAATTGCACATTTATTCGAAATCCAGTTAAAATGAGTTCAATTAATTCAACAAAACAGATGGACTCAGTCCAGCGATACTAGCTTTTCAATGCCTGTTGGTCATTTACAGCTTCAGTGCTCCCCCGCCCCCTCCCTCTTAGCGTCCCCCCCCCCCGGCCATCGAACTGCTTCTCATTGGGTGTTACCACCCAATTTGGGAACCGCTGGGCTAAACCGAAACCACCTCACATCCAACTGTAACCAAGCCAAAGTCCAAAGCGTTAAGACCCCAGGAGATCTCACTTCTCCATTAGTCACAGATTTGGTTCCAGCACAGAGCAAGCAGGTCTCTGGGTCTCCAGCTTCCACCTTGGCTTCCAGGCTAGCTCTCTCACACCTGACGGGCTCTTGTTCTCCTACCTAGCAGCCAGGGGAGGGGAGGGGAGGAAAGGCCCACCCTTAAGCTTGGAGAGCCCCATCTCTTAGCTGTAGCTCCTGCAACCTTAGCTCATTATTTTGGGGTGCTGATGAGGAGCCTAAGGTGGCCAGCTAAGGTCACTGCCTTTGTTATGTACTGAGTTGAATAGGATCCAAAAGGCAGCAGTCTGGTTGGTCCTAGAACAATAGGATTCAGAATGCAGCAGTCTGATTGGTCCTAGAACAATAGGATTCAGAATGCAGCAGTCTGATTGGTCCTAGAACAATAGGATTCAGAATGCAGCAGTCTGATTGGTCCACAGGAGCCACCCAATCCAGCTCCAGGTGGAAGTGAATCTGCAACCTGGTTGGCCTACAGGAGAATCCCAGAATTAGCCAATCACGTGGGGCCCATTGTGTAAATAATGTATATAAAGCAGACATTATGGGGGAACTTCCATTCCTCCTCAGCACTATGAGCTGAATAAAGAGCAGGAAATCTACTCTCGACTCCAAGTATATTTCAGCCTTAGAAAGAGATTTGTCTGACCAGTTCAGCAAAGTCCTCCATTAGATTCCCACCTCCACTGGGTACGGAACCCTAAGCAATGGAAGGAGGTCAGGGCACCATTCAGACTGACCCCTCCCAAACCCCAAGCACCTGGAAAACTTGTGGAAGATATTTTAATTCGAGTTTTCTTCTTACATTTACACTTCCCTCTGTGCTGTATCAGGCTCTATGTGTTTAAAAAATGATTTAATGAGAGCGGACATGTGGTTGCTTGGTGCCCCCCCCATTGCCTCCTTTTTACCTGAGGCTACAGTTCCACCTTAGCAGTAAGCCAGCCTGCAACCTGCTCCCAGCCGCCCCTCCTGTTTTCTCCAGCTTCTTCTCGTCTTCGTTTGCTTTCTGTATTTGCCTTTAATTCAATATTTTGTCCCCATGCTCCATCTCCCTTTATTGGATAACACTGCTCTGTTATTGAATCCTCCCTCGCAATCGTGGGGGAGAGAATTTAGTTTCCCTGGCACCAATAAAGCCGGATTGGAGTCTTTGGAGGCCAGGAACGGCGCTACGGTTCGGAGGTGTGCGAGAGAGGAACCCCAGGGGCTTCTGGGAAAGCCAGACCTCTGCAAGGTCTTGTCTGTTTTTCTCAAGTTAGCAAATTGAGGAAGCAGCAAAGAGCCATCGGAGACAGCCGTCTCCAACCTCAGTGATAACTTGTTTGAGGATTCCAACCCACACCCATTTTATTCATTGTAGCCATCATCAAAAATATTTATATACCGCTAAGCGGTTTATATAAAACACAACAAGATGATTTTAAAAAGAAAAATGCAATGCAACAATTAAAACCAAAAAGGCAAAGAAATGCATCAGTAAAGACAGAGAAGCTGTCAATAAAAAAATCATTTAAATATCAATAAATAAAGCAGAACAATGTGGTGATTAGTGTATATCCAGGAGGTGTGGCGCTGTGGGTTGAACCACAGAGCCTAGGGCTTGCCGATCAAAGATCGGCAGTTCGAATCCCCGCGACGGGGTGAGCTCCCATTGCTTGGTCCCTGCTCCTGCCAACCTAGCAGTTCGAAAGCACCTCAAAGTGCAAGCTTCCCAGTGACTTTTCAACATTCCCAAGGATACACTGATTTCCGCAGCGTAACTGCACTTGTGTCCCTTGGTCACAGCTGGCTCTATGTGGATGCTCAATAAAAAGGATGATGCAATAATTATGTGCCATTTATCTCTTCTTTAGAGCAGAGATTTGTGGAGTTAATTTCATCCTGACTGGTTCGTCGTCAGCTACACTGAAACGACTGGGGCGCTGGCTGAAGGCGTCTGTCAAAAAATTATATATGTTTTTAATTTCAGGCCTATCTTTCAAGAAAACTCCCACAGAGATAACTGTGCGTACTCTGCTGTTAATGATACAGGAGTTTGTTTGTTTGCTCGTTTTCCTAAAGGGGGTGGGAGAAAAAGACATACTACACAATGTTTTGCAGGATTCCGTGCAATTAGCTTTCCTTTCCAATTTGCCCTGGCAGTTTTTGCTTTTCACTACTTCAGATCTCCTGCAAATGAAACACATGGATCACGTCTTTGGTTTAACCGAGGAGTTTTTCTCCGCTTTCCTTGAGCAATGAGGGGGCTCTCAGGGTAGAGGTCTGCAGAATCATTTTCCAGCAGAGAACACATAGCACACTTTTGCAAGAAATAGTAGTGGGGTTTATTTGCAAATCTGGAGAAGGTGGATAGGAAAAGGTTTTTCTCCCTCTCTCATAGCATTAGAACTTGTGGACATTCAGTGAAGCTGAATGTGGGAAGAGTCAGGTTCACGCAGCATCTAGTTAAAACGGTGGAAATCACTCCTACGACACCTGTCTTTTTGAAAATTCAGATAGGTAGCCGTGTTGGAGCAATGACAAACCTAGACAGCTTCTTAAAAAGCAGAGACATCACCTTGCCAACAAAGGTCCGTATAGTTAAAGCTATGGTTTTCCCAGTAGTGATGTATGGAAGTGAGAGCTGGACCATAAAGAAGGCTGATTGCTGAAGAATTGATGCTTTTGAATTATGGTGCTGGAGGAGACTCTTGAGAGTCCCATGGACTGCAAGAAGATCCAACCTCTCCATTCTGAAGGAAATCAGCCCTGAGTGCTCACTGGAAGGACAGATCCTGAATCTGAGGCTCCAAGACTTTGGCCACCTCATGAGAAGAGAAGACTCCCTGGAAAAGACCCTGATGTTGGGAAAGATGGAGAAATATAATGTATTTCTCATAAATACATTATAGATTCCCTCCCCCCCATTCCTTCTTAAGCTCTTCTCTTCCTGGTTTCCGATTTTCCCAGTCAGTTTCGCCATTTTGGCATAATCCATCATCTTCATCAACCATTCCTCTCTGGAACTTCCACACCTGGGATTTTCTACATGCAAAGTGTCCTCTGATACGAATCTAGACACAACATCTGCATATACAGAAGCTCCCCCACCTGTCAAGGGAGGAATCTCCCCCACCCTATCTTTGCTGAATTTTAATGTGTTTCTTTATTATTTATAAAGTGGGTGTGTGGTTTTTATTTTTTCATAAGTGTTATGAAATATTCATGCATTATGACCCCCCTTCCCCTTCATCTCCTTCTGTTTTTGTTTCTCCCCTTTGGGTGACAAGCAGCCAACAAATATAATACATGCACACATCATTTATTTGGATGTTGCCCTTCCATAGTTTAAAACCACGCTGTAGGCAGCTTACAACATGAAAAAACGCGCATAATTACGCACATAACAGAAGTAGCTATAAACAATAAATAAAACACCAACAGGCACACAACAGATTTCCATATGCATCATAAGAAGATCTAAAACAATGAGAGAAAAGATTAAAATCAACGGCAGCAGCCTCCCCTCCATGCAACAAAACCACCTAAACAAGACGCAGGCCAAGAAAATAATCATAATCATAATGATGGGGACGGGAAAAAAGCTTGGGAGCCGTAGCTCTAACCGCTGGGCCACACTGCCTCCCTCGAAGGGAGGGCGGGGGAAAGGAATGCTGTGAGCCGCGAGCAAGCGCGCCGATGCCCAGCCCGGCCGCCAGGGGCGCTAGACGCAATAGCCGCCGCAGCTCCACCTTCGGCCGAGCGACGCCTCCACGTGCGGCGCGCGCGCTTTACGGCGGGGGCGGCGCCTCTTCTCCCTCCCCCGCCCCTTCCGGGCGCTTTGCGGCAGCTTCGCGGCCTTTTGCGACAGTCCGGAAGAAGAAGGCGGCGGCGGCGAGAGAAGCGGCGGGGAAGGGGCGCCGCCGGCATGGACGTCGGGGAGCTGCTCAGCTACCAGGTCAGCGGGGGCGGAGGGGAGGGGAGGGCTCCCCACAACCTCCCCCCCCCGGGGCGAGGGGGCGCCTGAGGTGTCGCCATGGTTACCGGAGGGGGCTGGGGGCTGCATCATGTGGTTTTGTTTGTTGTTGTTTCGGGGTGGGGGAGGGGCCCGGGGTAGCCCTGCCCCTCCCCCCCACTGGTTCCCGTCACTTGTTAAATGTGTGCCTGTAAGGCCGCCCGAAGATCGCACAGGGCGGCTCACGACATGGAAGTCGTCGTCATCATCATCGTCATCATCATCATCACTTTTAATTTGCATATCACTTTTAATTTGCACAACCTTGATGGCAGAAAGTGAGGAGGAATTAAAGAACCTTTTAATGAGGGTGAAAGAGGAGAGCGCAAAATATGGTCTGAAGCTCAACATCAAAAAAACGAAGATCATGGCCACTGGTCCCATCACCTCCTGGCAAATAGAAGGGGAAGAAATGGAGGCAGTGAGAGATTTTACTTTCTTGGGCTCCATGATCACTGCAGATGGTGACAGCAGCCACGAAATTAAAAGACGCCTGCTTCTTGGGAGAAAAGCAATGACAAACCTAGACAGCATCTTGAGAAGTAGAGACATCACCTTGCCGACAAAGGTCCGTGTAGTTAAAGCTGTGGTTTTCCCAGTAGTGATGTATGGAAGTGAGAGCTGGACCATAAAGAAGGCTGATCGCCGAAGAATTGATGCTTTTGAATTCTGGTGCTGGAGGAGACTCTTGAGAGTCCCATGGACTGCAAGAAGATCAAACCTCTCCATTCTGAAGGAAATCAGCCCTGGGTGCTCCCTGGAAGGACAGATCCTGAAGCTCAGGCTCCAAGACTTTGGCCACCTCATGACAAGAGAAGACTCCCTGGAAAAGACCCTGATGTTGGGAAAGATGGAGGGCACAAGGAGAAGGGGAAAACAGGACGAGATGGTGGGACAGTGTTCTCGAAGCTTCCAGCATGAGTCTGACCAAACTGCGGGAGGCAGTGGAAGACAGGAGTGCCTGGCGTGCTGTGGTCCATGGGGTCACGAAGAGTCGGACACGACTAAACGACTAAACAACAACAACATCTTCCAGTAGCACCTTAGAGACCAACTCAGTTTGTTCTTGGTATGAGCTTTCGTGTGCATGCACACTTCTTCAGATACAGTGAGGCAAAAGTCGCCAGACCCTTATATATAGTGAAAGGGTGGGTCAGGATTAGGGCCTGAATAGAGACATTGGATTCTTATCTCATTATACATGATAAAGCTATTTTTAGCCACTCCACCCCTTGCTTTTTCCTGTAAGACCAATTGCAGTCGTCAACAGGTTTACCATACCCATTGAGTCAATCACCCATTCCCACCCCCCTTCTGAGTAATACCCCTCCCCACCCTCTCACTATATACAGTGGTACCTCGGTTTACAGACGCTTCAGGTTACAGACACCGCTAACCCAGAAATAGTACCTCGGGTTAAGAACTTTGCTTCAGGATGAGAACAGAAGTCGTGCTCCGGTGGCGCTGCAGGAGGCCCCATTAGCTAAAGTTGTGCTTCAGGTTAAGAACACTTTCCTGTTAAGAACGGACCTCCGGAACGAATTAAGTACTTAACCCGAGGTACCACTGCATAAAGGTCTGGTGACTTCTGCTTCAGTGTATCTGAAAAAGTGTGCATGCACACGAAAGCTCATACCAATAACAAACTTAGTTGGTCTCTAAGGTGCTACTGGGAGGAATTTTTTAATTTTCTTTTGACTACGGCAAACCAACATGGCTACCTACCTGTAATACCCAAGGCAGTTTACAAGCTGAAGAAACAAAGAATGCACACCTTATGACAACCTAGGTAAAGGGGCCCCCTGACCATTAGGTCCAGTCGCGGACAACTCTGGGGTTGCGGCGCTCATCTCACTCTATAGGCCGAGGGAGCCAGCATTTGTCCGCAGACAGTTTCTCCGGGTCATGTTACCAGCATGACTAAGCCGCTTCTGGCGAAACCAGAGCAGCACACAGAAACATTGTTTACCTTCCCATCGGAGAGGTACCTATTTATCTACTTTGATGTGCTTTTGAACTTCTAGGTTGGCAGGATATGAAACCGAGCAACGGGAGCTCACCCCATCACAAAGATTCGAACCGCCAACCTTCTGGTCAGCAAGCCCTAGGCTCAGTGGTTTAGACCACAGCGCCTCCATAACAACCTAATGCAATACAAAAATGTGATAATAAAGCTTAACTTTAAAATAAGCAACCTGCATCAAATAAAGTAACATTCAGCAATCATTAGAATACTATAGAATAATAATATTTTGTTATTAAATATATAAAACCTTTTTATTCCCATAAGCATTTACTGGCCATTGGTGCTTATTTCATAAAATTTATACATTGCTTGAGTGTAAAAAAACCAAACTCAAATAGGGTTTTAAATTGTTGACTTAATTGTCCTCTGCTCACTGTTTTCTTGTCTCTGCATGTAGTTTGATGCAATTGTATTGTGTTGTTTTGTTCTTGTACCAGTTGGGTAATTTTACAGTGTAAAGCAGTATACAGTGGTACCTCGGGATGTGAACGGGATCCATTCCGGAGCCCCGATTGCATCCTGAATGGAACGTAAGACGCGACTGCGCATGTTGCGTTTTGCCGCTTCCGCGCATGCGCGTGATGTCATTTTGAGTGTCTGCACATGCGCAAGCGGTGAAACCTGGAAGTAACGCGCTCCGTTATTTCCGGGTTGCCGCGGAGCGCAACCCGAAAGCGCTCAACCTGAAGCATATTGAACCCGAGGTATGACTGTATAAGTCTCTTAAAAAGTAATAAACATTGGAGAAAGAGAAACAAGCTGTGGCTTGGTGGATAGAAGCACCAGCTTTGTGTGTAGAAGTTCCTAGGTTCAGGGCTCAGCATCTCCACGTTGAAAGGACCACAGGTGTCATCAGGACTAGGAAGGACTCACATAAGGCCTTGGGTAGATGCCAGTTTTTTCTTCCTGTCTCACCATAATACTAGAACCAATGATGCCCTCCATCCATTGAATACCATTTGCTGGGAAGGCGTAGTTGAGGAAGTACTGTGGCCTCCAGGTGCCCCTTATGGGTTCCTCAAGTGGCTTCTGGTTGGCCACACTGGGCAGCAGGCTGCTGCTGCACTGAATGGTCTGCCTTCATCTGATCCACCTTCAGGGCTTGTGTTCTGTGAGGAAGCCTCGTGTGGCCTCTCTGGGTTCCACTTCCAGCTTTGGGGAAGAAAACGGGGACAGACAAGTAACTCTGGAGAAAGGGATCAAGGGTGGCTGAAGATGGCTGAAGAAACAAAGTCTCTCTTGGGGAGCAGCCAGGTGTGTCTCTCTTGCACCTGGATTGTACATGTGCTGATTGCAGGTACTTGGCTCTGCCTCTTTCCAGAGAGTGGCTTCACCATCACACAGGTGTGCGCTTGAATTCACATCTTGCACCAAGCTAAGCTACCTTCAGAACTGATTTCTCTATTTTCTGAAAATTCGATTTTTGAGTTTGTTGTTTGCTTTTTAATAGTTACAGTATTAAGATTTTTATCACTTCGGGGGGGGGGGGGGAAGCCGTTAGGGCTGCTGTAGCTGAGAATGATGATGCCTCTAGCTAACATTTTTGGATTCTTTCTTATACTTTGTCACTTTCGTGTTCTTGAAATGCGGGTGGTGTGGCCTTTGGTGGTAGGCACGTAGCCTTTTGCGTTCATTCTAATGCCCACCTCATAAATATCAATCACTTAAGGTGCCATGGAGCAGTGATGGGAGACCTGTGCTGCTGTGTGGTTCCCAGCATTCCTCACCACGCTGGCTGGGGCTGGTGGGAGTTGGGGGTCCAGCACCCATCTGGAAGGCCTCAAGTTCCCCTGTTAAAGCTCAGTGCTCAAATGAAGCAGAACATGCAAAAGAGAGAAGGTTGTACCAATAGCAGGAAAACTGTAGGAGGCAGACCTGGGAGGTGCATTTGAAATAAATAGCTCCGCGACAGTTTCTAGTCATGCTTGGAGATGCAATTCTATCCATGGAAAGCTAAGAGGAGATGCAGCTTTGCTTCTATTTAACAGTTGAATAATTTCTCAAGACTGAAGGTATTTGAAATGGGCTAAATTAAAGTTGCACCTCATTTGCTTTTCCAGTTTCCATGTAACAAAAATAGGTGATTTTGAGAACCAATTTGATGCTCCGTCTCGCCCCTTTCCATTTTCCTCCCCCACCTACCTCCCCCACCTACTTCCCCCACCCCCCGGCCCCTTCCTCTCCAAGCTTCTAGTCCTGGGCCCCTGCTAGGTGAGTTTGAGGGACTCTCCCTTCCCCTTCTCACAAGGACCAGCTGCAGATCCCCTGCTGTGAAGCAGGCACACCTGGAGGGCCAGAGGTTCCCTATCCTTGCTTTGTGCTGCTGCAAGGCCATAATATTTGGGAATACAACAACGACGACAACAACGACAACAGCAGCAACAACAATTTATTTATACATCACCCATCTGGCTGGGTTTCCCCAGCCACTCTTGGTGGCTTCCAACAAAATATTAAAATACAGTGGTCTGTTAAACATTAAAAGATTCACTAAACAGGGCTGCCTTCAGATGTCTTCTAAAAGTCTGGTAGTTGTTTTTCTCTTTGACATCTGGTGGGAGGGCGTTCCACAGGGCGGGAGCCACTACCGAGAAGGCCCTCTGTCTGGTTCCCTGTAACTTGGCTTTCGCAATGAGGGAACCACCAGAAGGCCCTCGGAGCTGGACCTCAGTGTCCTGGTAGAATGATGGGGTAGGAGACGCTTCTTCAGGTATACTGGACCGAGGCCATTTAGGGTTTTAAAGGTCAGCACCAACACTTCAAATTGTGCTTGGAAAGGTACTGGGAGCCAATGTAGATCTTTCAAGACCGGTGTTATGTGGTCTCGGTGGCTGCTGCCAGTCACCAGTCTAGCTTCCGCATTCTGGATTAGTTGTAGTTTCTGGGTCACCTTCAAAGGTAGCCCCACGTAGAGCACATTTCAGTAGTCCAAGCGGGAGATAACCAGAGCATGCACCACTCTGGCGAGACAGTCAGCGGGCAGGAAGGGTCTCAGCCTGCGTACCAGATGGAGCTGGTAAACAGCTGCCCTGGACACAGAATTGACCTGCGCCTCCATGGACAGCTGTGAGTCCAAAATGACTCCCAGGCTGTGCACCTGGTCCTTCAGGGGCACAGTTACCCCATTCAGGACCAGGGAGTCCTCCACACCTGCCTGCCTCCTATCCTCCAAAAACAGTACTTCTGTCTTGTCAGGATTCAACCTCAATCTGTTAACTGCCATCCATCCTCCAACCGCCTCCAGACACTCACACAGGACCTTCACCGCCTTCACTGGTTCTGATTTAAAAGAGAGGTAGAGCTGGGTGTCATCTGCATACTGATGAACACCTAGCCCAAACCCCCTGATGATCTCTCCCAGCGGCTGCATGTAGATGTTGAAAAGCATGGGGGAGAGGACAGAACCCTGAGGCACCCCACAAGTGAGAGCCCAGGGGTTTGAACACTCATCCCCCACCACCACTTTCTGAACCGGCCCAGAAGGAAGGAGTGGAATCACTGTATGACAGTGCCCCCAGCTCCCAGCCCCTCTAGATGGTTCAGAAGGATGTTATGGTCAATAATGTCAAAAGCCGCTGAGAGATCCAGCAGAACTACGAAACTCTCACCTTTGTCCCTAGTCCGCCGGAGATCATCAACCAGTGCGACCAAGGCAGTTTCAGTCCCATGATGAGGCCTGACTCCCGACTGGAAGGGATCCAAATGGTCTGCTTCTTCCAGGCATGCCTGGAGTTGTTCGGCAACCACTTGCTCAATCACCTTGCCCAAGAATGGAAGATTTGAGACTGGGCGGTAGTTGGCCATATTGGCTGGGTTTAGAGATATATTTTTTTTACAAAGCGGTTTAATGACCTCCTCTTTCAGCAGGTCTGGGAAGGCTCCCTCACAGACAGAAGCATTCACCACCCCGCAAAGCCCATCACCCAGCCCTTCCCGGCTAGCTTTTATTACCCAGGATGGGCAAGGATCAAGGAGACAGGTGGTTGGTTTCACTCGTCCAAGCAGCCTGTCCACATCCTCGGAGGTAACAGATTGGAGTTGAACAGCTGAGCCTGCAGCATTTTGTCTTTCTTGGGATCCAAGGAGTGCAGCACTATCCAGAAGAGGTTGGCTCCTATCCACCCACTAACAGTGCCTCAGTCTGGCTTGGATTGAGCTCCAGTTTATTGGCTCTTGCCAGACCTGCAGAGGTACAAAGCAGAAATAGTGCTGCGTGTCACCAGCATATTGATGACATTGCAAAACAAATATTCAGGTGACCCCACTTAGCCGTTTCGTGTAGATGTTAAGCGGCTTGGGGAGTATGATCAGCTGCTGTAGAATTCCATATTGGAACATCCCCCACAAGCATCACTTTCATCCAAAAGCAATTAGAACCACTACAAAGTGGTCCCCCCACCCACAACCAAGGCAGCTGAGTTGATTCAGGAGTCCCAAGGCAACTTATATAAAAGAATGAAATCCATCTAATCTCTTCTAACAGAGCAATTAAATCCAGAGCAGCTGTCTGCCCTCTTTATTGTATTGGGCCCAACACTTTTCAGGCTGTGGGGAGCAGCTGCTTGTGCTGGGAAAGAGGAAGGTTTGTTACTGAATCTTAAGTTGCCTCCAGCCCCTCTTCTAAAAAATCTCTTTGCTACAGTGCCCAGGGGGTCTGTCATTTCTGCTCTGCCAGCCCGAGCAGTCCCTTGAGGGAAAGTTCTTTTGGAGGTGCCCAGAAAGTGACGTCTGATCCCAGTCGTTGCACCTTTGGATTCCTTGCAGTTCTGCAGAGGATACTGAGGAACAGCTCTTGGGGCGCCTGTAGTTGCAAGGGACTCTTAGAGCACATGCTGTTTTGCTGAAAAGTTGCTGCCACCCTATTGTGTAGCCTCGAGCAATCCGATCATCTCAGTGTCCAGTCTGAAATGGGAATAACACATATGAGGTCAAACAAGTTAGGTTCATATAATTCTTCCCTTCCTTCCCCAGTTCTAAAAATGCAGCACTGTTATACAGTGGTACCTCGGGTTACAGACGCTTCAGGTTGCAGACACTTCAGGTTACAGACTCCGCTAACCCAGAAAAAGTACCTCGGGTTAAGAACTTTGCTTCAGGATGAGAACAGAAATTGCATGGCGGCAGCGGGAGGCCCCATTAGCTAAAGTGGTACCTCGGGTTAAGAACAGTTTCAGGTTAAGAACGGACCTCTTAACCCGAGGTACCACTGTATCTGGGATGGGGTACCTGGAGCCCTCTAGATGGTTTTGGCTTCCAAGTCCCAGCATGGCCAGCAGTCCAGGATGTTGGGAGTCCTAGTTCAGCGGCATCTGCACATCTTCTCCCCCCCCCGCAAGTGTTCCACACCCCTTTTCATTATAGCCATGCCTTTATAATGATATCCTCCGTGCGTCACTTCACTACTACCCGTGACGTGGCATTTGTGAAACTGAAATCTGTATCTTAAGCACATTTCACTGAGCTCTCTTCATGTGGCAAATGGAATTTATTTCCAAGCCGCCTTCATGGGTGTTTGAAATGTGAAAACAGTTATCAGAAAGGTTGGCTGTGCATGTGATATCCCCTAGGAATGTGGCAGTGGGTTGGTGCTTTCTGTTCCCGTTAATCGATAGGGTCTTCATGACGCCCTTTCTTCTGTGGCAATCCGTACTCTGCCTTCTGCTGTAGCCTTTTCAACTCTGGAGCTGATGGCATTAAGAGTGTGCAAATAGAAGCAGTGCTTATCATTCTGATACACACAAAAATGTGAAAAGCATTTTTAAGAGCCTTTTGGGGAAATGGCTCCATTGATGGGCAGCAGGCCAACAACTGTCCCATGGTGTGATTTTTTTTTGCTGGCTGGCATCCTTGGCGACCTGTTCAAGTGCTCAGGGATAGTTTTCCAGGAATCTGTGGCCAACTGTTGATTTTCCCTCCCCTTGCCAGAATAACCCTGCAAGGGCAGCCGAATGCAGACTCGCTAAATTTGACTGATGTTTTTATAACAGTGTTCTGATCCATTTATTTGCGCAGGGCCCGGAGTTTCATGCTCCAACAAGCTTATTCTTCATCTGACAATTCAGTGGGAAGCCAAAAAGCAGTTAAAGCATTAACCGGAGTCATTACAGAGGGACATTCTCATTTAAGGGAGGTTCAGCTAGATTGATTTCCTCAGAGTCTAGCAGTTGGAGATGTCTTGGGAGCAGCTTCTGTTGGTAACCTTGCTGTTGCTTCGGCTGCAATCACACTTGTGAAGATGCTTTATCTTCTTCACAGCAGTGGCAGCGGCTGGGAGTAGATGGGTGCGAGTCTGCTGCTTTTAGAGTATAATGGGAAGTGCTCACCCTGTGTGGTTCCTTTTGCATAGGCTTGTTGGGGCGATACCTTATTTGCGTCAGAATCATAGAGTTGTACAGTTGGAGGAGACCCCAAAGGATTGTCTAGTCCAACCCCCTGCAATGCAGGAATCACAGCTAAAGATTCCCTGGCAGATGGCCACCCAACCTCTCTTTAAAAACCTTCAATGAAGGAGAGTCCACCACCTCCCAAGAGAGTCCATTCCATTGTCTAACACAGTGTTTCTCAACCTTGGGTCCCCAGATGTTGTTGGACTATGACTCCCATCATCCCTGAGCTCTGCCCTTGCTAGCTAGGGATGATGGGAGTTGTAGGCCAAAAACATCTGGGGACCCAAGGTTGAGAAAGGCTGGTCTAACAGCTCTTAACTATCATTAAATTCTTCCTAATGTTTAGTCCAGTTTCCTTTCTTGTACAGCTTGAATCCCATGGTTTGAGCCCTACCCTCCAAAGCAGGAGAAAACAAACTTACTCTATCTTTCATGCGACAGCCCTTGAGATATTTGAAGATGGATATATCATGCCACCTCTCAGTCTTCTCCTCTCCAGGCTAAACATGCCCAACTACCTCAGCCGAAAAGCCCTTGCACCTTCCTGATGCTCTGGACTGCAGCTCCCACCAGCTACAGCATTATGTGGCCACACTGGCTGGGACTGATGGGAGTGTTAGTTCAAAACATCTGGGTGGCGCCAGGTAGGCAAAGGATGCTTTAGGGCAGGGGTCAGCAAACTTTTTCAGCAGGGGGCCAGTCCACTGTCCCTCAGACCTTGTGGGGGGCCAGACTATATTTTGAAGGGGGGGGAATGAATGAATTCCTATGCCCCACAAATAACCCGGAGATGCATTTTAAATAAAAGCACACATTCCACTCATGTAAAAACACCAGGCAGGCCCCACAAATAACCCAGAGGTGCATTTTAAATAAAAGTACACATTCTACTCATGTAAAAACACGCTGATTCCCGGACCGTCCAGGGGCCGGATTTAGAAGGCTATTGGGCTGGATTCGGCCCCTGGGCCTTAGTTTACCTGCCCATGCTTTAGAGTTTCCCTCTAGGAACTGCAAGGACACTTCTCAATTCCCGACAGCTTCACCTCTGAGTATACTTTGGATTTCCTGGAAACATTTCTGAATTGCCTTTCTCTGGCTGATCTTTGCCACAATCCCTTCTCCCTCTGTGCAGTGCGTGGATCTTCACAGGTTCTTGATATAATTCCCTCTCCCCACCGTCTCCGCGCCCCCAACCTGACTTCTGTACATTCCACACATTGTACAAATTCTTCATCTTGCTTCTAATCCCAAGTGAAAACATTCATTTTTCTCCTGTCGTTGTCTCTCCAGTTTTCATGGGTTTCGTTATTATTTATTACCCTCTTATTTAATTCTAAGTATTTTTGATGCAATTTGCATGTGGCACAGAAGACATTAGAAAATGTAATGCTGCGCTGTATTTCATCGAGCTCCGCTTGTTTCAACAGCTCGTCTGGAAAAGAAGATTGATTTTGCTCATATTTTTTCTTCCCGGTTTTAGAAATGAAAGGCTCCCGCAGTGAAAGGAAAGGGGGGCCGGCATCTATTCAGGCATATTTCAAATCCCTGCAACATTTCCCCCCCCCTTCTTCTTCCCCCCCACCCAAGCTTCACATTTCCCAGTGAGATGAGGCTTTTGCAAGCAAGGTTGGGGAAAATAAACATTCATTTCCTTATTTGTTTGCCTGTTTTCAAAGCATAGTCTGGGTATTACTTAGGAGTCAGCCTCTGCCCGTTTTTCCTCTCCCTTCCGCTTCTCAGACCCCCTCAGGCGTTGGCCTGCGCTGCGCTTGGGTGACCCGCCTGCCGCTTTCAATGAAATGGCCCCATCACATCAGAACGCTGTCATTCATTCATCCCCCGGGGAGTTGTGTGAGGCTTGGTTTACTGCCTGTTGTCTGGTGATATCCCTTCTGGGGTTGCATCCTGTTCACTCCCACTTGGTGCTGGTGCCACGCATGACCTGTGGGGATTACGGAGGCTGAGTCTGTGAGCAGGGAGGCTTGCAGCCACCTTCTTCCTACCAGACTCACAATATATGTGATGATTACAGGGAGATGTGAAAACACCCCTGAAGGAAGAAGGCAGAGGTTCTCAAAAGGGTGTGGCAGCAGAGGATGGCAAGGGTGGCAGGAAGATTCAAGGACAATCAAATAAACATTCACACAGCTCAGTGTAGTATAGTACAGTATTGTATTAAAATATTATCATTATTATTTTGCAGAATATAGATAGGTACCTTTTCAAAATGAGAGCAAGAGCATCAAGTGATACCAAGCACAATCCTAGTTGTGTTTTCCAATGCATTTATTACCAATTAAAAATTTGGTTTGGCACGAGGAAATTTTTGTTCTGAAAGTGTGGCCCAAAGAAAAAAGTTTGTGGACGACTGGTCCAAGGTTTGGATTCTTCCCCTTCTTGTAAGATCCGCAATTATTTATTTATTTAGTGGAACAAATGTTTTTGAAGTGGGGTGCAATAGAAAGCAGGGTTTTTATATGTGCATGCCCTTCGGATGCTGCTGCCGCCGCTTGTCTTGCATTTGGATGGCAAGGCCCCCTGGAGGGCTGAGTCCAGTAGATCAGTTTGAGCCCAGGCCTCCACGTGGGGATCCCACAGCACCGCCTCCATGGACTTCCTTCGGCCTTGCATTCATTCCTCCTCCGATGCCATTGAAATAGTTCTTTGAAAACAAAGACTCTGGGCTATCTGCGTTGAGGCAATTGTTGAACACATTATCTTAAAGTGGCAGTTAATGGCGTGCATGCCCTTGTTTCCTCTGTTTTTCCGCGCTTGAGGCAATGTTGGGCTGCGTTGAGTGTGCTTATGATCTTTATTCCACGGAGTCAAGGGAAAAGATGGTGATTTGTTTGCACCCTCCGGACCGGAGGACAGAATGCTGTGTCTGCACCGCTGTCAGTAGCTGGCGGTGAGCTATTCTTTGGCACCAGGTGTGGGTCAGGGGAGGAGCCATGCGTGGTTTTGCTGACATTGCCAGCAGCCCGATTAAATGGAAGCCAGCTTTGTATTATTGTGTTCCCATTCCGAGGCCAGTTAATTCTGGTGCAGAGGCTTGGAGAGTTTGCTTCCAGGTGTAATGTGTTTGCTCCAGGCAAGGCTTTTGGTCCCGACACGGAAATGGATTGGTGGTTGTGCAGAAGTGCCATTTGGACGGCTCCCTTGGTCCTTTGTGATTGGGTTGCCGAGGTCCTTAGGAACACGGCTCCCCCCTTTTCTGAGCCATCTTGACTAATTGCTTTCCCATTTTGATTGTCCTGGATTTCTCTTCTCTAAACATTTAATCTATGCTGTGCTCCATCAAATAGCGGCTCTGCCTTCGTGCCAGGTTTGGCTTGGGCGACGCTGGGCACCGTGCCTCTTAATTCGGCACCAAACATTTGGTCAGGGGAGGGAGGGAAGGAGGGCCCCGCCTGCAACAATTGCATTGAGTACAGCACCTGTCGGTTTGCAAAGAGCTCAGGAACCCATAAACTTTTACACAGCGCAGCAAAACAGTTGCAGATGGCCTAAACTGATGATTAAATATTGCTGCTGTTTTGCCCAGAAAGGCTGTGCCCATACCCCATGTGTCTGGTTTCTGATTACTTCGGGTAATTAAGGGGTCGCAGCCAAGTCCGGCTATTTCCAAGGGTTCCTCTTCCAATCCATCTCGGGAGAGCAGAGGGGAAAGCAATTGTCACGATTGCCAAAAGCTGATTTGTGCTGCTGCAGTCAGTCAATTCCCAGTTGCCACTTTTGGGCCTCGGAACAGAATGCCTGCGTGATGCTTGAGGACAGCTGAGAGAGGCAAGACGAGGATGGATCGTGGGCTCTGCCTGTTGCCAGCGGCAGTGCAAAAACAATTGAGATTGCTCTGGTAGGCAACAGGCTATAAATCTGCCTGTAGCAAGCCCACTAGATGCCAGGGGCAGCCAGTTTGACAAGACGCAGCCTTCTTGCAAGCCCCTTCCCTCACAGCCTTCCTGTGTTCCCCACAGTTGAGAGGCCATTTTCTAGTGGGATTCCGTGGGAGAGTCTTGCCCTGGCTCACTCCTCAAAGAGCCACCCAGGAGATGAGGAGAGGGGCCTGGGCAGTGGAAAGCTCAGCCACTTGCTTTGCCTGAAGTTGCAAAGTTCTAAAACATGCCAGAACTGATTTTTTAAATTCAGTTTTCATTCCCTTGAATAGCAGACTCTGTGTTCATGTGTTGATGGACTTGGAGGCCCAGTGGAACCACAAGAAAAAAATAGGGAGATTTCAGAATGGTAGGGTGAACCCCAGGGGATGCAGAGATATAAAAAGGGCACCCCCACAAAGAACAAAATGTTGACCTATAAATCCTTAATGGACTGCAGTAACTCAAGGTCCACCCCCCCCACTTACCCCAACACTTTGATCCTCATCTGGGGCCCTTCCTTGTGTTCTTCCTCCATGAGAGGTCTGGACGACGGTGACATGAGGATGGGCCTTCTCTGTAGTGGCTCCCCAATGGTGGGATGCTCCTGGAGCCTTCACTGCATATTGTTAGGTGCCAGGAAAAAACGTTCCTCTTCTAGACCTTTGACCAATGAAACAATCTATAGCCTTTTAAATGTATCCGTGGGCGGGGGGTTGTTGTTACCTTATGCATTTTATGTTTTGTACTGTAAACTTGCCACCTTGCGATCTTTGGATGAAAGGGGTGTGTGTGTGTGTGTGTGTGTAACTGTATACATTTAATTAATAGGAATCATAAATAAAAAACCCCATGTGGGGCTGAGCATGCTCAGTGGCCTCCAGAAGAACATTGAGTGCTGGCTAGAAGATAAAAATGGACGATGGGACGGGTGTGAACTAACCAGCCGGGAGTGTCCTGCAGGATTATTAGCCGCAATATTTTGTTGCGGTTCCTGCTTTAGTATGCCAGGAATCCATAGATCTGCTCTGTATTTTAATTTTCTTTTGTCTGTGTTCATCCTGGCAGCAGTGGTCTAGATCATTTCCTGAACACCAATGTTTTTTTTAAAACTTTTCCATCAGCTGTGGGCTTTCATGAACGGTTCTAGTCTGTGGGTTATATAGCGACTCTGAGAAACGTTCAGCTTAGTTGAGGCTCACCCTCCTAACCTGTAAAAGGGCCAACTTGCAATTGTGTCTTTTTCCCCACTGGAAATGCGTGGTGCTGGAATAGGATCCGGTGGCTCTTGCAGCCGAAGGAATTTCTTGAGAGGGCTGCTGTCAAAAGCTCTCTTTTTGCTGTCTTGGCAAATAAAACAAGAATGGCGCACACATACTCACACACACCCCTTCAGCAAAATGCCAGACAGGGAAATCTTGAGAGTCGCCTGGTTCTTTAATCTGTTTCACATTCCGCAAAGTGGATGCTTGTCTGCTTTCTCATGTCTCCGGAGGCAACAGGAAAAGCTGTCTTGACAGACTTTGATGTGGAGCGTCTGATCTGTAGGAATTCTGGTGCTGCTCCTCTCCAACTCTGCCAGTCTGCTTATTGCCTCCATTATGGCCCAGATGGCCAAAGCAGAACTTCCAAGCAGTGCTGGGTGTACCAAAAGTGGCTGCTCCTGCATCTCCGTGCCTGGGGGGGGGGCAGTTTGCTCCTTCTGCATCTTCATTTGCTCCCTTGTTATGCCTCCTTGCGTTGCTTTCCAAAATTGAACAAATGGGAAGATGGTGTAAGGAGGGACCACTTTTTTCAGCTGACAGTCTCACCTTCTCCTGTAGCTCCAAGGTTTGTCGGAAAGTTTGGGGTTGCTGTGCTTGCCGGAAGACAATGGAACAGTTACGCGGTAAACGGAGTGTGCCAAAGTGGAGAAGCCTTATTGCGAAATGCCCTGGCCAGCATCCTGGCGGAGGGGCTCCTAGCTGCTTATACCATCTCAGCATCTAAGGTTAATCCTGGATCCAGGAGTACCCTTGAGCCCTTCCAAATAGTTTGTGTCTCTTCACCAGATTAGTAGAATTTGCAACCGGCAGCATCCATCTGGTCTGGTCAGGATTATGCAATTTATACTCGTATTACACTGCCTACCAGCAAAGCAATAATAAAAAAAATAAAGTCAATAAAACCCTTGTTGGCAATTACAAAATACCTCCTGAGATGTGTGCAAACCTGGTGGCCACCTACAAGAAACATCCGACCTCTTTAATTGCCAACAAGGGTTTTGCCACCAAGTACTAAGTCGTCTTTTGCAAAGGGATCAAATACTTATTTCACTCATTATAATGCACATCGATCTCTGACTTTTGTCTTCTGGCTTTCTGGGGGTTTTCCTGTTGTTATTCTGTCTCTCACAGCTACAATAAACCTACTGTTAAAATTATGGACTGGTCATTTCTTTGTCAGAGGGCAAACAGGCAAATTTAGCAGGGAATCAAATACTCCCCCCCCCTCACTGTATTATCTTGAATTGTGCTTATGGGGCAGTGGGGAGCCATTGCAGGCCCCAGGGCACCTTGAGGCTTTTGGCCCACTCTTTTTGCGCCAGCCTGCCCTCATTATGGAGAATGGGCAGGTTCATCCCTTTGGAGTTTATGGCGGTGAGAATTCTAGTCTCTCCATGCAGAGCTGTATGCATGCAGTTTCTTTTCTCTGTGCTCACTTGTTAGCTAGTATGAAATGTACCCTTTAGAAATGCCCATGAATTTTCCTCTGCAAGGCAGCTTAATTTCCTAAAACGAAAGGGTGGGGGGGGGGAGTGTTTAGCTCTTGCTCTGCCTGACACTGCTTATTGCTTTTGAGAAAAGCAGGATTGAAGGCAGGCTGGCTTAACACAGGTGTTAGAAAAAAGATTAAGAGGTTGGAAAGATATCGCTGGAGATTTGAGGCTCGCTTCCTGAAGTCTCTCTAAATTGACAGCTAATAGGTAGTTCTTCTTGATGGCTCTTTCCAGCTTTCAACCGGCGGAGATCCACGCACAAAGGGAGCCCTTTCACTTCCAAAGATTCATTTCACATTTCTTTTAACAAATGATTTCTGAGCTCCACGGTAACAAGGTTATTTTGCTTTTGCACCATGCAAAGCAGGCACTTTGCTTTTATTAAGCAGATTTTATTAATTCATTTCCTGATTCTTCTCCCCCTCCCCTTCTCTCTCCCCCCCCCCCCCCCGGCTTCTTATTCTCCATTTCCAATCACACCAAGTTGCTGATGAAGGCCTGCCAGTGCTAGAGCTTAGCTCCTCAATTCACTCTTCTACTGGAAGGAGCTAGGGAAGGAGGCCTTCTCCGGAAAGAACTGATTCGGGAAGCCAGTGCTGCTGTCAACAGGCCCTTGTCTGGTCACCTGTGCCAAGTTGCAGCTGCAGCAGATCAGCCAGAGAAGCATTTGCGAGGCTTCCAAAAAGCTTGCTTTTTCAAAAAGCCATTGAAATGCCACAATATGTATGGATATGTTCTGTGTGGATGCTGTGGCTAGGAGAGCACAACCCTTTCCTGGACATCTGCTCCCCAGCTAAAAAATTGGGTGGATGTCCCAGGCCCTCACAAAATTGCCCGTCTCTAATAGCATGCGGGGTGCTTTAAAAGTTTTATTAATTAGAAATGTATGGAACTTCTTGTGGGGGGCGAGGAACAATCTGTGAAATGGGTTTCCAGAAGAACCTCAGCCTGATGGTCAGGATGAAAGCGCTCTACCTTCTCTTTTCCCAGGAGGACTCCCCTGTGTGAGTGCCTGAGGGCCCTGCTCTTGCCACTTACCATCTGGCCTGGGGCGGGGCCTGGGGCCTCATAAGGACTGCGTGCGGCTTGCTGCCTGCTGCCCAGGAGGACTCCCCTGTGTGAGTGCCTGAGGGCCCTGCTCTTGCCACTTACCATCTGGCCTGGGGCGGGGCCTGGGGCCTCATAAGGACTGCGTGCGGCTTGCTGCCTGCTGCCCAGGAGGACTCCCCTGTGTGAGTGCCTGAGGGCCCTGCTCCTTCCTGCCACTTACCATCTGGCCTGGGGCGGGCCTGGGGCCTCATAAGGACTGCGTGCGGCTTGCTGCCTGCTGCCCAGGAGGACTCCCCTGTGTGAGTGCCTGAGGGCCCTGCTCCTTCCTGCCACTTACCATCTGGCCTGGGGCGGGGCCTGGGGCCTCATAAGGACTGCGTGCGGCTTGCTGCCTGCTGCCCAGGAGGACTCCCCTGTGTGAGTGCCTGAGGGCCCTGCTCCTTCCTGCCACTTACCATCTGGCCTGGGGCGGGCCTGGGGCCTCATAAGGACTGCGTGCGGCTTGCTGCCTGCTGCCCAGGAGGACTCCCCTGAGTGAGTGCCTGAGGGTCCTGCTCTTGCCACTTACCATCTGGCCTGGGGCGGGGCCTGGGGCCTCATAAGGACTGCGTGCTGCTTGCTGCCTGCTGCCCAGGAGGACTCCCCTGTGTGAGTGCCTGAGGGTCCTGCTCTTGCCACTTACCATCTGGCCTGGGGCGGGGCCTGGGGCCTCATAAGGACTGCGTGCGGCTTGCTGCCTGCTGCCCAGGAGGACTCCCCTGTGTGAGTGCCTGAGGGCCCTGCTCCTTCCTGCCACTTACCATCTGGCCTGGGGCGGGGCCTGGGGCCTCATAAGGACTGCGTGCGGCTTGCTGCCTGCTGCCCAGGAGGACTCCCCTGTGTGAGTGCCTGAGGGCCCTGCTCCTTCCTGCCACTTACCATCTGGCCTGGGGCGGGCCTGGGGCCTCATAAGGACTGCGTGCGGCTTGCTGCCTGCTGCCCAGGAGGACTCCCCTGTGTGAGTGCCTGAGGGCCCTGCTCCTTCCTGCCACTTACCATCTGGCCTGGGGCGGGGCCTGGGGCCTCATAAGGACTGCGTGGTGCTTGCTGCCTGCTGCCCAGGAGGACTCCCCTGTGTGAGTGCCTGAGGGTCCTGCTCTTGCCACTTACCATCTGGCCTGGGGCGGGGCCTGGGGCCTCATAAGGACTGCGTGCGGCTTGCTGCCTGCTGCCCAGGAAGACTCCCCTGAGTGAGTGCCTGAGGGCCCTGCTCCTTCCTGCCACTTACCATCTGGCCTGGGGCGGGCCTGGGGCCTCATAAGGACTGCGTGCGGCTTGCTGCCTGCTGCCCAGGAGGACTCCCCTGAGTGAGTGCCTGAGGGTCCTGCTCTTGCCACTTACCATCTGGCCTGGGGCGGGGCCTGGGGCCTCATAAGGACTGCGTGGTGCTTGCTGCCTGCTGCCCAGGAGGACTCCCCTGAGTGAGTGCCTGAGGGCCCTGCTCTTGCCACTTACCATCTGGCCTGGGGCGGGCCTGGGGCCTCATAAGGACTGCGTGCGGCTTGCTGCCTGCTGCCCAGGAGGACTCCCCTGAGTGAGTGCCTGAGGGTCCTGCTCTTGCCACTTACCATCTGGCCTGGGGCGGGGCCTGGGGCCTCATAAGGACTGCGTGCGGCTTGCTGCCTTTGCATAAATCAAACCCTGCGTCCAGTCACGCTTCCGCTGCGCAGCTCTGTTCAGAAGCTGACCTGGCAGGGAGCAGAGTAGCAGCGGTCCCGTCCGTGTGAGATGAGGGATAAATCAAGTCCAGAGACAGTTCAGTTCTTATCTCTAAAGCGTTTATTTACAAGGCAATAAATCCGTCCGAAACTTCCGACATTCTCAGCCGTGCTCCAAGAGCACACACGCAGCTTCTGTTGCTCAGCTGCTGTTCAGTGAAGAGTGAAAGTGAGTCTTGAAACAGAGAGACGCGCTGCGTCACTGCTCTGCGACAGCAGACTCCTCCTTTTTCTCCCCCTCCTTTTCTTCCCAGACGCAGGACACCTCGGAGATCTGACCCTGTCAGTTCCAAACTCCACACCCCCTCTTGTCCTGCGTCTGGAGACAGTAGCCATCAATGCTTTCCCCATACACAGACCCTCACAGAACTCCTCGTGCTTCTGGAAGGTTAATGGTTTTGTGAAACCATCAGCGAGGTTCTTTGTTGAGGGACAGTATTTCAGAGCAACTAGCCCCTCATGAACGCTCTGACATACATTCTGGAAACGTATGTCCAAATGTTTGGTCCTCGCCTTGAATTGCCCTGTCTCAGCTAATTTAAGGCATGGTTGGTTGTCTTCATGCACCACAACGGGCAGACAATCCTCTTCACAGATTTCCTCGACCAAACACACATAGAACTCCAGTTCTCTGCAAACCTCTGATAGCGCACTGAACTCAGCTTCAGTAGATGAAAGCGCTATGAGACTTTGCTTCCGGGACCTCCACCCAATCACTGAGTCCCCAAACTTCACCACTAGGCCTGACACTGACTTGCGGTCCTCAAGGTTAGCCCAATCCGAATCCACCCAGGCGGTCAGCTTGACATCACCCTCAGCTGACATCTTGAGGCAAAAGTCTTTGGTATCTTGCAGGTAACGTAGCACCCGCTTAACACCATTCCAGGCCTGCACACTAGGACTTGAAGCCTCTCTACTGAGCAGATTGACAGCAAACGCTATGTCTGGTCTGCTCCACTGTGACAGATACAACAGACTACCCAGAGCTGACTGAAAGAGTTCAGTGTTTTCGAACACCACGCGTTCTACTTGCTGACACTCCTTCACATACCCAGCCTCCATGGGTGATCTGGCACCTGCACAATCAGACATCCTGAACTTCTCAAGCAACTGCTCAATCTTACCTTTCTGGCGAAGCAAAAAGCTTTCATCACTTGCTCTTGCGATTTCTACGCCTAGATAGGACTTGACATCTCCAAGTTGCTTCAGCTTGAACCGCTTACCAAGCTCCTTAGCAAACTTCTCCACCTGTTCACTCGTCCTTGCCATCAACAAGATGTCATCAACAAACACCTGTGCCACTTGCTGTAGCAAGCCTGAATCTCTAATGTAAAGACAACTGTCTGCAAGAGATCTCTTAAAACCTAGCTTTTCTAAGGCTTCATGTAGGCACATATTCCAATTCCTGGCAGATTGGCGTAACCCATAGATGGATTTGTGCAATCGCCACACAACGCCTGGCTCACTGACTTCGAACCCTGGAGGAGGACGCATGTACAACTCCTCCTGGAGATCTGAGTTCAGGTAGGCGACATCTACATCAAAATGGTTCACCTTCCAACCTCTCTGTGCTGCTACTGCCAAAAGCATTCTCAAAGTCTCCGCCCTAGAGGTCGGCGAATAGACCTCTGTGAAGTGGACTCCGCGTCTCTGCGTAAATCCACGCGCCACTAACCTCGCTTTGTACTGTGGCTCTCCTGCTTCTGTGGGTTTAAGACGGTAAACCCATCTGCAGCTTACAGCTTGCTGGTTAGCCGGCAGCTGTGTGAGTGAGAACACTCCAAGAGACTCCATTGAGTTCATCTCCTTCTGCATCGCCTCATGCCATTTGCTGGCTTCTTCCCGAGGCAACTTCTGAACATCCTCAAAGGATTCAGGTTCACATCTAGCCACACCAACCCAGACACTCGTGGCTTCATACCTTTCAGGTGGCTTCCCTTTGGTTGATCTTGCTGACCTCCTCAGCGTGAATTCTGGAACTGCGCCTGATTCACCTGGATCAACCCTCCTATCCTCTATGTCAGAATCATCCCCCTCTGACCTGCTGCGCCGTTTAGGGCGAACAGCTGGTCCTGCTGGCGAGGATGGTTCACTCCTTGGCTCAGACTTGACAGAGACCTGTGGAGGGGTCCTGGGACTCCCCTTTGGAGAGATACGGAGCCTCTCCCTTGGAGATCCCGGCTCTGGACTCTGTGGCTGTGGACTGTGCTCATCAGCAACAGGTTCAGCCTCGCCCTCCTCTTCCTCATCTGAGTCTTCCAGAACATCCGGGTTTCCGTGAAGCCGCTTCCACCCACTCTGCTCGCAAAACTCAGCACTGCCGCTAATAAGCAGCCTGGACTGGTTGCCAGTAGGGTATGCGAAGCGCCACGCCTTTGAACCCGGCTCATAGCCCACAAAGATCATTTTCCTGGATCTTGGCTCCCCTTTCCTGCGCATGGCCTTTGGAATCAGAACCCAAGCCGTAGACCCAAAAGTGCGCAGAAAATGTACTTTGGGCTTTTTCTGATGAAGCAGAAAGAACGGTGTGTCTCCTACACTGGAATTGAACACTCTATTCTGCAGGAAGCAAGCTGTTCTATAACTCTCGGCCCAAAAGCGCTGTGGCAGCCCCGAGTCTGCCAGCATAGCATTCGCTGACTCCTGTAGCGTGCGAAACTTCCTCTCTGCAACCCCATTCTGTTGCGGAGAGTGGGGGGCCGTCAGTCGATGACTGATACCCTTCTGCCTGAAGAACGATTGCAGCGCAGAACCTGTAAACTCCCCCCCACGATCGGACTGAAAGGAAACTACTTTGGTAGAGAACCGTAGCTCTACCGCTGTGATCCAATCCCTGATCAGTGCAGCTGCCTCTGACTTCTGTTGCAGCGCAAATAGCCATGCATGTTTTGTAAAATCATCAACCAGAACCAGAACCCACTTAGATCCAGCTAACGAAGGTGTCGGCATGGGTCCCGACAAATCTGAATGGACAAGTTCAAAGGGTTTACTGGTTTTCCTCTCAGACCTGGGATATGAGCATGTTACGACCTTTGATTGCTTACAGGCTTGACAATCTAGGTATTTGTCACATGCTTTGAACCTGCACCCAATGGTGTTGTCTGTGGCCTTCTTCACATATGACCACCCTGCGTGTCCAAACCTGCGATGCCATAAGTGTAAGCAATCATGGTGTGGTGGGATGTTGGCACACTGCCCTTGGGCATCGTCAATGGACTCTCCACTAGCCCCATTTTCCACCAGCCCCATTTTCCCACCAGCCCCATCTTCAATGGGCATCTTGACCAGAAAGAGCGTGCCTCTTCTCTGGACACTGTGGATCTTCTTCCCATTCCTGAAAAAGGAACACACATTGTTAGAAAACAAAACATCAAACCCAGCAGCCATAAGGGCTGGCACACTTAAAAGAGAGTGGGCAAGCTCTGGTACCACAAAAGCTTCTACCCAATGGTCTATGAAAGAGCAATAAAGAAGACCAGTTTCAGTCAATGGTCTTTGAGACCCATCTGCTAAAGTAACATAGCGTCCAGTTTTAACTGTCTTGCAGTTCCTCAGGAGCCCTCTAGAGGTCACAAGACAATGCGTGGCTCCGGAATCGATCACGAGAGATAAAGAGTGTCTCTGGTTATTTTCCACAGATGCCGTGGCGTTGCTAGCATTCCCATCGGTTGCCATGGCCACAGCCTCTTCCCGGCTAGGGCTCTTGCCTTTTCTCAGAGACGCCAGCGCAGCTGTGAGGTGATAAGACGCCTTGTCTTTGTTTTTCTCCTGGCCTGCTGCTTTCCCACGTCGTTGCTGGGAACCGGCCCTGGGAACCTGCTTTGTTGACATTCCACGCCGGCCAGTGTCCTTGGCAGCCTGGGCCTCTAGCAGATGCTTCCCAGCGCTGTTGGACGTTGCCTCAAAGCACAAACAACTTTCGAAGCCTTTCGCTTTCTCAGAGCTCTTGGAATGGCCTGCCTGGCCTGCCCCCCCACTGCCTTTTGGGGTGCAGCCTGCGCTCTCTTCCACAGCTCCCAGCTGCTCTCCAGCACACAGAGGTGTCGAAGCATAGAAACAGCCTCCCAGAACAGCCCCCTCTGGTCTGGCTTCCTCTGGGCATCTTCTAGCCCCCTCTGATCTGGCTCCCACTCCGGCCTGGAGCTTGCTCCCTTGGCCCTCGGCTTTCTCCCGGCCCTTGGCTTCTGCTGAGCCTTCGCACAGGCTCCTCAGCACCTGCCAAACGGCCTCAGCCGATTCAACGCCCTCCAGGTGGGGCAACAGCAAAGCGTCCACACTTGCTTTCAGCAGGCAAAGCTCTCTCTGCGCTCTCTCACTCTGCAGAGCAGTAGCCTGCATGGGTGGGGCCGGCTCCTTCTGGACTGGACTCCAGAGCCCTGTGGCCACAAACCACCCCCTTGCTCCTCTTGACCAGGCCTCCCAGTTGGCCCCATTCAGCCTCTCACCGGGGTAGCTCTCTTGGCTCTGCAGTGCCTCTGCAGCAGCCATTCTTCCTCCCCCCGGGGCTTCAGCGTACTCACAAGTTTGCCAGCATGCCGGACCTCCGAAGCAGCCGTTCCTTCTGGCTCTTGGCTCCGCTCTCCGGCATCTCCCTTCTGCCCTTTCCTGGCAGGAGATTACAGCAACACGTCGCTGGCAGCCTTCTCCCTTCTCACACTTGTCAGGAAACGCGATACGTCCATAACCTTTGCATAAATCAAACCCTGCGTCCAGTCACGCTTCCGCTGCGCAGCTCTGTTCAGAAGCTGACCTGGCAGGGAGCAGAGTAGCAGCGGTCCCATCCGTGTGAGATGAGGGATAAATCAAGTCCAGAGACAGTTCAGTTCTTATCTCTAAAGCGTTTATTTACAAGGCAATAAATCCGTCCGAAACTTCCGACATTCTCAGCCGTGCTCCAAGAGCACACACGCAGCTTCTGTTGCTCAGCTGCTGTTCAGTGAAGAGTGAAAGTGAGTCTTGAAACAGAGAGACGCGCTGCGTCACTGCTCTGCGACAGCAGACTCCTCCTTTTTCTCCCCCTCCTTTTCTTCCCAGACGCAGGACACCTCGGAGATCTGACCCTGTCAGTTCCAAACTCCACACTGCCTGCTGCCCAGGAGGACTCCCCTGTGTGAGTGCCTGAGGGCCCTGCTCCTTCCTGCCACTTACCATCTGGCCTGGGGCGGGGCCTGGGGCCTCATAAGGACTGCGTGCGGCTTGCTGCCTGCTGCCCAGGAGGACTCCCCTGTGTGAGTGCCTGAGGGCCCTGCTCCTTCCTGCCACTTACCATCTGGCCTGGGGCGGGCCTGGGGCCTCATAAGGACTGCGTGCGGCTTGCTGCCTGCTGCCCAGGAGGACTCCCCTGAGTGAGTGCCTGAGGGTCCTGCTCTTGCCACTTACCATCTGGCCTGGGGCGGGGCCTGGGGCCTCATAAGGACTGCGTGGTGCTTGCTGCCTGCTGCCCAGGAGGACTCCCCTGTGTGAGTGCCTGAGGGTCCTGCTCTTGCCACTTACCATCTGGCCTGGGGCGGGGCCTGGGGCCTCATAAGGACTGCGTGTGGCTTGCTGCCTGCTGCCCAGGAGGACTCCCCTGAGTGAGTGCCTGAGGGCCCTGGTCCTTCCTGCCACTTACCATCTGGCCTGGGGCGGGGCCTGGGGCCTCATAAGGACTGCGTGCGGCTTGCTGCCTGCTGCCCAGGAGGACTCCCCTGAGTGAGTGCCTGAGGGTCCTGCTCTTGCCACTTACCATCTGGCCTGGGGCGGGGCCTGGGGCCTCATAAGGACTGCGTGCTGCTTGCTGCCTGCTGCCCAGGAGGACTCCCCTGTGTGAGTGCCTGAGGGTCCTGCTCTTGCCACTTACCATCTGGCCTGGGGCGGGGCCTGGGGCCTCATAAGGACTGCGTGCGGCTTGCTGCCTGCTGCCCAGGAGGACTCCCCTGTGTGAGTGCCTGAGGGCCCTGCTCCTTCCTGCCACTTACCATCTGGCCTGGGGCGGGGCCTGGGGCCTCATAAGGACTGCGTGCGGCTTGCTGCCTGCTGCCCAGGAGGACTCCCCTGAGTGAGTGCCTGAGGGTCCTGCTCTTGCCACTTACCATCTGGCCTGGGGCGGGGCCTGGGGCCTCATAAGGACTGCGTGCTGCTTGCTGCCTGCTGCCCAGGAGGACTCCCCTGTGTGAGTGCCTGAGGGTCCTGCTCTTGCCACTTACCATCTGGCCTGGGGCGGGGCCTGGGGCCTCATAAGGACTGCGTGCGGCTTGCTGCCTGCTGCCCAGGAGGACTCCCCTGTGTGAGTGCCTGAGGGCCCTGCTCCTTCCTGCCACTTACCATCTGGCCTGGGGCGGGGCCTGGGGCCTCATAAGGACTGCGTGCGGCTTGCTGCCTGCTGCCCAGGAAGACTCCCCTGAGTGAGTGCCTGAGGGCCCTGCTCTTGCCACTTACCATCTGGCCTGGGGCGGGCCTGGGGCCTCATAAGGACTGCGTGCTGCTTGCTGCCTGCTGCCCAGGAGGACTCCCCTGTGTGAGTGCCTGAGGGCCCTGCTCTTGCCACTTACCACCTGGCCCAGGGCAGGGCCTGACAGGCCTCACGAGGACAGTTGTTACTGCCGGGGGGCACAGAGTGTTTTTAAAATGTTTTTAAAATTTTTCTTTTGGATTTTTTGTATGTGGGGGGTGGGGGTGGGATGGATGTTTGGTTGGGCTTGGGGAATTATTATTTTTTATTTATTTTGATGTTTTTGTAATTTTTACATTATTAATTTTTTTGTTTGTATTGTTTTATTGGTTTTTTGTTTGTTTGTTTAAGGTGTTATTTTGTTCTTAGGGGGAGGGGTCAGGGCTGCCGGGGAGTGGGCCCCAGCCCACAAAATGGCTGGGGCATGTTCCACAGGGGGGGATGCACTGGGGCAACCGATCTCAGTGATCACGGGTAGGAGGAGGAGTTACGCTAAGACTAGACCACGTCATTACAGAGAGGGCAGGTTTAGTCGTTGTCTGAGGACTATTCCTGCCTCCGGGTCTGGTCCTGACCGGATGGATACTAGAATCAGCAAGGGATACCCACATGACCTGAAGGTGCTGCTGTGCAATGCCAGGTCAATGATTCATAAGACCACTGCCATCCATGACTTGATCATGGATGGAGGACTTGACCTGGCATGTGTAACAGAGACTTGGTTGGATGAAGCAGATGGGCCTGTCCTTGCCGCTGCTTGTCCACCAGGTTTCTCTTACGCACAGCAACCCAGGTCATGTGGGCGGGGAGGGGGGGTTGCAGTGATTTTTAGGAAGTCATTAGTTTGCACCAGGCGTCCTATTGGGAAGACCCAGTTTTCCGAGTGCATGTTCTGGAAGTTGGGCAATAGGGGCAGTACAGGATTCCTTTTGGTGTACCGACCTCCCCGCTGCACCAAGGATTCCCTGCCCGAGCTGCTTCAGGTCGTGGCGGATGTTCTCCTGGAGACACCTAGCTTGGTCGTCCTAGGGGATTTTAACATCCATGCCGACACGACCTTACAAGGGGCCGCTCGGGACTTCGTGGAAAGCATGGCCTCCATGGGGCTGTCCCTGAATAAGTCTGGCCCAACCCATAGCCGTGGACATGCCTTGGACCTGGTGTTTACCTCTATGGATGTTGGTGATCTGACACTAAGTAAAAGCGAAACGAAAGAAGTGCCATGGTCAGATCACTTCCTGGTGCAACTGGACTTCTCTGCGACCCATCCCCTCTGCAGGGAGGTGGGACCAATTCGGATGGTCCACCCCCGCCACTTAATGGATCCAAATGGTTTCCAGAGAGTGGTAGGGGATGCTTTATCCCATGTTGATGGCCTTTCAGCTGATTCCCTGGTGGCCCGCTGGAATGCGGAGTTAACCAGGGCTATTGACTGTTTGGCTCCGAAGCGCCCTCTCCGATTGCATGGAGCCCGGACAGCCCCGTGGTTTTCCACGGATCTGAGGGCAATGAAACAATCGTTGAGACGGCTAGAGCGCCGGTGGCGGATAACTCATTCCGAATCTGACCGGACACAGGTTAGAGCTCAACGTCGAGCCTACCAAGTGGCGATAGCGACGGCGAAGAAGAATTTCTTCACCGCCTCTATTGCATCTGCAGAAAATAGCAGCAGGAGACTTTTTCAGGTGGTTCACAATTTAGCGGAACCACCTGCAACATCGGGGCCCAGTATGGGCCACATGTTCTCCTGCAATGATTTTGCAAAGTTTTTTGCAGATAAAATCGCTCAGATTCGGGAAGAAGTAGACTCCACCGTGGGAGCAGGGCCGGGGCGGGAGAGTGCTAGAGTTCTGTCTAGTCAAGTTGAGTGGGATCAATTCCAATCTGTTACCTCCGAGGATGTGGACAGGCTGCTTGGACGAGTGAGACCAACCACCTGTCTCCTGGATCCTTGCCCATCCTGGCTTATAAAAGCTAGCCGGGAAGGACTGGGCGATGGGCTTCGTGGGGTGGTGAATGCTTCCCTCCGTGAGGGAGCCTTCCCAGACCCGCTGAAAGAGGCGGTTATTAAACCGCTTCTTAAAAAACCATCTTTAGATGCGGCCACGATGGCCAACTATCGCCCAGTCTCAAATCTTCCATTCTTGGGCAAGGTGATTGAGCGAGCGGTTGCCGAACAACTCCAGGCACGCCTGGAAGAAGCGGACCATTTGGATCCCTTCCAGTCGGGATTCAGGCCTCATCATGGGACTGAAACTGCCTTGGTCGCACTGGTTGATGATCTCCGGCGGGCTAGAGACAAAGGTGAGAGCTGTTTCCTAGTTCTGCTGGATCTCTCAGCGGCGTTTGATACCATCGACCATAACATCCTTCTGGACCGTCTTGAGGGGCTGGGAGCTGGGGGCACTGTCATACAGTGGTTCCGCTCCTTCCTCCTGGGCCGTGTTCAGAAAGTGGTGGTGGGGGGTGAGTGTTCAGACCCCTGGGCTCTCACTTGTGGGGTGCCTCAGGGTTCTGTCCTCTCCCCCATGCTTTTCAACATTTACATGCAGCCGCTGGGAGAGATCATCAGGAGGTTTGGGCTGGGTGTTCATCAGTATGCGGATGATACCCAGCTCTACCTCTCTTTTAAATCAGAACCAGTGAGGGCGGTGAAGGTCCTGTGTGAGTGTCTGGAGGCGGTTGGAGGATGGATGGCGGCTAACAGATTGAGGTTGAATCCTGACAAGACAGAAGTACTGTTTTTGGGGGACAGGAGGCGGGCAGGTGTGGAGGATTCCCTGGTCCTGAATGGGGTAACTGTGCCCCTGAAGGACCAGGTGCGCAGCCTGGGAGTCATTTTGGACTCACAGCTGTCCATGGAGGCACAGGTCAAATCTGTGTCCAGGGCAGCTGTTTACCAGCTCCATCTGGTACGTAGGCTGAGACCCTATCTGCCTGCGGACTGTCTCGCCAGAGTGGTGCATGCTCTGGTTATCTCCCGCTTCGATTACTGCAATGCGCTCTACGTGGGGCTACCTTTGAAGGTGACTCGGAAACTACAACTAATCCAGAATGCAACAGCTAGACTGGTGACTGGGGGCGGCCGCCGAGACCATATAACACCGGTCTTGAAAGACCTACATTGGCTCCCAGTACGTTTCCGAGCACAATTCAAAGTGTTGGTGCTGACCTTTAAAGCCCTAAACGGCCTCGGTCCAGTATACCTGAAGGAGCGTCTCCACCCCCATCATTCTGCCCGGACGCTGAGGTCTAGCGCCGAGGGCCTTCTGGCGGTTCCCTCATTGCGAGAAGCAAAGCTACAGGGAACCAGGCAGAGGGCCTTCTCGGTAGTGGCGCCCGCCCTGTGGAATGCCCTTCCAGCAGATGTCAAAGAGATAAACAACTACCTGACATTCAGAAGACATCTTAAGGCAGCCCTGTTCAGGGAAGTTTTTAACGTGTGATATTTTACTGTATTTTTGGTTTTTATGGAAGCCGCCCAGAGTGGCTGGGGAGGCCCAGCCAGATGGGCGGGGTATAAATAATAAATTATTATTATTATTATTATTTTCGAGGATATGAAAAGGAGGATCCCAAAGTCTCTTCTTCCCCTTCTGGGGGGCCCAAGGGGGGGCTGGACAGAGAAATAGCATCTTTCCCCTCTTATTTCTCCCCAACATTCCCTGGCATTCAGAGGTGTATTGCCCTTGAATATGGAAGGTTTGTTCTTTGAGACAGTTTTGGTGACCTGATCACTCATTTCCCTCCCTGTTGCAGTATTGATGGCTGTTTTACTTTGACATGGTTTGGCTTCCTGTTGGTGATCGTTTGATACTTCCTTGACCTGGTCCCATCCAGAAGTTTCAGATTGCAACTTCCATCACTGCCGCCCACATCACTCCCAACCGGCACGGCTGTATGTTGCTGAGTCTGATGGTAGTTGTAGGTCAAAACATCTGGAGGGCACCAGGTTGGGGAAGGTTGTCGTAGAAAGACTCCTCCCATGCGCCTTGGGATCTGTGCATCATAGTTTTTGTCTAGGGATCCAGTGACGTTCGGGAGCCAGAGGGTTGGCAGCATTAATAATTACACTCAAGGCACTTTCATAATTTATCCTAATGACTCCGTTACTGCATATTAGAGGAGATTTCTCCCCCCGCCTTCCCCAATTGAGGTCGAAGCAGATCGTAACTGCCGATAATGACATCGATTGCAGGCTCGGAGGAAATGGAGTTGGCTTTGTAGTGGAGTTTTAATTTAGCAATTGTTCTGGTGATGTAGCCCTCTTCTATGGTACATTACTTTGCGTCCAACCAAACGGTGTGCTCCCCTAGCCCCTCATTACGGCTGCAGTCTCATTGCTTTTTAATTAAAAAAAAAATGGAGGGAGAAAAACAAGAACCGGCAGCCTTAGATTGCACGCTGCCTCGATAGGCAGAGTCGAAAGCAAACGCTTGTAGCCATTTCAGAACTTTCAACTTGCAATTTCAAGCTGGGTGCGAGAGCCGTTCCTTCTCAAGGAAACGGAGCTTAGCGGGGCATCTTCCCTGCCAGAATGTTTTTTCGCCCCTTAAGTGGAGCTGAGTGAGGGCGGAATTACATGTTGCTTCCATTAAGTGCTTATTTCCAGACTTCTGTTTGCCCAAGTAAAGTGCATGCAGGGAAAGAGGGGCATTTAACTGGCAGCAGGAGGTGCTTGCTTGACCTTTCCGACACCTTCCTATTTTTGCTGCTAAGCCCCTCCTCCCTCCCACAAGACCTTTTGCTCTCCAGCTGGACCCTTCCCCTCTTTTCCTCATTCCAAGGCAAATGCCAGGTTTGCTTTGTAACGCTAGACTAATGTGCGCCTCCAGTCTTGGCACACCTCCTTTTTGGGCACCGTAAACTGAACCGCGTCTGTTTTCCTTGTGGGCCAAGAGCGTCTATAATCATGAAGGCAGTGCTGGGTTGCAAACAGTGCTTCCCCACAGCACTCCCAAACAGCTGTGGTTTCTGGGACTGAATGTGGGGTGTTTTCCCCCCTGCAGCTGCTCCGCTTCATGCCAATCCCTCCCACTTAAAGGGTCTAGTGCAGGGGTCAGCAGACTTTTTCAACACGGGGCCGGTCCATTGTCCCTCAGACCTTGTGGGGGGCCGGACTATATTTTGGAGAGAAAAAATATATTAACGAATTCCTGTGCCCCACAAATAACCCAGAGATGCATTTTGGATAAAAGGACACATTCTACTCATGTAAAAACACGCTGATTTCCGGACCATCCATTGGCCAGATTTAGAAGGCAATTGGGCCAGATCCTGCCCCCAGGCCTTAGGTTGCCTACCCACGGTTAGTGCAAGGGCAGCTCATGTGAGAGTGGAGGAGAGAGTGGGATCAGCATTTCATCATCATCATCCTTGTTTGTTTGTGCACTGCCTTTCCATAGTTAAACCACACTCAACGTAAAAAAAATACATAATTACAAAAATACAACGAAAGTAATCATAAGCAGTAAATAAATTGTCTCAATAAGTGCTCAGTGAAAAGACACAATCTCCATATGTCATGTTAAGGCCTAACAATAGAGATGCAAGAAATCAGTACCAATAGCAGCAAAAGGGAAGCACCTCCAAAATTAAATCTTGACCCCAGCCAAAAACCCCTGAAGGAAACCCCAACCCAAGAGTCTCTGGGCACAACGAGCCAGGAGGTCCAAACATGGTCTCTGGCCTGTTCAGCAGCCTTCAACTTTGTAGCTGGATTGCCCAGGCAACTCGACTTGCCCTACATCCTGATGGAAGATTCTGAACAAGTGGGGGGAGAGCTTTCTGTCTCAGTTCCACTTGATTCCCCAATCCCAGCAATTCTACCTGTATGGTAAGATTGGAGCTGCAGCTGGTGCTTTTGTCGGTTACTTTTTAAATGACTGCTACAAATGTTCACATACATTTATAAAATGGATTGTGATGACATTGCAGCAATATATAAATACATTTAAACGTGAAGTAAACATTAAGAAATCTGGGTGCCTGCTTACTAGAGGGAGGAACTCTTGTATGTATCTGGACTTTACAAAGCGTGCCAATGTGTCAAGAGGAACCCTTAAAAGAAATAACCATTTGTTATTATTATTTTTGCCTGTGTGAGGGAAAGGGATGGAAGTGGGTTCTCTTGGATCATTATATATATTTTTTCCCTGTCCCCAGCCGAACAGAGGGACAAAACGGCCTCGTGAAGATGAGGAAGATGATCTCAAAGTGCGGCACAAGCAGGGCGGTGCGCGGGAGCGTGGCCGTCACCGGGAAGAGGAGGCACCTGTGACGGAGGAGACGGAGGACGAGAGGAAGAAGGTCCTTCATATCATTGAGAAGGGCGAGGAGGAAGAGGAAGAGGTACTTTTCTCACGAGGAGGCTGTGCTGCCCCTCTGCCTCTCTTTCTCTGGAAAGCAAAGGCACATGAATTCAGTGTACAATGGCTTGTGGTCTGCAGCAGCATGGCATGAATTTCCATGGAAGCTGGACGGGATCATTTTGTAGAATCATAGAACTGTAGAGTTGGAAGGAACCCCAATGCAGGAATTTGTGCCCTTCAGCTTTCAGCTTAGTAAATACCCACTTTTTTCGCAGATGCTGAATTTCCTCTTTGGTTGAACAGCGTTTTGTGCATATGTGGAGGAGATAAGATTTGAGTTGCACCCCTTCCATCTGGACCCACAAGTGTATTTCTTCCTCTCCTCTTCTCCCCCCCACCACCCCTGCAGCAGGAGCAAGATATTCCATGGGCTTGGGAGCTGACCCCACTCTATTTGTGGGTGATCCAAACACTCATGGAGGACTGCCCTTTCTGTTGGAAGATTTGGCGGGGGACAGAACGAGGCTTGGGGGTTGAGGAGAGACATTTAGCAAGCTTGCTTCTGTGTAAGGGTTGTAAAGGGAGGTGGGCAGGTGGGGAGACTGCACAACTTAGAACCAATTCACAGCTGTTGGATTGTGAGAGCCGAGGAAATCATGCAGTCTCGTACGATGAGTTAATTTGTGTGTTTGGCCAGGAGGAACCTCTGGATGAAAGCTCCGTGAAGAAGATGATCCTCACTTTTGAGAAGAGGTCTTACAAGAACCAGGAACTCCGGATCAAGTTCCCTGATAACCCAGAGAAGTAAGTCTTGTAATGATTTGGCTTCTTTTTTTTTTTTGCTTCGTCCAACATACTCAGGTTACTAACTCGAGTTCCCTGTTAACAAAAGGTCTGGCCAAGAGAGACTTCAGCTGGTGGATAAATCTTCGTTGCTTTTTAATGCAGAGAAACCTATTTTGCAGAATGAGAGCTGGGCACTCACAGGCTTTTAACTGAGACCTCTTTATACTTTGGAAATAAGCCTTCAAAGTCAGGCGGCTCCCTGGTTCAGAAACAAAGCTCTCAGCAATTTCTCGCGGATCCAGTGGCTTGTGAATTCGATAGGTCAGCTTCTGTTCTTGCACATGATCTGGCAAGCTGTTATTCAGTGCAAATCTGTACAGCGAGGCTCTGCCCTTCTGTCGCTTGGTGTCAAGAAAACAGACCTGACCAGAGGGATGTGCTTTGCTTTACATTCTCATCATGCCAGATATAGCTCAGGAACAGCGTTTGAAAGTAGCAGGAGGGGCTTCACTGAAGCTCAAGTAGCATTTAAGAAAGCTATATAAGGCAGAAAGTGGCATGAGCTAGTACAGAAACCGGCTGAGCATCGGGGCAAAACACTATGGCTTCATTTTGAAGTATTGGTAGTTAGACAGATGGCTGTACAACCTCTGCTTAAAAACCTCCAAGGAAGGAGAGCCCACCACCCTCCCAGGGAGTCCATTCCACTGTTGGAACAGCTCTTACCATCAGGAATTTCTTCCTAAGGTTTAGTCGGAATCTCCTTTCCTGTATGTAATTTGAATCCAGTGGATTGGGTACCGAAAACCAGCTTGCTCCTTCTTCCTCCTTGAACGCTTTTGAGCTCATGCTTGCTTACAGCTCAGTTTTCTCTCTGTCCACCTCCTCTCAGTCAATTATTCTTTTATTTCCCCTTTAAAGAATTTATGTAGTGTTTCTGAGTGTTCAAAGATCTCTGCCTACTCAATATCTTCTTGTAATCCTAAAACAACCTTAAATGGCAAGTCAATTATTATCACCCCCATATTACAGATGGGGAAACTGAGGCTGCAAGAGCTGTTTCCCCAAGGCCACCTACCTAGTGACATAGAATCATAGAATCATAGAGTTGGAATAGACCACAAGGGCCATCGAGTCCAACCCCCTGCCAAGCAGGAAACACCATCAGAGCACTCCTGACATATGGTTGTCAAGCCTCTGCTTAAAGACCTCCAAAGAAGGAGACTCCACCACACTCCTTGGCAGCAAATTCCACTGTCGAACAGCTCTTACTGTCAGGAAGTTCTTCCTAATGTTTAGGTGGAATCTTCTTTCTTGTAGTTTGGATCCATTGCTCCGTGTCCGCTTCTCTGGAGCAGCAGAAAACAACCTTCCTCCCTCCTCTATGTGACATCCTTTTATATATTTGAACATGGCTATCATATCACCCCTTAACCTCCACTTCTCCAGGCTAAACATGCCCAGCTCCCTTAGCCGTTCCTCATAAGGCATTGTTTCCAGGCCTTTGACCATTTTGGTTGCCCTCCTCTGGACACGTTCCAGTTTGTCAGTGTCCTTCTTGAACTGTGGTGCCCAGAACTGGACACAGTACTCCAGGTGAGAGGTGAGATTTGAATCCGGGATTTCCTGATTTGCAGCTTGGTCTCTTGCCCCTTAGGTGCCCCAGCATCTCCTGTGCTCCAGGGTCCATGTCTTTTTGCACCCCGCATCTCCACTCTAGCCTCTGACAAGCCTGCTACACTCCCCGTAAGCTCAGCCTAGGGTGACTTTTGTTGTCTGCCAGGTGCAGGCCTGCCTTCTCACCTGCACCAGGTTCCCCTCATTTTTTTAGAATGTACTCAGGACTTGCCAGCTTGCCTGAATGGCACTTCCAGCTGCAGCTGACTGTTGGTTCATGAAAACCATTGGACGCTGCACCCAGGGAGGGAGGAAGGGAGGAGGAGCAGCTCTCCATTCAGTGGCAGGAATGGGTTTTGCCACTCTGCTGCAGACCTGTTTGAGTGGCAGTTTCTTACGGACCAGGAACCGTTTCCCCTTCTTTGGGGCTCTTGCATTTCTAGCTCTTCCTTCCCGCAGCTGCTGTCACCGTTCATCAGCCCTGCCGGTTATCTTGGCCGTCTGCTACCCTGCTTAGCCTCTGCTGGCACTTGCTCTTTCTGAGTTCCAGAGCCCAGTGAGAATCCAGATCTCTCGCGGCCCATCAGGCCGTGTTTGTGTCCCCTGAGAGCATCAGGCGGGTGTGCTGAAGCTGAGCTGCAGCTCCCTGCTTCGGCTGTTCCTCCCAGCTGGTGAATTGCAAGCAGTCGATCCATGCCGGATCCCCCAGGGCACCCTGAGCCTTTCTGGAGGGCAGAGTTTCCTTCAAGTGTGGAGAAAAAGCTGCTTAGCAGAACGCCTTGGACGGAATTGATAGGGTCCCAGTGGGCGAGTTAAAGGCAGTGTGGAAAAACAAAACGAAACCCCCCTTTGCTCTGTGGGCAGAATCACAATATTGTATCTGGTTCAAATTTAGTCTCTGCCAGAGGTGTGTTTGCAAGCCTTACTTTATGAATTTCAAACAGGACTTCTTGTTTGGCAAGTATAATGGCACCAAAGCACACGGGGAAGATGGATGGTGTTTTTTAAAAAAATGTTGTTAAAATACTGCATGGAAAAATAATCACATTTTAACTGGACGCTCTCCAAGGCAGTCAGTGTCCCCAAAATAGCAGGCTTGGGCTTCGCAGTCCTGTTTGTGGTAGAAGGCAGTTCTGAAGACATGCAGTGAGAGGAGGGTCCTTCCTCTTGTTTGTGCACAAACATCTCCTGCGGATCAATATCATAATAGCCCAAAGCGTTGGACCTGCCGGCATCCACACAAAAGAGCTGGGCTGAGCTGTTCGGATTTCCAGTTCGCAACCCCATGGTATAAACTGGATGCATTTGGAATTTGTATAATTAATTTACATCTGAAGCCACTCTCTTAGGAATGCCCAGGATGAGCTGAATATGTGCCATCATTTTCGGTGGGTGTTTTTACAGCTCTAAGTATGCAATCTTGTGAAAGAACAACATAACGTTTTTTCTGGGTCCTGGCAAAATGAAAACCCAGCAAAATCTTCCTCCAAACTCTGCTTTGCTTTTTGCAATATTGAAATGGCCTTTGAGAAGTTCTGCGCCCTGCCTCCTTTACTTTCCAATTGAAGTTAATAGAACGTGCACTGCATGTAACTTACTGATCAGTCGTCAGCAGCAGCAGCAGCAGCGTTCTCTATTCAGCGCCTTGGCACTTGGTGCCCTGATATGGGCAGTTATGCTGATGTGCGCAGTTTTGGCTGATCAGGTCTTCGCCACAGTCCTGTAGCTTTCAATTTCACAAAATGCCTGGATCCTTCTTGCATGCTTTCTCTTCTAAATGACAGAGTTATAAATTAAATTTTGGGGATTGCTGGAACACAGAAGAGCCCACAAGGTAGTCTGGTGGCTGTGTGGGTGGATGGGGGTGGAGTGGGGGGAGGTTTCCAGGCTCTGCATAAATAGGATCTGCTGAGTTTGGGATTTGGGGAGTGTCTTTGGCCTTGATAGGAAGGGAACTCCTGCAGGCGAGATGGTGGCAGTGTGGGCACCGGACATACATCTGGCTCCACTTGTCACTGTCTCGGTGACAGCAGCATTCAGCTGCTTACAGTCTAGAATGTAAGTCTGAGCAGGGTTAGGTCTAGAGAAATGAGGGAAGGCAAGGGTCAGGAAAATGGGTGAAGGTTGAGAGGGAGATAAGGAAAGCCAAGAAGCTTCGGAAGAACATGGAGGAGAAAAGCACCAGCAAAACCCATTATCAATGAGGCCAAGTTCTAATGTGCAAGAGTATGGTCTGACCACAAAACCAGTAAGAGCCAGTTAAGGAGTAACCTAACAGCTAAATGCTAGAGTGAAAAAACAGTTCCAAATAAGGTACAAGGAGGGTTCTGATATGTACAGTAATAAAAACACCGGGTTGAGTGAGTGTTTCTAAGAATTGTGCTTGGCTGAGCGATGGGGCAATGGGCCTGGCAGAAGGTGTTTGAGGAGAAGATGAAACAGCCAAGGGACACACATCTTGCCTATATAGTTTGCATTCTAATGAGAGCTCTCTTTGGATTCTGCCCTGTAATGCATTCCTGAAGAAAGTCTGAGCAGTTGGGAACTTGGTGTGCATCTCTGTACATGAGCCCCCAAAGGGAATTTGTCCCACATTGGCTAGTCCAGGGCTGCAGAATTCTGCCTATTTATTAAGCATGTTTAGGGAAGCTTTTAATGTTTGATGTATCACAGTATTTTAATATTCTTTTGGAAGCCGCCCAGAGTGGCTGGGGAAGCCCAGCCAGATGGGCGGGGTATACATGATAAATTATTATTATTATTATTATTATTATTATTATTATTATTATTATTAAGCCTTAGGGGAAGAAGTGCATCAAAGGATGCTGGACTAGACACACAACAGTTCGGCCTTCCCTCATCCCCTTCCTGCTTCGGGGTTTCCTATGGCCAGTGAGATGACAGCAGCCATATCTGCCCCAGGGGGCACTTAGCTGGCCGGTGGGCCATGGACCTTTGCTGGCCCTGCTGAACTTTGCCCTGCTTCCTCCTGCAGGTTCATGGAGTCCGAGCTGGATCTCAACGACATCATCCAGGAGATGCACGTCATCGCGACCATGCCGGACCTGTACCACCTGCTGGTGGAGCTCAACGCTGTCCACTCCCTCCTCGGGTTGCTTGGCCACGACAACACAGATATCCTTTCTGGGGTGGATGAGCCAGGCTCTGCTGTCAGTGCCCCTCTCTGCAGTTCTGGTTTCCTGCTGCTGCCCCTTTCTGTGTATTACCACTCACAGCGCAATTGGGATTCTCGTGAGAGTCTGAAGCCAGGCATGCATGCTTAGAGCAGCATGCTGTGGCATTGTCACTCGGCTTCAAAGCCAGCGGGGGGACCTTGGGCTAGAGGGGGCGTGAGCTGTGCTGATAGGATTGATGTTGCAGAGGTCAGTCTTGGCAGGGGAGGAACCCAGTCCGGGAAAAGCAGAAGAAGAAAAAGCAGACCACGTCTTGGGAGCAGGAGAGACTGGGAATAGTAATTCAAGGCTGCAGAGAGCGCAGTGTTTCTCAGAAGGTGCAGACACATGCTGACAGCTGCTAGGAGCCACAGGTGAGAGTTGAGTGCAGGATGGGGGACCAAAGGTGGACAAAGGACCCCAGAAGGAGCACAGCATGTTCTTCATCAGAAGTACTACCCCCTTTCCCCCCACATCCCACACCAAATGAAACTATGACTGTCTTAGAGCTTGGTCTGCTAGGCACAGAAGTGCCATGGCAAAAGGACTGCAAATGAGCAGGCAGGCTAAACACACACACACACACACACACACACACACACACACACACACGACTTGTTTATAAGGATTTTCCAAAGTTCTGAGTCATTTAAGGATGACCCTGTTGCAGTGGGAATGTTTAATCGCAAGTTGGGCAGTGTGTGTCCAAAAGGTGCAGGCCAGATTCCTCCATGAAAATGTACGTGGTTTTTGTGGAGAGCTTTTCCCGTGAGCTGAAGCTCTCCAACCTGTGACTGTTTCTCACCTGGCATTCAGAGCAAGACAAACTCTTTGCTCCTGGGTTTAGCGGGATTCTGTATTAGGCTTTTTGCTGCTTGCTCGCCTCTGCAGAGAACAACGTTCTGCAGATCAAACCCCGCTGCTCATCTTCTCCCTGGTCTGGAGTGGAAAAATTGCGAAGTCAATTGTCTTTGGTCCCGCTGGCTGGAGTGGTGAGTGGGCCAGTCACAGGAGACAGGGCATTTTTGGTGGTGGTGCCTGTGCTCACAGAACTCCCCCCCCGTTTGCTTAACAATAACATCAAACAACCCTGCAGGAGAAACCTGTAGATAAAGGCTAAATACATCTTTATTTGTCCAGATATACGGTTTGGAGAAAAATGCTTTTTTGGTGGTGCTGGAGATAATTGTGTCAGCTGCACTCTGTTAAGACTTGTGGGTTTGTGGTTTTAATTGTGTCTTACTGTTGTGCTGCTTCACTTGATTCAATTTACGTTAGCCACCCTGTGCTGCAGTTGCAGGAAGAGCAGGTTACCAGAACAATGAATGAGTATTAAAGCCCAGTGAGTGCAGCAAAGCAGGAAGCGCCTGCTGTGTCTGGCCATCTCTGTCACCTTAGTTCGTGGCAGTGCAAAGCTTTGGCTGGAGACGAGGTTTGCGGGCAGCTTGAGAGTGGCATTTTGTACCCAAAGGTCAGCATGGATTTGTCATTCTCGGGGAAAAACACAAACAGTGGGGGGTTTGGCTGGGGCTTAGTGGTCTTGCTTGCAGTGACCTTTAAGAGGAAGGAATGCAGAGTGTTGTGTCTCTCCAGCCCTGAGAAGCTAATGCCTGGGAGTGACGGCCACTGCTGACGACTTGTCAGAATATCCATCGCTCAGCCCTGCATTGAGCAAAGCGGGGTCATCCTGTATCTGTCATTTAGATTGGGGGCAGAGGCTCAGCTGGTGACCTGCAGCCCCCCTGGGGAAGGCGCAGTTGCCAAGAGCTGCTGGAGCTCCTCTGAAATGCTGGAAGGCAAAGCAGTAGAGAGCAAACCGAATCCTCAGACTTGAAACACTGCGTTTTAGCAGAAGTGAGAATGCAAGGATCATTTGAAGTGAAGTACCTGGGCAAATGCGGCTTTGTGTAAAGTGAGACCAGAGAGATGTTTTGAAGGCTCCCCCCGCCCCCCCCCGAAAGGAGTGCTAAACTGAGCTGGCTCTTCACACTTGATTTAAGGTTGGTGCTTTGGCAGGAGGAGGACGGAGAGGCGAGGTGGATAAAATCCCCAGCGATAAAATTAATTTGTGGACAAGGCAGCTCCTCTGCTGAACCAGAGCCAAGGATGCGAGGAAGCGGTAATGCTCAGGTGGTGGCTTAAATTAGCAAAGGCTGAGAGCCTCCTGGGAAGAGAAGCTGCTTCCTTCTCCAGACCTCTTCAGCCCAGCTGGCAACATCTGCAGCAAGTTGATTCTGAAAAAGCTGCCTCTTAATGGAGAGGGATTGCAGACTTGAAACAGGCCTTGTGTGAACTTGAAATTTTATTTTGCAGCGATGGCAACTGGAACGCAGAAGAGAGCACTCTCTCTCTCTCTCTCTCTCTCTCTCTCTCTCTCTCTCTCTGTGTGTGTGTGTGTGTGTGTGTAGCCAAGCTGAGGCTTGAGGGCATAGCTGACAGAGACAAATCCTGCTTTCCTTATCCCCTCCTTTTCTCCCCCTTTGGCCTTTCCAAGATGAATTAACGGCACAGGGACTTCAGCATCTTCTTGATTCCCTACCTGCAGAGCTGTGCACAAAGATATTTATCCTGCTGCATCCCTCAAGGGCCGCAGTTTACAATGATAAGTTAAGCCCCCACCCTGATAAATCTTGACACTAAGCCGCACTCTCTGATCCACCCAGATAAGGACTGCAAGCTAAATATCCCTTCTCCCATTGTACTTGCCCCCATTCACTAGAAAGCCAGCTTTCAGATGCTTGTCTTAACAAAAGTGAGGGAGGTGTGCAAGAGTGGAAGAGAGTTCGTTACATGATGGAGCAAGTTTCAGGATACACAAACGAGCCCACAGCTTGCCTGTTTGGTATGCTGTTGATTTGATTGATAGAAGCCTCCTGGTGATCCCAGTGGGACCTTTGAGTGGGCTGGGAGGCTGCTGGTGGAGCCATCACTCCAGCATATAATATATTTTATTTGTTTATTGCATTTCTATCACATCTTTTGTCTTGGAGTTTCTACCTCCCCCTGACCCAGAAAGCACAGCCAGGGTGTTCTCTGAACTGTGGAGCCCTCTCCTCACAGATTTGCTTCTGACACCTAATTGATTTAACTGATTTACACTGTACTTTTAAATAGTTGTAGCCCTCTCTGGGACCCCATTGTAGAGGACCAACAACAACATATCTAATGAATAACAGCTACAACTCCTCTTTCCTGGTGGGCCAGAGAAAATATTCAACATTTATGAAGTAGGCTTTGTGGGCTCGACATTCAGCAGGGCCTTTTTTTTCCTGCTGCAAGCAGCTTCAATCTTCTGTGGAGAAGCAACAACTCTGGTGCTGCGCTATGTTGGGGAGCCTGGCCTTGGAGTCCAACTATGCATTCCAGAAGGAGGGAAAGGAGGAGCATGAGATGAAGGCTGTGAGCTTTCTCTGCTGCCCTAGGAAGTTACTTAAGGAGGCCTCTATGTAGGACACCTCAAAATGTGGCCTGCCTTTTGTGATGTGCAGAGAATAGGTCAGGATTGATCATCGCATATCGGAGAATAGTCAAGAAGGCCTAACGAGCGGGCATGTTTCTGACGGAGCTGCACTGCGGTTTAAAGGATCTATCTGTTACATAAGTCCTGAGTTACAGGTTTGGGAACAAGAAACCAGAAGTTTGGAAACCAGAAGTTTTCGTGGGCAGCAGCATCCTGGCCCAGTTGAGCATGGCAGCCTCATTAGGAGTCTGTTTGCTTTCAAGTTCGCAGTGGCAGCATGACATCCACAGATTGGATTTTTGCAGGGCGCTGTTTTCTGTGGACCTGCCCACAAAGTCTTTGAAATTATTCCCAAGTAAGATAGCAAAAAACAGGGAAACAGGAATGGGCTGACCCCAGAAGCTGTGAATTTTGCAGGATGCCTTGGCTGTCAGATCACCTCCCTTCCTTGTCAATAAAATTAGGGCTGCTGTCCATACTAAATTCTGTGATTCTACTCTGCCTGTGTGACATGCCCTGCAGCCATACCCAAATGGTCTAGCTTGCTGTCAGCTAATTCAAACATGGGTCCTGGTACCTCGGTCCCCTGCTGCTCCATGGACAGGTGTTGAAGATAAGTGGGGCTATCAAGTCTAGGGCAGGTCGTACCCCCAGGAGCAGCCAAGTGGTTGGGGTAGAGCCATAGATGTCATGGGCCTTGCAGAGACTCTGGGCTGTCTCCTGAGAAAAGGGGGAGTCAAAGAAATTAGAGGGCCAGGTGGGATTGCAGATAAACTCTAGCTACTGCTTCCAAGCCACAACAAAAAAGATAAATCTAAATTGGCTAATGATCACTTTCAGATGCAATTACTGCAGGCAGCACCTGGCACTCCCAGGCTCCCCAGCACCACTTCCTAGCCAGGTGTCACCCTTGACATCACTTCTTTCATCATCGCCAGAACCTTTGATTTGTATGCCGCTTTTCCATCATTGAAACTCTGTTCGAGGCAGCTTACAACATGAAAAGATTTGCCTAATTACAAAAATATAACAAAAGCAGTCATAGGCAATGAATAAAAAGCATGTCAAAACATACCAAATAAAGCAATTGCCACATAGGTTACTGATTAACTTAAATACTGGAATCTCATTTTGCAAGGGATCCTGTTGTTGTTGCAGTGTGTGTGTGTGCACACAGCGGAAAAGGGGTGTCTTCATTGCTGCTGCAAGCAGCCTTGCCTACTTGGAAAACCTGGCGTTCCTTAACGTTCTGTACATGTGTCTATAGCTGTGGTGGATCTTCTGCAGGAGCTTACAGACATTGACACCCTTCATGAAAGTGAGGAAGGAGCTGAGGTCCTCATAGACGCACTGGTAAGTAGCCCCTTCTGGCCAGACCCACCTGCCTGGGTGAGAGCCCTCTGTGGTTGGCTCTTGTAACACCAAGCCAGGATTTTCTTACGGTGGCCATGCACAATCATCTGTTTGACGGAGGTTGTGACGATTGAGAGATGAACAGTGATTTCAAAGGCAAGCACTCAGCTTGAAAGAAGAGGGTCAGGGCCGGTGTGCATTGCCATTTGCTGTTCTCGTGAGAGCATGCAAAAAACCTCGCAGGGTGAGGCTAATAATAATAATAATAATAATAATAATAATAATAATAATTTATACCCCGCCCATCTGGCTGGGCTTTCTCAGCCACTCTGGGCGGTTTCCAACAAAATATTAAAATACCGTAATAAATCAAACATTAAAAGCTTCCCTAAACAGGGCTGCCTTCAGATGTCTTCTAAAAGTCTGGTAGTTATTCTTCTCTTTGACATCTGGTGGGAGGGCGTTCCACAGGCCGGGGGCCACCACCGAGAAGGCCCTCTGCCTGGTTCCCTGTAACTTGGCTTCTCACAGGGAGGGAACCGCCAGAAGGCCCTCGGCGCTGGACCTCAGTGTCCGGGCAGAACGATGGGGGTGGAGATGCTCCTTCAGGTATACTGGGCCGAGGCTGTTTAGGGCTTTAAAGGTCAGCACCAACACTTTGAATTGTGCTTGGAAATGTACTGGGAGGCAATGTAGGGCTTTCAGGACTTGTGTTATATGATCTCGGCGGCCGCTCCCAGTCACCAGTCTAGCTGCTGCACTCTGGATTAGTTGTAGTTTCTGGGTCACCTTCAAAGGTAGCCCCACGTAGAGCACATTGCAGTAGTCCAAGAACCCACCTAGTCCAGCACCCTGTTCTCACAGCCGACAGCTGGACCTGGTGGGCCCTGAGTACAACACCTCTCTCCTCACTCATGGTCCCAAGCAACCTGGAAGGGAGCACAGCGTCTGAATACGCTCTGAACAGCGGGTGGAGAAGCTCAACCATTGTGTCTAGCAGCCATGGATACAATTCCCCTTTTGAAAAATGGTTTCTCCATGGGAAATCCAGGGACAGAAAGGACTAAATAGGAATATGAATGAGAGGAGAGAATATCCATGGTTAGAGAGAGCCATGCTTCTGAATACCACTTACTGGAAACCACAGGAAGGGAGAGGGCTGCTCTTGTGCTCAGTTCCTGCTTGTGGGTTTCCCTTTGGGGCATCTGGCTGGCCCCTGTGAGAACAGGATGCTGGGCTAGGTGGTCCATTGGCCTCATCCAGAAGGCGCTTCTGATGTTCCCTTCTTCCTCCTAAACTTCCATTTCTTCCCTGCTGAGCTCCCACTCCACCTCTCTCTTCCAGCCCCTCTCGTTTCGCAGCAAGCGATGATAGGCAAAGCGGCTGACATAGTTGAAGGGCGCTCCTCCTTCACTGCGGGAAATGCATCCATGCCCTAATCAGAAGCTCGCCTTTCCCAGGTGCTTTTCCTGGGGAGAATTCTTGAGTTTTAGCTGGCCAGAACTGCCGAGCTGAGTGGGCTCTATGGGGCTGTGCTGGAAGGGACGCCAGGCCAGCTGTCAGCGCTAGTGCGAACATCTCAATGTGAGCCTTTCCACCCTCCGTTTTGAGGGGAAGGGGTTGCTGCGCTAGTGAAACACCTGGGCTGCTCTGCGGCCTTTTGGCTGCTCTGCGGGGGTGGAGAGGGCAGGGAGCTGTCAGTTTGGAGGAGCAGAGCAGCGGCTGCAGCCTTCTCCCCCGCAATCTCTCCTGCCTCTCCGTTTGTGATGTTACCTTCCAGAGGTTAATTACCGTTGCCCCAAATGAGTTCTTCTGGCTGGCCTCTGAGCTTTTTTAATTACCGGCTCTTCGTTACAAGAGCCGGCCGAATGAATGAGATGGCGAGGCTGGGTGGGGGTAGGGGGGGGAGACCAGAAGTAGGTGCCGAGGCTGTGTTCTGAATCTGTTGCGCAGAGAAGCAATAAACCCTGGACAAAAGCTCCTTTTGTGCCTGCTCCTTTCTTCCAACCCTTCTGACAATAGCCAGGTTTCGAGAGTGCTTTATTGTCTACCTTGAGCGAAATGGGTCACGGTTGACTTCTGAATGACTCCCCTTTATTTTGCGGGAATAATTACTTTCTGGACATTCGAGCCAAGGTCACTGGATTGCCCGCTAACATGATTTCGCACCCCACGAGTGTTGTGGTTTTCTGACATCAAATTGTGAGGGTGCTGTGGTCCGTGGAACTGGATAGGGTATCTTAACGGACCATCTAGTCAGATCTGCTGGAAGGGCAGGAGTTGGTCATGCTCAGCTCTGTCCACATGGTTAGTTTCCAGGGGATGCTTTCTTGAATGATTCTTGTGCCAGCAAACCTTCAGGATGGAGCATCAAGGAAACGTATGACTTACTGTGTTTATTTTTTGCATTTATACCCCACCTTTTCCTCCAAGGAGCTCAAGGGGGTGGACATGGTTCTCCCACCCTTCATTTAATCCCCACAACAACCCTGTGAGGTAGGTTAGACTGAGAGGCAGCGACTGGGCCTAAGGCACACCCAGGGAGCTTCATGGATGAGTGGGGATTTGAACCCTGGTCTCTGTCAGGAGTGCGTGCAGGAGCCAGGCCCTGGGACCAGTAGGGCTTTGCAGGACTGGGGCCTTCCTAAGTTTGTTCTGGAGAGGCAAGGCACGGCCGCACAGGTGAGGCTGCTTGGTAACTCGCTGCACCTGGTGGCAAGAGCTGGGAAGGGATAGAAGGTCCGCATTTCCCTTTGGCTCTTTGCCACAGTAACACGCTTCCTGCCTTGCTGCGTTTGGCTTCTTGCTTCCTGATCTTTGGACCGTGGATTCTTGACTCCCTGCTTCTTGATCCTCGGACCCTTGGCTTCCTGACTCCCAGCTCTCTGACCCTCGGACCCCTGGCTTCTGGACTCTTGTTCCTGCGTCCACCCCGCCATCTTGCCCCCGGTCCCAACGTCCTCAGCCGGGACTTAGATCACCCGTAGACCAGGCCATGACAGTCTCCCAGGTCTTAGTCCGACATGAACCCCCACACCATTACTGACTCTCCTTGCTTCAGGTCCATCCTGTGGACTCCTACCCACCCAAGAACTCAGGGTCCTATGGATCGTCCTTGCAGAGCCTAAACACATTGTGTTTAGGTTTTCCCACCCTAATGTTTGCCCGCAGGCCTGTCAATGGCTCCTAGCCACAGTGGCTCTGCTATTCCTCCACAGTTGGAGGCAGCAGAGCTTCTCAGTACCAGTTGTTGGAACTGCAGGAGGGGAGAGGGCTCTTGTGCTTGAATCCTGCTTGTGGGCTTCCCACTGGGGCATCTGGTCGGCCCCTGTGAGAGCAGGATGCTTGGTAGATGGGGCCCCTTTGGTCTACCCCAGCCGGCTCTTCTTACGAATGTAAGAATTAAATGTAAGAATTAATGTAATTAAATGTAAGAATGTAAGAATTAAATTCAGTAAATAATAGAAATAAACAATGAGAACCAGCTCAGTGAAATCGGTTGCAGCATAATAGCAGATGTCTTGGCTTGCTAAATTGTGCTCAGAGTGAATGTTGTTCGTGTCCAAAGATAATTTTAATCAGATAAAGTTGCCTTCAGCTGCATTCGTTGTGTAGGCTACATCATAAAAGGCAGGGAGTGATTGCTTGGTGTGTGTTCCCCCTCCCTCCCCCTTTGGAAAAGGCGGCATTTCTTCCCTAAGGCTTTCATTATGCGTAATTGCTGGCCCTCAGATTCTGCCCTCAGCAGGCGAGCAGGACTGGAATCCTGCTCCATCCGCAACTGGCAATTGCTTTCAAAGCTGACAGGCAGCTGATGCCCAGTTGGGTTGTTCCGCTTGGCACTTTGGAATTCGGGGAGATTATAAGTCAATCAAGGCGTGATTTAGGGAATAGCAGACTTGTGACAAGGTCCACATTCTTCAGGTGTTTTTCGGTTGTGTCTGACGTAGGAAAGTTGTCCAATTAATTACGGGGGAAACACTGCAGTGGAGTTTAAGGGGGGGAGCTTTGAGAGCCAGCTTGTTCCTTTATCAGAGTGCATCTCACTGCAGTGTTGGTTGTTGTTATAATTATTATTATGTTTTGACTTCTGATTTTCCACCAACTCCTCTGCTTTGCACTGATTTCTGCCACCCCCACTCCCCTAGGAACCCCTCTCCTAACCTTTATGTCTCCCTCTTTTGTGGCTCAGGTTGATGGGCAGGTGGTCGCCTTGCTGGTCCAGAATCTGGAGCGCTTGGATGAAAGTGTCAAGGAGGAGGCAGATGGTGTCCATAACACTCTGGGTAAGGAGGACTTGAAGGACAACCTCTCATCATGGACCCAGTCTGCAAGGACACAGATGTGTGTCACTGTTTTATACTGTTCATAGAGCTCCACGTGGTGGATCTCATTTGAGAGCAGATGTACCTGCTGGTGTAGGGGTCTTGGATCAGGCCTTAGAGTGCAGCCAGGCCTTTAAAATGTCAGCTGTGCTATCTCTTAGCAGTATATTTGAAGGCAATCAGCTGACTAATAACTCCATCGCTCACCTTGTTCCATAGCGAGGGCTTCCACATCACTTTAGGAATGTAGGGACATACCTCCAGCCATCCATTATTGAGTGGAAATAATGAGTTGAGGTGTATCTGCGACTACCCTGCTTTCATTCATACTGATGTTTCCCTCGCAGCCGGGTGCTGGAATCAGATGACAATCCACTTAAGTGCCCTGTTTCCTTGGAGCAATCTCTTAAATCGGCTCCACCACAATATAATGGCCAGCAGCCCCTCTGAATCTGTCATCTTCCGCTCAGTTTTAAAAAAAGGTTGATATTTTGCTGACTAGATATACCTGTAGAGGAGATAAGAGGGAAGGAAAATATCTGAAGACTTGGTGCTGGAGCCTGGGAATCTGAAATTCCTTCTGGGTGCAATAGCTATTGAGGTGTAGATGTGGATAGATGAAAATGGAGTTTTGCAGCTGGGAGAGTGGCAGGGGATGCAGGAACTTGAGGTTATCTCTCTCTGTGTGTATGGAGAGAATTCACTTTATCTGGATGCTGGAAAAGGAAGTTGCTTCTCCCCATAAACAGAGCAAGCAGCAGCCAAGAAATGCCTTTTCCAGACACAGAATCGCTCTTCCTGGGTGACATTGCAAAGAATGACCCCAAAGTAATGGCATTTGTGTCAGAGCCGGTTGGTTTGTCAACAGAGAAAAAAACGCCACAAAAACAAAAGACCCTCTGCTGTGTAAGGCTTTTTACCAATTCAAGAAGAGCAGCTGGTGGTTTGGGGGTTTTTTTGGGGTAGGGTGTGTGTGTGTTCATAATTATGAATTCTGGTTTAAGCCTGGATATTCATTTCCTTTTTAATTTTTGTTGATTTATTAACTGCCCCAAAAGTGCAATCTTAACAAGATGAAACCCCTCCCCACACCAAGAATCAAAAGTTTAAATCATAAAGTGTCCCAGCTCCGGAGGCAAATAGTTCAAATATAAAGAGCAACTCCAAAGAGGAATGGTAAAGTATTAAGTCATACAAAGATTCCCTTTACAAGTAATATGAAATACGAAAGCATTCTTCATCTGTGAGTTCTATCCTAATCGAGAATAAAGTTTCTATATAGTATTAAATGAGCCAGAAATTTGCATGTACTGTGACAGCACTGAGTCACCATGTGCCTTAATATCTGTAAAAGAAATAAAACCGTGCCGTATCTTTCTTTTTCTTACCTGTCCCTTCCCCGCCCTTCCTTCCAAAGCGATCATTGAGAACATGGCAGAGTTCCGGCCAGAGATGTGCTCAGACGCTGCCCAGCAGGGCCTCATGCAGTGGCTCCTGAAGAGGCTGAAGGCAAGTCACCCAGGCCTCTCCTGATTCATGCGCCAGGCACTGATTTTAGCACCTCTTGTCCTCCCTTTTTATTGCTCTCCCTCCGTGGTGCAAGGAGGGAGCTGCGGCCCAAGATAGGTGTTTCCTTGCCAGCTCTTCTCCCACCTCCTTTAAATGACTTCGGATCTCCAGGGCCTGATGAGCTGCACCCAGGAGTACTAAAGGAGCTTGCAGATCTTTGAGAATTCTTGAAGAACAGGTGGAGTCCCTGCAGACTGGCATATGTTGTCCCCATCTTTAAAAAGGGGGGAAAGACTTAGGTACTGCCAACTGACCAGTCAATTTCACATCGATACCCGGAGAGGTCCTAGAACTTAGATGTATTCCGAAGCAGTGCTGCCTCCAACTGTGGAGGGCAGAGCAGAGCCATCTTGGCTAGGAGCCATCGGCAGCCCTCTCCGATTGAATGAGCTTGTCCAATCCTCTTTGAAAGCCACCTGAGTTTGTGGTCATCCCTGCCTCCAGTGGCAAGGAGTTCCATAGTTTAACTCTGCGCTGTGTGAAGAAGTGCTTTCTTTTGGGATGAGGAGGCAAATGAAGGCAGTGTGCCCCCAGTCTGCGCTATCCTTGTCCTTCATGCCTTTCCTTTCAGATAAGCTGGCTGAACCAGGGATGCCCAAGGGCCCAGTTTATCGTTTGAGCAGAGCCATTGTCCTTCCATCTTCCCCTGCTCTCTGGCTGCCACAAGTCCCCTTGCGCACTCCTGTAAGGAATATGCCACCTGCTGCAGAAACCCATAAATGTTCTTCTGTGACCCTATGCACTTGTTAGCAGAAGCAATTTGTAATTTGCTGGTTGCAGGTGATAACAGAACTTACGTTTTCTGCTCTCTTCCCCCCCCCATTCTAATTTTATTCTACGCAAGTCTGTCTTGAGCATAAAACTGGTCTCTGCTTTGTAATTATCCTGCTAACTCAATGTCTTAGAAACTGGGGCATCTAGAAATAGCAATGCAGCTCCTCCATTTCGAGGCACCACCGTCGCCTCGCCACCTTTAAAATTCTCAGTCCTCGGTGCAGGATCCACACCTTTCCCCTCTTACTTCCCACACTGGAGGGTTCCGCTGGGCTTGATGAAATATGACCAGGTGACAGAGACATCCCAGTATAGAGGAGGGTCGTTAATGGGGAGCTTGCCTGTCCGTGGGGCAGTGACCTGGTGACCTTCCCAGGGTTCTCCTCCCTGCTTGGAGAAAGGGAGGGTAAGATTTTGATAAAATCACGCATGGCGTGGAGATAGTGGCTTGGGAAAGGTTTCCCTCCCTCTCCCATGACACAAGAACTCATGGACGTCCAGTGAAGCTGAATTTTGGAAGGTTCAGGACAGAAAAAAGAAAGCCCTCCTTCACACAGCCCATAGTTAAGCGGTGGAACTCCCCGCCACAGGAGGCAGCCATGGCCACCAACCTGGAAGGATTTAAAAGAGGAGGAGTTTGGATTTGATATCCCGCTTTATCACTCCCCTTCAGGAGTCTCAAAGCAGCTAACAATCTCCTTTCCCTTCCTCCCCCACAAGAAACACTCTGTGCGGTGAGTGGGGCTGAGAGACTTCAGAGAAGTGTGACTAGTCCAAGGTCACCCAGCAGCTGCATGGGGAGGAGCAAGGAAGCGAACCCGGTTCCCCAGATTACGAGTCCACCGCTCTGAACTACACCACACTGGCTCCCCTAAAAGAGGATTAGACAAATTCGCAGAGGAAATTCCTGGAAGCCACAGGAAGGCTGAGTGCTCTCGTGCCCGGATCCTGCTCTCTGGTTTCTCACAGTTGGCCTCCATGAGAGAGCAGGATGCTGGGCCTGACCTAGCAGATGCTCTCCTGACGCTCTCACCTGACCGGCTTCTCTGCTCTGACTCTTCCGACAGGCAAAGATGCCCTTTGACGCCAACAAGCTCTACTGCAGCGAGGTCCTGGCCATCCTCCTCCAGAATAAGGACGGTGAGAGAGCTGACCTCGGCGGATTGGTATTCTGCTGGGCTGTGCCTCTGGCTTGTTTCAGATCATGACAGCTTCCGCACTCGCTCACTCTCCCTCTCTGTCTCCCTCCCCATCGGTGCCTCGCCCCTCCTGCCTTTGGCTTCCCCTTCCTTCTGCTCACTCTCTGTCTCCTTCCCTCCTCTTTCTCTCCGCAGCTTCTGTACTCTGTCAAGCCATATTGATTTTGTTTGCTGATATATCGGTGTTAGATGGCTGTAAAATCTGACAGTTGGCTTCATTCTCTCCCCCCCCCCCTCTTCCTGTAGACAACAGGGAATTGCTCGGGGAACTGGATGGAATCGATGTGCTGCTTCAGCAGTTATCTGTGAGTAATTCGCTGCCATCTTCCCTGCCATTGGGAGACCCAGAGCCAGGCTTTTAGAACTGGGGAGGAAGGGCAGGAGCAGAGAGCAGCTCCCAGCAGTGGCAATGGCAGGTGCTTCACAGCATCTATGCGCTTCCAGGTGCATGTCTGCCATCCTGAGAGGGGGCAGCTTGTTGCCAGCTTGGATGACTTTAAAAGAACCATAGAGTTGGAAGGGGTCTAGTCCAACCTCCTGGGGCATTCATGGAGAATTTGGTCACCAGGGGCTCCTTGTCGTTACTTGCTTTATTTATTTCATTGCATTTATAAAGGTAAAGGGACCCCTGACCATTAGGTCCAGTCATGGCTGACTCTGGGCTTGCGGCGCTCATCTTGCTTTATTGGCCGAGGGAGCTGGCATACAGCTTCCAGGTCATGTGGCCAGAATGACTAAGCCGCTTCTGGCAAACCAGAGCAGCGCACGGAAACACCGTTTACCTTCCTGCCGGAGCGGTACCTATTTATCTACTTGCACTTTGACATGCTTTCGAACTGCTAGGTTGGCAGGAGCAGGGACTGAGCAACGGGAGCTCACCCCGTCGCGGGGATTCAAACCGCCGACCTTCTGATCGGCAAGGCCTAGAACCCTGTGGGTTAAACCACAGCGCCACCCACATCCCAGCGCCACCCACATCCCCTTTTCTCCGAAGAGTTCAAGGTGGTGCACGCATGGTCCCCCCCTTCATTTAATCCCCCCAAGGACCCTGGGAGGCGGGCTAGGCTGAGAGAGGCAGTGAGTAGCCCCCAAGGTCACATCTAGGGAGCTTTATGGCCGAGTGGTGGGGATATGAACCCTGGCCTCCCAGGTCCTAGTCTGATACTATTACACCACCCTCACTGCCACCCACCCACCCACGGCTGCTCCCGGAAGCCTCCATGATCCCTTGTTTCGGCCACCATGTCAGCGCAGAATGCCTTTTTTAAAAAGCTCCTGCATGCAGGTTGTAAGGAACCTCCTTGCGGTGCTGGCGATGAGCAGACCAGCCCCACCTCCCAGTGAGAGCTGGATATGACCTTGCAGGTCCCCTGCCTATGTCTTCCTGTGCTGCCCTAGTTTATTTTCCTCACTGCACTTGGATGTCAGTAATTAGGGGGTGCACACATGCAGCTGATACTTATGAGGTTTTTTTGGGGGATGTTGCTTTTCGGGGAGGGACGAGACAGACAGTAAAGCCTTCCGGCTTCCTCCCCATGCAGGTGTTCAAGCGCCACAACCCCGGTGCGGCAGAAGAGCAGGAGATGATGGAGAACCTCTTTGACTCCCTTTGCTCCTCGCTGATGCTGAGTTCCAACCGAGACCGTTTCCTGAAAGGGGAGGGGCTGCAGCTGATGAACCTCATGCTCAGGTGAAAACTGGCGGACGTGAGACATGGTGCCTGGCCCCTTGTGGCAGTGAGGCCTTCCTCCCCACCTCCCCCCCCCCAAATATATCCAGGAGTTGGGTATTAGTACTAGTATTATATTCATTTTGATCCCTTATTTTTCCCTGACCAGGGACTGAAGGCTGCTCACAGCTAAAACAGAAACAGATAAAAGCATAGTGGGCAGAAAACAATCATTTAAAAACAACTAAACATTAACAGTATGTGCCTGTGTATGTATGCCCTATTAGAATATACAGACCATTACAATAAAACAGCAAAGGACCAGGCCTTTTGTTAAAAACAGTCAGTTCCCCAAAGCCTGTTGGAACAAGAAAGCCTTCAGCTCCCAGCAAAAGGACTATCTTCTCTAGGCAGGGAGTTCCAAAGTTTCCTGATAGCAGCCACCACCGAGAAGGCCCCCTTCCGCATCCCCACCAAGTGTGCCTGTGAAGGTGGCAGGGCTGAGAGAAGGGCCTCTGCCAAAGATCTCAAAGCCAAGCAGGTTCATACGGAATATTACGGTTCTTCAGAAAGCCTGGACCTAAGCCATATAGGGCTTTATAGGTCAGAACCAGCACTTTGCATTGTGCTGGAAACTGACCGATAGCTGGTGGAGCTGTTGTGACAAGGAGGATATCTTGAAAAGAGGATTAGACAGCTGCATGGAGGAGAGGGCGATGGAGAGGCTGACTAGCCAGGATGGGACGCTGGATGCTTCTGAATACCAGCTGCCAGAAGCCGCAGGAAGGGAGAGTTGCTTTTGAGCTCCAATCCTACTTGTGCATTTCGCATTGGGGCATCTGGTTGTCCACTGTGAGGACAGGATGCTGGACTAGGTGGGCCATTGGCCTCATCCAGCAGATGCTCTTCTGAAGTACTAGACTGAAGGCCTGTATGGCACCCTGAGATGTTGATGGTGGTCACTGAAGGCTGCAGGCCCATTTGGAAACTCCTCCCTCTGCCGCCAGCTCCTGCTCTCCCAGAGATGTTTTCATATACAGCAGCAAAGGCATCTGTGCAAACGGCTTGTGCTTTGGGGCGGGGTGTGTGTGTACTGGACTGAAGGCACCCCACATGTGCCTGTATTCGGAGCCTTACGGTTTCTGTGAGGGAGGTGGGTCTGAATGGCAGCCCACTTCCTCTCGGCTTACACAAGACACACACTTCTCACGTTAGACTTCTTTGTCTTTTGCATGTCCAAAATTCACAGCTGGAATCAAAGTGCTGCCAACCAGGCTTTGTGCTGGAGGCTTTTGCTGGCCGCTCAATCATTGTTTCTTGCGAGTCCCACGAGTGGCTATGGACGGACATTCTGTGGAGCTAGATAAAAAGCTCTGCCTTCCTTTTTCTCCCTGCTCCCCCCTTCTGTTAACCCTGCTAAGAGTGAGCTTTTTTAATGAAACAGCTTCCGGACCCTCCTCCCATTTTTTGTTCCCCCTTGCGTGCCCGAGTCCCAGCCTCGATGCTTTCCTTCGCCCCTCTGGCATCCATCTCTCCTTGCCCGTCCCCAAACTGTGCCCTGCCCAGGGCTTCCTGCCTGCCTGCCTGCTCGCTCGCTTTCCCTGGGTGGGCTGAGCAGCGCAGAGAGGCGGCTGGCAAGTGCTGGCTGGCAAGAAATGATCTATTCCTGCAGACTAAGGCTGGTAATGTGCAACGGCAGCAGCAGCAGGGAACTGAATAAATAACCAGGAACGTGGATTATTATTCAGACCGGAGTGCTGAGTTTTCTTAAGGCTAATTAAAGCAAAGCTGCAAAGCTCTGAAACCCTGAACAAGAGGGAGGCTTCTCCTCTCTCTCTCTCTCTCTCTCTCTCTCTCTCTCTCTCTCTCTCTCTCCCCCCCCCCTCGCCGCCTCCTGGATTTCCCATCCTTTTCTCCTCTGAACGCTAAGCTTGCACGGCTAGCCTTGCAGAACTAATCACCTGGAGTCCTTGAGCCATATGGGTGGGACCTTGCATTTTAATTTTTAATTTTTTTAATGGCTTCCCTTCCTTTTTTGGGTGGAGTGGGGAGGGGGCTGTGCTGTTCACCACCCTTCTCTTCCCTGGTACTAGCTGGCAAATAACAACAAGGAGAAAATGGCTCCCTGGACGCAGCTGCATTTAAAAGGAGCTCTGAAGGGCAAAGCGTAAATAAACCAGCAGCCCCATCTGTTGCTGCTGCTGCTGCTGTAGCACCTCTGCCTCCACCATAGAATGGGGTGGGACGTCTCTTTCCCTGATAAGGATGGCTGGGCATGGGGGGGGGGTCGTGCACAACCCAAAATGAGCAGCCATTTCCCATGGCTGTATTCGTGAGCCTTCAGATGGCACAGCGTCACGGCCTCCAAATACTCAAGGCCAGGGCACAGCCAGCATGGTGCCTCCATAAGCTATAGATTGCAGCAGCATCATACTTGGCCGTTGGTTGGGACTGACTGCAGTTGTAGCCCACAGAATCTGGACCAAATTATTACAGTGTGGCATACTTGGGGTTGCCCTTGAAGACGACTCTTGAAACTTCCAGCTGGTCCAAGATGCAGCGGTCCGATTCCTGGCTGGGTTGCCTTCAGAACCCCTGCAGCTCCGGTTCTGAGACAGCGGCATTGGCTGCCAGTTCGTTGCCCCGTTCACTTCAAGGCACTCACTCTAGTGTTCAAAGCCCTAAAGGGCTAGGCCCCGGGGACCCTAGAGACCGCCTCCTTCCCTGCAAACCCTCTCGGGTGTTGAGATCAGCAGAGAGAGCCCCATTGTTAGTTCCAGCTCCCTCAGAAGTTTGGGGAGGGGTTAGTCTGGAAAGGCATTCTCTGTGGCAGTCCCTAAATTGTGGCGCTCCATTCCCACAGAGGTGCATCTGGCTTCTTCACTCCACAGCTTTTGGTGACTGCTGAAGATGCACCTCTACTTGTGCCTTGGACCCCTGAGATGCGTGTTTTCAGGACCTACCCTTTTCCTCTAATCTGTTTCATTTTAAATCTGAATTTTAAATGGTTGTGACCTGTCCTGGACCTGGTGATGAAGGGCAGATCATCATGATCATGGTATAACTTGACCCAACCTCACCTCCTCCTCAAACTCCACTAGCTTCAATGAGAGGCTTTGCCACTGGCTAGAGGTGAACCTGGTGCAGCAAGATGTGAGAATCTGGACTTTAAATCTTCCATGTTCTAGAGGGGAAGGAATTAAACTCCAGCATATATCCTTCCCTTCATGCCGGAGGAATGGTCCATAGGTTAGTGGTGAAATGCATGCTTTGCACACAGAAGGGCTCAGGTTAAATCGCTGGCATCTCCAGCGGAAAGCATCTTTGGCAGCTGGTCATGGGCAGGAACCATTTCTAGATGGCCTAGGAGAGCTCCTCTCGCTTGGAGAAGACAGCTTGATGAGTCTGACTCTGCACAAGAACATAAGAGCCCTGCTGGATCAGGCTGGGGCATCCTGTTCTCACAGTGGCTTACCAGAGGCCTGGGGGAATTCACAGGCAGGATTCGAGCACAAGGACACCTCCCCCCCCCCAGTGGCTTCCAGCGACTGGTATTGCTGGAATACCAGTTGCGCTGGTTTTACTTACACCTAGACTGCACTGAGGCTGCTTGTTTCAGTGGCAAGAAAGCAGTGTTTTCTGTTGTGAATGTGGATCATGTGAACTGAAGGGGGCCAGGGCAGTTAGGAGTGCCTCATCCGTATGGAGATGGGGCACGTTCTCTCCGTGAAGGGCAAGGGGAGGCTGCTGGGAGGAGCTGCATCATTTTTGGTCCAAGTGTGAAGAGTCTGCATGGGTGGGATTCCTGTTTGCTTATTCAGCAAGGGACGTGGGGAGGGCCTTTGCCCTCGGACCACCTTCCTGTAAATTGGATGCGTCCCACGTGAGGAGGAGGAGAGAAGGCCAGGCCAGGGAGGAGGCGAGATTGCTTGCTTGCATGTGTGCACTCCGTTCCATCAGTGGGGAGCGTATTTGCCTTGGCTGCAAATGAGCAAATGCACTTTGCAAGTTGGTGGCCTCCAACTGGAGGTTTAGAAATGTCACATCCAATTAAGGTCTCTCCCCAAGCACAATTCAATTTCTTTCTCCAGATTGGGAGCTGCCTGAGGCTTCCAGGAGAGAAAGTGAGGTGTCCTTCTGAGGCTTGCAGAGAGAGAGAGAGAGAGAGAGAGAGAGAGAGAGAGAGAGAGAGGGAGAGGGAGAGGGAGAGAGAGAGAGAGAGAGAGAGAGAGAGAGAGAGACTCGCATTGTCAAGTCCCTTGGGAGCATTGGCACGAGACTTATTACACCCCTTCTTGTGTGGAGGAGAAACCCTCCTTCTCTCAAGCATCTGCCTGGGAAGGCCTCACCCTGTATTTATAGCAAGCAGGGAATGAGCTTGTCTTGACTTTTAAGTGCCAGGAAGCACATAGGGGAAATGGAGACACATATTGAGTGTGGGGGAGAAGGTTCATAAAGCTTTTCTCGGCGGGGTGGAGTGGGGAGGCTCTCTTGCAAAGCCATTTGTGGTCACTTCCCTTGTCCACCTTTGCTGGCTGCAAGAGGGCTGTGGGCCCAGTCAGGAATAACGCATGAAAGTCAGGAGTGCGTTTGCATGCAGAAGGCACTGCAGCAGCCCCTGCAAAAATATTTCATTACGTCTCTTGTTTTCATGTCACATCAGCTCCTTGGAAACCCGAAAATTAATGTGTATCTACTGAAATTTCCTTTCAGCACAGCCTCACGCTGTGTTTATCTAGCAGAATCAGAGCCTCGTGCCACTGTTTCCTAATGCACACCCTTCTGCAAACATCCTGCGATAACAGTCCTTCGGTGAAGTGACTTTGGCTTCTGGTACCCTGCTTTGGGGGAGTTTCTTGGGGCCTTTTGTCTTCCTTCCTGACAGGGACAAGGAAGGGAGTTGCCTGATGGGCAGGGTTTGCCAGCAGTGCTTCTGAAGACCAGTTGCTGGAGGCCACAGGAGGGGAGAGGGCTGCTCTTGTGGTCGAATCCTGCTTGTGGGTTTCCCATAATGGGCATCTGGTTGGCCACTTGGAGGCTGGATGGCAGAGGCCACTGGCTTGACTTAGTAATATGTTCTTGGTCATTTGGCACCAATGCCCTGTGGGTGCTTCTGAAGTCATTCTTCCATAGATTGCCAGGGTTTCAAGGTATCTGGGGAGGGAAGGAGGGGTTGGACCCAGCAGTTGCCGTTCTCACCTCTCTAATTCTGGAGGTTAGACTGCCACACAGGGGCTGCCCTTGACTCCTAACAGCTGCAGAGCATGTAGCATACAGTTCCGCCAAGAGTGGTTTCTGGATGCTTTTTGAAGCGCTCTTTGGGCGGCCTCCTTCCTAGAACCCTCCACCACCATTGCCACCCCTGTGGCTGTCCTCTTCTCCATCTTGGAGGCTGATCCACCTTCACTCTCCTGTCTGCTTGCACAACTTGTGACTCACCAAGCCAAAGGCAGCCCACTAGCTGCGCTTGGTGACCTGCTGGGTGCTTAATATACCACCACCCCCATTTCTTTCAGTTTTGGACATGTAGCAAAGCCAGGAGGTTTTTTGAGCCTTCGCATGAGTTGTGGGCTTCCAGTGCCAAGAATTGTCAGTGCAATGAGTTTGTTCCTGGTCTTCTTAAGGTCCAGGTCAGTCGCTCGTTTGGTGAGGCTGCCAGGCTGTGGTGTCTGAATTAGTTCTCACCCAAGAGAGATTTCAATAAGCCCAAGATGAGACTAAGATAAACTGCTTGCCCTCTAGTAGAATAAATATTTCAAATAAAATCAACCTGAGACAGTCCAGTCAAACAGCTATTGATCTCTACAAGCCTGAACTTAAACCCAATGAATATTCCAGAGATCAGCTCCCTGCAACCTGCCTAAATGCTGATCAATATGCAATTACTTCCCCCGAAAAAGGAGTCCTGAAGTTCTCCAGCCAAACCTGAACTTTATTTTTTAGCCTTTTATTATTGCTGCTTGCAAGGTGAAGGAGAGCTGGAAGTGGCAAGGGCAGAAGAGAGAGGAGGAGGTGAGTGGATTACTTTCCACAGCAGGCTCCTTCCTGTAAACAGTCTGTGCTGCTCTGCTGAGCACTCAGAAGGGTAGCCTGTGAAATGGGTTCGTCTTACAATGACGTTCCATCCAAGCATCAGCTCACTTGGCCTGCTCCACCGTACAAGGTTCAGATTTCTTGGGTAGCTTTCTGTATCGCTTTACATTGTGCACCCCTTTGAGACATCTTGTGAAAAGGGGTGTAGAAATATTCTCAGTAGGTGAATCAGGGCAGGCTTCTAATAAAGCAGCTGGCAATATGGTTGCACATTTAAGTTGCAATAATTTACCTCTCGATTTACCTCTTGGTGTTAAGATCTCAGAAGTGGCTTCACCTACATCAGAGAATTTTTGTCGGGATAAAATGGAGTCATGGAGTGTGACATGTGTGTGCTGCCTTGAGCTCCTTCTCTAGGGTGCAATTGTGATTGATTGATTGATTGATTGATTGATTGGTTGCTTGGTTGCTTGGTTGCTTGGATGGATGGCCGTCTGCCAGGGATTCTTTAGCTGTGATTTCTGCATTGCAGGGGGGTTGGACTAGATGACCATTGGGTCCCTTCCAACCATAGTTGTCAACTTTTCCCTTTTCTTGCGAGGAATCCTATTCGGAATAAGGGAATTTCACTTTAAAAAAGGGAAACGTTGACAGCTATGCTTCCAACTCCACAGTCATATGATTCCACAGACCTGCAGTCTAACGCATACCCCATGTCCATTTCCCTGTGCATCATTTGCATCACTGGCTGTGAAACACGCGGCAGAAAGGCACTCTGGCCATGGGCAAGTTGGACGGCACATTATGGAAGGGCAGTGGTGGTGGAATTAATCCTGAAGCCGCTGCTATTTGCCGCTGCCATGTGTGCAATCTTGATCCTGCTCCTCTTCCTCCTTATGCCTTCTTGGCTTCCCTGGAGGCTTCCCTGAACAGCATAGGGCAAACAGGATGCCTGACCTCTGCCTCTGCCTCTGGCAACGCAGCCCTGTGTTCTGGGATCAAGGAGGCAAGGAATTGACCCTCCTTGGCTGAGCCCAGCGTGAGGCTGTGCTGGCCTTTTTAGCGTCGTGTTGGAAGGAGTTGGCTTTGACTTACCAGAAGCTGCCAAGATTTGTTCATCCTCTTTCTTCCCTTCCTCTCATCTGCTCATGTTCCAATTCAAGCATCTTGGTGGCTGTTCTTCTCTTTTGGTTTTGCTTTAGGATTTTTGTTTCTCCAAATCGGACGCCCGCCCCCGAACAAATTGGGAGTTATGCTTTGCTGAATGGAGCTGTGTCGGCAATCAAACGCCCGCTTCCTTGCATTCTCTTTGTTGGCATGAATTTCAAACATACGTCCGCAGTGGCATTTTGCAGTAGCATTTTGTGAAGTGCCTGTTTCATTCCCTGCTGCTGGCAACAGCCATGGAAAAAGGCAGAAAATCCTGGCTGATTTGCTTACTGGTGTTCTGCATTCACAGGCCAAAATGAGGGCTGAGTTCCAGCTTTGCTCTTGAACACAGGGAAGAAAAACACACACCTAAAATAATTATGTTGGTTGCTGGTAAACCATTGTGGATTGCTGGGTTCTGTGGGTGGGTGTGAGAGGATGGCATTCTATAAAGGGCCACTCCACATATTGCATGCTTTAAGCGTACGTTTGAAATGAAAATGTGAAACGGAATTGAGCAGGTGTAAGAGCCTGAATGTGGCTTCTTCCTTTCCTCTATTCCCAGTTTCTGCTTCCTTGCACACACATGTAGCTGCCATACAAGAAATATGAAACATTATTAGCGGATCAATATGGCTATGAGTAGGGAGTGCTTCCCCCCCCTTGACATATCCATTGCGCCTCATCCCTCTTGCTAGTTACAGCTGTAAGAGGGGAGACCCAGTCCCCATGTACGAAAGGTCAATAAAACAACAAGAACACCTTGTGTGAAATAAATTTGCACTCTGTTTCATGTTTGAGAATTAGACCGTAATCGTGGCTGACTTCCATCCTCCCCTGTACTGGGGATACAGCTTAAAGGAATCTCTCTTGGCTTCAGAAAGGGAGGTTGTGTGCAGTTGACAATCCAGGTTCTCTCGAAAGGTTAGCCTAGCCTTCCCTGACCTTGCGCCTTCCACATTCCGACTAGGGCTGATGGAAGTTGTAGTCCAAGCCATCTGGATCAGGTAGCAGGTTGAAGAAAGCTGGAGTAGAGTACAAAATCAAGCTTTGGAATTGAAAGGGTTCCAATCAGGCACTGAGATGGTTGGGGGCTGTTCTGGTTTTCCATATAGACAGTTGGACTTGGAACTGGGTCCCATCTCCATCATGTGGTTGTTGTGCAGTCTTGGTTTAGTCACTCTCTCAGCTTCTGTTTCCACATCTGTGAAATGGGTAGAGCATTGATCTGCCCTATGGTCACAAGCACAATGAAGACCGTAAAGCACTAAGGTAGTAGCAATAATAATAATAATAATAATAATAATAATAATAATAATAATTTATTTATACCCCGCCCATCTGGCTGAGTTTCCCGAGCCACTCTGGGCGGCTTCCAACAAGAATTAAAATACAGTGGTCTGTTAAACATTAAAAGCTTCCCTGAACAGGGCTGCCTTCAGATGTCTTCTAAAAGCCTGGTAGTTGTTCTTCTCTTTGACATCTGGTGGGAGGGCGTTCCACAGGGCGGGTGCCACACCGAGAAGGCCCTCTGCCTGGTTCCCTGTAGCTTCACTTCTCACCGCCAGAAGGCCCTCATCGCTGGACCTCAGTGTCCAGGCAGAACGATGGGGGTGGAGACGCTCCTTCCTGTATACTGGACCGAGGCCATTTAGGGCTTGAAAGGTCAGCACCAACACTTTGAATTGTCCTTGGAAACATACTGGGAGCCAGTGTAGGTCCTTCAAGACCGGTGTTATATGGTCTCGGCGGCCGCTCCCAGTCACCAGTCTAGCTGCCGCATTCTGGATTAGATGTAGTTTCCGGGTCACGGCGGCAGCAGGAGGCCTCATTAGCTAAAGTGGTGCTTCAGGTTAAGAACAGTTTCAGGTTAAGAATGGATCTCCGGAACGAATTAAGTACTTAACCCGAGGTACCACTGTATGCATAAGGAAATGCAGAAGAATTTTGTTAGAATCAGAAGAAGAACTGATGAAGTATGTGTATGAAAATGCAGAATTTCGTTAATATAAGGAACAGAAGAGAGAATGGAGAGAAGTCATGAGGTCTAAAGAAGTTCAAAGATAAGGTTTTGAAATGTTTTTGTGAATGGGGATGGGGGGGATTTTTGTTTTAGTTTTTTGTGGTTAATTGTGGAAATTAACTCTGAAAAAAACCAATAAAATTATTTACCAAAAAAAAGAGAGATACCTTGATTGCTCTTGGGGGTCCCTTCCAACTTACCGATTTCTGATTCTAACTGTGTGAAAGGATTGGTTTCTTGCCTACTTATGTGCAAGCAAGTTTCTCATTCATCGGTGCTTACTTATGCAGTGGACCTAAAAGATCAAGTGAGCCCTTTTAGCAGTTGGTGCAAGAGGAAAGGAGGCAGAGAAGTTCACTGTGTCTCAGTGGCCAACCCACAATAGAGAGTGCTCCGATCCTCTCTCTTCTGTGGACTAAGACTGAACTTTGCTGCTTGTTCATCATTGTGTTCAGCCTCATCCTACTGGCTGAGGAAAACCTTCCGTATCTTGTGGCAAAGTGCACTGCCCAGTTCACTGACAAAAGTCCTTCTGCTTCTACAGAGAGAAGAAGATCTCCCGGAGCAGTGCCCTGAAGGTTTTGGACCACGCCATGATTGGGCCTGAGGGAGCAGACAACTGCCACAAGTTTGTTGACATCCTCGGCCTTCGGACCATCTTTCCGCTCTTCATGAAGTCCCCCAAGAAAATAAAGAAGGTTGGGACCTCCGAGAAGGAGCACGAAGGTAGGATTTACTCCCACACAGGCTGCCTTGCTGACCACGAACCCTTCGCCAGCCTCATAGTTCAAAGTGCAGCCTCAGTAGACTTGCGCCGCCAGGAAGCACTTGTAAGTCTGAGTCGCTTGCCAGCGTCTCCTCCTCTCTGGCTGCTACCAGCATGGCGGTTAATTAGCTCCTGCATATGTGCATGTGAGCCTGCCGTTTGAAGCTGTCTCTTTGATGCCAGGCTCTTTTGAAAAGAGTAATGAGCCAACTGCAAATGTCACCTCCAAAGCCGTGTTTTTTCCTGGCTCCGCGCACTGAAGTGTGACGTGAACATCAGGCGTCGCAGGCACAAACTGCTTGTGACTCTCCTGTGTTCCCCCGCCATCCCTTTCTCGGTTCCCTTCCACCACCCAGCCGCCCGCTCCCTGGAGGAGATCCAGAAGCCCCACCAACCTGATCTGCCGCTGGTCTCGGCGGCGTTGCTGCCGCTACTGCCAAGGGGTGGAGATGCTGGCAGGAAAGGCTGACCCTCCTGTGGCAGGCAGTGGTGAATGAAAATGATTCACCACTGACTGGTGAGGATTATCCATTAAACACACACACACAAACCAGGTAGACAGTATTGTTTGTTGCACTGAAAAAACGAGTGTCGCGAAAACCGCAGTGGAATGGACATTCCAAATGGAGAGATGGGATGTCGTTTCCCCACTCTCCTTACTTCTCCAGAGCAGAACATAAGCTGAGAGATGTGTTTTTTTCCTGCCTGCTGGAAAAGGAGAGGGCAGAAGCCTGAGCTGTGCTGTTGACAAGATTGCACTTGGGGGCGAGGGGCGGCGGGTGGGTGTGTGACTGGTTCAGCGAGCAGCTGTTTCCCTGCTGAAAAATGTGCCAGTGGGTGAGCTGGTAACAGAACATTTGCTTTAGAGCACCAGCATTAGGAACGCGATAACGTTATATTAATGAAGGCAATGGGTTGGCAAGACACGTTTTCACAGGGCTTGTAATAGCTGCCCAGTTGAGCTTCTGCGCCTTGGATTCTCCACTGGGAACGGGTGCAGAGAGGACTCCAGGCAGAGCACCAGGAGGCTTTGGAAAGCTGCCATCAGGGATGGTAGCTTTTGGGGTGGGAAGAGGAGGGAGGCCTGCTTGCTGCACAGAGGCAGCCAATTCTGTATGGCAAAGTGGAATTTTCACTTCCTTCTGAGTTGGGGTGGGATAGAAGCATGGGAGACTTGGCAGGGGTGCAGCTTTCCTTGCACCCAGCATGCAGTTCACCACCCTGGTTGGTGAACGATGGTGTCCAATGGGTGAAGGTTGTTACAGGGGAGAATGGGCTGGTTTTGTTTCCCAGGCCCTGCCTGTCTCTTAAGGTTCCCAGGAAATAAGCAGGGCAGGATTCACAGAATCCAGGAGTGGACTTGATAGACTTAAAATAGTAGATTTTTATTTTTTTTAGTGGGTTCAGTTTTCTTTGTTTTGCATCGCTGGGCAGGTGAGTTGTTGAGATTGTAGCAATTCCAGTTAATAGAGGTGTTTTACCGGCCTCCCTAGAGCTTGGCTGGCCATTATACTGATGAAGGAGTGTGTGTACGTGTGTGTTTGTGTGTGGTGCAGCAGTTTCACATCCTTCCCAAGCCATGCTAGATTTCTCCTTGTGCTCGGACAACCCAGCAGGGCTATAGGCATAGATGGCTTGAGAGGGTCTCTAGGTCTAGCCGTTTCTGAAACTGAATCCTGTGCCCCACACGAGCCACTGCTGGGCCATCCTTTTCACCTGGGCCCTATATTTACAGCTGGACCATCTTCAGCTCAGTTGATGTAACAATGGATGCAGAGCTTGCCCCCTGCTTTGTATGCGATCCTGTAGTGTCCACAAACTATTTTAGTCTTTAAAAGTTCCAGTGGAACCTCGGGTTACATACTGTCCTCCTTACAAATGCTTCGGGTAATGAGCTCCGCTATCCTGGAAGTAGATGCTGCTGGTTATGAACTTTGCCCCAGGATGCAAGTTGAAGTCGCGCGGTGGCGGCAGTGGGAGGCCCCATTAGCTAAAGTAGTACCTCATGTTAAGAACAGATTCTGGTTAAGAACGGACCTCCGGAACAAATTGAGTTCGTATCTGGAGGTACCACTGTATAGAACTAACGCTGGATGTTTGGGGGTCAGCCCAGCTTAGTGGTTGAGAAAGAGCAATCTATCAGAACAATGCCCATTTTGGGAAGGCAAAACTCTGAATTCTCTGGAGCTGTTAACCCCAGTTGACCTGGTTTGGGAGTTGCTTTCTCTCCAGTGCTCAGATGTGACCCCCTTGTATACTGTAACAGTGAGTAGAACAGCCCTAGTGAAATTGGGGGGGGGCATGAAAAGGAAGGCTAATTGTGCTACAGTACAAGCATATTTACAAGCTCAAACCAGCTGGCCATCAAGCCCAATGTTTTCCTGCCTCCAACAGATGTCACTCAGAGAGCCCTCCGTGCTGATTAGAGACCTCTGGGCTCAGTTTGTCCCTTGGCGTGTCCATCAACTTAACCACTTTGGTCTGCTCTCATCTGTCCTTGTCAGAGTTACTGTACAGCACAGCCCACAAAATCTCCCTCCCTCACAGACCCCCTTACCGTCCCGAGCAGCATCGTCAAAAGACCAGCTGCAGGATTCTTGCATGCAAGATCTCATGTCACTGTCTCCTCTGCTCCCAAAGATCCACCAGGACCTTCCTTTTGCATTCTTGACGGTATTTGCTTGCAAAGGCAGGTGTTCTAGTTTACCCAGGGATTCCTGCTGGGCTGCATGCTATAATGAACCTCAGTCGCATTGTGCCTAGTTCATTGCTGACCTCATGGGTGTCAGGAAACACCCAAAATTCAGAGGACGTTGCTAAAGAACAGAATGCAGCACCTTTTTCCTCTTCTAGCAGCGGCCTCTTCATTGCCTCCTTCCTCCTATGTCATCTTTCTGTTCTTCTCGTATGGAATTTAAGATCTTAAGTCACCCTGAGGCATGCTCAAACTGTGCTTTTGGCACCACCGTTGTCTGAAAAGTTGGTAAACAGGTGGTTACTGAGAAAAGACATGGTACAGCTATGGTAAAGGGTACTCAGAGTCAGTACTTGCTCTTGTTGAAGCCTTAGTCTTGGAAAGGAATTGGTCTGCGTTGGTGGTCCTTGATGAATGAATGGCAGCTTGATAGGATTTTGTGTCTATAAAATCAGCTAGCAACACCGCCCACTTGTAAGGCCATCATTATGAAGATTTCTCACCTGCCCTTCACCCTAAGGCCCTAAAGCAGATAGCAGCAATATTTTAAAAATGCTGTATTAGAAACAGTTCAAAACTAATTACAGTCACAAGAATAGGGCGGTCCCTAAAAACACAAATCCTCGGGTGTCAGAGGCCATTGTAAAGAGGTGCATCCTCCGGGAATTTATATGATGTGGGGAGGGTGCTCTGGTCTTTCAGGTATTTGGAGCCCGAGATGTTTAGGGCTTTAAATCCCAACGTGGGCATCTTGGATCTGGCATCGCTCCTCATCGCAGTTCCTCTTCGGAGTTGGCTTTTCCTGCTTAATCAGAGCCTTCGGGATAGTACCTGCGTGCAACACCTAGCTGGACCCCGAGAGGTGCAAAATCCTCCATGTGTCAGGCACCTGTTTGTGCATATACATGCCACCTATCCTTCTGAGCCAGAAATCTCCAAAGAGGATTTTTTTTCCTGCCAGACTATAAAGCCTTAAACACTCAATGCCATTTAAATTAAAGAATGGCATTAAGCTGTTCACTAACAGGCACTTTGTGTTAAACAAGGATTAAAATGTGTGTCTTGATGGTTTTTGGTGGTGTTTACAAAATCTCACCACTGAGCTTGGATCTACTTCGCTTCGAAATTCCTCCAGCATCCCTGCCGGCTCTAAGCACTTCTCCCCACCCCTCCACGGGCCCAGTGTTCATCCAGCCCCTGTGCCCCCATCATCCACGCTTAGGGACCTGCACGATGTGATTCTGCAAAATGCAGAATTTGAAAGCGGACCCAGAAATCGGCAAGAAAACTCTGCTTCAGAACAGCCGCTTGATGTTTTTGAAAGCCTGTTCCCAGGAGCTGTGGCAAAGTGCAGGCGGAGAATACCTTGCAGAAATCAGAGCGTGATGGGGAAGAGGGGGCAGGTGAGGAAAGGAAAAGAGAAGAAATGAGCTGGGTCAGCTGAGCAGCAAGATCTGGCATGAGCGGGGGGAGGGATGTCTCTTCCATGCTGTTCAGAGCTATTCCCCCTACCCCTGGACCAGTAAGAAGCAGAAACTATTCTTTCAAACGAACAAAAAATATACACCTGCTTTTGCTTCAAGGCGCGTGCTTTCTGCAGGTTACAGAAAGCCGGCTTTTCTTGGTGCATAATTTGAGCGCTGCAAGGGATGTTGACCAGGCCAGGCCCTTAGTCCATCTAAGCCTATTAGTGTCTGTTCTCACCAGCAGCAGCTCTCCAGGATCTCAGGCTCAGGGGGGCTTGGCTATCCCTGCTTACTGGAGATGCTTGAGGTTGTGGACTGAAGACAATAAGGCAAGACCTTCAGCCATCGACCTCTGGCCCTTGCATACTTCCTTCAAATACATTTCAGCGTGGAGCAAGAACATAAGAAGTGCCTCCTGACTGAAGCCAACGGCCCATCTAGTCCAGCATCTTGTTCTCACAGTGGCTGACCAGATGCCTCAATGGGAAACCAGCAAGCAAGAACCTCCTCTGGTTTCCATCAACTAGGATTCAGAAGCATTGCTAGCTCCAGCTGGGGAGGCAGAGCAGAGCCATCAGGGTTAGGAGCCACCCATAGCCCTCTCTTCCTCTGTGAACTTGTCTCATCCTCTTTTAAAGCCATCCATAGTTTTAGCTGTGCAATGTGTGAAGAAGGACCTTCATTTCTCAGTCCTGAATCTTCCAACATTCAGATTCATTGGATGCTCATGAGTTAGGAGAGGGAGAGAAAATATTTTCCCAGTTTCTCCATGCTATGCAATAATGTCACCTTTCCGCTAAACTGAAAAGTCACAAACATTGCAGCCTTTCTCCATCCCCTTGATCATTTTGGTTTCTCTTTTCTGATCCTTTCCCAAACTCTGCCTCTCCTTTCTACTGCTTTCTGCATCTGACTTTGCTTCAGAGATGGCTTCTGGTTCTTTCCCTCCTTTTTAACCTCCTTCTCAGGTTTGGGGCTCACTTCCTCAAGGGCTGGGATTTGGAGTTTGGGAAGTACCTGAAATGCCAGACCGTAGCAGAAGTGCTTGTGTCTCAAAGAGCATTTCCCCAAGCTTGCCTTGGATAGCAACGATGCACCTTGAGTCTTGTTCAGGTTCAGTGTCCGGCTGAGCCCTAGCACTGGAGGGAAAGAGCGGCCAGTTATTGAAGATAGCCCACCAGCTCCAGCCTTTTTCAGTGCACTAACTGTCGCCTGCATGAGTTGGATTGGAAGCAGGTCCAAGAGCCTATAGTGGAAAGAAATGGGTTGTGCAAGGTTGGTGGAAGAAGAGCAGCAGTTCTGGGATTGAACACTTGCAGAGAATGATGAACTAATGGAGAACAGTGTGTGTGTGTGTGTGTGTGTGTGTGTGTGTGTGTGTGTAAAAGAGGGGGGGAGGGAGGGAGGGAGGGAAGCAGTTGCAATTCTATACCCTGGTGGGATTTCACAAAGTCATCATCAACCATGGTGATTTCCATTAGGCTCTTGGAAACTGTAATATTTGCTGCTGCAAACTTCATAAAAATAGCACCACTGGGAACTGAAGTCTGGAACTAGCTTTACTTTCTTATTAGCAGTGTTTGTGTTTGTTTCTGAGGTAATAAGTGCAGCATCGAGATCAGACTCTGTCTCTCTCCCTATAGCTTGGTTCAAAATGTTGCTACCCTAGGGTTGAGTTTTGTTGCCAGTGTTATTATATATATATTTCTGTGTTGCTATGCAAGCACAATATTAACACCCATACATTAAAATCAGCATATGGGAGACCGAGGTTCAAATCCCCACTCACCCACTGGGGTGCCTTGGACCAGTCACTGCCGCTCCGCAGAACCTGCCTCGCAGGATTGTTGTGGGGATTAAGTAAAGAGGGGGACTGCTGTGCGCCACGTTGAGCTTAGGTGGAAAGGTGGGGTGTCAAGGCAATACATAATTTGAGTGTGCAAATGTGTTTGTTTGGGACAGTTCATGGTGTTCTTCCTGTGTGGGTTAGTGCTTTGGGATTTGCATGTGGGTTTGTACAGATTATTGAACTTTGAAAGTTCATGTCCTTGGGAGAAGGGCTACGACACACAGTGGGCAGACTCCATTGGGTGTTTGTGTGTTTGTGTGGAGAGAGCTAGTTGCAGTTCTGGTCCCTCCAGCTGAAAGGATCCAATTCAGCTAGGACTGAACAAGACCATGTAGAACCACTTTCATTTAGAAAAGGCAGGAAAGGAATAGACGGGAAGAGTCGTCTGGTTCCTGGAGTAGCTCCTTCAGCTTCACCTCCATTGTTTTCTGGGCCTAGGGAGGCGATTATCATCTCTCATGAGCGTCTCTTTCCCCCAGATGAAAAACAGTAGCCTCTCTTTGCAGAGATGTGGGGTTGCAAACATCCGACTATGCAGCAGCCTTGAGGTCTAAAGGCACAGCCTCATGAAAGGCTAATGTAGAAGCAGACTCTTCTTAGCTCTGCTTAGGAAAATAGGTAGCTGCCGTGTTGCAGGTCAGACTATTTCTCCATCCATTCCTGTCTTGTCTACTCTGGCCAGCAGCAGTGGCTCTGCCGGTGGTCTCTCTGCCTCTCTTTCCCATCACCTGTCATCATCCAATCCCTTTAACTGCAGACACTCCCGGGGAACAAACCTGGAACCTCCTGCATGCAAAGCTCTGTCACTAGGCTGTGGTGCCTCCCTTGCAAAATTCTTGATCTTTGCACTCCACATTCTTATCCTAGGAGGAAATGCTTCAGCGCCATCCCTCCAACTCTTTGCCTGCCCTTCCCTTGTACAGGAGACCTTCCTGGCAGTTGGTGCCTACAGCGGATACCTGGGCGGGGCGGGGCTTGCCTGGGGCGGGAAGGAGGACACGTCCTTGGGCCGAAGCGGCAGCCAGCCAGACGTTTTGCAAGCCCTGCGTGTGGCACACGTCTCCTTGTCCGCCTTTATGGCCCATTAACTCAGAAGTCTAATTACGCCAGCTGAGATGACAACCTTCCTGAAACGCTTTGCCAGTGAAAAATGTGTTGGTTGCATCTGCTTGTGACGCACACGCTCCCAGGGCAAATTTCCCCGGAAGGGAGGGGGCACCTTAAGCGCTAAGCGGAGAAGGATGTCTTACAAAAGCAGGTCTGCTGGCAGCGGCTCACAAGGGGGCGCTTTCCTGGAGGTTGCTGCAGATAATTAGCTGTTCCTGCGATGACCCCTTGGTTCTTTCTCTGAGTCAGATGCAATGCGCACAGAGGAGCACACCTGTCCAGCAGGTGGATCTAATCCAAACATGGTTTGCCTGTCAAGGTAATAGAACTGTAGAGCTGGAAGGAACCCCAAGGGCCATCTAGTCCAACCCCCTGAAACACAGGAACCACAGTGAAAGACTCCGTGACAGATGGCCACCCGACCTCTGTTTAAAGAAACCCATATGAAGAAGAGCTTGCCAACTTCTCCGTTCCACAGTCAAAGGCTCTTACTGTCAGAAAGTTCTCCTTGATGTTTAATCGGAATCTTTTTTCTTGTAACTTGAAGCTGTTGGTCCGGATCCCACCCTGTGGAGCAGCAGAAGACACTCTTGCTCCACAGTTGACCCCTGGAGCACCTAACAACGCTACCATTCTGTGACAGCTCAAGGGCAGAGAGATGGTGTTGCCCTTAATGGATGGGGCAGCATTTTCACCTGGCCCGAGATTTATGAAGGCAATGCACATCCCCTGGTAGATGGCTCCATGGGCAGAGAGGAGCCCCACTTGGAAGGCGGGGTGGCAGTGCCTTTTCCTCCCTATCCTGGAGCTCCCACAAGGGGTGCCCACCCTGGCATCACACTCGATGAGATGGAATGCAACTGAGCCCTCCTGCATTTCATGTCGGATTACGTGTAGAATAACATTGATCCTCTTAGCCAAAGCTCTTCCCCCAACTGCCGGCATGTATTATTTCATCAAGGTGGCTTGGGCAGCTTTCCTTTTGTTACAGAATTCCATGGGCCCTCATTAAAGTATATTACAGGGGAGAAATTTTAAAGCTATTTATCTCTGGGAAGTTTATGGTGCGGTATCAATGCCTCACAATGGAACAATTTCTGCGGAACTCTTAATTCTCCTATTTGCCACCATACCACTTAGATTTTTAATACTTTAATGAGAAATACTTTTCTGTAAGTAGCAGTGCATAGTTAAAACTGTGGAACTCCCTCCCACAGGAAGCAGTGAGGGCCACCAACCTAGAAGGCTTTTAAAGAGGATTAGACAAATTCTTGCAGGAGAGGGCTGTTAATGTCTCCTAGCTACAATGGCTATGCTGTGACTCCACTGTCAGAGGCAGTGATGCTAAAACCCTACTTGAGGGTTTCCCATATAGGCATCTGGTTGGCCACTGTGAGAACAGGATGCTGGCCTAGAAGAGCCATTGGCCTGATCCAGCAGATGCTCTTTGCATGTTCTTACGCAAGTCCTTCTGGAGAGGTTTTGTGGAGAAAGGGGACAACTGACACCCCGAGACTCCTAGTCCCCTCAGGCCATTCTGGGATAGTGTTCAAGTGTTCAAGGTTTTCACCAAGTCCTGTTTCTTCTATAGATTTTTTTAAAAAAAAATCCACGATACGTTATCAAAGGCCTTCTCCGCATCTATTATGACCTAGTGCATTACGGGGGGTTGGGCTAGATGACCCTCGGGGTCCCTTGTTCTTTGATTCAGGAGGTCTGAGTTAGGGCTTTTGACACCCAGAACCGACTTGACTGCCTCTTTTCCAGCCTCCGGGTTACAAGTGAGCACACCGGCGTGGGAAGGATCTCTGCTAGGACCCCCCCCCCCAACCTGCTCCAACCAGACAAAGCAGCCAATTTTTCCTCCTATAAATTTTTAATTATTGCTCTTATCTGCTCCTGCGATAACGCTGCAGCCTGGAGAGCCTGCCTGTTGTTTATGCCCCCTTCTGATCTTGTATGTACAAACAAAACTTCTTTTGATAGGAGAGATTATTTGCTTGCCTTTGCTGCCTCAGCCCGGAGGCCGCAGCATGCGCCCTAATCTCCTGGCTGCGCGGCAGAGATAGGGAGTATAAATTTAATCGAGGTGAACTTGGGAGTGTTTGAAGATTGCGACAAAGCCTCATGAATCCTGCCACCTTTTGCACTCCCGATGAGCTGGATTTCTATACCCAGAACCTCTGAGGTTATGGAGGGCAGCAAAGATTGGCAGCCGACAAAATCTAGAATTTAATTGCTATTCATGAGGTCCGCAGGTGGCACTAAAATCTTGATAACGAAGTGGCTTGCAGCTGCAGCTGCCTGAGCCTCTTCAAATGTCAAAAAGGGAGAGCTGCTTTTCCCCTTTGCCTGTCCCTGTAGAGACTGCCGTATAGTTTTGAGGGGAGTCATGTATCTGGAAACACATCCAGGAGAACCAATGATGCCTTCCAGTGTCTCCTTGTGTCGTGACAGCCTTCATGTTGGCAGAAAATGTGCTTGACTCTGTTAACTTTGCCCAGTTGAGGGCAGCAGGGGGAATCTGCCTGCAGGTTGAAGGTGAGCTATGGGATCAAATCAAACTTCGGTCAAGAGAGGCTGGGCCATGGTTTTAGCAGGCCTGAAATACCTTCGTTTCCCTGGAAATACCGTCCTTTCTAGGCGAGAAGATGCTGCAAGCAGTGGACAATCTGGCAGATGTTTTCACAGGGGTGGGCAGATTGCAGATGCCTTCTAAAGTTACTAGTTTCTCTAGTGGTCTCCCCAAAACAGGTTGCTCCAAAACACTGCGTTTGTACTTGCGCCTTCCAGTAAGTGTAGACCTAGGCTGTGACCCTAAACGGTCAGCCTCATTTTTGTGTTCTTTGCCAAGGCGGTTGCAAACTGCTTCTGATATCTACTGACCTTGACCTCAGTGTGAAACACGCCTTGCCCTGTTTCAAGTGCTCTTCTTAGCGCCATTTTCCTCCACTTCCTCTGCCTCAGGTGAGGCTCTCACTGTCATTCAACCCAGTCGGTGCCACTGCTCTGGGTGATTTTTCTGGCAATGCCACCTGGCCTGGGCACAATCACTTGTTGACAAAATCACACATGGGCAGCCAAGGCAAGCTGGGCCAAGAGAAGAAAAAGAAGAAGAGGAGGAGGAGGAGGAGAAGTTTGGATTTGATATCCCACTTTATCACTACCCTAAGGAGTCTCAAAGTGGCTAACAATCTCCTTTCCCTTCCTCCCCCACAACAAACACTCTGTGAGGTGAGTGAGGCTGAGAGACTTCAGAGAAGTGTGACTGGTCCAAGGTCACCCAGCAGCTGCATGTGGAGGAGCGGGGAAGCGAACCTGGTTCCCCAGATTACGAGTCCACCACTCTTAACCACTACACCACACTGGCTCTCAAGAGGGAGGAAGAGGAGGAGGAAAATCACACCAAGGCGAAACAGACGCTGCCGCCAGAACAGAAACCCAACCAATAGCCTCAGCTCAATGTGATCATTTAGTGACGAAGATATCTCTTGGCTCCATATACTTTTGAAGTGCCCATCACAATCGGAGAGCCTCGGTCGTGGCCCTCTGCAGCCTGTATCACACGATACAGGTATGCTCACCTGGGAGCCAAGATCTACTGGCACAGCAGCAAATCCAGGTTTGCCCTGTATAATACATTAAAAGCAGCCTTTAGCGTTAATGAAACCCGTTAGCCACCCCCCACAACACGTTACCCGGAGGGAGGAGGGGGCCGCACAGGGAATTGCTTCCAGTGATGTCACATTAATGACTGAAATTAGCGCCGACCAAAAAGTTTAATTCTGCCCGGCGCTGGGGCTGTTTGTTTTGGGATTAGCTGCTTGTTGTAATCTTCTTGATTAAGGATTATGATCCCTTTAGAAGCATAAGCCAGGCAAGCCTCCCAGGAGCCGGCGGAGCGCCGCGCACAATGTGCATTGCGGTGCCGCGCTTGGAGGGAGTGACCTTTCCCAGGCAGGCAGCTAATCCAGAGAGCTCAGCAGAAGTTTTGTGGCTGAGGGTAGCGGCCCTTGCTCTTGGCTCCATTGGCACAGGGCACAGCTGGCCTCTGACAGGAAGCGTGCCACCTGGAGGCGTTGGTGGGCACTTCCTCCTCAGCAATGGGAGAGGCAAACTGTGCCCAGAGGGCCAACCAAAGCCTGCATCTTCAGCATCTGAAACTTTCCCCTCTTCCAGCGGGGACTAGAAAAATGCTTGACAAACCAGTGGCTGCGGGAGGCTCTCCTGAAGCCAAATGATGTGCTGTATGGAGATGTCTCCATGCCTTCGATGGGCAGCTACTTGGACCAGCCGAGAGAGAGAGAGCCCTTTGTTGCTGCTAAGAGCCAAGGCCAATGCTGGGAGCAGAGAGACTTGCTCCTTCTCTTTTGTGTTGATGAGAGACGTCTGCCCCTGCAAAGAGCACACCTGTGCTCAGATCTTAGGCACGGCATCTTGCGTGAACTCCCGCCTACATCTTGTGGCTCTGAGGAAATAGTTGCACCTCAGTGGTTTTCTCTTTTTTAATTTTATTAAAGATTTTCTTGTTTTACAGAAGGATGTGTAATGTCTCTCGTATTTTTTCCATGTAACGTTTTTACAAATCAGTTTCATTTGTTGAGACATTAGAGGGGGGAAGGGGTGGAGTGGGGAGATGGGTGGGGGTGGGGTTGGGTGGCGGTGTTTCTATTTTGCTTAATGTATGTGGAGTTTGGTGTCAGCGTTGCTCGTGCAGGTTCTCTGCTGTTCATTTGTGTTTCTTTGGTGGTGAGAGAGGTTGGGGTTGGCCTAGGGTGTGGTTGTCCATTTGTGGTTGGCTGTGGTGATCTTTGTTTCCATGGGTGAGTGGTGTGGGTGGGTGTTTTGGATCAGGTTAGCCATATTGATTTGTATGCTGTTGGTGGGTTATTGTCATTGTCTTGTTGGGCTGTGTATGTGATAAAGGTGCAGGCGTCTTCTTCTATTTGTCCCTGTGTCAGTTTCAGTTTATTGATTAATTTTTCTAGTAGGGCTGTTTCCCATACTATTTGGTACCATTGGTCCATGCTTACTCCTGACAGGTCTCTCCAGTGTCTGGTTATGGTGTTTCTGGCTGCTAAAAGTAGGTGGGTTATGAGTTCTTTGTGGTGTAAATGGGCATTGTTGTCTTGGAAGATGTTTAGTAGGGCCAATTCTGGGGTGGTGTCTAATACTTGCTTAGTTATTTTACATATTTCTCGTATGGCTGTTGTCCAGAATAGTTGGATTTTGGGGCACTCCCACCACATGTGGAGGTATGGTTGCACCTGAGATTTGTGGATCGGCAACAGATACACAAGAATGATCAGAGTCGTACATGTGGCAAGAGGAAGGCCCAGCCCGAGTTGAGGCCTCGTTCCTGGAGCAAGTGACTTCCATCGCCTGTCAAGAGGAAGCCTTTGGCTCTTGATAGGGATGAGACTCTCTTTTCTTGGAGGTTTTTTCAGCAGAGGTTGGATGGCCACCTAGTTGAGATTCCTGCATTGCAGGGGATTGGACTACATGAACCTCCGCGTCTCTTCCAGCTCTACAGTTCTATGATTCTATGAAACAGCACTTTCATTCTCACAGGTGGTGGGGTTTGAAGGCTGGTTCACTCAGAATTTGCAATCACAGGTAAAATGAAGAGTTGACAAGCACTCCAGTGCATGCAAAAAGATATTTCAGGCACCCACCTGGGCCATTCATAGAGCTCTTTGTGTGGTATCTGTAGAACAGATGAAAGAGGAGCTAGTGAAAAAAATCCTTTTTGAGCTTTCCAGTGGCCATGGATTGCTTTTCATCTCACTTCATGCACAGATATGCTTGGGGGACGTGGAAACACATTCCAAGTTGATATGCCTCCAGTTCTGGGCGCTACAATTTTAGAAGGATGTTGACAAGCTGGAACTATGTGCAGTGGAGGGCAACCAAGATGATCAGGGGTCTGGAAACCAAGCCTTATGAGAAGCAGTTGAGGGAATTGGGTATGTTTAACCTGGAGTAAAGAAGACTGAGAGGTGATAGCCATCTTCAAATATCTGAAGGGATGTCCCCTGGAAGAGCGGGCAGACTTGTTTTCTGCTGCTCCAGAGGACAAGAAAGGAGGTTCCAATTAAACAATAGGATGCTCTTTCTGACAGTAGGAGCTATTTGAAAGTGGAATGGACCACCTTAGACGATGGTGGGCTCTCCTTCCTTGGAGGTTTCTAAACAGCTTGGGTGGCTAGATGTCAGGGATTTGTTGGTTGTAATGCCTGCATTGCCAGGGCGGGTGGACTAGATGGCCCTTGTGGTCCCTTCCAACTCTACAATTCATTGGTTCTCTGCGTGTGGAGGGATTTGTCCCAGGCTAATTGGTGGCACAAACCAGTCCTGCTCCCGAATCCTCCTTTCTCAGCTATCCTTCAGAGCCGTGCCAGATGTCCTTGGGCCACAGAGCTGCGGTGCTTCTAGGCTTCAATCAGCTGCCTGTTTAACTTTCCCTGTGACAAGCTAAGCTGACATCCAGCGTCAAATGTGTAAATCGCCTCGCCACCAAAACATGCATCTCACTTGCAGCATCACGAAAGTAATGAATCAAAGTGTCAAGTAGCTTGAAGAAAATGAATTTGTTAATTGCCTGCATACTCAGACTCGGGGTAATATAAAAGGGAAGACTTGGAAACGCTCAAGTAGGAGGCAAACTGTGACCTCATTGCTGTTACTGAGCCCTGGCAGGAGGAGGGAAGTGGAGGCGGCTGTGTGATCAGAATAATAAAATCACCACCTCGGAAGAGGCTTGGGTGCCCCTCCAAGCAGCCAGCACAAGATTGCAGGTTATGGAATTGTTCTGGGTCTGAGCAGCGCCCATAACAAGCCAGCAGCTGCACATAAACAAAGCTGACCATTCTGGTGCTAGTTTTTCATGCATCACAAAGTTAGACTGTGGAACTCGCTGCCACAGGAGGCAGTGGTGTCCATCAACCTAGACTACTTTAAAAGTGGATTACACAAATTCATGGAAGAGAGGACTATTGGTGGCTCCTAGCCAGGATGGCTCTGCTCTGTCTCCACAGTTGGAGACAGCAGAGCTTCTGAATCCCAGTTCCTGAAAACCATAGGAGCGGGAGAGTTGCTCTTGTGCTTGGATCCTGCTCACGGGTTTCCCATAATGTCGTTTGGGCGGCTATTGTGAGAAAAGGATGCTGCACTGGGTGGGCCACTGGCCTGATCCAGAAGGCTCTATTTATTCCAGGAAGTGAGAAAGCATGGAAAGGCAGGATATAAATGTAACAAATACATTTCTCGGCAAGCAAGCTGTGTGGTGGAATGCCTCGATATCCGCTTCTTTCACCCCACGGATATTGGGTGTGTCTCCTGTCTTCACAGGTGTGGGAGTCAGATCCATGGGTGAATGGTTCATGCTCCGGGAGTTGGCACCATGTTGGAGTTGCCGACAGGCTTTCTCAAATGCACATTTCCCAGCTGGGCTGAAGATCTCACTAGTCCATCAGCGGGTCAGACCCCCTTTCTGCACCTGCCTCCTTCTCTGCATCCCACCAAGATGTCTTCGGACAATTGAAGGGGATCCCTTCCATACACAAAATTTGCAAAGTCACACAGCAAGGCATTCCTGGTGGCTGCTCCCTAGTTTCCACATTCCTTGCCTGCACAGCCTGAAATGGTTCCCTAAGCAGATGCAAAACATTGCTTATTTGGGCCAGCATTTGGGGCTGGAGACAAGCCTGTTTTGGGCAGACGCTGCATTTATTACATGCTCTGAGGTGTTGCCTGCCCTGAGCCTTTGGGGAAATATGGAAGGATCTCTTTCAAATAAGTGCATCAGCTGAATCCCAAAGACTCCCTGGCAGGTTTTCAGACAGGGGTGGATCTTATAAGGGAGCAAGATCCTAAATCCACAGTAGAGTTTCATGTGGTCCTTTGGAAACAGTCTTGCTTGTGCCTCAGCTGGAGCTTCTGTGCCAGCCTGGGGGCGGAAAGCACAGCTGAGCTCTGCTGCAGCCCCTGTTTGTTTCATCGAGTCTTACATGGAAGCTCTTTCCCCTCCCACACTGCACCATGGTTAATTGACAGTGCAAATATTTTCAGTCTCTTCAGCTTCATAATACCTTAACAAGATCCCTTTAGCACATCTACGGCTGTTGACAATGCTCTGAGAACCAAGAGAGGGGCTTTGTTTTGTTTTGTTTTTTGCACACAGAGGCAATGTGCAACGTGTCTCAATGCTGCCATCACACCAGCTCCCTCTCAGTCCAGCACGGCTCCACATTCTAGGCTGTTGCCAGGATGCTGTGTTTCCTTACAGTCACAAGAGTCTCTGTCTGCATACACACATGCGCCTGCCTATGGTTTTTGAGTCTTGCAGTGTGATTATCCTCTTGGAATCTGGTAACTTCTTCAGAGAGAGAAGCACTCCTGAAGTCCACCCCAGTAGTGAAAACTGCAATCAGGGTCTTGAAATTCTTTTAAGGTGTTATCATCCGAGGAAGATATTCCAGACAGGACCTTATCTGGAAGCCAGTCTGTTGTCAGCTGCTTGAAGCATTCTTCGCTATAATAATTATTTTTGTGCTGTATGGTTCTTTGTGAACCTTGCTGAAATGCGCACTTTGCAGTTGTAATGATACTTTTATTGAAAACTACGGCCTCATTATCAATATATTGCTGCAGCCACGTGCGCCTTGCAGCACTTTTATAGAACTGTGCCCTTGTTTGTGATCTTGCAAAAGAGTCAGCATGCCAGGGTTCTGTGGCCAAGCCCAAGGAGCAGCCACACCGGAGGGCGGGACACTTGACAGCCTCAAATTCAGTTAGGACCACCATGACTTTGCTTGCCCCAGAGATCATCCTCACCTGCAGGCGATAAGTGGCGACTTTGCCTGTTTTGCATTGTAAGTCATCCCGTACTACCTTTGCGCCTGCATTGCAGGGGGTTGGACTAGATGACCATTGGGGTCCCTTCCAACTTCACAATTCTGTGATTCCTGCAGCACCTCACAAAGGCATCTGTTGAGAATGTTGATATATTGTGCAAATGCATTTTAAAAGTAGCTGATTGATTGAAACGGTGCGAAATGGAGTGGTTTGAGTGCCCACTGGGGTAGGATACCCCCAACATGCCACCCCACTGTGGAAAGAATTGACCTGGCTTCCAGTTAGCTACTGGGCCAAGTTCAAGGTAGCAACGTTGGTGTACAAAGTCCTATGCATTTTGGGACCAGGAGACCTGGTCTCATACCCCTTGTGTACCTTATAGATCACTGTGCTCTGCAGATATCTTTTCAGGAGGTTCATTCCCCACGAAATAGGGACCAGGTCTTCAATTCTGTGGCACCTCCTGCCTTTGGAATGCCCTCCCCTTAAATATCAGGCAGACACTGCCACTGCTGTCTTTATAGCTAAATATAAAGAAGGCAGACGTTCTTGCTGGCCAGGCTTTGATTTCCAACACCTGGGGTGAAGTGCGGGCTGCAGCCAGCTTTTCCTTTAAGGGAGCATTCCATGCCCTTGTCAAAAGCTGCTCTCGTCTCTGTGTCTACATAGTAAAGCCAGTGATCTGACCATCGCTTTTCAAGACAGACTCGTGCCTGTGGCACGGAGGGAGCCTCTGCCTGTTGTGGAGATGGGGGGTGGGTTGGGGGGACAGTCTCTGGCAAATGCAAAGCACCCTTGTGGGGGGCTCCTTCTGTTCTAGCAGCTCAGCTGTGGATCCGGGAAGCACTTTGTCCGAAAGAGGCAGCCTGACCCTCTTTTTTTTGGGGGGGGGGACAGCAACAGGCGGTGAGGAGCAGCTCTCCGGAGCCTCTTGTGAACACCTTGTTCCATCTTGGCAAACGCAGCAAACGGACAAAGCCGATTGGCATGGAGGGCACGAAGCCCAGCTCCTCTCCTCCCTTTCTGCTCCTCATCAGAAATCAAGCCAGGATCTGGAGAGGGTCTTCAGGCGGCTCCTGTGGCTTCGCTCCACTCCCCTTCCTGAGCTTGTTAGCGAGGAAACTGTCCTCCCAGCTCCCTCCACCCTCTGTCTTGCTGCGTTTTATCTTGGATCTGCTCTAAGAAGTCCACAACACCCTCCCTTTGCGAGGATCCGCAGCGCTTTGTGCGTTGCCGTGTTGGTTTTTCTGAGGGGGCTGTGTGTTTTCTTCCGAGCCGGCATCAGTATTCTGCCCGAGTGTGCACAGGCTTCCACTCGGCCTGCTGCCTTTCGCCTCCCCTGCTGGGCAGATGTCCATTATAACGCAGTGCAAAAGGGGGTGGGAAGAAGGGGAAAACAACAACAACAAAGGCAGAACAACGCTGCCGGGTTGAGGCACGGTTTGACGGGACCTCCTGCAGCTGCCAGCACGCCAGCCACGGAATAGACTCATCTGCATTCCGCCGCTCAGCCGCCAAAGTCAAGATCAATCTCATTAGGATGTTTTCGACACTCCCTGCATCCCAAAGTCTCTCCCCAGCCCAGCCCCATCCGCTTGCCCAGGAGGGGGTGGCTGGGAACTGGCCTGAACACAATCTCCACGGGGTAGAGCGGGGCAAGACATCAGCACCTTGGTTCAAATGGCAAAGCAGGGCAGCCGGCTTCCTGGCGCCTGATCCGCAGTTGCAGAACATCCCTCTTATCTGCGGAGAACAGTGGTCGTTGGGGAGATAGTGCCTGCGTTGTGCTGCGCATTTTGCTCATGGGGCTGTGGATCTGTGTGGGGTTTGGTTTCGTTCTTTAATTGGGGGAAGGGGCAGAGCACGTGCTTGGAGTGCAGAAGGTCCCAGCTTCAATCCCAGAAAGCATCTCCAGGTAGGGCTACAAAACACTGCCTGCCTGGAAACCCTCGACATCTGCTGCCAGTCAGAGTAGAAGCCGCACAGAGCTAGGTGGAGCCCTGCCGAAAGGGCGGACCCAGGCTGAAGACAGAGATCAGGGTTCCACGGGGAATTATCAACTGCCTTTCTGTTAAGCGGAGGCCTATGGCAGCCCACATAGCTGGCTCAGAACTCTTGTCTCCTCCGTCCCGCCCTGGGACTTATGAGGCTGGGAAAGTTAACTTTGTTGTTTGTGTTGCTTCCTCTGTCTGGGAGCTTCCTTTGCAAAACTGCAGGCTCTCAATTGCGATGCCTGGAGTGTCGCCCCAAGGCCTGTCAGCAGTCTGCGGAATGCTGAAACTGGCCCCGCAGCGGGGGGGGGGGGGAGATCAAATGCGATCTGCTACAGGCGCCTCGCTTTGTACTGGGCTCAAAGTGTGTGCTGGCGCCTTCGGCCCCTCTCGGATCCGGCTGAGAGCTGTGCTTGGTGCGTTTGTTTTGAGTGTGCTTGAGTGTGCTTAGTTTGGTGACGGTACAAAAACAGCAGGTACCAAAACGGCAGGAGCACCCCTCTGGTTGTGCCCCTTTCCCCTGCGGCTGGCGCTGCTAACACAAAGCACACCAAATGCGCAGCAGAATGGCCAGGCATGGAGCAAGGAGAGAGAGCTCTGGCTCCATCTCCCCCTTTCTCCCTCCCCACAGATGCTGCAAAAACAGCAGGATCTCAGGTTTGGCTAGGAGGGAACCTTGCTTAGGGAAGGTGGGCCAATTCTTGAGCCATGTCAACTCCTGGCATTTGGTCCTGCCTCAGCATTTCACCCAAGCTGCTTTTTCCTAGGCTGTTGGTGTCTGTGATTTAAAAAGAAAGTGCAAAGATTTAAAAAGAAGTTGATGTTGTCTTTCATGGGGAAAGGGGATTATCTTCAGTTTTTTTGGCATGAACCAAAGTCACGTTGGCAATGCACCCTTGCATCTCTCCACATAAAGGCAAGAACTCCCAGGACTGGTATTCTTTGCAAATAGCCTTGCCTGGGGTTCTGAATTTCTCTCCCCACACTCCTTTAGAGCAGAAGGTTCTGATTTGATAGAGAGACTGTGTGTGCGCGCGCATGTGTTACAATGTGGTCGCTTGCCACTGTACGCTTTGCTCAAACAGGTTGTGCGTTGGTGTCTCTCCAGCTCACCTCCATCTTGCTCTGTCGGAGTAATGGAGCCACTGAGCCGGGCTGCCCACCAGATAACAGGTTTATCGCCTCTCCTGTTCCTGCTGTCAGCTTCTCTCTCCCCTCCACCAATCTCCTTGGTGCATGAAAAATTGACACCCCCTCAAGTTGAAATCTGTTGCTGAAGGAGGAACATTTATTAGCGGCTTAGAAAACCTGTTCGCCCGGCAGGCTCTCCTTTTGCTTGTTGCCCTGCGCTGCCCAGGTGCAGAGTGTGGGGTCCCCAGGCACGAGAGAGGGGCTCCTCTGTCACTTGGGATCCCCCATGCCTGTTGCAGAGCCCTTCTCGCGAAAGGCCGAGACACCGGTTTATTGAAAGCCCCTTGCAAAGAGGTGCCTGTCGCTCCTGTTCCACGAGCAATTGATCGCGGCTTCTCTCAGGCCCCCGGGCTAAGGCAGAGCTGTGGAAACTCATGTTAATCTGTCTTGACAGCAATGAGGAGATGATCCCTCTTTGCCGTACATTGCATTTTCCTCTCTGAAAAATAACAGATTCTGACACCCCTCTCCTCCGGCAAGCCAATAGAGGCAAATTTTATGGCCCCCCTTGCCTCATCAATCTTAATCGGCGGGATTAAAGCAAAGGTGGCGTGGAGAGGTTGGAATTGCATTTGCTCTGAAATGCCTGCGAGGCGAGGCCGGCTCTGAGCGCAGGAGGGAGCAGCCGCACCTGCCTTGGCAAGAGGATTTGCGCTTGGGCTCCCTCAGTGCAAAAGTGGACAGCTCTGCTTCTCTTTTACAGCGAAGACAGACACAAGGTGTTCACAGCAGTGAGCGTTCAGTGTTCCCTTTTAGGGTCTAGCAAACCAATCCTCAGGCTTGGAACAGTAGCCCACTGGGCCCTTGTCATGCAAAACCTGGAACAATTTTGCACCCTGGTGTTGCTTGTTATGTTGACTGTTCAGTGCCTCCTAAACCCAACTTGGTGCCTCTAGACCATGGCTGCCTGTCATTGCCAACAGCAGTGCTGTCTGGGGATGTGAGCTGGCACCTCAGGAGGGCAACAGGTTAGCAGAGGCCGCTGCTGGTGCCATATAAGCAACTGCTAGCCGTAGCTGCTGGCCCCACTGCTTGCAGCTGAACCCAAGGAAGCAAAGTGTTGTTGGAAGATTCAGGGCAGATTAAAGAAAGGACTTCTTCACACAGCACATGGTTAACCTGTGGAACTCCAACCTGCAGGAGGCAGTGATGGCTAGCAGCCCACCTGGCTTTAAAAGAGGATTAGGGAAATTCATGGAGGAGGAGAGGCGGCTATCTGGGACTGTGCTCTGCTTTCAGGGTCAGAGGCAGCAGTGCTTCTGAATACCACTTGCAGGAGACCAAGGGAGGGCGGGGGCCTCGTGTGCTCGAATCCTGCTTGCTTGTTTCCCACAAGGGGCATCTCTTTGGCCACTGGGATGTCGGCCTGATCCAGCAGGGCTCTTCTTCCATTTCTAAATTCCCATTTCGCTGAAGGATGCCTTCGCCTTGGGCCCTTCAGGGTCAGGCCTGTGAAGGTGCAGGATGGAGATTTGGAGTGGAATTGTTGGTCTTGGTGCCAGCAAGAGCCCAGCGGAGGCGGCAGCAGCAGAAGAAGAAAAGTAGTTTCCTTTGGGGGCTTCTGCTCTCCCTCTTTCCCCAAGACTTGTGCTGCCTTGAACTTGACCTGTCAGCAAAATCTGAGAGGCTGCAAAGCAGGCAAGAGAAAGCTCATTATTTTGGGCAGCCTTTGTGCCCAACTCCGTGTTTGGCACAATGGCCTTTCTGTGAATAGATGCAAGCCTAGTTGCAGAATCCGCTCCCGCTGCAGCTAATTCAGGCTCCGCGGTCAGGAGCCGTTTGTTCCTGTCATGTCCCAATTGCCATCCCTTCAATGGGAATTTGTTCAGGAGAAGGGGCAAGCCTCTCTCGAGTTGCTTCTCTTCGTACTGCACTGCAGGGTGTTGGACTAGATGACTCCTGGAGGTCCCTTTCAACTCTATGATTCTGTCACACTCATATGCGCAGGAAGCCACTGACTCCTCTGCCCCTTGGCAAAGGGATGGGGGGACGGGGACGGCCTTAGTTACCTGACCTGAGTGTGTGCATCTCTTTCTCTGCCCCCAGAGCACATCTGCTCCATCTTGGCCTCCCTCCTGAGGAATCTGAGGGGACAGCAGAGAACTCGGCTGCTCAACAAGTTCACGGAGAACGACAGCGAGAAGGTGAGAGAGACGGGGGGCAGTGTTGGGGAGCTGGGAACAGGAGGGGGGTTCAGAGCCTGGTGGGGGCTGGAGAAATTGGGCACTGCCTCAGTGATACTGTCCAAATGGTATCTAGGATGGTGAGAGGCAGTGTGGTGGAGTGGTCAGAGTGTTGGACTACCAGGACCTGGGAGACCTGGGTTCAAATCCCCCACTCAGCCATAAAAAGCTCACCAGGTGAGCAGGCAAACACTGCCTCCTGCCCCCACAAGTTCTACTAGTGAACATTTGGCACCATGTTCCACCTGTCATGGATGCTCGAGTTGCGATTCCTGCATTGCAGGGGGGTTGGACCAGATGACCCCTGAGGGTCCCTTCCAGCTGCTCAATTCTGTGATTCTATGACAATCCTCCAAAGGAGTTCCCTTGCACAAGACCCACCGTGCTGTTGCCCTTTTCCTATTTCAGTGGGGCTTGTGCCCCATGGTGCAGCGCTGCTGCCCACATCCTGCCAACCCCTCCGCCGGCTTCATGGCAGGGTCATGGCTTCATAGCTCTCCCTCACAGCCAGGTGTGTGCTGCGTGGGTGTCTTGTGGCATGAAATCAGTGGTACGTCTGGTTGCGAATGGGACCCGTTCCAGAGGCCCATTCGCAAAATAATAATAATAATAATAATAATAATAATAATAATAATAATAATAATAATAATAATAATTATTTATATCCCGCCCTCCCCAGCCGAAGCCGGGCTCAGGGCGGCTAACAACAATAAAATAATACAACATTCCAAAATCATTTAATTATAAAATTAATTCAAATCAAATTGATGGCAACCATTGGGCTAGAGTTCTGTGAAGATTGCCAAAGGAGGGAGTCAGGCTGTGCCCTGGCCAAAGGCTTGGTGGAACAGCTCTGTCTTGCAGGCCCTGCGGAAAGATGTCAAGTCCCCCAGGGCCCTAGACTCTTGTGGCAGAGTGTTCCACCAGATCGGAGCCACAGCTGAAAAAGCCCTGGCTCTGCTTGAGGCCAGCCTAACCTCTCTGTGGCCTGGGACCTCCAAGATATTTTTGTTTGAAGATCGTAAGTTCCTCCGTGGTACATACCAGGAGAGGCGGTCCCGTAGGTACGAGGGTCCTAGGCCGTATAGGGCTTTAAAGGTTAAAACCAGCACCTTAAACCTGAAGGTGAAAAGAGCGCAACCCGCAGCAGCGCGTCTGCGCACACGCAGGTTGGGATTCGCCACTTCTGCGCATGACGTCATTTTGAGCTTTGCACATGCGCGAGTGGTGAAACCTGGAAGTAACCCTTTCCGGTACTTCCGGATCTCCGCAGGACGTAACATGAAGCGAGCGTAACATGAGGTATGACTGTAGTGGCATAGGCTTCCTGCAGGGACCCTTCTTGAGACCACCAACCCCCTGGAGCGCAGCCCTGCCCCGGCTGCATGGATAGGGTGGGCCGGAGTCCTTAATCCTTGGCTTCTCCGGGGAAACCTGCAGTTTCAACCACCAGCATTTCAAGCTAAGGAAATGGTTAGTGCTCTCAGTGCTCCTGAAAATTGATATTGGCTCTGAGGACCTGTATCTTCTTTGGAAATCAATTAGAGGAGCGGAGAGGGAACCAGGGATGTCCCGCTGGAGGGGAGGGCCTGTGCAAGCCTGCACTTCTGGTGGGACTTGCAAAGTGGGTCCCCAGGGGCTGCTGTTGGTTTTGTTCTGCAAAGAGCAGCCGCTAATGCATCCTGAGAGCTTCAGACGTCTGCCGTTGGAATAAAATCTGCCGTCTCCGCAGGCACCCACCATGAAATATATGTGGGAGAGCAGGTCTGGCAAGGGTGCTGGCCAAGATAGCTGTCAACGAGGGGCAGAGGCAGGGAGGTTGCTCCCGTGCCCTCCTTGTGAGTTTCCTGGCAGCACCTGCCTGGGAGCCTAGTGCTGATTTCTCCCCTTTTGGCCTTGGAAATCTTTCCTCTCGGGAGACGCGGATGCAGCTGCTTTGGCAAGACGGAGAACGGTGTAAAGGGAGCCCCTAAGTTAGGCCAGCTTGGAGGAGCAGTGATCAAGGAGGCTGGAAGGGAATTGGGTGCTGAGGTAAGCAGAATCAGTGCGATTTCAGAGCATCCAGGGCTGTTGGGTGCCGTGCAGTCTGTGAGCAGGACCTTGCAGGCTGTTTGCTTTCCGGTGTCCCATTCAGTACGGATGTGGCACCCTGGCTTTAGAAGCCCAGCTTGTTCAATGCAGAGGCACCTCGCTGTCCGTGGGCCCTTCGTCTTGCGAGGGTACCTGAAGGAGCGTCTCCACCCCCATCGTTCTGCCCGGATCCAGCTCTGAGGGCCTTCTGGCGGTTCCCTCCCTGCGAGAATCAAAGCCACAGGGAACCAGGCAGAGGGCCTTCCCGGTAGTGGCACCCGCCCTGTGGAACACCCTCCCTTCAGATGTCAAAGAGATAAACAACTACCTGACATTTGGAAGACATCTGAAGGCAGCCCTGTTCAGGGAAGTTTTTAATGTGTGACATTTTAATGTGTTTTTCATCTTTGTTGGAAGCCGCCCAGAGTGGCTGGGGAAACCCAGCCAGATGGTTGGGGTACAAATAATAAATTATTATTATTATTATTATTATTATTATTATTATTATTATTATTATTATTGTGGGATGGCTGTGTGATGAGTTCAAACCTTTTCCACTCTTCTTCTCTCCCCCCCCCATCCCCCCGGCAGGTTGACAGACTGATGGAGTTATATTTCAAGTACCTGGATGCAATGCAAGCAGCTGATAAGAAGATTGAAGGAGAAAAGCATGTAGGTGTCATCACCCCTGTCAATTCATTATGAGATGGTGCCTGCAAGTTCCCTGAAATGCTAAAAGCTCCCCATATGAACCAACCCAGACCCTGCAGCCGTTATCCGAGGCCCTTCTTTGTGTGCCCCCTCTGTGAGAGATCCAGAGGACGAGAACAGGGCCTTTTCTGCATTGGCTCCCCCTTTGTGGAACGCTCTCCCAGAGAGGCTTGCTGGACGCCATCATGACATTATCTTTAGGCACTAGCTTAAACTTTGCTCTGTAACCAGGCCTTCAGCCTTTAACTATCAGTGGCCTTTTAGAAGTGGGTGGGGTGTTTTTAATGTAACCCCCCCCCCAAATTTGATGCACAAGTCAGGTTCCTTTTACCTTTTTGTGCTTTTAGTGCATTGAGTTGCTTCGGGCAAGGTAAAGTGACTAACACATTTAATTAATATTATTAATAATAAATAATAGTATTAATAATTTTTCGGTTCTTAAAGAGGCAGCTGTGGTTTGCTCAAGGGCTCACGTGCTTCCTGCCACACTGCCTGCGAGCTCACCAAAGCGCCCTCCAGACACGAAGGCCTGCTGCCCAGCTTAAGCGAGGGGGCATGCATGTGTGGTTCTCCATTCAATGAAGCACTGGAGATAATTTGCAGAAAACCTGTAGTTATAGGGTGGTTTATAAATTCAATTAATAATACAGTAGACCCTCGGGTTACGTTACTCTCGAATGCAGCAAACCTGGAAGTATTTTTCCGGGTTTCGCCGCTGCGCATGCACAGACGCGGCGCCTCTGGGTACGAATTTTTCGGGGGGTGCATAGACCCCCAGAATGAATTAAATTTGTATCCAGAGGGTCCACTGTAGTATTATTATTAATAATAAAAATAATACCTACCACGAGTTTGGTTTTTAAAGTTTTTAAAAAATATTTTATCTAAGTCTATCAAATCCATTCAAAAATAATAGCAAAAAAGCAGCACAGTGTATCCAAGAGTGGCTTTATATTTGGTTGGTAGAGTACTTAGAGAAGCCAGATTTCTCAGTGTCCCGTGGAGAAGGCAGCCGTCCCTGTGCACTGGAGCCCTGAAACGCGGCAGAGAGTCAGAGAGGGAGCAGGTGTCCCCCCAGGTAGGACATGGCAAGAACCCCAGGAATGCTGCCGCTCAGAAAATCTCAATGTGTCAGGTTGTGGTGAAAAAGTCTCCCCTCTTCCCCAGTCCATTTCATGTTTTATTTGAGAAAAAGGTGGCAAGCCACCACACTCTTTAACTCCCTCAGAGACGAGGTGCAATTATAGAGCCTCAGCGGTGATCTCTGCAGAAAGGGAGGCAGAGGCAGGTGATGACTTAATGCATTTCTTCTTAGTTCTGCGAGGAAATTATGCTCAGCAGGTTTATTCAATAAAAGCGCTCTCACCGGATACTTTGCGCCATAACGACTTACAAATTAGATGCTAATTGTGCCACTGTTAAGTCATTCCATCCTTGAAAGGGAGAATCGGCTTCCGTGGGCTTTGATAGCCTAAATGGGGTTTTGGAATTAACCTGGCATTTGAGTGGGGCAGCAAATGGCTTGAATTGCACGGAAGTGCCTTGCGAGAGGGTGATCATGAAAGGGGTTAATGCGGAGCGTGAGGAACAGCAGCGTTTGCTGGAGGCTCAGCTCCGCAGCCCAGCTGAACTTCCTCAGCTGCTCAGACCTTCCTCACCTGGGCTCTGAGCTGAAGCCCCTTACATCCATTGCCGGCTGAGAGCACAGCTGCTCATCCTAAAAGCCCCATGACGTCTTATCCCAAACAGAGTGAAAGAACTTGCAAGGCCTGTTTTATATGGGACGACTCAGCTCACAGGGAACGCTTTGCTAGATTGGCCACGGGCCTGATCCTGCAGGCTCTCCTTATGTTCTTCTGCAAATGTGACCAGCAACAAGCAACGTTGTCCCTCCCATTAGCCAACACCGACTCATCCTGCAGGGGTTCCACATTTGTGTGCGTTTTGCATTGCTTATCATTTTGCCCTCCAAGTGTCGGGTCTCACATCTGGTGCCAAACTTGCAGCTCTCCCTCACACTTCAGCCTCTAAAGGAAGTTTTGAGCCTTTCTTCTTGAGGCTGCAGGTGTTACATAAATGCCCCTTCAGTGCCAACTCTGGAAGCTGGAGAGAGAAATCAGGCCTTCAGTCCAGAGTTTTCTCCTCCCTTGGTTTGATGTGTGTCTGTGTGTGTTTGCCGGCCTTCAAGGATCAGTCCTCCTCCCTCCCCGCCTGGCATAGATTTGGGTTGGCCCCCTTGGCCTCTTCCCCTCTGCCAGCAGCCCCAGCTGGTGGAAGCAGGAAGATCTTGCTTCTGCCAGCCTCCTTCATCAGCCTTTGCTCAGCTTCACCGCAGTTGCTCCTCACGCCCCAGCTGGCCTGACGGGCCTGACGGGCTGTCCCAACCTGTCTGTCACCCTGACAGCTGATTTTAATTGGGAAGCGGGAAGAGATAATCTAGCCTGACACTCGTGCTTACCTTGCACAGAGCAGCCGGAGCGGTCTGCACTGCTGTGCCCCCTGGCCGCGAAAAGGTGTGCCAACAGGGCATGTGCCACCGAGCCACGTCCTGCAGAAGTTGCTCCTCCAGGAGGCAGTGGCAGCCACCAACTTGAGCTTTAAAAGGGGACGAGACAAATTTGTGGAGGAGACTATGGACAGTTGGAGGCAGCAATGCTTATGAATATCAGTTGCTGGGAACTGCAGAAGACGGGAAGGCTCTTGAGCTCGTATCCTGCTTGTGGGTTTCCCACAGACACCTGGTTGGCCACTGGGAGAACAAGATGCTGGACTAGATGGGCCACAGGCCTGATCCAGCACAATCCTCTTTCATTTTTAAGCAGTGGAAGAAGCAGCAAAGTAGCCTTCCGAGGACGTTTCCGAGCACAATTCAAAGTGTTGGTGCTGACCTTTAAAGTCCTAAACGGCCTCAAAGGCCCAGTATACCTGAAGGAGCGTCTCCACCCCCATCATTCTGCCCGGACACTGAGGTCCAGCTACAAGAGCCTTCTGGCGGTTCCCTCGCTGCGAAAAGCCAAGTTACAGGGAACCAGGCAGAGGGCCTTCTCGGCAGTGGCGCCCGCCCTGTGGAACGCCCTCCCTTCAGATGTCAAAAGAGAACAACAACTACCAGACTTTTATATGACATCTGAAGGCAGCCCTCTTTAGGGAAGCTTTTAATGTTTAATAGGTTATTGTATTTTAGTGTTCTGTTGGAAGCTGCCCAGAGTGGCTGGGGAAACCCAGCCAGATGGGCGGGGAAATAATAATAATAATAATAATAATAATAATAATAATAATAATAATAATAATTATTATTATTATTATTATTATTATTATTATTATTATTATTATTATTATTATTATTTCTGGACCCCCTGGCAGAGGACTAGGAGGAAGATCCTTCCTAAGCCGCAATAAAGCAGCCAGCCACTTCCTGTCCCCTTGCACACCGGCGGAGTACCCAAGGGAAATGGCGTTGATGCTTGATTTTCCAGCACCCAGAATCCTGCCACCCATTGTGGCAGGCCAGGGTGGCTGAGAGGAGAGGAGCAGGGGCAGAATCTCCACTGAGATCAGGAAGCCTCCCTGCTTGAATCTGCAGCAGGCCCCGCTGGGCTTTGGCAGTCGTCATTTTGCCATTCCCCGACTGTCAGTCCAGCCTCATTACTGAGGGGAGCTTGCTTCAGTTTCACAGGAGCCCATCTTATTGCTGTCGTCTCCCATCAGCATGGGGCATCTCGCGGCAGATAAGGAATGGCACCTGAGCACTCATTTGGAGGTTAGCATCTTGACGGCTGCAGCGGTTTGGGGTGGGGGAGAGAGAGAGAAAAAGATTAACAACAGTTTGAAGGGGGAGGAATGGTGGTTGTGAACAGGGCTTTAAAAAATGGCATGGTGGTGTCGCAGCCATCCAGGCACCAGCTCCCTGCGCACTGGCAAGCAGCTTTGGATAAGTTTGCCGGAGCTCACCGCGTTTTTTGTCTTGCTGCCAGCCCCGTAGGGAGAGGCTCCCGCTTTGCACGAGAGAAAAGCCGTCCCGGTTTCCGCCTGCGCAATCAGCGGATCCGGCCTCCAAATCACTTCGTTATCCTGGATTGCAGGTGTCGTGCGCCTTGTGCCTCAGATGTCAGCTTGAGCTGCCACGGCTGATGGCTTCGAAAACACTTGCCATTCGCATTTCTAAAAAATGAAAATCAAGAGCTGTCAAGGCGGAAGGGTAGAAATTAGGAGCTGGAGAGGCAAGGGCGGAGAGCCTCGTGCCATGGCTTGTAGATTGCCGGTGACATTCCTGCTAATCCTGAGCCAGGGTTTTAAGGGTCTCTGAGGCTCCACGCATCCCCTGAGAGGCAGCCGCCACAAGCCAGGTCAGTGCCTGGTCACAAGAGGGCAGGACCTGGTTGTAGCAAAGGGTCTGCGTCATAGAATCATAGAACTGTCGAGGTGCAAGGGGCACTAGGGATCATCTAGTCCAACCCCCTGCCATGCAGGAGCCACACCTAAAGAGTCCCTGACAGATGGCGGCCCAACCTCTCCTTAAAACTATCAAACCAGAAAAGGGTGTGGTGGCTTGCTAAAAGGCGGCGGGTTTTGAGCATCCAAAACCCAGACTGCAAGGTGTGGTCCTGTAAAAGCTGGAGTAGGGAAGTGGAAGAAGTGAAAAGTCAGGAATGGAGCTGAACAGGGCGGTCCCTTTTAGAGTCTCAAACTCTCAGGGGAAGGGGAGCACACCTGTTTTTGTCACCTGCCTTGGCAAAGAGGGGGTGTTTTCAAGGCCCCGACACACCACAAGATGAAGCTGGGCGAGTCCTACGCTGTGCTGCTTGGCTTTCGGTCTTGGTCAGGTGGGCAAAAGAAGCCCGTTGGGTGGAAGTCGGAGGACAGTATAGGAATACGAGAGCTCCCAAGGGCAGCAACATGAGAACGGGGCCTTTTCTGCGGTGGCTCCCCATTTGTGGAATGTTCTCCCCAGGGAGGCTCACCTCATACCTTCATTACATATCTTTAGGCGCCAGGCAAAAACGTTTCTCTGTCATCAGGCCTTTGACTGATTCACATTCTGTGTCCTTTCCAGTGTGTTTGGTGGGGGCGGGGGGCGGTTATTGGTTTGTTTTTGTTTTTATTATGTGTTTTGTGTTCTCGTTTTGTATTTTTCTGTTGCAAACCACCCTGTGCTCTTTTGGTGAAAGTTAATAAATAAATAGGTAAATAGAAACCATTCTCCCCTGATAATACCCTTCGTTAAACTATGGAACTCACTGCCACAGGATGGATGGCTTTAAAAGAGGGTTTTGACAGTTTCACATAGGAAAGGGCTCTCAGTGGCTACTAGCCATCATGACTGGGCTCTGCCTGCAAGGTCAGAGGCAGCGAGGCTTCTGAATTCCCATTGCTGGAAAGCGCAGGAAGGCAGAAGGTTTTGTTGTTTTGCATGGTTTCCCAAAGGCATCTGGTCGGCCATTGTGAGAGCAGGATGCTGACCTGGGTGGGCCATTGGCCGGATCCAGCAGGCTGTTCTTAGGGCCTTAAGTTCTTAACATCGCTGCTGCCCCTGGACTCTTCCTGTGGGCTGGTGCTTTGCTCAGCAGTTTGCTTGCAGACCTTCCTCCGTCTGGGACCTCTGTTGCTTCATGTGGGCTCTGGGGAAGGAAGGTCTGGGGCTGGGCAGTTGGCTGGGGGGGGGGGCAGAGGAGCTTGCCGCTGCCGCACAGCCTTGCCTTTCCCCTATTTTTGCCTGCGACACACACACACACACACACACACACACACACACACAGGAGGGGGGTCCCTCCTTGCCAAGTCTTGCAGGTACAGCGGGTGCCCGTTCTAATGAGGAGACATTGCTCCGGCGGACTGCCACGCACCTGCTGGGCCGCCATATAATAAATCACAGAAGCAGCAGGGAGCTCGCGGGTTGGCAAAACAAAATTCCAGCGTGAGGATAGCAAAAGGTCACGTGTGGCATGCATTACTGTTGGAGCAGGGCCAGCAAGAAGCAGAGGGTGGGCTGGCAGGCTTGCGCCGGGGAGTGGGGGGCCCGCAGGGACGTGTTTTGCCCGGGAACAAATGGCTCTTTCACTGCACGAGGGATTTCTGCGGACTTTGCAATCGGAGCTGCTCCTGGTGCTTCTCTTCCGGGTCTTGAGCGATGCTTTGGTTGAGACTCTTGAATTGTGGGGTGCTGGACTAGGGGACCCTAGGTAAAGGTAAAGGGACCCCTGACCATTAGGTCCAGTCGTGGCCGACTCTGGGGTTGTGGCGCTCATCTCGCTTTACTAGCCGAGGGAGCCGGCGTACAGCTTCCGGGTCATGTGGCCAGCATGACCAAGCCGCTTCTGGCGAACCAGAGCAGTGCATGGAAACGCCGTTTACCTTCCTGCCAGAACAGTACCTATTTATCTACTTGCACTTTGATGTGTTTTCGAACTGCTAGGTTGGCAGGAGCAGGGACCGAGCAACAGGAGCTCACCCCGTCGCGGGGATTCGAACCGCCGACCTTCTGATCGGCAAGCCCAAGAGGCTCAGTGGTTTAACCCACAGCGCCACCCGCATCCCAGGGGACCCTAGGGGACCTTTCCAACTCTGTGATTCTGTGATTCCAGGACATGGTCCGCCGGGGAGAGATCATTGATGATGACATGGAAGATGAGTTCTACCTCCGCCGCCTGGACGCCGGCCTCTTCGTCCTCCAGCTCATCTGCTACATCATGGCGGAGATCTGCAATGCCAGCATTCCCCAGGTGAGGGCAGCACGGCTACCACGTTACTCCCCACCCCCAGTGTTCATTGTCTGGGGGCCCCCACTGGACTGTGTCTTTGCTTCTGTCCCTCCCTACCTGGGAGGACCTAGAACTCAGCGCATCTGCATCAGGGGGTGCTTGGTGCACACATTTTATGTTGCAGCCCCTTTTTTGAGTTTCCCCTTGGCTTGGGATGAAGGCAGTAGCCCTATATGGCCTAGGACCCTCGTACCTATGGGACCGCCTCTCCTGCTATGTCCCACGGAGGACCTTACAGTCTTCAAACAAAAACATCTTGGAAGTCCCGGGCCACAGGGCAGTTAGGCTGGCCTCAACCAGAGCCAGGGCTTTTTCGGCTGTGGCCCCGATCTGGTGTAACGCTCTGTCACAAGAGACTAGGGCCCTGCGGGACATGACATCTTTCCGCAGGGCCTGCAAGACGGAGCTGTTCCACCAGGCCTTTGGCCAAGGCACAGTCTGACCCCTTCTCTCCTTCTGTAATCACGACAGAACTCTAGCCCAATGGTTGCCATGAATTTGATTCTGAATTGATTTTAGAATGAATTGATTTTAGAATGCTGTGTTACTTTTATTGTTGTTAGCCGCTCTGAGGCTGGCTTTGGCTGCGGAGGGCAGGATATAAATAAATATTATTATTATTATTATTATTATTATTATTATTATTATTATTTTATTTATTAATTAAGGTGGCAGCCTTTCTAGAAGGTGGGTGTCCCTGTTTCCCTTCCCCTCCTTGGGCTAACACACCTGGGTGGGGGGAGGGAGGGATTCGGCAAGGTTTTCCTTTGCCCACATGGGCTGCTTCCTGCCACATGCAGAATCATGGAATTGGAAGGCCTCCAAAGGGTCATTGGGTTCAATTCCCTGCAATGCCCTGATCCCAAGGCCAGATATGCAGGGCTGCTCATTCCTGCTCACACAGATAAAGGCACTTTCCTTTCTGGCCATTTTGGGGGCGTGTGAGTGTGCTGTGTCAAGATCCTGGCACAGTTCAACCAAGCTGCCTCCCTGGAAAAAAAACCCCAACTCTCCTGTGGGTTTTTTGTTCTCTGTGTCCATTACAATTACTGCAGCTTTCTCTCTCTCTCTCTCTCTCTCTCTCTCTCTCTCTCTCTCTCTCTCTCCCTCTCCTGTTTTTCATTCCCTGGCCAGATTCGTCAGCGAGTCCATCAGATCCTGAACATGAGGGGAAGCTCCATCAAAATAGTTCGGCACATCATCAAAGGTGAGTCCTTGAGCCCTGGAGTGGGGGAATGGCTTCCTCTGAGGCCCCACCCAGGCTCCTGTTTGGCCAGCAGAAAGCAGGGAGCCAGCCTTGCAGACTCAGGTACATGGAACTGGGCAAGAGACCGCCTCTCTGCCTATTCATCCGGCCGCCACGACCCCTTTGGGCAGACCCTGCCTTCCAGCCCCATTGTGCTGCCTGCGAGATTGTCGAAAGGAAGTGTTCGGTGCAAAGCCGTCGCCAGCAGCAAGTCTGGGCTGGCCTCTGTGGCTCCTGGCCTGTGGGCTTCTGCACATAGCTGTCAACGTTTCCCTTTTTTAAAAAGGGAAATTCCCTTATTCCGAATAGGATTCCTCGCAAGAAAAGGGAAAAGTTGACAGCTATGCTTTTGCACTGAAGAGGAGCGGCGGCATTTAGGAGACCCCTAAATTTAGATGCAGGATGCTTTGATGGCAGGCAAGGCTTGGGGAGAGAACCAGTGTGGTGTAGTGGTTAGAGGGTCGGACTATTAATGCAATAAATAACTAAACATGAAATAAATAAAATTGCTGCTGAGCTCCTCTTCCACCACCTCTAGCCCCCCAGACCTAGATTCCCCACTGCTGGGTCCTGAGTCGCCCTGAGAAATTCACAGTTCACCTTCTGACCCAGGCGGTCTGACCCACCCTAGAAGGGTCCGGGGCAAGCGGGGCTTCCTCAAGTCCTCCATCAGGCTCCAGGTAGCCACCCCCTCCCCCTGCGTAGGGGGGGCAGAGCTGGATTCCTGCCTTTCTCCTCCGGTGTGGGATTCTGCTCACCTTGAGCCTCGCACAGCTGGAGTCGTAAGCCATTCTTGCTGCAGGAAGACAGGTTCTTTCTGGAGGGAGGGGGTTTCTCTGGGGCTTGGAGCCAGATGGTGGTGGGGAGTGGCAGGAGCACCCAAGCAGCAGCAGAAGCCGCTCTCGTCTCTCCCCCCGTCCCCCACCAGCGGAGGCTCAGCTAATTCAGCATCTTCTGCCTCCTTCCCTTTTCCCGCTTTGCATGCAGGGCTCTGGTCCCCTTCTCTCTCCTGCTTTTTTGCATGCTAATTGGAAGCCTGTTTCTTAGTTTGATTTTTATGGCCTACATATTTTCCCTGTTTCTCTGGCAGCCTGACAGCTGATGGGTCCCTGGGGAGGGCCAAGAATTGCTTCGGATGCAAAGGGAGAGAGAAATTGGGCTCTCCATTTATTTTAAGTGGGGATGGAGGCAAGCAGGGAGGGGCAACAGCCTCATTAAGGCTCCTCTCTGATGGCTGACCAGGCTGGGCTTTGGGGAGAAATTTTGGAGCTGGGGGTGCAGCTGCTTTGGTGTGGGAACCGACAGCGTCTAGGAGAGACAGACCACCCTGGGTGCCCCACTGAGGCAGGGGACTTTGGGGTGTCGATTGGGGTGTGAGAGATCCAATAACTGTTGAAGCAAGTGGTAGTGATGGGCTTAGCTCCTTCTCCCTCTCTCTGAGTGCCATGTATGGGGTCATGTTTCTTGGGATTTGTTAAAGCTGTATTGATGGGAGTGGTGCCACCAAGCTAGATAACATTGTTAGCATTAGCATTTCTATACCACTTTATATCAAAGCAGTCTACAACACATTAAAACAATCTACAACGAAACATTACTGAATAAAGTACACATTCAGAGCAGGAATCAACAGGAAACTAAAATGCTATCTTAAAATTTGCAAAATAAAACATTGCAAAACAGGTCAACTACAAAATGCACATTTATGCAGCAGAGTTAACAAAAAAGTAGACATTTTAAAAGAAAACATTGCTAAAGGAAATAAGATATAACATGCACATTGAAAACAGCATAGCTAGCAAGAGACTGAAACATCATCTTAAGCACAGTACGTATCTGCTGTTGTTGCTGACAGTCCTTCCAATGGTGGTTTGTGGCAGATGGTGGCTGTGGAGGCTCAGGCTCCATGACCTGGGTCTGCACTTAAAGGTGAACAGTTCTTTCAAGCAGAGGGCACCTGGGGGAGCCCTGTTGGTGACGCAACAGATTCATGAAGAAGGAGGAGGAGGTTATCAAGGACTCCTAATCAGGATGGCTCGGCTCTGCCTCCACAGTCAGAGGCAGCCATGCTTCTCAATTTCAGTTGCTGGAGACAGTAGGAGGGAAGAGGCCTCTTGGGCTTGGATCCTGCCCATGGGCTTCCCAGAAGAGGCACTTGGTTGGCCACTGTGAGAACAGGATGGTGGACTGGATGGGCCATGGGCCTGATCCAGCAGCCAGCTCTCCTTATGTTCTTAGTCCTGCCAGCCAGGGCTCCCCTTCTCAGTTTGCAAGATGAAGCAGGTTTCCTCCTCCTCCTCCTGCCATCACCTGATCCAGCAGACTCTGATTATGTTCTTACATGGGGTATAATAGTAATGAAAAAGAGAGAGCCAGATGAAATTGCTGTTGCCATCTCTTTGGGTCGTTTGGTTGACTGCTGTGAGAAGAGGATGCTGGACTAGATGGGCCCAGGGCCTGATCCAGGAGGCTTTTCTCGTGTTCTCGTATATTTTTCTCCAAGTGGCCTCTGCTTATTTGCTTGAGCTTGAATGCATTAAATTGCTCCTTGCCTGCAGATACTTCCTGCCTCTTCTGTGTCTCGTTCACTCCCTGGGACACATAGTCATTTGAACAGCGCAGATTAATCAGTTTGGCTGTGTGTGGATCCTGCCCTTAGATCAAAGTGTGGGAGCAGATTCCTTTTGGGTGCCTCGGTGTGGGCGTCCGCTCACTTCCCAGGAGGTAGAGGAACATGAAAGGGGCACATCCCACCCGGCAGAGCAATGAGTCGCCCTCCCATTTCCACCCCCACCCTAACTTCCCTAGGCATCAGAAGCCCACAGGGCTTCCCATCTTCTCCAGAAGAATACTTGACTTGCTGCTGCTGCTGAATTTGCCACCCCAAAAGAGTGGCCTCCTGGCGGTTGGTTGAGAAGAGTGTTGGCTCGCTTGTCTGCTTCTTCCAGTTTAGCCTCCTTAGGTGGCTAATGGCATCTCGACAGCCCAGCGCTGAAGATGCAGGGGAGAGCAGTGACCTTGAGGTGCCTTGGCAAGTGATGCGGAGAAGCCATTTCTCTCCCTAATGGGGCTGCTAGCTGGTGCCTCGTTGTGCTCAGGACTCGTGGACATGGTCCGTGGGGCGTGTAAGGCCAGAATCGGTTCTCCAGGAGTTGAGTGATGGGCCTGCAGTTTGACACGTCTTGCCAGGTGTGCTCTCGGTTGCCGATGCCTTTGTTTGGCACAGAGCAGCACTGTGTGGAGGCTTTTCTCTGGCCGAACGGGAAGGGGGGTGAGACTCACACCTTAGGAAATGGTGCCTGTAGCATTTCTTCTGAGCGTGATAGGAGAGCCTCCTGTCTGAGGTCCAAGCAGAGTAAGAGAAATGCCAGAATTGGCTCATGCAAAAATAACATCTCTTGTACCGGTTGTGTGCAAAATGACTTTGAAATTCTTACTTATCCACACAGCAGCCCTGTGTGGTAGGATAAGGCAGACAGAGAGGGAGAAAGAATTGCAAAGGAGCAGATTTCAGCCCAGACTTCTTCTAACCAAGCCCCTGCCCCACTTCCCACTGGCACCCCACAACCTGCACCAGCATGAAAAACACACACAATTACAAACATAACCAAAAGCGGAAACGATAAATAAAACATCAAAAAGTATGCAACCAAACTGAACACTTTCCACATATGGCATAATAAAATCTAAAGATACAACAAATTAATACTGATAGCAGCAGCAACAACCTGAAGGGAAAAAAAACAAACAAGACCCCTTCCGAAGAGCCTGTTCGGCAGCTTCAACTTCTGCAGCTGGAGTCAGTCCCGGTCCCACTTCTCCTGCCAGATGGAAAAGGCCTGCAAGGCAGGGAGCAGGTCTCCCAGGACTCCCAGCCAAGAACGGCCTTTCCCGGCCTGGTGTCTTGCTGACCTTTTGGACTCCAGCCCTGCTGGCTGGGGCTGACTGGGGTGGTAGTTTGAAACATCTGCAGGGGGTCAAGCTGAGGGAGGCTGTGGTGGAACGTGACCAGAGACGAGAAGGTGCTGTTTGGAGAAGTTGGGATGAGCAAGCCCAGATTGGGGGGCTGGTTTGTAGAATCGATACACCACTTAATAGCATGCAAAGTGTTTTGCAGTTCTTGCTTCTTTTGTGCTTCCAGTGCCCCAGTTACTGGGGGGGGGGGCTAGGTAAAGGGACCCCTGACCACTAGGTCCAGTCGTGGACGACTCTGGGGTTGCGGCGCTCATCTCGCTTTACTGGCCGAGGGAGCCGGCGTACAGCTTCCGGGTCATGTGGCCAGCATGACTAAGCCGCTTCTGGCGAACCAGAGCAGTGCAGGGAAACGCCGTTTACCTTCCCGCTGGAGCGGTACCTATTTATCTACTTGCACTTTGACTTGCTTTAGAACTGCTAGGTTGGCAGGAGCAGCGACCAAGCAAAGGAGCTCACCCCGTCGCGGGGATTTGAAGCGCCGTGGTTTAACCCACAGCGCCACCCTTTTGGGGGAGCGAGAGAGATGTGCAAATGGTCCAGGGATGTAAGCCCAGCTTTGAGGCCATCGCTCTGCCCCCCTCCAGCCTGCAAATGTTGCAAGGGCTGCTGGGCAGGCAGGTCTCCCCTCTCTTTCACATAAGCCCAGAGGGGGCAGCTGCTGCTTGCTGCTGTGACTTCTCCCGCTCAGTTCCCCTCATCCCCGCAATCTCTGGAAGTCAGGAGCAGAGCCTGCCCTGCCTGTTGGAGCAAGTCGAGCCACGGAGGGCACAGCCCCCATTGCAGCAGCTGCTGCCAGGCTTGTGCTTCATGCATATTCAAGGCCCTCCTCCCAGGAGCCCTGGCAGATGCGGCAGCAGAGCAGCGTTGTTTGTGTGTGCTGCTGGAGGTGAGGGGGGAGCAGCGTCCCTATGCATTAGGGGGCTCACGGACCCCCCTGCCCTGTATTAACGGGAGCCCTTTGCCCTGCAAGCTGTTACGGCTCTGTTTTGGAGACCGGGTGGCACCCTGCACAGGAACGGAGAAAGCTGCTCCTTTTCCCTCTGAGGTACCTCTGGAATTACTGGGAGAATTGCAGGTTTTCCACAGGTATCTGGGTGGCGCTGTGAGAACAGGATGCTGGACTAGACAGGCCACTGGTCTGATCCAGCAGAATCTGCTTGAGTTCTTATGTGGTCACAGGATGGGCCGGTTTGCCATGCCCTGCTCAGCTCCTGGCTCTGGGCCCTGCTGCCCCCCTCTGCTTCCCCTCAGCTGCCCTCCTTCTCGTAATCAATATCCCACCCCCATGACTAGCCCCCAAACATGGCGCCAAGTATATCTGCTGGTTTCTAGGGGGCTGTGAGGCATTGCTTAATAGGGCCCCTTACCTCCTAATTGAAGCTTGGAAGACAAAGCTTCTCCCCTTCTTAACCTGGGTTTCACCTGCGGGGAGGGGGGGCGTGTTGCCCCAGATGTGGAGCTATAGCCGCTGCTTCTTCTCCTGAGAGCCACCTCTTGTCTCCCTGCAGAGTATGCGGAGAACATCGGGGACGGGAAGAACCCCGAATTCCGGGAGAGCGAGCAGAAGCGGATTGTGGAGCTGCTGGAGAATTTCTGAGGGTCCCCCACTCAGCGACTGCAACACCACCTCTTTCAGGACCCTGTGACCTTGTGCTGCAACTCTGGAGCCACAGAAAGGACTTGCTGGAGGAAATAAGCCTCTGGGCGGCTTTTTGAGATATTAAAGGATATTTTGTTTTGGTTTTTTCCTTACGTTTCCCGACTGATTCTCTGCTGTGGGAGCACAGGATGAGGCCCACCTCCTTGAAGTGGAATGGATTGCTTTGGGCAACTTTATTGTCCCACTTTATTTGCATGTTTGGGGCAGGCTAAAAGTTGAGGGGTTCTTGATGCAATTTGATGGTCCTTTGCAGCATCCATTAGATCTTGTGATGGTGGCTGCTCTGCATTCCCAGCTTCCTTACCCCCCAGTATGGAGCTCAGGGTGCCTTTGGGTTGACTGATTCCATTTTTATACTCTCCTTTCTCCCACAGGAGCTCAGAGCTGTGAACAGAGCCAGTGTGGTGTAGTGGTTAGAGCATTGGACTAGGGCCTGGGAGAGAGACCAGGGTTCAAAACTCTACGCAGCCATGATGTTCACTGGGGGTGGCCGTCACAGGGCAGTTGTGGGGATTAAATGGGAAGGAAGAGAGCCATGTGCTATGCCACTCTGAAGCCCCCCCTGGGGGGGAGTGGAATATAAATGCAACAAATAAATAAACGATGCATTCCTAAAATCAAAACCAGCTGCTAAACCATCAGTAAACAATATTTATTCATTTCATAAAATTTATTCACGGCTTGATTCTGAAAAAAATCTCCAAGTGGTTTACAAAAGAGAAAACAGTAAAATAAAAAAAAGGTACAACCCTACTCGCAGGTGGCGCTGTGGGTAAAACCTCAGCGTCTAGGACTTGCTGATCGTATGGTCGGCGGTTCGAATCCCCGCGGCGGGGTGAGCTCCCGTCTTTCGGTCCCAGCTCCTGCCCACCTAGCAGTTCGAAAGCACTCTTAAGTGCAAGTAGATAAATAGGTACCACTTTATAGCGGGAAGGTAAACGGCGTTTCCGTGTGCTGTGCTGGTGCTGGCTCACCAGCTGCAGCTTCGTCACGCTGGCCATGTGACCCGGAAGTGTCTGCGGACGGCGCCGGCTCATGGCCTCTTGAGCGAGATGAGCACGCAACCCTAGAGTCGGACACGACTGGCCCGTATGGGCAGGGGTACCTTTACCTTTACCTTACTTAAAAGCTTACAAAATATGAAATACTAAAACATATAAAAATTACCTTAACTTTCTTAGCATTTGGGTAGGCTTGTCTAAATGAGAATGTTTTTAGCAGGTGCCAAAATGAACACTTATTTCAATAGGCAGGGAGTTCCAAAGTGTAGGCGCTGCCACACTAAATGATCAAGTTTGTACAGAAGTGGAATACGTGTTGTGTGGCCTCTGTAGCAGCACCATTTCTGCTGGTTGGAGTGGCCAGTTGAGCACAGAAAGAGCTTTTAAGCTCTCTGCCCTCCTGGTGGGGGCAAGGGCTGCCCTGGGATTCTCCCTAAGAAGTTGAATAGCCCTGGCAAGGTCCAGCGAAAGCATCGCCCAGCCACCATGCGGAGCGAGCCTTGTCCACCCCCCTCCCCGGAAAGCGGAGAGCCTTAAAGCTCTTTATGTGCTGGGTAACCCCGGGCAGACCTGGCAAAAAGAACTTTGAAAACCTCCTTTAGAAGGGCAAGACCTGCTTGGTATGTGGACTCCTGAAGTATGGAGGTTTCTCTCTCCCCACTGGCCACGGGGGCAGCTCCAAGGGTCTTGGCACACACATTTCTCATGCATATGCTGAACTCTTGGAACAGAGTCCAACATAAGATGTGTCTGTTGCTCCTTTGGTAATAGCTGCTTAGACTAGGATGTTCCTTGGGGTCCCTTCTGACTCCATGATTCAAAGTTCCTTGAGGACCAGAGCCAAACCAACTTTTTCTCCTGCTGCGGTTGGTTTTTCTGGAGTCGCTTTCCATCCCCCAAGGCTTGTGCCATCCCCATAGAGCAGGGGTCAGCAAACTTTTTCAGCAGGGGGCCGGTCCACTGTCCCTCAGACCTTGTGGGGGGCTGGACTATATTTTGAAGGAAGAAAATATATTAACAAATTCCTATGCCCCACAAATAACTCAGAGATGCATTATAAATAAAAGGACACATTCTACTCATGTAAAAACTCTGATTCCCGGACCATCCGTGGGCCGGATTGAGAAGGTGATTGGGCCGGATCCGGCCCCTGGGCCTTAGTTTGCTTACCCGTGCCATAGAGAGTTCTCTTTCCTCCCCAGAGCTTTGACCTTCCTGTCCAGCCTGAGCTTCTGGTCCTGCCCTGTTTCCTCCAAGGTGGCGAAAGAGGTCGGCTCCTGCTGTGGGGCTCCTTCCTGGGTGTGGGTCCTCCTGTGCCTTTCCCTTCAAGGTGCCCCCTGTGGGGCGGAGGGGATTTGCCGCGGCTGCTCTGCCTCCGCTCTCTCAGCGTTGTCCCTGTCCATCGGCACAAAGCCACGCCGCTTCTCCCATGGACCTGGGCTGGGCCTCATTTGGAGAGATTTACATGCTGGCAGCATTTGTTCCTTATCTGCAAAAAAGCGCCTTGTCAGGGAAGCTTAGAGGCGCCTGTTGGCATCGCAGGCCGGGAGGCTGTTATTTTGGTCACCAGCCTGGGATCTGCAGAGCCCACTGGCTGGAGAAAAGCAGTGGAAGCATTTCCAAGGAGGCTCTCGGGGCCTTTGCCTCCTTCCTCGTTCTGTACAAATAACCTCCCTCCATTCTTTGGAGCGCTGGAGGGAGTCCATGCGAGAGACCCCCCGTGGCCTCCCCACGCAGCGCTGTTTACTGGCAGCTGCAAGCTGGTCCAAAAGAACCTGGGCCCACGTTGAATGAGGCCACAGGCAACTCATTTCCTTCCAGAACCACGAGAAAACCAGATGGTGGGGAGGTGTGGACCCATATTGTGCATTTCTGCGTGGGTTGCGTCTTGCCCACTCGGAGATGTTGCAGACGTGTCAAACAGCAGCGTCCAGAAAAGCAAAATACTGATTAATATGGAATGAGTACCTGTGTGTGTGTCAGAGAGAGACAGAGTACTTTTCAGAACAATTGCATCTTAAATGCATTAAGCTCACTTGATTTCAACCATTAGCAGCAGGAATGCTTGAAATTCCAACTAAATGCAAGCAAGGCAGAGAGCTGAAAAGCGCTTTTCCTGCCAGGATAACCTGGTGCAAAAGGAGCTTCTGAGCTCTCTGGTCCAGGGAGTGGGGGGGGGCAAGTCTCTCTCGTGCCACCGTCTCCAGCACACTAGGGATGCTCACGTGAGGGCGGTTTGAGCATATGCGCCATCTGAAACATAAACCCCTGTGTAAGATGTGGTCATACTGTATTGACTTGCATTTTTCCCAACATCTCTCCAAGCTACGGAATATTTGGAGATCAAATGCCCTAACGCACACGTAGAATTTGGATTTGGCATTCCCCAACCTGGTGCCCTTGAGATGCTTTGGACTACAACTCCCATCAGCGCCAGCCACTAGGACCTTGCTAGCTGGGTTGCAGCTCCTGCAGCCTAGCTCGTTCTTTTGGGATACTGATGAGGACACTTAACTGGGTGGTGCTATGGGTTAAACCACAGAGCCTAGGACTTGCCGATCAGAAGGTCGACAGTTCGAATCCCCGTGACGGTGTAAGCTCCCATTGCTTGGTCCCTGCTCCTGCCAACCTAGCAGTTCAAAAGCACATCAAAGTGCAAGTAGATAAATAGGTACCGCTCCGGCGGGAAGGTAAACGGCGTTTCCGTGCACTGCTCTGGTTCGCCAGAAGCGGCTTAGTCCTGCTGGCCACATGACCCGGAAGCTGTACGCCGGCTCCCTCGCCCAGTAAAGCAAGTTGAGTGCCACAACCCCAGAGTCGGCCATGACTGGACCTAATAATCAGGGGTCCCTTTACCTTTAAGGCCATTGTCTCACAAAGAGACTTGCCTGACCAGCTCAACAACAGAACCCTCTATTGGATTCTAACCCTCAGTGGGTACAGGACCCCAAGAAATGGAAGGGACTCAGGGCATCATCCAGACTGACAACACACACACACACACCAGGGGACAAAAACCGCCCACATGCATGTGTTGCTTGCTGCTCTCTTGAGCTGCAGGTAAAGGAATTGTGCAGCTGCTCCCAGAAGTTGATGAGACAGACGTGTCGGCTTCTGGGCCACTGAGAGATTCCTGGCAGGTTTTCAGAGGAAAGGGCTGCCCCACAGCCCAGCTCTAGGGAATGGGACCTCCTTGACACAGTTGCTTTCATTAAGGATCATGGAATTGGAAGGGACCCTGGGGGGTCATCTAGTCCAATCGCCTGCATTGCAGGAATCACAGTTCAGGAATCCCTGCCAGGTGACCATCTAACCTGTTTAAAGAAACTCCAATGAGTCATGGAATTGCAGAGTCGGAAGGGGCTCCAACGGCCATCTAGTCCAACCCCCTGCAATGGAAAGGATGAGTCAAGAACCTGCTCTGACCCTTGGAGTTCACACGCCAGATCTCTGGACACGGAGTGCTTTGCACCGACCTTTAAAGATGAAAGTGCTTCCCTTCGCATTGAAGGAGGCTCTAAAGAACAGCGGGAGCTCCCCCCGCCCAAAGCCTGCAAAGATAATTCTTGCTTGTTGTCTTCCTCCTCGCCCCCTCTCTGCGTTTCTTCTCCCAAATGAAAGAAATGTTTGAGGGGATTATTAAAAAAACCTGAAATGCCATAGCTTATCGGAGTACAAAGCAATCTTGGTATCTCGTCCGTGTGATGGATGCTGAACGAGGCTCCATATGTTGCAGGCATTAAGCACACAATTCCTGTTATCTGGGCCAGGAGTGGCTGTCACTAACCAACGCTGCTAAATTCATAGAATCATAGAATCATAGAGTTGGAAGAGACCACAAGGGCCATCGAGTCCAACCCCCTGCCAAGCAGGAAACACCATCAGAGCACTCCTGACATATGGTTGTCAAGCCTCTGCTTAAAGACCTCCAAAGAAGGAGACTCCACCACACTCCTTGGCAGCAAATTCCACTGTCAAACAATTCCTGCAATCCCAGTGCCTTCCAAACTTATTTATTGCTATTTTGTTTATGTATTGCATTTATAACCCACCTTTTCCTCTCTCAGGAGCTCAAGGGGGCATACAGGGTTTCGCCTCCTCATTGAATCCGCACAACGACCCTGAGAGGTAGGTTAGGCTGGGAGGCAGTGAGCAGAGCAAGGTCACACCCTGGGAGCTTTATGGCCAATGAGGGGGGATCCGAACCCTGGCCCCCCAGGTCCTAGTCCTACACTCTAACCACTAGGCCAACCTGGAGGGGAGGAACAGGGGACAAGCGGTTGACTACAAGCCCTGGAAACAGGCGAGACCGGTCAGGTCACAGAGTTCAGGCTGCGAGCAAATCTATCCCTCCTCCAGCATAGATTTAGCATCTGTTTGCTGAATGATTTATGTTCATCCGCCACTTCATCACAGTTCAAAAATTGAAAAAGCAATAGAAATATAAGCAGAGCATCTGCTGGATCAGGCCCATGGGGGCCCATCCAGTCCAGCATCCTGTTCTCACAGGGGCCAACATGATACCCACAAGCAAGACCCGGGTGCAAGAGCCACACTCTCCCCTCCTGGGGTCTCCAGCAAAATACTCAGTGCAATCGGATGCTAAATATCACAGAACTGCAGGGTTGGGAGGAATCCCAAAGTTCATCTAGAGCAACCCCCCTGCGTTGCAGGAATCACAGCTAAAGCATTCCCCCAGAGACCCAACCTCTCTTTAAAAACCTCCAAGGAAGGCATCCCCCCCGAAACTGTTAAGCCTGTTCCAGCTTCACTCTGCATTGGCCACGTTCAGCAGACTCAGAGGAGGCTCTGCTGCTCCTTTCCTGCTAGAACAATTTGGCATTATTTCAGCACTTGCCCCGTGTTGGGTGCTGTTATGGGGGAAAGAGGTCCTTTCCTCCAAGGTGGCGTGCGCAGTCTTCCTCCTTCCCATTTTAACCTCAGCAACAACCCTGCGAGGTAGGTTAGGCTGAGAGGGAGTGCCTGGCCCAAGCTTCATGGCTGAGTGGGGATTTGAACCCTGCTCTCTCCCAGGTCCTCGTCCGACTCTAACCACTGCGCCACACCACTGCGCCCCAGCCACCTTTGCCAGCTGAAGGTGCAGGCAGGCCAGTAATGCTGGAGCTTGTATGAGAGAGGAGAGGCCTTTTCCCTCCACCGAAAGGGTCTTGAGCAGGACATGCAGGAGGGAAGGAGGGAGAGAGATGCTCCGGAAAGCGCAGCGTGGCTTAGCGTGTGTCTGGCAAGGCGGTCCTGGAGCTGCCAGCCCATAAATAACGGTAATCACTAAATAGGGACAGTGCCTGGGCTGGGCTGGCGTCTCCTTCCCACATGCAGTAAAAATTCATTAGGAAAGGAAGCTGCAGCGTTCCAGCAGCGCGAGGGCCATAAATCTCCGGCCAGGCTGCTTCGGGGGCCGGCTGCCTGCCTCGCTGCCTCCGCGGGCCTCATCCTTGGGCCCTTGCCTGGGTATCGGGGCAGAGCCACCACCTGCCGTGGCATCCCCTCGACCTCCAGCGGGGAAGCGTGGCTCTGGCTCATGGAGGGACCCCCAGTAGCTATCTAGTCCAACCCTCTCAATGCGGGAATCACAGCTAGAGAATCTCTGACTGGTGGCCGCACAACCTCTGCTTAACAACCACCCACCACCTTCCTGGGGAGCCCAGTCCACTTTTGAGCAGCACTCACTGGATGTTTTTAAAGAGAGGGGGGGATAATAATAATAATAATAATAATAATAATAATAATAATAATAATAATAAATTTATTATTTATACCCCGCCCATCTGGCTGAGTTTCCCCAGCCACTCTGGGCAGCTTCCAACAAAGTATTAAAATACAGTGGTCTGTTAAACATTAAAAGCTTCCCTAAACAGGGCTGCCTTCAGATGTCTCCTAAAAGTCTGGTAGTTGTTCTTCTCTTTGACATCTGGTGGGAGGGCGTTCCACAGGGCGGGCGCCACCACCGAGAAGGCCCTCTGCCTGGTTCCCTGTAACTTGGCTTCTCTCAGGGAGGGAACCGCCAGAAGGCCCTTGGAGCTGGACCTCAGTGTCCGGGCAGAATGATGGGGGTGGAGACGCTTCTTCAGGTATACTGGACCATTTAGGGCTTTAAAGGTCAGCAACAACACTTTGAATTGTGCTTGGAAACGTACTGGGAGCCAATGCAGATCTCTCAGGACCTGTGTTATGTGGTCAGCCGCTCCCAAACACCAGTCTAGCTGCTGCTTTCGGGATTAGTTGTAGTTTCTGGGTCACCTTCAAAGGTAGTCCTACGTAGAGCGCATTGCAGTAGTCCAAGCAGGAGATAACTAGAACATGCACCACTCTGGCAAGACAGTCCACGGGCAGGTAGGTCTCATCCTGAGTACCAGATGGAGCTGGTAGACAGCTGCCCTGGACACAGAATTGACCTGTGCCTCCATGGACAGCTGAGTCCAAAATGATTCCCAGGCTGCGCACCTGGTCCTTCAGGGGCACAGTTACCCCATTCAGGACAAGGGAATCCTCCACACCTGCCCACCTCCTGTCCCTCCAAAACAGTACTTCTGTCTTGTCAGGATTCAACCTCAATCTGTTAGCCGCCATCCATCCTCCAACTGCCTCCAGGCACTCACACAGGACCTTCACCGCCTTCACTGGTTCTGATTTGAAAGAGAGGCAGAGCTGGGTATCATCTGCATACTGATCCATCCAACAGCGATTCTTCATCAGCTATTCCTGCATTGCAGTGGTTAGACTAGAGGATCTTCAGGGGTCCCTTCCAACTCTACTATGCTATCCTCCTGTTATTCCAGCAGGGTTGGTGGAGAAGAAGAACGCCAGAATGGGCACTCGTGGCCAGGTCTGCCTGGCCCCTCTTCTGCCCTCCTTCACAGGTCCCAATCAGCCTCCTCCTCCCTGCCAAGAGAGGAGAGTCGAAGATCCCCTGTATGCATGGAGCAAGTTTTGTGTGTAATTCCTCTTAAACCTATTAGTGGATGAATGCAGAAGACTGACTTGGAAGGATTAAAGCCTTTAAACCCATAGCAAGTGCTGAAGACCTGCCATCCCTTCAGAGTGGAGGGAAAAGTGGGCTTTCTGGAAAGGCAGGTGGGGGGGGGGAGAGGCTCCTCCACTGCCTGTTTGCTTGTGCAATAGTGCAAGGAAGAAGCCACAGCCCAGCCAGTGGGCGAGGGCAACAAAACCACCCACATCACAGTGCCGTTCTACAAAGAGCGTGCGCCACCTCCAAGAAAACTCTGTATAGAGGCACCTGCACACAGTCTCCTTCCCAAGGGCTCTCCTGTTCAGAATCTCTGACCCACCCCATAAAAAATAAAAGAAGAGTGCTGGATCAGGCCAGGCCAGAATCCTGTTCTCACAGTGGCCAAGAAGATGCTCTGCTGGGAAACCAGCAAGCAGGATCCGAGCATAAGAACACCTCTCCCGTCCTGGAGAGAACTGACATTTATCATGATCATCATGATCATCATCTTATTTATTTATTTAGTTATACATACATACATACATACATACATACATACATACAGTGGACGCTCGGGTTGCGAACGTGATCCGTGCGGGAAGCACATTCGCAAACCACAGTGCTGCATCTGTGCATGCGTGGGTTGCAATTCGGTGCTTCCGTGCATGTGCAAAGTGCAATCTAGCGCTTCTGCGCATGTGCAAGTGCCGAAACCCGGAAGTTACCTATTCCGGTACTCCCAGGTTCGGTGCGGTACGCAACCCAAAATCGTGCAACCCGAAGCATCTGTAACCCAAGATATGACTCTACATGCATACATATCCTGCCTACCTGGCTGGGTTTCCCCAGCCACTCTGGGTGGTTCCCAACAGAATATTAAAAACACCATAAAACATCAAACATTTAACAACTTCCCTAAACAGGGCTGCCTTTAGATGTATTCAAAAAGTCAGATAGTTGTTTATCTCCTTGATATCTAATGGGAGGGCATTGCATATGGCGGGAGCCACTACCGAGAAGGCCCTATGCCTGGTTCCCTGTAACTTGGCTTCTCGCAGGGAGGGAACCGCCAGAAGGTCCTCGGCGCTGGACCTCAGTGTCTGGGCAGAACGATGGGGGTGGAGACGTTCCTTCAGATATACTGGACCAAAGCCTTTTAGGGCTTTAAAGGTCAGCACCAACACTTTGAATTGTGCTTGGAAACATACTGGGAGCCAGTGTAGGTCTTTCACGACTGGAAGCATAGCTTCCTCCGAGGCAGAGCAGAGCCATTCTGGCTAGTCACCCTCTCCTCCTCCACAAATGTGTGTGGCGCTCATGGAGATTCTAAAGCAATTTCATCGAATCACAGAAGGGTAGAGTTTCTGAAAGCGAGAGCCGTTGGACAGTGGAACTGTCTCCCTCTGGAGTTTGTAGAATCTCCTTCCTTGGAGGTTTCCCAGCAGAGGTTGGATGGTCCTCTGCCATGGATGCTTTGGCTGGGATTCCTGCATTGCAGGGGGTTGGGCTAGATGACCCCGGAGGGTCCCTTCCAGCTCTACAATTCCATTATTTGAATTCTGTGTTTGTTGCCTCTCCACAGCTAGGCTGTCTCCTTGGCACCCTGCCAGGCAATGGCACCCGCTGAAAGGAGAGGCCTTTGCTGTGCCTCCTCCTCCTCCACTGGCTGTTTCTGCTGCTAATTGAGCATGGAGAAGGGAAGGCGGCTGAGCCAAGCTTTCCTCTCCCCCGCTGGGGCAAGCATGCCGGCTTGGTCTGCCTAATTCCCCAGCAAGTTCATTAAGCAAAGGCCCCAGAGCAAGTTATTCCAAGCGAAGATCTGCTGCCTTGCATCCAGTGGGAAGGAGGGTTTGCTGGGGAAACGGGGCAATCTCCTGCTCCGATGTTCTGACTAGAGCTCTTGCCTGCATTTGCAATGAGATTCCGGTTCGGAATGTGAATCCGTCCAGCAAACAGTGCTCGGTTATCTAACAAGCGCAGCACAGTTTGCCGGGAAAAGAAACCTTTCCAGTCAAATGTGACCTGGCACAAGCCCCAGAAGCCAACAGCCAGCAGAGCTGGTTTTAGGAGATGGGTATGTTTAGTCTGGCAAAGAGGAGGCTAAGAGGTGATGGGAGAACCTTCTTTGACTATCCAAAGGGGTGTCACATGGAAGATGGAGCAAACTGGTTTTCTCTTGCTCCAGAGGGGAGGACCTGAACCAATGGATTCAAATTTCAAAAAAGGAGATTGCAGCTGGACATGAGGATGTCTTTTCTGACAGAGGGTGGAATAGATGACATTCAGGGGTCCCTTCCTACACAATGATTATATGTCTCTAGGAGTTTCTTCCCTCTTTGAGTGCTCCCCCCCCCCATTTCTAGGAGTTTCTTCCCTCTTTGAGTGCTTCCCCCCCATTTTCCCCAAACATTTCATGGGGTTGTCCTCCCCGCCCCCCAATCAAGACCACAAGACCCCTCTTTCTTGTTCCAGATGTACACACACAAAGCTAAACAACACCAATGCCCATTGTGAAGTGGGGAAAAACTCCCCTCCTCCATAAAGGCGATTCCCCCCAACCCCCACCCCGGCCAAAAGTTGTAATCACTCAGCTAATTATGAGCTTAACTTAAAGGAGCTCACCTCTGCCACTTTTCACCTTGGCTTGACTTCCAGGGACCCGCGGAGCTCAGAAGACCTTTCACTCCATCCTCTCATTGAGGGCCCCCACAAATGTGTGTCTCAGCACTAAGCGTCTGTGATGGTATTGACACTGTTGTGGGTTGTGAGGGTCCATCTGGCTTGGGGCCCTGCACCTGGGGAGGGCTAGACTGTAATAAAGGAAGTTGCTGAGACGGTCAGGCAAGTTCCTTTTGCAAGGCAATGGCCTTAGCTGGCCCCTTAAGTGTCTGCATCAGCATCCCAAAAGAAGGAGCCAGGTTGCAAGAGCTACAGTGGAGTGGCAGTGCCCTCCAAGCTAATGGGTGGGCCTTTCCTCCCCCCTCCCACCCTCTCCTAGCTGCTAGGTAGGAGAACAAGTGCCAGAGAGAGCTGGGCTGGCAGCTGGAGACCCAGAGACCAGCTTGCTGTGGGCTGGATCCAAAGCTGTGATGAACAGAGAAGGAAGATCTCCTGGGGTGTTGATGCTGTGACCCTTCCATCCTATACTCAGGTTGCAAATAAAACCATCTATTCTGAAGACACCGCAGTCTCTACTGACCTTCACTCCAACCTGTGGGAATGTTCAGGGATGCAGGAGAGGATATATTGTCTGATTACATCCTATTCCAACCTGTGTTAACAAGTTCACAATTTAGCAGAGTAACATTCCCCTTTTTAAACTTGCAGCAGATGCGTCTGCTCAGGCTCGTTAAAGCCTCTATAATAACTGTTCTGGTATTTTCCCCTTATTCCCTCATAAAAGATAAGACACGACACAGTCTTCTGTGTATAAAAAGGTTTACTCACACATCATTCTGTTCACAATCGGATCCCAGAAGGCAGACTTAGCTTAGAAAAGTAACATATACCTAGAAACCATCTAATAAGAAGACAGTCTCTTTGTCCTCTCTCGGCTAGAAGCATCTTTGGCTAAGCAGATGTTGCTTTTTCAATGCATGTAGTCAAAGAGAGAGAGATGGCTGCCCTGCCCTGTGCTTTTGTCGTTACCTGCACAGGTGAGGCCACACCCACCTCTAGTCACATGCAGAGGAAGTCTGTCCCAGCCCAGAAGGAAACAGGAAGTTGACCTGCTGGCTGGACAAACATTCCTCCCCATGTGTAAACATGTTCACTCTAGGAAAGTTGTGCTTGACTGCTCTTGTGTTTCACATCCCACACAACCTGGGTAAGTGCCTGGAACCCCTGGATTCTCTCACTGCTCGGAGATTGGGGTGACAGATCATAATACTTTGAGGTTCTCCAGGGATAACAATCTTTCATTCTTATTTAGCATCTTAAAGGGATGCCAATTTGGGGCACAGATGCAGGTGTATTTTAAGTGTTCAGGTGCACCCATGTCTGCCCTCCTTTGAACACCAGTGTTGTTTCTCACTTTGAAAAGCAAATCCTGTGAATGACAGCAATTCAAGGGAGGGACAGAGCCAGCCTCTGACTTGAGCCCCTTCCATCTCCCTCCATTGCCCTGCAGGGCTTGGACTGGAGAAAGGGAAGGAGCCAATTTATTGCCTCTTTGTTTGGGGCCATATTTTCTTGTCTCCAGTTGTAAGCAGATTTGACTAAAGAGGTAAATTAGAAGTTAATTAGTGGAAGCATGATTGATCAAAGCACTTGGAGGCGAGGGGTGTGGAAGCGGAAGGCAAGGGAGGGAGGGAAGTGGCCCAGCCACTGTTGCTGCTCCTGCCCATTTGCACAGCAGCTGTTGCCCTTGCCTGGGGGGCAATGGGGGGCATTTGGAAACCCTCTTGTTGCAGACCCTCCCTCTATGAAGTGATGGGAGAAGAGGAGGAGGAGAAAAAGGGCTCCAGGATGCAGAACGCAAGAGGGGCTGCAAAATCCCACCTCTTGCAGCTTATAAATGATCACATTTATAACATGTAAAAGGTAAAGGTAAAGGGACCCTTGACCATTAGGTCCAGTCGTGGCCGACTCTGGGGTTGCGGCGCTCATCTCACTTTATTGGCCGAGGGAGCCGGCCATGTGGCCAGCAGGACTAAGCCGCTTCTGGCAAACCAGAGCAGCGCGTGGAAACGCCGTTTACCTTCCCGCCGGAGCGGTACCTATTTATCTACTTGCACTTTGATGTGCTTTCGCACTGCTAGGTTGGCAGGAGCAGGGACTGAGCAATGGGAGCTCACCCCGTCGCAGGGATTCGAACTGCTGACCTTCTGATCGGCAAGTACTAGGTGTTTGGAAAAAAGCTGTTGAGGGGACAGCAGGAGAAGTGGCGTCTGACCTAATGGTGCCCCCCGCGCCCACAAACTTCTGTTTTAAATCGGCAAGTCCTAGGCTCTGTGGTTTAATGCACAGTGCCACCTGCGTCCCTTTATAACATGACTGTCCCCTTAAAAAAATTAGCTCAAGGGGAACACAGGCAGACACTGCTGGATTTTCAGTGTTGCCTGCCTATCCATGGAATGGATGGCACAGGGCTCCCCTCATATTCCAGCCTCCATCTTTCTTGCACAGTGACCAGGGTCAGCAGAAGTCTACAGCAAGCTGTGGTCTGACTATAGCTCCCATCAATGCTTAGCATGTTGGCCAAGGCATATAGGAGCTATAGTCCAACAATTTCCAGAGGGCAACAGGTTGGGAAAGGCTGGCCAAAGGTGCCCCTCTCTCCTGCCCCTCCCTTGTTCCTCAGCACCATGGGATCTCTCTCTAGGCCAGCGGTTCTCAATCTGTGGGTCCCCAGATGTTGTTGGACTACAACTCCCATCATCCCTGAGCTCTGGCCTTGCTAGCTAGGGGTGGTGGGAGATGTAGTTCAACACCATCTGGGGACCCACAGGTTGAGAAAGGCCGCTTAGGCTCTGTGTGTGTGTGTGTGTGTGTGAGAGAGAGAGAGAGAGAGAGCGAGAGAGAGAGAGAGAGAGAGAGAGCGAGAGAGAGAGAGAGAGAGATGTTAGATGGGTCGATGGGGGTGGCTGGTTTGGCCTTTGGATAGGTGGGACTTTGGTGGTCTTTGAGCAAGTCACAAAAAATTGACTCTGTGATCATCTAACAGCCTTGAGAAAATTAAAAACAAGCCCAAACAGATCTGAGTATTTGCCTTATCACTGCTTTTAGCCTTCCCTTGTAAGGAGGTGATGGTCCACAGTTTGTGGTGCCTTTCACCAAGGAAACTCTGCTTGCTAAAAAGCATCAAGGGACAAATTATTAACTCCTTCCGTCCTGTTGCAGGGAGTTGGACTGGGTCCGTTCCAACTCTACAGTCCTACGATTCTGTATCTTTTGGCCCCAATCAGATGCTCGAATCTCCTCCTCAGCTCTGAACGTTTGTGGAACAGCGTGTTCCAATCTCCATGGCAAACTGGCTTAGTGAAGCCTCCCTGTCGGCAAAGGAAGGCTTAGCTCTGTTTTGCCGGAGCGGAGGCAGCTACAGACGACTCTTCTCCCTCCTTTCCAGTGCCAGACTCTCGAACAGAGGGCCCGTCTGCCGGGTCTAGACTAAACACTGAGTGGGTGGTTCTGGAAGGGCTTGGATCCAAAACAGGCAGCCTCTATGAGTTCCTGCCCTTTCCTTGAGTAAGCCACAAATTTAGGCCTAAAGTGACAAATAAGAGGCCTGTGTGCTCACACACAAACACGCTGTTATGGAAATTAAAGTTGTTAAATGTTACAAATATTATGCCTGAATGTATCCTTTCGACTTGACAGCTCAGGGAAGATGCCTAGCTTTATAAATCATGTAAAATCAACTCCTTTGCCAGTTTCCTCCATTTCAGCACTATTTTGCCCTTGGAAAAAGGACTCTTTTCCCTGCCACCTCCCCAAGCGTGAAGACATGTATACACACCTCCTACCCCAGGAAGTGCCCAGAGGTGACAATTGCTGAGCTGATTGTTGGCCAAGGAAAGCCTAACCCCATCACCAGACTTGCCAAGGGGTTCAGACATGCAAAGGAAGTTCTATTGTACTTTGGGTGGTGGGACTTCAGAGGTGTTTGGCTATGCTAATCTTATACCTGGGTCTTGCCCATATGCTAATATTGTACCAAGGACTTGTCTGGATAAGGTTGAACTAGTGTAAGCCCTGTCTACCCCTCCCCTTTCGTGACATGTCAGTGATGTAGCAATGATGCTGTACGAACTGTATACTGGGATATGGTGGGAAGTTTTAAAAGTCCAACAAAGGTCTGAATAGTTAAAGCTATGGTTTTCCCAGTAGTGATGTATGCAAGTGAGAGCTGGACCATCAAGAAGGCTGATCGCCAAAGAATGGATGCTTTTGAATTCTGGTGCTGGAGGAGACTCTTGAGAGTCCCATGGACTGCAAGAAGATCAAACCTCTCCATTCTGAAGGAAATCAGCCCTGAGTGCTCACTGGAAGGACAGATCCTGAAGCTGAGGCTCCAAGACTTTGATCACCTCCTGAGAAGAGAAGACTCCCTGGAAAAGACCCTGATGTTGGGAAAGATGGAGGGCACAAGGAGAAGGGGACGACAGAGGGCGAGATGGTGGGACAGTGTTCTCGAAGCTACCAGCATGAGTTTGAGCAAACTGCGGGAGGCAGTGGAAGACAGGAGGGCCTGGCATGCTCTGGTCCAGGGGGTCACGAAGTGTCGGACACGACTAAACGACTAAACAACAACAGCCCCAGCCAGCACGACTCTGGAGGCTGATACTGGAGGGAGCTGCAGCAGCCCTGAGCATCTGGAGGGCACCAGGATGGGGAAGGCTGTGGTCTGCTCCTTGGGCCTGTGCAGATAAGGAGCTGCAGTCCAAGAGGACGCCAACCTTTTGCTGCCCCTCATGTCCAGCTAATGCTCTTTCTGCCTCTTCGAGACACCAAGGGCAAGTTGTTGTGACTAGAGATGTTTGACCTGATGCCACCCGCCCTCATCTTACTGAATGACTCCCCCCCCCCAGCATTTGCACCCAAAGCGGGGGGTGTCCCCTCCCCCCTCTTGTTCCCGGAGATCTGTGTGCATCACAAGATGGCATTACCAGCAGCCAGCGATCAAACAAAAGGCAGCGTTTTATTACACAAGCATGTTACAAGAACGATAACAGCTCCATGGAGACAGCTAAGGGCAGATTTTAGATATAAAAGGAATAATCAAAAGGAAGGCTGTGCCAAGGATTTATGGCAGCGCTAGCAGGGAGAGCTGCCCTATTTATTCAATGGGAGAAATAATGCCGGGCTGGAGATGGATTTAAACGCCGGTGGGATTGGGTGACTTCGGGAAAGGGGGGGCTGGAGGGACGGGGGGAGGAAATTGTGCACTGGTGATAGAAGCCCAAGGACACGGAAACTGCAGAGGCTTCTTACCTCGGCCTCCCTTCCCTCTCACTCCACCATTGAAATGTAAACTGTAAGCTCCATGGAGGCAGAGGCCTGGATTTTCCTTCTGCTGATATAAAAAAGGTAAAGGGACCCCTGACCATTAGGTCCAGTCGTGGCCGACTCTGGGGTTGCGGTGCTCATCTCGCTTTACTGGCCGAGGGAGCCGGCATACAGCTTCCGGGTCATGTGGCCAGCATGACTAAGCCGCTTCTGGCGAACCAGAGCAGCACACGGAAACACCATTTACCTTCCTGCCGGAGCGGTACCTATTTATCTACTTGCACTTTGACGTGCTTTTGAACTGCTAGGTTGGCAGGAGCAGGGACTGAGCAACAGGAGCTCACCCCGTCGCGGGGATTCGAACTGCCGACCTTCTGATTGGCAAGTCCTAGGCTCTGTAGTTTAACCCACATGTGCTGATATGAAGTGCCACTTATAATGCAGCCTAACCTACCTCACAGGGTTGTTGTGAGAATAGAATGAAGATGGGCAGAACCACGTGGATCACCTTGGGCTGCTGGGGGGAAAGGTGAAAGACCTGTCAAAGGCTCCCAGCCAGGGTGGCTCTGCTCTGACTCCACAGCTGGAGACAGGGATGCTTCTGAATCACAGTTGCTGGAAACCGCAGGAGGAGAGATAGTTGGTCTTGTGTTCGAATCCTGCTTGCTGGTTTTTCACAGGCAACTGTTCAGCAACTGTGAGAAGAGGATGATGGGCTAGATGGTCTAATCCAGCAGGAACCTCTTCTGCTCCTATGCTCTTGACAATGACAACGCCAAATGAACTTGCAATCACCTTCTCTTGGGTTAGTTTGCCGTGATAGGATGCCATGTATTTCCTCAAAGGCCCAGGAAACTTTGGCTTCTTCCTTGCTTCTCTGCCCCCTGCCCTGGACTCATAGAATCCTAGAGCTGTAGTTGGAAGGGACCTCAACGGTCATCTAGTCCAGCCTCCCTGCCACACAACCCCCTGCAATGTAATTCCGTTCTTTGATTCCATCCTCAGTGCTATTGCAGGAAGTGGCTGATGCCAGCTCCTTTCATTTAAGGACACTGACAAACTGGAACGTGTCCAGAGGAGGGCAACCAAAATGGTCAAAGGCCTGGAAACGATGCCTTATGAGGAACGGCTAAGGGAGCTGGGCATGTTTAGCCTGGAGAAGAGGAGGTTAAGGGGTGATATGATAGCCATGTTCAAATATATAAAAGGATGTCACATAGAGGAGGGAGAAAGGTTGTTTTCTGCTGCTCCAGAGAAGCGGACACGGAGCAATGGATCCAAACTACAAGAAAGAAGATTCCACCTAAACATTAGGAAGAACTTCCTGACAGTAAGAGCTGTTGGACAGTGGAATTTGCTGCCAAGGAGTGTGGTGGAGTCTCCTTCTTTGGAGGTCTTTAAGCAGAGGCTTGACAACCATATGTCAGGAGTGCTCTGATGGCGTTTCCTGCTTGGCAGGAGGTTGGACTTGATGGCCCTTGTGGTCTCTTCCAACTCTATGATTCTATGTAAAGTGTTTCATTTGCAAATGTATTTGCAGTTTTGTGTGTGTGCATGAGTGTGTGTCTGTCATATTTCACACGTGCACTGTGACAGGCACAGATTTCCTTCTCATTCTGTAAGTAAAGGAACTGAGATGAGGAGGGGGTGTCTGGGCTGAGGCAGAGATCCAGCTGGGCGGGGAGGGGGCTCCTGGTACCCCAGATATAAGTCAAGGCATCTCCTGCGGCCTGTGAGTGGATGTGGCAATCTGTAGATTGAAGGAATTAACTGCTAATGTTTACAGAAGGAACCCAAAACCAGAAGCAGATGCAGCAGGTCTGGGAGAAAATGCCTTTGCTTCAGAACCTGGAAGAGAGGAGTCTGGGCTAGTTGGACCTCTGAGAAGAATCCTCAGGTAGCAGCTCCTTGTACTGAACCACTGAAGAGTTCAGACAACTCAGGGCTGATTCCCACATCATGGCTAGGCAGGCACCCTTAAGAGGGGACCGATATGAGTGGGAGAAACATCTGGAAACAGTCTGTTAAGGGTTGGAGGGGAGATGGATGCCTTCTGGGGTCTGGAGAAAAAAGAGGGCCAAACCAGTTCTTCCCAACAATTACATCTCCCTAGCCCCAAACCCCGCCCCACCCTCCCACTATATATAAGGGTCTGGTGACTTCTGTTTCAGTGTATCTGAAGAAGTGTGCATGCACACAAAAGTTTATACAGCGGTACCTCTGGTTAAGAACTTAATTCGTTCTGGAGGTCCGTTCTTAACCTGAAACTGTTCTTAACCTGAGGTACCACTTTAGCTAATGGGGCCTCCTGCTGCCGCTGCACAATTTCTGTTCCCATCCTGAAGCAAAGTTCTTAACCGGAGGTACTATTTCTGGGTTAGCGGAGTCTGTAACCTGAAGCCGAGGTACCACTGTACCCAGAACAAACTTAGTTGGTCTCTAAGATGCTACTGGACAATTTTTTTATTTTTTTATTTATATCCCTAGCCAGGCGCAGGATATCCTCTTTGTTAGGTAAATGAGGGTGACAACCAGGATGCCTAAAGAGGACAGCCTTTTCTTGCCCAAGATGGAAACTGAGTTCTGTGAGAGGAGAACAACAGAATGGCAGGTGTGGAGTTGCACAGAGATGGAGAGAAAGGGTTGCATTGCAAGGGGTTGGTCTAGATGAGCCTTGGGGTTCCCTCCAACTCTACAATCCTATGAGTTTTAGAATCTGGAAGCTGAGAGTATTTGTGGGCAAAGGAAATCTGCGGGATGAAGCTTATCTCACGCTTTGTGTGGATAATATCTGATGCGGCAAAGGCACCTACTGAGCTCACGGTGCCCCCCCAACACCCCTTTTCTTTTTGTCAAAGCTGCTTCTCTGTGAAAAGATTGTTTGCTTTGAATAATTTGCCCCCCTCGCTTCCCTTTATTTAGCTGGTTCCGCTGCATTGTATTTCGCTGACAGCCTCCCTGCGGAGGACGCCCCATTACCGCAGATCAGGATTATTTCTGTGACGATTTCACATATCGATTTTTCAGGGGGCAGGAATCAAAAACCTGAAAGGAATCGCCCGATTTGCCTCGCTTTGTTTTATTTGCCTCGGCCTCGGATAAAACATTCCTTGCCACGGAGATATTAAGCAGAGGGGAAGCAATGGCAGGAGAAGGGAGAATTTGTGTTTGTGAAAACCTGCGCTCCCCTCCGTCCCCCGAATGCGACGGTTGTCTCTTTGCATTTGGCCCTGCTCCTCTCCCCGTCCGAAGGCTGCCAAAAATTATTCTTCACTCCTGATTTCGGCTTGTTTTCCTCCTTGCTTTGAGGCTCCGGAACATCGCTCAGGTGGGATCAGAAGAGGAGATGAGCAGATACGCACCTCGGTGAAGCTGCCCCACGGGGGACCCTCTCAGCCGCTCCCGGCAGCTGGTGGGACATCAAAACCGGAGCGCTTGCATTGCCCAAACTGAGCTTTTCCCAGAACCCATTAGGAAGGCATTTAGGCTGCTTTGCGTAAGGTTCCTCAAGCTGTCGCTGCCACCAAACCTCTCCCTGGAGACTCTGAGCTTGCAGATAGGAAGCAGGAGGCTTGGGGAGACAGTCTTTGCTCCTTAGACGATCAGCCAAGGCCGTGGACATCTCTAAAGAGGTCTTTTTAATAATAATATTAAATAAATAAAAATGCCTGGGCCTGTTCGTTCCCTGGTTCATCTAATCATTACACACACACACACACCCTAACACAGCAGGGCAGGAGGAGCAAAGACTGAATTCATTGTCTTAGAAAAACAGATGGGGACCCAAAAGAGGCAAACAGGAGATGTCTTGTATAACTTCTGCGAAATGCATATCGCTTCCCCTACAAATCTGGTTCAGCATCCAGACCAGTTCTTCAAGGCATCCATCACAGAACTATCATCTCCTGAGGGTCTTGCCAGGTCAGGTTTGGAAACTTCAGCCCTGGGGGCCAAATGCAGCGCTCCAGGCCTCTCTGTCAGGCCCTTGGGGCTGTTCCTGAGGCCTCACCCCTTTCCCAGCCACACCGTCTCTCCCCAGGCCACCCCCCTTGCCAGTCTCGCTTCACACCCACCTTTGGGGCTGGAATCTGACCTTGGCCTCTGACAACTCCTCCTGCTCGCTTGTCTGCAGGACAGGCAAGCGTGTCAGGTTGCATGTGTGGAAAGCAACCTGCTGTGCAAAGGTAAAACTCACACTTGCTGCTCCAATGTGATTGGAAGAACCAAAGAAGTTAGATAGATAGATATAGATAGATGATAGATGATAGAGAGATCTATTGTTGTTGTTGTTTAGTTGTTTAGTCGTGTCCAACTCTTCGTGACCCCCTGGACCAGAGCATGCCAGGCACTCCTGTCTTCCACTGCCTCCCTCATGCTGGGAGCCTCAAGAACACTGTCCCACCATCTCATCCTCTGTCATCCCCTTCTCCTTGTGCCCTCCATCTTTCCCAGCATCAGGGTCATTTCCAGGGAGTCTTCTCTTCTCATGAGGTGGCCAAAGTCTTGGAGCCTCAGCTTCAGGATCTGTCCTTCCAGTGAGCACTCAGGGCTGATTTCCTTCAGAATGGAGAGGTTTGATCTTCTTGCAGTCCATGGGACTCTCAAGAGTCTTCTCCAGCACCAGAATTCAAAAGCATCCATTCTTCGGTCATCAGCCTTCTTTATGGTCCAGCTCTCACTTCCATACATCACTACTGGGAAAACCATAGCTTTAACTATAAGGGCAAGGTGATGTCTCTGCTTTTTAAGATGCTGTCTAAGTTTGTCAAGATAAATAGATAGGTAGATAGATAGATGATAGATAGATAGATGATAGATAGATGATAGATAGATAGATAATTTATTACGGTCAGAGACCAGCTTATAAAACATACTTGGGGGTACAGTCCCAGAAGGAAAACAAACAATTAAAACAATGTGCAACAATAAATTTAAAATTTATAAATGCGATAAGTGTATAGACACTTAAAACTTTAAGATACGCAACCGCAGAGAGATGAACCAGAGTCACCCTTGGAACCGAGTTTGGGGATTTTCTTAATGAACTAGTTTGAGTCGGGAGATGGTCTGCGCTTGTAGGGCAGCGGCTGAAGAAGGAACAAAAAGGGTTTTCTTGTGTGAGTTTCTTGTGGCTGATTAGCTGCTTTCTCTGTGCAAAGGTCAGAGGGGGCAGGGCTTCTGTTGAGGTAGGGGATTAGCTGTGGGAGGAGCTTGTCAGAGCTTGTAGGGCAGCGGCTGAAGAAGGAACAAAAAGGGTTTTCTTGTGTGAGTTTCTTGTGGCTGATTAGCTGCTTTCTCTGTGCAAAGGTCAGAGGGGGCAGGGCTTCTGTTGAGGTAGGGGATTAGCTGTGGGAGGAGCTTGTCAGAGCTTGTAGGGCAGCGGCTGAAGAAGGAACAAAAAGGGTTTTCTTGTGTGAGTTTCTTGTGGCTGATTAGCTGCTTTCTCTGTGCAAAGGTCAGAGGGGGCAGGGCTTCTGTTGAGGTAGGGGATTAGCTGTGGGAGGAGCTTGTCAGAGCTTGTAGGGCAGCGGCTGAAGAAGGAACAAAAAGGGTTTTCTTGTGTGAGTTTCTTGTGGCTGATTAGCTGCTTTCTCTGTGCAAAGGTCAGAGGGGGCAGGGCTTCTGTTGAGGTAGGGGATTAGCTGTGGGAGGAGCTTGTCAGAGCTTGTAGGGCAGCGGCTGAAGAAGGAACAAAAAGGGTTTTCTTGTGTGAGTTTCTTGTGGCTGATTAGCTGCTTTCTCTGTGCAAAGGTCAGAGGGGGCAGGGCTTCTGTTGAGGTAGGGGATTAGCTGTGGGAGGAGCTTGTCAGAGCTTGTAGGGCAGCGGCTGAAGAAGGAACAAAAAGGGTTTTCTTGTGTGAGTTTCTTGTGGCTGATTAGCTGCTTTCTCTGTGCAAAGGTCAGAGGGGGCAGGGCTTCTGTTGAGGTAGGGGATTAGCTGTGGGAGGAGCTTGTCAGAGCTTGTAGGGCAGCGGCTGAAGAAGGAACAAAAAGGGTTTTCTTGTGTGAGTTTCTTGTGGCTGATTAGCTGCTTTCTCTGTGCAAAGGTCAGAGGGGGCAGGGCTTCTGTTGAGGTAGGGGATTAGCTGTGGGAGGAGCTTGTCAGAGCTTGTAGGGCAGCGGCGCGCGCCTAGCGGCGCGCGCAGTTTGATCCATCTTTTAGACTTAGGGGAGCTAGTCTCAAACGTTTGTTGGGGGAGATATAGGTTTATTTGGGGGGATTTATTTGTCCTGTCTTCACGCTTTTTATGATGGAGGACCGCTGTAGTCACCCCCAACGACACCTTCTCAAGATGGAGGGTGAGGGAACAGCTGCAGTCGCCTGTGGTTCCTGCGCAATGTTTGCCATCTTGCCAAAGGTTGCAGGCAGCTTTACCTGCAGCAATTGCATGTTGATTGCCCTCTTAAAAGACAAAGTCCAGCAACTGGAGGAACGTGTAGCTACGCTCCAAAGAATTAGAGAGCTGGAGCTCTTCTTGGAAGCAACAGAGCACACCGTCTCCACCAAGGAGGAGACAGGGGACTCCCCTGAGAAGGAGGCTAGTTCACCAACACAGGAGCCAGATATATGGAGAAACGTGACTCAAAGAAGTAGGAGGCCCAGGGTTCGCTCTGATTGTTTAGAAATACGCAATCGCTTTGAGGTCCTTTCCCCTAGCATGGAAGACGAAGAGCAGACTCCATTTGAGGATCTCTCCCTCATTACAGTCGATCAGGTATATGAAGACGAGCAGCAAAGGCAGTCTTCAGGGAATGTGCAGGCGACCTTGGAACGGACAGCTCACGGAAGAACCCCGACCAGACCTAAGAGGAGGCGTGTAGTGGTGATAGGGGATTCCCTACTGAGGGGAACAGAAGCAGTGATCTGTGGGCCTGACAAGATGTCTCGGGAAGTGTGCTGTCTCCCCGGGGCTAAGATCCAAGATGTAACTGAACGACTGCAAGGAATCATAAAACCCACTGACAAATACCCCTTCCTCTTGGTTCATGTGGGAACCAATGACACTGCAAGCAATAGCCTCCAGAAGATCAAAAGAGATTACGAGGCTCTGGGCAGGAAATTGAAGCAATTAAATGCACAAATTGTCATCTCATCTGTCCTCCCAGTTGAACGACGTGGCCCAGGGAGAGAGGGAAAAATAGTGGAAGTGAACAACTGGCTTCGCAAATGGTGTAAACAGGAACGGTTTGGATTCTTAGATCACGGAATGCAGTTTCTTGAAGATGGACTTCTGGCAAGCGATGGGCTGCACCTCACAACGGTTGGTAGGAATGTTTTTGCAAAAAATCTCAGAAACCTCATCAGGAGGGCTTTAAACTGACTAATGTGGGGGAGGGAGACAGTGCTCCTGAAGGTAGGAGTCTATCAATTGATGAAGATGATCATCCAAATGTCATAGACCGAATGGAGCAAACAGCACGCAAACCTAGTGGTGGGAGGAAAAAATCCTTAAATAAGAGACACGGGGGAATGATTAATGGACTTCAATGTCTGTACACTAATGCACAAAGTATGGGAAATAAACAAGATGAGCTTGAGCTCTTGGTACAGCAAACTAAATATGACATAATAGGCATCACTGAAACCTGGTGGGATAAGTCCCACGATTGGAATGTAATAATGGAGGGATACAATCTATTTCAGAGAAACAGACCAGACAAGAAAGGAGGAGGAGTGGCGTTATATGTCAGGGATGTGTATACCTGTGAAGAGATCCAAGATTTAGAACCTCAAAGCCAAAGTGAGAGCATTTGGGTCAAAATTAAGGGAGAGAAGAATAACAGTGACCTCATTGTGGGAGTTTACTATAGATCCCCAAGCCAAACGGAGGACATAGATGATGCCTTCCTGGAACAGATGGCCAAGCATGCAAAAGGAAGGGAGATAGTAGTAATGGGGGACTTCAATTACCCGGATATTTGTTGGATGTCAAACTCAGCCAAGAGCATAAGGTCAAACAGATTCCTCACTGGCCTTGCAGACAACTTCATTGTCCAGAAAGTGGGAGAAGCTACAAGAGGAACAGCCATTTTAGATCTGGTCCTAACCAATGTTGATGACCTGGTTAGTGGGGTAGAAGTGGAAGGATCATTAGGCGCGAGTGATCATGCTCTTCTGAAGTTTACTATACAGCGGAAAGGAGCAGCCAAGCATACTAGGACTCAATTTCTCGACTTTAAGAAAGCCGACTTCATAAAACTTAGGGAAGTGCTGGGTGAGATCCCATGGACAGTAATACTAAAAGGAAAGGGAGTTCATGATGGCTGGGAGTTTGTTAAGAGGGAGATAGTAAAAGCACAACTTCAGGCAATACCAATGAGACGGAAACATGGAAGGTGCCTAAAGAAGCCAGGGTGGCTATCTAAAGAACTTTTAACTGAGTTAAGATTAAAAAAGGATGTGTACAAAAAATGGAAAAGGGGGGAAACCACCAAAGAGGAATTCAAACAAATAGCCAGCACGTGTAGACACAAAGTCAGAAAAGCTAAAGCACAGAATGAACTCAGGCTTGCTAGAGAGGTTAAAAGCAACAAAAAAGGCTTTTATGGGTATGTTCGTAGCAAAAGGAAGAACAAAGAAACAGTGGGGTCACTCAGAGGAGAAGATGGTGAAATGCAAACAGGGGACACAGAAAGGGCTGAACTCCTCAATGCCTTCTTTGCCTCAGTCTTCTCCGATAAAGAAAACAATGCCCGACCTGAAGAATTTGGAGCAAATGATTCAGCAGAGGAAACACAGCCCAGAATAACTAAGGAGATAGTACAAGAATACTTGGCTAGTCTAGATGTATTCAAGTCTCCAGGGCCAGATGAACTGCATCCAAGAGTATTAAAAGAACTGGCAGATGTGATTTCAGAACCACTGGCAGTCATCTTTGAGAATTCCTGGAGAACAGGCGAAGTCCCGGCAGACTGGAGGAGGGCAAATGTTGTCCCTATTTTCAAAAAGGGGAAAAGAGAGGACCCAAATAATTACCGCCCAGTCAGTCTGACATCAATACCAGGGAAGATTCTGGAGCAGATCATTAAGCAAACAGTCTGTGAGCACCTGGAAAGGAATGCTGTGATCACCAATAGTCAGCATGGATTTCTGAAAAATAAGTCATGTCAGACTAACCTGATCTCGTTTTTTGACAGAATTACAAGCCTGGTAGATGAAGGGAACGCAGTGGATGTAGCCTACCTTGATTTCAGCAAGGCATTTGACAAGGTGCCCCATGATATTCTTGTAAAGAAGCTGGTAAAATGCGGTCTTGACTATGCTACCACTCAGTGGATTTGTAACTGGCTGACTGACCGAACCCAAAGGGTGCTCATCAATGGTTCCTCTTCATCCTGGAGAAGAGTGACTAGTGGGGTGCCACAGGGTTCTGTCTTGGGCCCGGTCTTATTCAACATCTTTATCAACGACTTGGATGATGGACTCAAGGGCATCCTGATCAAATTTGCAGATGACACCAAACTGGGAGGGGTGGCTAACACCCCAGAGGACAGGAACACACTTCAAAACGACCTTGACAGATTAGAGAACTGGGCCAAAACAAACAAGATGAATTTTAACAGGGAGAAATGTAAAGTATTGCACTTGGGCAAAAAAAATGAGAGGCACAAATACAAGATGGGTGACACCTGGCTTGAGAGCACTACATGTGAAAAGGATCTAGGAGTCTTGGTTGACCACAAACTTGACATGAGCCAACAGTGTGACGCGGCAGCTAAAAAAGCCAATGCAATTCTGGGCTGCATCAATAGGAGTATAGCATCTAGATCAAGGGAAGTAATAGTGCCACTGTATTCTGCTCTGGTCAGACCTCACCTGGAGTACTGTGTCCAGTTCTGGGCACCACAGTTCAAGAAGGACATTGACAAACTGGAACGTGTCCAGAGGAGGGCAACCAAAATGGTCAAAGGCCTGGAAACGATGCCTTATGAGGAACGGCTAAGGGAGCTGGGCATGTTTAGCCTGGAGAAGAGGAGGTTAAGGGGTGATATGATAGCCATGTTCAAATATATAAAAGGATGTCACATAGAGGAGGGAGAAAGGTTGTTTTCTGCTGCTCCAGAGAAGCGGACACGGAGCAATGGATCCAAACTACAAGAAAGAAGATTCCACCTAAACATTAGGAAGAACTTCCTGACAGTAAGAGCTGTTCGACAGTGGAATTTGCTGCCAAGGAGTGTGGTGGAGTCTCCTTCTTTGGAGGTCTTTAAGCAGAGGCTTGACAACCATATGTCAGGAGTGCTCTGATGGTGTTTCCTGCTTGGCAGGGGGTTGGACTCGATGGCCCTTGTGGTCTCTTCCAACTCTATGATTCTATGATTCTATGATTCTACAGATCTGTACACCAAAGTTGTTGCTCTGTGCCATAGAATAAATGGGGGTGGGCTCCCTCCCATCTCACACACCTAGCTGCTAGGAAGGAGAACAATAGTCTCCAGTTTCCATCAGACTCTCCTTATGTTCTTACGAATGCACAAGCTCCTGGAAGTGTGTTGGGGGGTGGTGTCCTGTCCTTCTGCATCAGTGTCATTCTGAATTCACTCTGAATATAACCCCCAGAACTGTCTGCAAGCACAAGCCCTCTGCCTCTTCACGGGGTGAGTGAAACCCCTGCACGCTTCCAAGAGGATGGAATCCTCCCCTTCTGCAGAATCCCGTTCCCTCGTATGATAGGAGGGGATGACAGAAGGTCTTCATCATTGGGCAGAGGATGCTGAGCTCTGCAGCCGCCTGCCTGGCTGCCGTAGCCTCCGAGTCAACCCTCCACGGATGACTTACGGGCCCATTTGCCCTCCGGCTGGGGAGGCAGAAATCTTCTGGAGTCGGAGATGGATGGGGAGCAGACCTGCTCCCCACCTGGAGACGCTCCTAACTTTGTGCGCGATTTATGCCCTCCTCTGCTCCCACCTAGCATGATTTAAGCACATTTGATTATGCGATAAAAGTTCTTAGCAGGTTTCAGCCATTTAAATGTAATTATGCAACATCGGCACCGGGATCCCAGAGATAGATCATTAATACGTCTGCTACCTCTGCGTGGCACAGCTGCTAGGCAGGCAGAGCCTGACACAGAAACCCACCGAGGGCAGGAGACAAGCGGGAACGGCGGCAGCCCAAGCTTAGGGGCAGCTTTTAGGGGCAACTTGAATGTGGCAACTTATTCACGCAGCTCACAGTTAAACTGCGGAACTCACTTCCGCAGGAGGCAGGCATGGCCACCGACCTAGGTGGCTTTAAAAGAACATTTGACAAATTCATGGAGGAGAATTAGGCTATAGATGGCTGTGCTGTGCCATCGCAGTTGGAGGCAGCAAAGCTTGTGAATACTGTTGTAAACAAAAATCTGCCCCTTTCCCCCTTATGGGGTATCCAAGAGCCCATATAGAGTCCTTACGTAGGTTCCCTATTGGTAGGAGAAAATAACAGAGGCCAACCAGAGACTACTGAGAAGCAAAGCAGCTAGTAAGCCTGATCTTTATTGAACTGTTGCAACAGGGTGCTCCCCTCACCCGCAGGAAAGGAGGAGGACCCAGACCCTAGGTGTGTCTGCCCTTATATAGACATTTTAAATTGCCCTCCTTGGAGTCCAAGACCACCCCCAGAAACATCATACGTACATCACAGAAGGGGTGTAGCTCAAGACCACCCCCCAGACACATCATACCTACATCACAGAAAGGGCGGTCTACAGCAGAAATCTGAGTGCCTTGTTTATCTCCTGTTGTTGTTTATCTCCTGTCTGACAGGTTACCTGTTAATGCTTACTTGACTGGATACCCTGTGGAGCCTGGCCAGTCTTTTGTAATGATTCATATCTTAAATGTGCCCTTAAGACAGGATTTGTGAGGAAAGAGACAATGGGGAGGTTTCCCACTTTGACCTTGCAGAGAAATAATTGAAGTCAATTTGTTCAGGACTTTTTTTCTGTGGGGTTTTCAGACATGCGGTTTATATATTTATGTACGTGTTTGCTTGGTACATTTATGAACATTTATTACGTATCTAAGACCTTAAAATTCTTATAACAATACCAGTTACTGGAAGCCACAGGAGGGGAGAGGGCTGCTCTTGTGTTCGAATCCTGCTTGCAGGTTTCCCAACAGGCATCTGGCTGGCCCCATGAGAAGAGGATGCTGGATTAAATAGGCCATTGGCCTGATCCTGCAGGCTATTCTTATGTTCATAGCTGATGCTTAAGGGTGATGGGAGCTGCAAACCAGCAAATTCTGGAAGGCCTTATCCAGGACTGTCATTTTAAAGGCGCAGATAAACAAAGGGGCTGGCCATCTTCCTGGCAGTCCCCTTGTTTAGCCTTTGTAGCTGCAGTTGGTAAGGACTGCTCTTGGTGGCCTCTCCTGGCAGCTGCTGGTGGTGTGGAACTCCAGATGTTGTGGGTGGAGATGGCTCAGCGTGAGGATTGCCCTTGGAGCAGATTGCTTCTTGTTGCATGCACCCTCATGCTGAGATCCAGATGGCACATTCAGCAGTGGTCTGGTGCCCACACAAGCGGGCAGCATTGTCAGGCTAATGGCGTGTCCTGAACTCTGAGCACACGTTGAGTTTTAGCCCACTGGTGAGAGAGAGCAGAGAACATCAGGGGCTCCTGAAAGCTTGCAAAAAAGTCATTATTGGCCCCATCCTAGTGAAAGTTCATTGTCCTTCAAGCTCAGTGGGTCAAATGATTTCAATGGGATTTTAATCACCAACGTGCCTTAGAAGTCTGTGCATCATGACAGCCTAACCAAACCTGCTCAGAACCTTGATTGATCACTATTGGGAACAAGATGGAGGGTGCTTAAATTTTGTAGCTAATGAACACTTTGAACCAAGTGAGGCTCACACAGCTGAGTTTTCATTTGTTGTGAAATGCTACAAGTAACTAATGTGGGAATGTTCAGGGATGCAGAAGAGGATATATTTTTTGATTATAGCCTTTCCAACTTGTGTTAACAAGTTTCACAATTTAGCAGAGTAACATTCCCCTTTTAAACTTGCTCAGGCTCGCTAAAGCCTCTATAAAACTGTTCTGGTATTTTCCCCTTATTCCCTCATAAAAGATAAGACACGACACAGCCTTCTACAAAAGTATAAAAAAAGTTTACTCACATATCATTCTGTTCACAATAGGATCCCAGAAGGCAGACAGTCCCTTTGTCCTCTCTTGGCTGGAGCCAAGAGGGCATTTTTGGCTAAGCAGATGTTGCTTCTTCAATGAAAGTAGTCACAGAGAGAGTGATGGCTGCCCTACCCTGTGCTTTTGTCGTTACCTGCACAGGTGAGGCCACGCCCACTTCTAGTCACATGCAGAGGAAGTCTGTCCCAGCCCAGAAGGAAACAGGAAGTTTATCTGCTGGCTGGACAAACATTCCTCCCCATGTGTAAACATGTTCACTCTAGGAATGTTGTACTTGAGTGCTCTTGTGCTTCACATCCCACAACTAATAGCTTTGTTACTTACCCACAAACAGGATTTGACTGCAAGAGCCCTCTCCCCTCCTGCAGCTGTAGTTCAGCCACATCTGCAGGGCTATGCCTGATCTGAGACTGTGCTGCCACAAGGAAGGCAGACCAGGGTTGTGGGCTGAAGCCAAACACCTTGTCAGAAATTGTAGCCAACTTCAGTGAAGCTCACCATGCCTTGCATGAGTAATGCTATACTTTGGAACTGCCCGGTGGAAGTTGTGGTGCCTTCCAGCTGTGATGGGTGACAACCCCCGTTGGCTGAGGCTGACTGAGGTGGATGGGCTGCCAGCTAGAGGGCACCATGTTGGGAGAGGCTGCCCTATGTTGTTGAGCTACATGTCCTGGTGTGACATGATGCACAAATTGTTCTCACCTTTCAGCAGCAGGAAGGATCACATTCACACATGCATTTCTCTTACTCCTTGCCACAAATGATTCGGCACAAGAGTGATGTGTGAAGACTTGGGACTCAACTGGCAGAGGAGCATTGCCTGATCACGTTGGATTGTGGCCAAGATACTCATTGGGCATTGCCCTGAGCTGCCCTCCAATCCAATCTCCCTGGAGCAGACCCATTGAAATTAATGGCACTCATCTAGTAGATTTACTCTGGGTAGGACTAGCAGTGGATACAACCCAAGAGTCTCCTTTGGGAAGGCTTGGTGGGTGGATTTTGCTCATTTTCAGCTCCACTCTTTATGGGTGCCGTGAAGAACTTTTGCCTCCAACCAGATTAGCCCATCACCTGCCATGGAGAGTTGTGGGTCAGTGGGTCAGAGATTGGTCTTTCTTGCAGCCGGTTGAGTGGTTCTTTTCCATGTGGGGAAAATGAGAAGTTTGCTGGGTCTGTGCCTTTCTGGGTTGCGAATAACTATATCGGCAGGTGATGCAGCCGGGACAATCGCAATGCTATGAACCAAAAACGTCTTGTTCTAGAATGTCCTGAATCCCATTTGATTTGGGAATGTACACTTGCTATTTACTGTTAAATTGCTTCAGGATGTTTCAATGAGAAGCAAAATGTAAATGAAATGAAACAAATAAATATTTGCTGCGTGCAAAACAAACAGCCACATATTGATTTCTCTCCCCCTCGGAAGAACTGAGCGAAGCACAGCAGGCGCTGCATCCCTCCAATCAGCGTTGATGAAGCCAGGGCTGGACCACCCAGGAAACTTGGGGAAGCAGTCGCCTCAGGGCAGCTGGTTGGGAGGAGAGGCAGATACAGGCCCTGTTTCCTCCTCTGACCCTGCCCACCCCACCCCCCACTTTTCATGGTGGCGGGGGGGGGGGACGGGACAGACAGCATTTTCTGTTTTGCCTCAAAAAAGCACATCTTCCTGGGCTAGTCTTGGCTGGAGCATTGTGTTGGTTCCCTGCTTGGGACACCCTCGGGGTTCTGGCCTGTTCAGGGTGATCTGGGTGGGGGAACTGGCAATTGGTTGGTTTTGCTTCTTGGTGGAACCTTCTGGTTCTTGTGTCTCTGCCCCCCCCCCCGACCCAGGGGCTCAGGCTTCATCCAGAGCCCAGGCAGAGGTGCTCACCCAGCTGAAAGGGAAAGAGCAACACACAAAGACAGTGCAGACACAGAAGCCGGATTAGCTTTTACATCAGTAAATAAAATCTCCCCATAAAGTTCTCTGGGCTGGTCTCTGCAGGCATTGGCTTTTTATAGCTCCGGCATATTTCTCTCATTGCAACTGGTAGGCAGCCGGCTCCCATCTTCTCCACCATGCAATTAAAAGGTGAAATGCAAATTATAATGGGACGCTTGACTAAAATGAAATAGTTATGGCTAATTGCAGCTGCCCCCTTCCCTGCTGCCAGATGCAAAATGCATCACTTATGAATTACTGTCTAGCAGAGAGAGAGAGAGAGAGAGAGAGAGAGAGAGAGAGAGAGAGAGAGAGATGAATGAGGGAGCCCCAGTGGGCAGACGCAGCTGAGTGGTCTCTTTTGGGGTTGAAGGATATGGAGGGAACTGCCTGGTGCCATGAAAGACCACTGGGCGCTTCTACTACCACCAAACCCCAATGGAAGTTTAAAAAACATGGGACCCATACAGTTGTTTGTTTGTTTGTTTGTTTGTTTGTTTGTTGCATTTCTATTCCACCTTTCCTCCACAGAGCTCAAGGGGGTGTGCAGTTCCTATTTATCCTCACAACAACCCTGTGAGGCAGGTTAGGCTGAGAGTGAGTGGCTGATCCAAAGGTCATCCAGTGAGCTTCCTGGCTGAGTGGGGATTTGAACCCAGGTCTCTCCCAGGTACAAGGAGAAGGGGACGGCAGAGGGCGAGATGGTTGGACAGTGTTCTCAAAGCTACCAGCATGAGTTTGACCAAACTGCGGGAGGCAGTGGAAGACAGGAGGGCCTGGCGTGCTCTAGTCCAGGGGGTCACGAAGAGGTGGACACGACTAAATGACTAAACAACAACAACTCTCCCAGGTCCTGGTCTGACACTCTAACCACTGCACCACATGGCATGCTACATGAGGGCTAATTGCTCTTCTTCGTAGAGACCCTGAAGAATTTTTATTCAAAATTCAGCCAAATAAGATAGTTGTTTTTGTGGCCCTTCCCCATTTTTGCTGTCTTTGGGAACTTCCTCCCCTGTGGTTTCTCGGTTCCACTTAGCTGGTCCCAGCTAACACGCTTTGGCTATCCTGCCCTCCATTTTCTTAATATTTGTGGATTTCTAGAGCCAGTGCTATTTTTTAAGGGAAAAAATCACTCTGAACCCCTCCCTCATTCTCTTAGAAAGGCCATGGTGCCCCCTTAAGAGGGGCTGGGACCCAACTGAGAGGTGTCAGAACTGAGTTCCAGCTGGGGGGGGGAGCCCAGTCTATAGCCCACCCCTCTTCTGCCCCTTCTGCCATGGAACCCCCAAGTTGGAATGCCTGGGGAATTCCCTCAAGGCCCAGATCCAGACCTGGTGGCCTTGTGTGGCCCTTTTACTCTGGGACGTAAGGAGGATGTATAAGCCACCCAAAGCAAAGGGCGGTTTGCAAATTATTGGAGAGCCGAGGATTGCAAGAGGAAGTTAAGGTGCCAGCAAGCAAACCTTGCCTTGCACATTATTTCAGCTTATATGAATCCAATTTATACATTCTGTTTGGCTGGACACAGCAATCTCCTGCCTTAATTTCCTAGGCCGGTGAGGAGGGAGGTTGGGCTGCAAGATCTCCCTGGACTTGTCGGTTCTTGACTTCGTTGATGCCGCAACTGTTCACCGAGCCTGAAGGATGCTGACTTTTATATATATACAAAGGTCAGATTAAATCCCTAAATTTATTTCTTCCCCGTTTCCCTATTTTGGGATGGGACGCACATTTATCATTATTAAAAATGCATTCATTGCTCTCCCTGATTTTCTGGTTAAGTGGTCTAATCTCTCCCTGTTAATAGGGGAAAGTAAAATGCAAGAGTGTGGGCCATGAAATATAAATGGTGAGAACCCATAAATGCTGCATTAGGCAAGGCTGTTTGCATACATTATGCACGCAACATATTGAGGGAGAAGAATTCGTGTCCCCCCTCCCTGCAAAGTGCGAGAAGCACATCGCAAATCACCGCTTTGCCGAGTTCCCCTTCATAAGAGGATACAATAAAATCAAAGCTTAATAGTCTCTAATACGAGATTTGAAGGCTTCGCCACCTACTCTGTACCAGCGCGGAGCAATAATCTATGCAAATCCGATGCCTGTGTTTTCTACATTTGGGTGGTTTATAGGAGTGGGCCGGGCTTGGAAGGCCTTCCCCCCTCTCTCTCTCTCGCTGGAAAGTAAATTATTTATACGGAGAAATAAAAGAATGATGAGGCAACGCAACTCAGCCACCTCAAGTCCTTGCCAGGCTCTACCCTCTGCCCCCCCACCCCTTGCAGGGCTGGGAGAGCTACCTGCTCCAGCCACAGGTCACCAAGGAAAAGCACATGGGCACATAGGAAGATGCCTTATGCTGAGTTAGCAAAACAAACCCCTGTGTTGCAACGAGAACTTCAGCAATGTCTAGGCAAGATGGTGACCATGTTCATGCACAATAGACAATCTTCATATACTGAGTTAGGTCATTGGTTCATCTAGCTCAGTATTCTCTACACTGACCGGAAGCAATGACTCTCCAGGAGTTCAGGAAGGAGTCTCTCCCAACCCTGCCGGGCTGATGGGCGCTGTCACTCAGCCGCCTTTGGAGTGCCAGAGCTTCCCCACACCTTCTCTAGATGAAGGGGCACCAAACGCCCCTCGCTGTGGAGCCATCTGCTGCCTTGGTCTACCCCCCACCTGTGAAGCAGGGTCTCCCATGGCCCTTACACCACCTGTGGCTCCTGGCTTGGGCCTCACGCTGGCGTTGGGAGTGCCCTCTTGTCTTCCTCTTCTGGGAGTCCCTCTTCTGTTGAATGGTTTATTTAAATGTAAAGGTTCATCATTGTTGCACCCGATGTGTATGTCTTAAAGGGGCCAGAGCAAGGGCCAGAGTAAGATAACGAGACCCAGCTTTACAGCTGTGAAGCATAGCAGGTGCTGCTGAGTTGTATTTGATTAAGGTGTGTCAGCATTTGGGTGTAGTATATAAGGAGCAGCACCTAGCTCTCCCATCACCCTGGGGGATGGGTTGGTGGTTGGGTCTGGTTTGGTTGTTAATGTATTTAGTGTAAAAGGAGTTTTTGTTTTTCTTATTAAAACCTAGTTTAAGTTATTTTTGAGTCCTTTATTTTTTAATGCATGGTCTCCCCAGCAAGCTCTCTGCGCTACTAAACTGCAAACAGCCAACATCTTTGGTTATGGGCCCAGCTGCTGAGTGGATGACTGCATATTTTTGGACTCTGAGAAAGGTTTGAAAACTCCTTCTCCTGTTAGCGTAGTTCTGTGGGTCTGGAAGAGTTCCAGAATGGTTGACCGGGTTCCTGAAGCTGAGAAGGCTCTGGTCTTCCCACAGCTAACAGATGAGAACTATAGTTTATGGTCTTTTCGGGTGGAGGCGCTTTTGACCTCTAGAGAAGTATGGACCTATGTAACTGATGACCCTCCTGACCCTGTGACTAATGCTTGGTTGAAAGGAGATGCAAAAGCCAGGGCGATAATTAATTTGGCAGTCAGTGACCAGCAAGTAGTCTATATAAGAAATAAGAAAACTGCCAAAGAAATGTGGGACAGTCTTTACATCCTGAAGGATTCATAGAATCATAGAATCATAGAATCATAGAGTTGGAAGAGACCACAAGGGCCATCGAGTCCAACCCCCTGCCAAGCAGGAAACACCATCAGAGCACTCCTGACATATGGTTGTCAAGCCTCTGCTTAAAGACCTCCAAAGAAGGAGACTCCACCACACTCCTTGGCAGCAAATTCCACTGTCGAACAGCTCTTACTGTCAGGAAGTTCTTCCTAATGTTTAGGTGGAATCTTCTTTCTTGTAGTTTGGATCCATTGCTCCGTGTCCGCTTCTCTGGAGCAGCAGAAAACAACCTTTCTCCCTCCTCTATGTGACATCCTTTTATATATTTGAACATGGCTATCATATCACCCCTTAACCTCCTCTTCTCCAGGCTAAACATGCCCAGCTCCCTTAGCCGTTCCTCATAAGGCATCGTTTCCAGGCCTTTGACCATTTTGGTTGCCCTCCTCTGGACACGTTCCAGTTTGTCAATGTCCTTCTTGAACTGTGGTGCCCAGAACTGGACACAGTACTCCAGGTGAGGTCTGACCAGAGCAGAATACAGTGGCACTATTACTTCCCTTGATCTAGATGCTATACTCCTATTGATGCAGCCCAGAATTGCATTGGCTTTTTTAGCTGCCGCGTCACACTGTTGGCTCATGTCAAGTTTGTGGTCAACCAAGACTCCTAGATCCTTTTCACATGTAGTGCTCTCAAGCCAGGTGTCACCCATCTTGTATTTGTGCCTCTCATTTTTTTTTGCCCAAGTGCAATACTTTACATTTCTCCCTGTTAAAATTCATCTTGTTTGTTTTGGCCCAGTTCTCTAATCTGTCAAGGTCGTTTTGAAGTGTGTTCCTGTCCTCTGGGGTGTTAGCCACCCCTCCCAGTTTGGTGTCATCTGCAAATTTGATCAGGATGCCCTTGAGTCCATCATCCAAGTCGTTGATAAAGATGTTGAATAAGACCGGGCAGCAGTGCATGTTAGAAAAGAGTCAGCATCTGCATTGACGTTTTTCAAGCAGTTGTACCAGACGAAGTTGCAGCCTGGTGGTGATTTGGCAGCACACTTGAGACGTCTGGAGGCAATACGCGGCGAATTAATTCGAAGGGACATGGACATACCTGATATTCAGTATGTTTTTATCATTCTATGTTCCCTTAATGAGGACTTTGATGGTATAGCTAGCCAGATATCTGCCGTTCCACCAGCACAATTAACTGTGGAAGGGGTAACGGCAAGATTAATGGGCGAGTTGGATAGGAGGGAGGCTTGTGCCATAAGCACTCCTATTTCCAGAAGTAATGAGGAACGCCATATGCAAACCTGTGGTGGTACAACTGCATTTAAAGCTGCAAAGTGTTGTTGGTTATGCAATAAGCAAGGACATTTTGCAAAGGACTGCAGATCCAAAAGAAAGCAAAGTACTCCCAAGCCTGTTTCTGTTCGTCAGTCACGGTCGTCAGCCCAGCAGCCGACATCGCATAGTAGAGACAGAAACGAGCCGCGAGTTTTCCATGCTAGGACAACAGATCGTAAAAGACTTAAACGTGCCAAGTGGAAGTCTTTTATTATCGACTCAGGAGCATCTCAGCACGTTTGCAATGATCGAAGCTTGTTTATTTCTTTCGAAGAGGAAATTGGTAATGTACATTTAGCCAATTCACAAGTCTTGCAGTCGCTTGGCAGGGGTACTGTTAAACTTGACTCTTTAAACATTACGATAGCGAACTGCATTTACTGCCCGTCAGTGGACAATTTATTATCAGTAAGGTGCTTTGCTCGTCAAGGCATAACTGTGCGTTTCTTAAAGTCAATGTGTGAGTTTTTCGATGGGAACAAACGTCTATTATATGCCCGGGAATCTGATGGTCTATATAGACTGTATTTCCGCACCTACTCACAATTGCCTATAAATTGCAGAGCAGCACAGTCAAGCCAGGGGTTAAGGAATGTAAGGCCACATTCCGGGTGTGTCCACGAGGCACACAGAATTCTGGGACACCTGAATTTCGCTGATGTAATTAAGACAAAGAATATTGTTAATGGCCTCAACTTAAAACCATGTAAATTCTTTATGCAATGTCTATCCTGTTGCAAGAATAAGATTAAGGTTGCACGCAAGGGTAGGTGCTCAGATAGGAAAGTAACTGAGCCATTTGAGCGTGTACATTGTGATTTAGTTGGGCCACTCCCATCATCATTAGGAGGTTCTAAGTACTGGCTTACTCTGATAGACCAGTATAGTAGATATTGTTGGACTTATGCAATAGCTGAGAAGTCCCAAGCATTTGAGAAGTACAAAGTTTTTTGCAACTGGGTAAAAACGCACTTTAACAAACCTATTAAGAACCTGTTCTCTGACCGGGGTGGAGAATTTGTTTCTGAGGATTTTGAGAAATTCCTGGAAGCGCAGGGGACTACTCATGAGTTATCTTGCCCCCGAAGTCCCTGGCAAAATGGGCTTGTTGAAGTTGTGCAGCGTGACCTACAGGCAGGGGTTAAAACGTATCTGCACGATGCTAATCTGCCCAAAGACTTTTGGGCTGAAGCACTTAATGCGTTTTGTTATGTTAGAAATCGCAGTTATCATTCTGGTTTAGATGTCACCCCCTATGAGAAGCTGTTTAAAAAATGCCCTAATCTGAAATACCTACGCATTTGGGGTTCAGATGTAATTATGCATTATCCCGCTAAGCAGAAATTGGATGAACGTAGTGTCCAGGGAAAATTAATGGGCTACCAGCAGGGGGCGTACAGAATTTACATACCAGCAGCTGGCAAATTTCATATTACCAGAAGCATGATACAAACTGTAAATTGGAATGGAGTTGCTGTCTTCCAAGATACTGATGGTATAGATAATACTGAGGAAGAAGAGGAAGAAGCAGCAGCAGCAGGAAATGGTGCTTCTGAATTAATGGAAAAAGACAAAAAGTCTGTTGAATCTAATTTGTTTGAGGATTTAAAGTCACAGGCACCCGAGGGGAGGTTAGATTCTCTTGAGTTTTCTGATCGTGAGCTTAGCCTACAGGCATCTCTTCAATCTGACAATGATTTACAACCTGAAACTAGTGGTTCACTTAGTCCCATTAAGTCTGAGGAGCCTGACTCTCCTTCCGGACTGAGACGTTCAGATAGAAAAAGGCAGAAGCCACAACGTTTTGCAGATGAACATTTTAATACTGTGTATGCCAATAAGGCAGTTTTTGAGCCAAAAAGCTACAATGATGTTCAGAAACTACCTTAAACACACCAAACATTATAGGTTGCAGTTTACATCAAGTATTGACAAAGGTTTTGAAATTTTCTGCGATGCATCTCATGCAGTGGAACAAAATAATTGCAGGGGTGTGTCTGGTATGGTGTTTTGTTATAACGGTTGTCCATTTGAATGGAAGTCCCAGACACAAACCATTATTTGTCTCTCCACAACAGAGAGTGAATTATGTGCATGTGTTCAGGCCACTTGTGATGTAGAATGGTATCTGCAAGTATTTGCAGACCTACAGATGCAAGTAACACTACCAGTAAAAGTTTACCTTGATTCCCAGAGCGGACTTGCTATCCTGTGTTCAGAGACCAATACGCAGCGCACTAGAGTCTTACGGTTACGTTTACAGTTTGTAAAGAAACTAATTGCTGACAAAATGATTGTATTTGAATATGTTCCAGGTGACAATCAAATTGCGGACATTTTTACTAAAGCACTTCCAAAGGTTACACATGAAAGACATGTACAAAATATGCTTTATGTTTTTGTTCCACAATGATGAACCGCAGGGGAAATGTTGAATGGTTTATTTAAATGTAAAGGTTCATCATTGTTGCACCCGATGTGTATGTCTTAAAGGGGCCAGAGCAAGGGCCAGAGTAAGATAACGAGACCCAGCTTTACAGCTGTGAAGCATAGCAGGTGCTGCTGAGTTGTATTTGATTAAGGTGTGTCAGCATTTGGGTGTAGTATATAAGGAGCAGCACCTAGCTCTCCCATCACCCTGGGGGATGGGTTGGTGGTTGGGTCTGGTTTGGTTGTTAATGTATTTAGTGTAAAAGGAGTTTTTGTTTTTCTTATTAAAACCTAGTTTAAGTTATTTTTGAGTCCTTTATTTTTTAATGCATGGTCTCCCCAGCAAGCTCTCTGCGCTACTAAACTGCAAACAGCCAACATCTTCTTCACTTGATGGCCACTCCTCTTGTGCCTGTCCTTTTCTCTCCCCCTCCCTGCAAGCCCTTCCTTTTTATAGCCTGAAGACCTTCCCTAACCTTCCCCTCTTGTGTTAACAACTTGGTGACCCTGCTGCCCACTCCATCCACAGTTGTTCCATACTCTCCAACATTTCTCTGATGAAAATAGGAGGCATCTTATTCTGTTACAGTGGTGCCTTGGGTTACATACACTTCAATTTACAGACGCTTCAGGTTACAGACTCGGCTAACCCAGAAATAGTACCTCGGGTTAAGAACTTTGCTTCAGGATGAAAACAGAAATCGTGCTGTGGCAGCGGGAGGCCCCATTAGATAAAGTGGTGCTTCAGGTTAAGAACAGTTTCAGGTTAAGAACGGACCTCTGAAACAAATTAAGTTCTTAACCCGAGGTACCACTGTATTATTATTATTATTATTATTATTATTATTATTATTATTATTCCCCACCCATTTGACTGGGTGCCCCAGCCTCTCTTGGCGGCTCCCAACATACCATATTTACGTGAATCTAATGCACACCTCAATTTTCAAAGCCTTGAAACCAAAAAAGTATTTGCTGGCTAAGGTCAACGCGCCATCAAATCTAATGTGCGCCCTAATTTTTGCAATGTAATTTGGTGAAAAACAGTGCACATTACATTTGAGTAAATACGGTATACAAAAACATAATAAAACATTAAACCCTTTAAAAACTATACAGGGCTACCTTCAGATTTCTTCTCAAGGCTGAATAGCTACTTGTCTCCTTGGCTCAGGGGTCATATAACTCCATACCCTCCAATATTTCTCTGATGAAAATAGGGACATCCTAAGGAAATCCGGGACATTCAGGGATCAAATCAAAAACCAGAATGGCTTCTCTAAATCAGGGCCTGTCCCCTGAAAACAGGGACACTGGAAGCAGGGCTGTCTTTAGCAGATGGGGCTCCGGGGTGCAAATATCCTTCCAACGCCCCCAAATTACCACAGATAGTGTTGGGAGGCCTTAGCTGCGCACTGCCAGCCATTGGGGCGCGCAACTCTCCCCCATGACTCTGTGGGAGGGCGATCCCTGCAGAGGCTTGGGGGTGAAGTTGCGCCCCTCCCAATCCTCTGCGGGAGGAGAGTGCAGCTTCCCTCCCAAGCCTCCTCGGGAGGAGAGCAATCCCCACAGAGGCTTGGCAGGCTTGGGAGGGAAGCTGCACGCCCGCCAGCCATATGGTTGGCGGGGTGCAGCTGGCGGGCATGCAGGAAAAGGGGAGGCCTCCGGAAAAGCCGCGCAGCTCCCCCACTTTCTGGGGCGCCCCTGAGAGGCCGGTGCCCTGGCACATCGCACAACTAAGCCCTATGGAAAAGACGGCCCTGACTGGAAGGGTCTGTTGCACCTGGGCCAGCTCCATTCTCTGCTGTTTTCCTTCTCCCAGTCCTCCCTCAGAGGATCCAGTCCTGTGCTCAGCCCCCAAACGGCTCTCCTCCACCTTGACTCTTCTCTCCAGCTCATAGCTATCAACGTTTTCCCCCTTTTAAGGGAAATTCCCTTATTCTGAATAGGATTCCTCGCAAGGAAAGGGAAAAGCTGACAGCTATGCGTCCAGCTCCTGGGATTTCCAACTCCCAGCTGTGCATGTGCCATCCCTCCTAAATGCATCCATCTCTGTGCTGTGAACCTGGAGACGGTACCAAAGCTTGCAATTATCTCTGCCTTGTTATACAGAGTTGGCCCTCTCCTGATGCTCAGCTGATGCACAAATCAAAAGCCTCTCACCCCCTCAAAGTCCCCCCCCCAGCTCAGAGTGGTTAATGAGCTTCTGTGCAAGTGTGATCTGCCCAAAGCCAGATGCAATTCTGCTGCTTTGCATAAAGGGAGGGAGGGAGGCCTTGTTAACCCCCTACTCTCCAAGGAGCTCTTCTTGACTTTTGATTTATTATATAAAAAATTATACACCGCTTGCTTGCTTGTAAACAAAAACAGCAACCACCCACCTCAAAGCAATTTACGAAAAAGACAGAATTATAAAAAAGGAAAAAGAACAGCAATAATTTAAGACTTTCGGAAAGTCAAAATAACAATGGACTAAAACTAAATCAAAACTTTCTAACCATCTGGGTTTTCTAATCAAAAGAAATACCAGCAGGTGAAGAGCGATTCCATCAAGGCGATCAAGCTGCACACCTTCCTTGTTTCTCTCCTTACCTGCTTGTTCTGTTGCTTTGCTGGTGATACAGGACTCCACAACCACAAACTGAGGGGGGGGGGGAGAAGAGCTCCTGAAATGTGGTCCTGCTTATGTATGTGACGACAGTAGTAAAAATGATATATGCCCAGGGCTGGAAGGAAGAGAGAACCCCATCGAAGGAAGAATGGATATCGAAATTGATGGACTTTGCACAAATGGCGAAATTGACTGGGAAGATTAGACACCAAGATTTTTTTTTTTTTTTTAATGAATGGCTTAATTTTATAGATTACATGGAAGAGCACTGCAAACATTTAAAAACGTTAGCAGGGTTAGATTAGCATTTGTAATATAATTGATAAAATTTTTGGAAAAAGGAGATTTAAGAGATTGGATTAAAGTATTTAGTCGCAGAAAAGATAAGAGACAAAAGATAGAAACCGGGAAAGGGGTGGAGGGAAGTTTAGGGGTGGCAAGAACCCCTATATAAATATTGAAATTGGTGTGAATGAATGCAATTAATATTGTATGCAAAAATCTTTAAAATAAACCTGACACATTCAGGTGGGTCCTGCCAACACACCTGGAGCAAACGTTTTTGCTTTTCTTTTTTAAAACAGAGCATGACTTTTCTTGCATTGCTTTTTACAGACATTGCTACAACATTCCAGACAATCAAAATTAAATTATTTATAATGTTTACTTAACAGCACATACTGCCTTAATTGCAGACATGTTTATTTTTCAGAACAATCATATGCATAAATTGAGGTCAGGGGACAATCTTAATCAGGAACATGGCTCCAGGAGGGGGAGTTGACCACCCATCCCCTGAATTCTGATCTGATTCAGACCCCTCGCCCCACAGCTTCTGATAATTGAAAAAACGGCAAGTGATTCTAAGCACAGAGCTCTTACACTGAGCGTTTTATAAATTTGTTAGTATCTGTCTGCCTTGGGAGACAATGTCATCGGGGGTAAAGTCACGCCAGTGGAGAGTTATAGCACCTGCTATGGTTGTAGAAACCGATAAAGGAGAGACATGTTTTATTGCAGCTGGGGCAGAAGACGGCATCAAGGCACCTGGCTGTTTCTTCTCTCTGTGATCCTTCCAGTGGTCATTTATCCTCTGGTCACTGCTATGACTCCACAACCTACCTACCTGTTTCCAGGCATTGTGGTCATCTGCAAGGAATTCCTACACAGTGAGGTTGATGTTTTATATGCCTGTTGTCTTTGTCCATGGAGTTTTCTTGGCAGGGATACTGGAGTGGCTTGCCGGTTCCTGCTCCAGAGAAAAGCAATGACAAACCTAGACAGCATCTTAAAAAGCAGAGACATCACTTTGCTGACAAAGGTCCGAATAGTTAAAGCTCTTGTTTTCCCAGTAGTGATGTATGGAAGTGAGAGCTGGACCATCAAGAAGGCTGATCGCCGAAGAATTGATGCTTTTGAATTATGGTGTTGGAGAAGACTCTTGAGAGTCCCATGGACTGCAAGAAGATCAAACCTCTCCATTCTGAAGGGAATCAGCCCTGAGTGCTCACTGGAAAGACAGATCCTGAAGCTGAGGCTCCAATACTTTGGCCACCTCATGAGAAGAAAAGACTCCCTGGAAAAGACCCTGTTGTTGGGAAAGATGGAGGGCACAAGGAGAAGGGGATGAGAGAGGACGAGATGGTTGGATAATGTTCTCGAAGCTACCAGCATGAGTTTGACCAAACTGCAGGAGGCAGTGGAAGACAGGAGTGTCTGGTGTGCTCTGGTCCAGGGGGTCAGGAAGAGGCGGACATGACTAAATGACTAAACAACAACAAGAGGTTGATATTGCCAGCCCTCATGCCTCATTTGCAGACAACTTTGCAACACAGAGTTAGTCTGCCAGTTGGCCTGGTGCAAACATGCTGGGAATTGGGACTTGGAAGAGCACATTTTTCTTTGAGACTCTGTCCTGCCATGTCATGCCCAAAATCTTCCTGATGCAGTGCATATGGAAGGCATTTAGGCATTCCTCCTGAGGTTGCCCATGACTCACTTCCATAAAACAGCGTGTTCAACACACAATCCTGGTAGACCTTCATCTTGGTGTGGGTCGTTAGCATCAAATTCTCCCATACCCTTCTGAGCCATTGCTATAGCTGCCTGGACAATAAGCTTGTCCAGCTCAGCATCAATGGAAAGGTTGCTGGTTAGTGTGGGATATTAAATGCAGTTCACCCAACAATTCTTGCCAGATAGGCACATGAAGGAGCTGAGGCTCACAGAGTTTTTCTCTAAACTTGCTAGAAGGAGCCCTGTGAAAACACTCCCCTTGTGCCCTGACAGGAAGAGGGCATAGCTATATGTTATCCTCCTTGCCTGGGCACACTCTCTTTCTGATCTTCTCCACCAGGCCAGCAATGTGAGAACACCTGCAAGTCTGAGCTTAGGCAAATATATCCTCTCCTAGCATCTAATCACATCCCAACAGTTATGGTGGAGCCCAGGTAGACAAAATTGTCTACCACCTCAAGCGTGTGGTCACCAATACTGATGTGTGGAGTGCTGGTGAAGTTCTGACCCAAGGTGTTAGTCTTCCCTGCAGGCTTGGGCAAATTGGTTGGTGAGTCTCTGAAGAGCTTCCTCAGAGTGCGCTGTCAAGGCTGTGACATCTGCAAACAACCTTTTATGGATAAAAACCCATCACACTTTTGTCTTGGCGCTGAGATGTGCCAGGCTGAACAGACCCCCGTCCCTCCTTGAACGCCTGCAGTCGAATTGAAGGGACATGAGAGCAACAGGGAGAAGAATATGCCAAAGAGATTTGGGGCAGGAACACTGCCCTGTTTCACAACACTCTTTATAGGGAAGGAGTCAAAGGAATTTACTGTAAGTAAATATAGAAGCAGGGACGTGGGTGGCACTGTGGATTAAACCACAGAGCCTAGGACTTGCTGATCAGAAGGTCGGCAGTTCGAATCCCCACAACGGGGTAAGCTCCCGTTGCTCGGTCCCTGCTCCTGCCATCCTAGCAGTTCGAAAGCACATCAAAGTGCAAGTAGATAAATAGGTACCGCTCTGGCGGGAAGGTAAACGGTGTTTCCGTGCACTGCTCTGGTTCGCCAGAAGCGGCTTAGTCATGCTGGCCACATGACCCGGAAGCTGTACGCCGGCTCCCTCGGCCAATAAAGCGAGATGAGTGCCGCAACCTCAGAGTCATTCGAGACTGGACCTAATGGTCAGGGGTCCCTTTACCTTTAAATATAGAAGCACACAGAGGTTTGTATATGCTTTGAGCTGGGAGCATGGTGGTGTCAAGGGCAGACACAATTCTGTTTATTGTACCCAGAATTTAGTTCCAGGAACTGACAAGGGATGTGGTGTGTGTGTGTGTGTGTGTGTAAGAGAGAGGGGGGGAGAGGGAGAAAGAGAGAGAGAGAGGCGGACAGAGGAATGAAAAGTACATTTCACCCCCACCCCTCTTCAACTTTGCTTCTTCAGACAACTCATCCAGCATGTGAGAACTGTTAGCTGTGTTTGTGGGTGGGTGAGACCCTGCGGTTCCCCACAAAATTCTCCAGGGGACCTTTGAAAGAAGGAACCAAAGTTTAGCTGAGATAGTGAGGAGGAGGAGTCACTGCTGCCATCTTGACAGAGGCCCCTTTTCTGCCACTGGCCACCTTTCCTTGACAAGCTCCTCTTAGTGCATGTTAAAAGGTCTCTCTCTCACACCTTGCTCTACTCATTGTTAAGAGCTGATACATTTAAATAGGCTTCCCATGAATCAGTGCTGTTGGCGAGTTCTCTCTCTTACACACTCCCCCCCCCCCGCTCATGGCAGTGATGGATGAGCCAAAGAGAGCCATTTAGACGGTTCCACATATAGCCCCAACCCACATGGTGAATGATTTCCAATGCCGGCTTTAATTTATTTTTAAATGAAATTTGCTATTGATTCTGGATTAAAAGAACAAATCTTAGAGCAGTTACTACTGACAGGCTATGAAGGAAATCAGGGGGGACTTTTCCCTATGGCGGGAAATGGGACTCCTCTCGGGCATGGAGAAAACCAACATTGAAATGCAAGGCAGCTGATCATTAATCCCATGTCTCCTTTTTCTAAATTAAAAAAGGGCAAATAACCAAGATCTTCTCTGGAATCCAGATGCTGAGAGGCAGATGTGACAAGAAAAAGGCCGGAATAAAATGTATTCAAAAAGGAAAAAGGAAAGGGAGGCTGGGGCCGCAAATGTCAGATGCAATCCTTGCCTCACGTGGGATTGGAGGGTCCAGAGTGAAGTGGGAGCACACAGATGAAGTACATGGTTTGCATCCTCAAGATGCTTGCCTTGGTTCCTAACAGGGAGCTCCACTCTAAAGTCTTCCAGGTGGCAGACTTAGAGATGCCCCGTGTATGCTCCCCAATCCCAGTAGCTGGGAGGCCAGTATTACAGAGCTTGGCATCTTCATATTTCCATTGTTGTTGTTGTTGTTTAGTCATTTAGTCATGTCCAACTCTTCATGACCTCCTGGACCAGAGCACACCAAGCACTCCTGTCTTCCACTGCCTCCCACAGTTTGGTCAAACTCATGCTGGTAGCTTCAAGAACACTGTCCCACCATCTCGTCCTCTGTTGTCCCCTTCTCCTTGTGCCCTCCATCTTTCCCAACATCAGGGTCTTTTCCAGGGAGTCTTCTCTTCTCATGAGGTGGCCAAAGTCTTGGAGCCTCAGCTTCAGGATCTGTCCTTCCAGTGAGCACTCAGGGCTGATTTTCTTCAGAATGGATAGGTTTGATCTTCTTGCAGTCCATGGGACCCTCCAGAGTCTCCTCCAGCACCATAATTCAAAAGCATCAATTCTTCGGCAATCAGCCTTCTTGATGGTCCAGCTCTCACCTCCATACTGTTGGCTGTTTGCAGTATGGTAACGCTGCAGAGAGCTTGCTGGGGAGACCATGCATTAAAAAAAATAAAGGACTCAAAAATAACTTAAACTAGGTTTTAATAAGAAAAACAAAACTCCTTTTACACTAAATACATTAACAACCAAACCAGACCCAACCACCAACCCATCCCCCAGGGTAATGGGAGAGCTAGGTGCTGCTCCTTATATACTACACCCAAATGCTGACACACCTTAATCAAATACAACTCAGCAGCACCTGCTATGCTTCACAGCTGTAAAGCTGGGTCTCGTTATTTTGCTCTGGCCCTTGCTCTGGCCCCTTAAAGACATACACATTGGGTGGAACAATGATGAACCTTTACATTTAAATAAACCATTCAACATTTCCCCTGCGGTTCATCATTGTGGAACAAAAACATAAAGCATATTTTGTACATGTCTTTCATGTGTAACCTTTGGAAGTGCTTTAGTAAAAATGTCCGCAATTTGATTGTCACCTGGAACATATTCAAATACAATCATTTCGTCAGCAATTAGTTTCTTTACAAACTGTAAACGTAACCTTAAGACTCTAGTGCGCTGCGTATTGGTCTCTGAACACAGGATAGCAAGTCCGCTCTGGGAATCAAGGTAAACTTTTACTGGTAGTGTTACTTGCATCTGTAGGTCTGCAAATACTTGCAGATACCATTCTACATCACGAGTGGCCTGAACGCATGCACATAATTCACTCTCTGTTGTGGAGAGACAAATAATGGTTTGTGTCTGGGACTTCCATTCAAATGGACAACCGTTATAACAAAACACCATACCAGACACACCCCTGCAATTATTTTGTTCCACTGCATGAGATGCATCGCAGAAAATTTCAAAACCTTTGTCAATACATGTTGTAAACTGCAACCTATAATGCTTGGTGTGTTTAAGGTACATTCTGAACATCATTGTAGCTTTTTGGCTCAAAAACTGCCTTATTGGCATACACAGTATTAAAATGTTCATCTGCAAAACGTTGTGGCTTCTGCCTCTTTCTATCTGAACGTCTCAGTCCGGAAGGAGAGTCAGACTCCTCAGACTTAATGGGACTAAGTGAACCACTAGTTTCAGGTTGTAAATCACTGTCAGATTGAAGAGATGCCTGTAGGCTAAGCTCACGGTCAGAAAACTCAAGAGAATCTAACCTCCCCTCGGGTGCCTGTGACTTTAAATCCTCAAACAAATCAGATTCAACAGGCTTTTTGTCTTTTTCCATTAATTCAGAAGCACCATTTCCTGCTGCTGCTGCTGCTTCCTCTTCTTCCTCAGTATTATCTATACCACCAGTATCTTGGAAGACAGCAACTCCATTCCAATTTACAGTTTGTATCATGCTTCTGGTAATATGAAATTTGCCAGTTGCTGGTATGTAAATTCTGTACGCCCCCTGCTGGTAGCCCATTAATTTTCCCTGGACACTACGTTCACCCAATTTCTGCTTAGCGGGATAATGCATAATTACATCTGAACCCCAAATGCGTAGGTATTTCAGATTAGGGCGTTTTTTAAACAGCTTCTCATAGGGGGTGACATCTAAACCAGAATGATAACTGCGATTTCTAACATAACAAAACGCATTAAGCGCTTCAGCCCAAAAGTCTTTGGGCAGATTAGCATCGTGCAGATACGTTTTAACCCCTGCCTGTAGGTCACGCTGCATAACTTCAACAAGCCCATTTTGCCAGGGACTTCGGGGGCAAGATAACTCATGAGTAGTCCCCTGCGCTTCCAGGAATTTCTCAAAATCCTCAGAAACAAATTCCCCGCCCCGGTCAGAAAACAGGTTCTTAATTGATTTGTTAAAGTGCGTTTTTACCCAGTTGCAAAAAACTTTGTACTTCTCAAATGCTTGGGACTTCTCAGCTATTGCATAAGTCCAACAATATCTACTATACTGGTCTATCAGAGTGAGCCAGTACTTAGAACCTCCTAATGATGGTGGGAGTGGCCCAACTAAATCACAATGTACACGCTCAAATGGCTCAGTTACTTTCCTATCTGAGCACCTACCCTTGCGTGCAACCTTAATCTTATTCTTGCAACAGGATAGACATTGCATAAAGAATTTACATGGTTTTAAGTTGAGGCCATTAACAATATTCTTTGTCTTAATTACATCAGCAAAATTCAGGTGTCCCAGAATTCTGTGTGCCTCATGGACACACCCGGAATGTGGCCTTACATTCCTCAACCCCTGGCTTGACTGTGCTGCTCTGCAATTTATAGGCGATTGGGAGTAGGTGCGAAAATACAGTCTATATAAACCATCAGATTCCCGGGCATATAATAGACGTTTGTTCCCATCGAAAAACTCACACATTGACTTTAAGAAACGCACAGTTATGCCTTGACGAGCAAAACACCTTACTGATAATAAATTGTCCACTGACGGGCAGTAAATGCAGTTTGCTATTGTAATGTTTACAGAGTCAAGTTTAACAGTACCCCTGCCAAGCGACTGCAAGACTTGTGAATTGGCTAAATGTACATTACCAATTTCCTCTTCGAAAGAAATAAACAAGCTTCGATCGTTGCAAATATGCTGAGATGCTCCTGAGTCCACAACAAAAGACTTCCACTTGGCACGTTTAAGTCTTTTACGATCTGTTGTCCTAGCATGGAAAACTCGCGGCTCGTTTCTGTCTCTACTATACGATGTCGGCTGCTGGGCTGACAACCGTGACTGACGAACAGAAACAGGCTTGGGAGTACTTTGCTTTCTTTTGGATCTGCAGTCCTTTGCAAAATGTCCTTGCTTATTGCAGAACCAACAACGCTTGGCAGCTTTAAATACAGTTGTATCACCACAAGTTTGCATATGGCGTTCCTCATTCTTTCTGGAAATAGTGCTTATGGCACAAGCCTCCCTTCTATCCAACTCGCCCATTAATCTTGCCGTTACCCCTTCCACAGTTAATTGTGCTGGTGGAACAGCAGATATCTGGCTAGCTATACCATCAAAGTCCTCATTAAGGGAACATAGAATGATAAAAACATACTGAATATCAGGTATCTCCATGTCCCTTCGAATTAATTCGCAGCGTATTGCCTCCAGACGTCTCAAGTGTGCTGCCAAATCACCACCAGGCTGCAACTTTGTCTGGTACAACTGCTTGAAAAACGTCAATGCAGATGCTAACTCTTTTCTAACATGCACTGCTGCAAGACTGTCCCACATTTCTTTGGCAGTTTTCTTATTTCTTATATAGACTATTTGCTGGTCGCTGACTGCCAAATTAATTATCGCCCTGGCTTTTGCATCTCCTTTCGACCAAGCATTAGTCACAGGGTCAGGAGGGTCATCAGTTACATAGGTCCATACTTCTCTAGAGGTCAAAAGCGCCTCCACCCGAAAAGACCATAAACTATAGTTCTCATCTGTCAGCTGTGGGAAGACCAGAGCCTTCTCAGCTTCAGGAACCCGGTCAACCATTCTGGAACTCTTCCAGACCCACAGAACTACGCTAACAGGAGAAGGAGTTTTCAAACCTTTCTCAGAGTCCAAAAATATGCAGTCATCCACTCAGCAGCTGGGCCCATAACCAAAGATGTTGGCTGTTTGCAGTATGGTAACGCTGCAGAGAGCTTGCTGGGGAGACCATGCATTAAAAAAAATAAAGGACTCAAAAATAACTTAAACTAGGTTTTAATAAGAAAAACAAAACTCCTTTTACACTAAATACATTAACAACCAAACCAGACCCAACCACCAACCCATCCCCCAGGGTAATGGGAGAGCTAGGTGCTGCTCCTTATATACTACACCCAAATGCTGACACACCTTAATCAAATACAACTCAGCAGCACCTGCTATGCTTCACAGCTGTAAAGCTGGGTCTCGTTATTTTGCTCTGGCCCTTGCTCTGGCCCCTTAAAGACATACACATTGGGTGGAACAATGATGAACCTTTACATTTAAATAAACCATTCAACACATACATCACTACTGGGAAAACCATGGCTTTAACTATACGGACCTTTGTTGGCAAGGTGAAGAGCCACATCTTCACCAGATGAAGTGGGAGACCATGTTAGTTTGGATGGCAAGGGAGTCAAAGGTGTGCTAAAGGAGGATAAGGAGACTGCAGAGATAAGGAGCCTAGTCTGCTGGTGGCACTAAATTGTTACAGCAAAAAGGGGTTGTGAACTGCTCCAAAAGGACTTCTTCAAACTGAACGAGTGGACAGTAAAATGGTGAATGCAATTCAATGTAAACAAGTGTAAAGTGAAGCATGTTGGGGGGAAAGGTCTTAATTTCACATAGACACTCCTGGGGTCTGATCTGGCAGAGATGGACCAGGAACAAGACCTGGAGGTAATAGTAGACAGCTCAATGAAGATGACCCAGTGTGCGGCAGCTGTAAAAAAAGGGGGGGGGGATCCTTAGGGAAGGAATTGAAAATAAAGCTGTTGATGACATAATTACATTAAACAAATCTTTCGTTTAAAAAGGTACAATTTTAAAAGGTTCAGAAAAGGGACACCAAAATGATCAAGGGAATAAAATGATTCCCCTATGAAGAAGTGTTGCAGTGTTTGGAGATTTTTAGCTCAGAGAAAAGGCAAGTAAGAGAAGTTTTTAAAGTTATTCAAGACATGGAGAAAGTGAATAGATAAAAAAAATTCCTCCTCTCTCATAACTTTAGAACTCATGAACATCCAGTGACTGTTGGAAGATTTAGGACTGATAAAAGAAAGCCACGCATTTCACAGTTAAACTATGGAATTTGCTCCCTTTGCAGGCAGTGATGGCCACCAACGTGGATGGCGTTAAAAGAGAATTATACAAATTAATGAGTTGCAAGTGACTACTAGCCATGATCACTATGTTCTATCTACCTTCACTTAGTTGGCATCCATCTGTCACAGGAGACAATGGAAGGGTGTGCCCTTGGAGTCAAAGTCAACCTGTTGGAGCTTCACTTCTGAATTGCAGTTGCTGGAAACCTCAGGGCAGGAGGGTGTTTGCAGGCTTCCTATGGTCATCTGGTTGGCCACTGTGCAAAGGAAGTGCTGGCCTGATCAAACATAGCTATTCCTGTGTCCCTGTGAGCTCATCACCATCAAGGAGAGCTTTGAATAGTCGATCAGGGCAGCAGAGGTGGCAAGCAGAGGGCCAGGTTGATGCATAAAGGAGATAGAAGGAAGGTGACCTAGGGTAGCTCTACCTGGAGCAACTGTGCTCTGACCAAGGACAGATATCTGTATATATCCCAAGCACAACGGATGCCCAACTTACTGTTGGCACGTTGCCCTTCCCTTCCCTAGCTGAAGGACATGCATGGGAAGGTGAAGATGCTCTGGATTGGGGCTGCACACTGTGGTGTAGCCTGGTGTTGCCTCATTTTGTGTCCGTGGTCTCTTCAGCTGGGGATCTCTAGAAAAACAGATAACCTTTGTGGACTGGTGAGCCAGTGTAGCAGGGATTTCAGATGCCTCGTTTTATAGATCAGATTCATCTCTCAAAGCTAGGGGGCAAGTGACACACTTTCCTTCTCAAAGAGGACTTGGTGAGGTTTTCTGCAGACTCTTATCTGAGGATTCTGGAGTCCTTTTGCATGCAATCACATGTGATCATGTGCTGCTCCTGAGCTGCAGCGCTTCTCCAGCACTTTATTTGCCCATTGTTAATGGAATCATAGAATTGCAGGGGTGGAAGGGATGCCAAGGGTCATCTAGTCCAACTCCCTGCAATGCAGGAATCACAGCTAAAGAATCCCTGACAGACAGCCATCCAACCTCTTTAAAAACCTCCAATGAAGGTTTTCTCCACCTGTTATTGTGGTGAAGCATAGAGAGATTCTTCAGAATTTTCCTGATCTACTTGGTCAGTGTGAACCCAGTGACATTGTCCCAATATTGACTCGTTCCCACAATTCTGGCACTGTGCAGAGGTCTTCTATCTTCCAGCTTTCCATAAAACTTTAAAGAATTGGGTTGAGTAACTGCAGTGCTGTGTCATGACCGCACCAGGGAAGACTGATTATTCACACAGTTACAGGGAGAACTTAACTTTTGCACTGACCTTGTCACCTGAGGAACAAGCAAGGGCTGAGGCTTTCCGTAGCTAAGCTAAGAGCCAGTGTGGTGTAGTGGTTACTGTTTCAGACTAGGACCTGGGAGACGAGGGTTCAAATACCCCACTTGACTGCCACGAAGCACACTGGGTGACCTTGGGCCAGTCACTGCCTCTCTGCCTAACCAACCTCACAGGGTCGTTGTGGGGATTAAATAAGGAAGAGGAGAGAACCATGTACACCTCTTTAGAGAAAAGGGTGGAATGTAAACACAATAAATACATCATCATCATCAACAACAACAATAACAACAACAGTCCCAGAACAGTCCTTAAGAACTGGACATGTAGTGACAGACCTTTGCTGCCCTCTTCCCAGGGGCCTGCTTAGTCCATTGGCCTGACAGCTTGAATAGACCCTAAAGGTAAAGGGACCCCTGACCATTAGGTCCAGTCATGACCGAATCTGGGGTTGTGGCGCTCATCTTGCTTTATTGGCCGAGGAAGGCGGCGTACAGCTTCCAGGTCATGTGGCCAGCAGGACTAAGCCGCTTCTGGCGAACCAGAGCAGCGCATGGAAACGCCGTTTACCTTCCCGCCGGAGTGGTACCTATTTATCTACTTGCACTTTGATGTGCTTTCGAACTGCTAGGTTGGCAGGAGCAGGGACCGAGCAATGGGAGCTCACCCGGTCGTGGGGATTTGAACCACGACCTTCTGATCAGCAAGTCCTAGGCTCTGTGGTTTAACCCACAGCGCCACCCGCGTCCCTGAATAGACCCTAAAGTTGACTCAAATCTGGAAAGGAATTCCCATTTTGCTCGGGGAGAAAGGGCGCTGTCCCTCCGCTCAGGTGCTGAAGCCAATCGAGCGCTGTCCACAGACATGGTGCTGAAAGCCCCCGTCCTTGGCCGCTGGCGCTGCGGGAGCTGTCCGCGGGCCGGTGCTAAAGCGGTTTGCAGCTGCACCGCCATGTGCTCCGGGCCAGCTCCTGATCTCTGAGTGCCGTCAAGCGACAAGGCCAGGTCCCCTTGCAAGCAACGGTGCAGAGCATTTCCCAGTTCTTAGGGACTAGGGGACAGGATGAGTCCCCGTCTCCAAGCTCAGGAATGCACGAGCTTGCAAAGCAATGCGCTTTGTTCTCAAGGCAGGCAGGCGCGTTCCTGTTAAAAATAACACCATAAATTATATATGGTGATAAATAAAGCAGGAGAGATCTAATCCACTTCCCGGGCGTGTCTCGAAGAGATACAGCACCACAGAGATTGATTCTGTAGTGAAGGTGGGGCGCCTTGTAGGCGGCTGGGGAGGGCGAGGGGGGCATTCAGCTGCCCCCCCTTCCCACTTCACCGCCTGTCTACCAATGTCAGGTCAATCCTCCACGCCGATGCATGTCCTGGAAAGGACTGAGGCGGGCGAGATGGAGCGAAGGGGATAAGGTGGGCTCTTAGGTGGGCTTGAACAGACCCCCCCCCCAGCCCTGTCACCAGAAGAAAATGTGAAAACCCCCCGCCCACTTTTTAGATAGTGAAGTGGGTGGGGGAGGCTACAGTAGAATCGCTGCCGAACTAAATTTCACGGGTTTAAATACACGAGACGTGCACACGCTCATGTTAGGCGCCCCCCCTTTTATTTTGCAAAAGTCAAGCATCTTTACTGCTCCCCACCCCAAGCAGAACAGAAGGCGGAGAAAACCTCCTCCTGTTCTGGGGAGCTGCGGGTCTCATCCGCGCCCCCACTTCCAATTTTGCAAGACGGTGCCTGTCTCTCCCCCCTCACCCCCGCCCCAGGCAAGGGACGCGCCGTCGCGGTTTTAAAACCGATCCCCTTGGAGAAACTTTGCCGATCAATCAAGCCCTCGGCCGGATCCCTCCGCCGGACGGCAGAGCGAGGGAGCGAGGCGCGCGGCAGCCGCTGCACTGTGGCGCCCTCCGCCGTAGGGAAGAGTCCCGCAGTCTTCGGCTGGCAGAGCGGAGCCGAGGAGAAGAAGGAAGAGGAGGAGGCGGAGGAGGAGGCGAGCGGGACGGGGCGAGGCGAGGCAGCGGCGGCGGCTCAGCATCTTTCTCCGCGGCTTCAGCACCACCCGGAGCAGCGGCGGGGGCGACGGATCGGGCGGGGGCCGCCGGCTGCTTCTGGCCCTCCCTGATGTGAGACGGGCGGTGGACGGACGGACGGGAGGAGGAGGAGGACGACGACGAAGATGGGGGGCGCCTTCGGCCTGACCCTGGCCCTTTGCCACTCCGTGGGACTCTACCTGCAGCTCGGAGCCTCCTCGCGGCCCCCGCAGTGGGAGAACCAGATCTCGGGCAACGGTGAGTGGACCGAGCGGGGGTGCTGAGCCGCAGGGTGGGGTGGGTCCTATGGGTGCCCCCGCACCAAATGATCAACTGCTCAATATCCTTTCGCTCCGCATAGTCCGCTTTGTAACCCCCCTTTAAACACCCACCCACACCCAGCTTTGTAGGGCACAAAGTCGTATCTCTCCCCCCTCCCATTTTTCATGGGTGGCGTGTTAGTTACCCCGTGTTAGTTGCTGCGGGGGGGGGGGGCAAGTCCGGAGCGTTGGCGCAGAGTCCGAATAGGGTTTCTCCGGGAGCGGTGGCAACGGGCACCCCCTGGCGTCCGGGCAGAATCGTGCCTCTGCCCAAATTGGGACCGCGAGGCAGAATGTGGTCCTTCTCCTATTGCTGTCTACGACCAACGCGTCCCCCCTCCCCCATTTTTAACTGCTCGGGATGGAAATTGCGAGTCCTCCGGTTGTGGATTGGGAAGTGGAGGCGTTGATTGGGGTGGGGAGAGAGAGAGAGAGAGAGAGAGAGAGAGAGAGAGAGAGAGAGAGAGAGAGAGAGAGACCCGGACTTGGTTGTTTGTAAGCGGCAAAGCGATTGTGAGCGCAGGGCTGGCGGCGCGGGGGAGGTCGAGGCAACCTCTTTTCTGTCCACGAAGGGAGGCAAAATCAGTCCTGGCGATTCGGTACGGGAGGCAGGATATGCGTAAGTTAGGAAGAGAACTTTTTTTATGCGGTGTGTGTGTGGGGGGGGGGGGTGTCTTTCCTCGAAATCCCACCCTTTGTTTGGAAGGAAGACTGGGAGACCCCTCCCCAGGGAAACCGCTCTCCAGTTTGGCACAGCAGAGCAGGAAATGTATAGGAGGAAGAGAGGCTGCGCGGCTGTTGGTGGGGGGAGAGAGAGCCCCCAATTAAGCATATGGAAGAGTCAGAAACCTCACATCTGGGCCGGATCTGTGCACAAAACCGAATCTATGAGGGGAGGGACGCACACTGCATGTACACAGGCACAGCCAGATTATTTCTAACTTCTGGAGTTTCTCTGTAGGACGTCCTTCGTTCCTCTCTGCCCAAGTTGTGGACACGATCTTGGTCCACATTGCAGGGGGTTGGACTAGACGCCCCTTTGGATCCTCTCCTACTCTACAATTCCATGATGTTGTGATAAATAGTTTCTGTGCATAGGGAGTCAGCAGGGTGAAGATGGTGGGCCTCACCTGTGGAAGGTGGGAAACACCTTCTTCCAAAGCAGAAGGTCCCACTTTCAGTCCCCGAAGTAGGGCTTGGGGTGTCACCCTCACCTGGAATCCCAGGAGAGCCCCTGTCCCACAGCTCTGAGGATGCTCCTGCCCAGAGTAGCTCTTTCCTGCTCTTAGCATCTGCCCAGTTTTCCAACACAGACACCCAAGAACTCAGGTGGAGACACCCAAGAACTCAGAGGAACTGCCAGGGGGCACCCTGAACTTCCTTCATCAAGGCAGGAGCCTGAGGGTCTTAGCTGACTGCAAGCAGCGTGGTGGCAGGAGAAGGCATAGAGGGTCTCCAGACAATAGCCTTGGACAGGCACCACCGCAATGGCCTTCCTTAAACCTCTCAGATAGCAGAGGAGGAGGAGGCAGGAGTGTCCTGTGTTGTGCCCAGCTTGTGGGCTTCCTTGAAGGCATCTAGCGGGTTGCTGTTGGATGGAGGGCTCTGGATTACATGGATCCTCGGTCAGATCCTTCCACCCATCCACCCACCAGCTGGGGTTGGAGATTTTGGAATGGCACAACTCCCTTCCTTCACAGGCTTGCTAAAGTCCAAAGACCTCCTAGAAAAAGTGTGTAGGACTTTTTGGAGCTGGGGTTAAGGTGAGGATGAGCTTGGGCACAAATCCAGGAGAGGACAAGGAAGAGGCTGGCATCCTCTTTGGGAACAGCAAATGAGCTGAGTGCCTTAAGATAAATAAATCAGGCACCACAACAAGCTGAAAAAACCAAGGGGATCCCTATATAAAAAGGAACACCCCCCCAACCCTGGATGTGGTGGGAACCAGATACACCCCTGGAGGAGAGGCAGCAGTTTGAGCTGGCAGTGTTTGGGGAAGTGTTTCCATCACTCTGCTTCTTTTCCCTTGCCTTCCATAACACTTCTTCTCTCCTCCCCCTCCATTTGCCCAGGAAACCAGTTTCTGGCAAGGGGAAGAGGTGCAAGCTGTGTTAGCAACTGGTGGGGCTGGGGGAGTTAGTCAACTTACCCTTCTGGGGACAGAGCTGGCTGCTTTCACTGACCCCTGGTGCAGAAATGTCCTGGAAGTTTAATATCACCCTGTTGCAAGGCAGGGACTGGACCAGATTGCATTGCATATCTGGCTGTGCAGTGGTGTGAGGCTTAGGCAGAGGGGAAGGATTTCAGTGTCGCGCCCATTAGGGAGCAGGCCCCAGGCAGCTTCCTGGGTGCAGCAATCCCTCCTTGGCTTGACCAGCATGCTCTATGACCCAGCCTGCCTTTCCTGAGTCTGGAAGAGTCAGAGACCCATTTGTTAGGGGGTGCTGTGTTTTGTTTCTTGCAAAGCAGGGAAGCAGCGAGAGCCCCAGTATTGCAGAGCCTGCGACCAAGAGTAGTTCTGCAGCAACTCACTTAATCACAACCAAAAGCCTTTCTTAACGAGGCTGAGGAGCAGTGAGTAAGTGGGTCGTGTATAATAAGCCACTCGCGATCAGTAGGTGAATACCAATTTGAGGAAAGTGCAGCTTGCAAGGAACTGGTATCAATGGCTGTTTAGCAGATTGGAGATTGGCCATTTCATTACTTGCTGGAACAGCTTCCTCCTGGCACAGCGAGATGGGGAGGCGGAGGAGGCAGAGGCCACAATAACTCCCTGGGAAGCAAGGAGCATGAACCACAGAGCTGGTGGTGACGTATTGAAAAGAAGGCAGGGGCAGAAAGGGGACTGGCTCTATAATCCCCACCAGTGACACCTCCTTTTGGCCATCATCATGACACCTTCCCTGAACTGGACTCGGGCAAAGCCCTGGCTCAAAGGTTGGGGGAACCAAAGGGATGGGTTTGACTTCAGGCAGTCACAGGCAAACCTATGAAGAGAGTCTCACAGGAGGAGGTAAAAACCTCAACAACCTTGAACGTGTATCTTGGTGGAGATTGCATGAACCTATTCCAGGCACCACGCAAGTCCAGGAGATAGAGGACACCATGTGGAAATGGAGGAAGACTGAAGCCCAACAGGAAGGGTGTGAGTTTAGGGCTACAAACATGCTAACCCTTTTGTAGCACACACAAAAACATGTGTTTTCTCCATCCGGAATCATTCGCGCACATCTTCCCTTCTAGCTTTTGACCCTTGAGATGTATGTTTTTATGACTGTGTAAGCTGTTTCCAATTGTTTTTGAAACTGTATTTTAATGCTGCAAGCCACCCTGGGACCTTTGAGTGAAGGACAGGTGATTAATGACAAACGTAATCATGGATCCTGCCATCCACATGGGTGAAGGGGGGGGGGGTTACCTGATACACATTTGAAAAGCCTCCCCTTGATTAGGCTCTCTGCGCCTTTTCCTTTGTGCACGTGCTCCAGATGAATGAAGAAGGAAGTGGGGATTATGATCTTGCTATATGACCACCCACAGCGTCATTGGGGAGGTGTGGGGATGCCCCCTCGCTGCATTTCTGGGACCACCTACATGTGTTTTCAAGTGGATGCAGTAATGCAGAATCAGTCTGCAGGGAGCTTTTGTTTTCAGAACGAAACCAGCTTCTCAAGAAGCACCTTTTGGGGGCAAGAAATATGCAATAGATTTAGGTTTTGGGGGGCTATGTGGGGGGGGAGTGCTCCGTCTCCATTGATTCTGGAATAAAATGCTGGGTGCACATAGCCTGGGAAGGGTTGAAACAGAAGAGCATCTCCTTTGCAGCAGAAGGTGGCAGGGTCAGTCCTTGCTGGTATCTTCAGGAAGGGCTGGGAGAAAACTCTGCTTGCAACCCCAGAGAGCTGCTATCAGCCAGTGTAGACAAGGCTGAGCTCGATGGACTTACTCAGTCCATCTTATATTGGTTCTCACTCAGTATAAAGCAGCTCCCTATGTTCTAAGCCAGCGGTTCTCAACCTGTGGGTCCCCAGATGTTGTTGGACTACAACTCCCATCATCCCTGAGCTCTGGCCTTGCTAGGTAGGGATGATGAGAGTTGAGAAAGGCTGTTCCACCTGGTACGCAGGCTAAGACCCTACCTGCCCGCGAACTGTCTCGCCAGAGTGGTGCATGCTCTAGTTATCTCACGCTTGGACTACTGCAACGCACTCTACGTGGGGCTACCTTTGAAGGTGACCCGGAAACTGCAATTAATCCAGAATGCGGCAGCTAGACTGGTGACTGGGGGCGGCCGCCGGGACCACATAACACCGGTTCTGAGAGATCTGCATTGGCTCCCAGTATGTTTCCGAGCACGATTCAAAGTGTTGGTGCTGATCTTTAAAGCCCTAAACGGCCTCGGTCCTGTATACCTGAAGGAGCGTCTCCACCCCCATCGTTCAGCCCGGACACTGAGATCCAGCGCCGAGGGCCTTCTGGCGGTTCCCTCATTGTGAGAAGTGAGGCTACAGGGAACCAGGCAGAGGGCCTTCTCGGTAGTGGCGCCCGCCCTGTGGAACGCCCTCCCAGCAGATGTCAAAGAGATAAATAATTACCTGACATTCAGAAGACATCTTAAGGAAGCCCTGTTCAGGGAAGTTTTTAATATGTAACGCTGTACTGTTTTTAACACTGATTGGGAGCCGCCCAGAGTGGCTGGGGAAACTCAGCCAGATGGGCGGGGTATAAATAATAAATAATAAATGATGATGATGATGATGTTCTAAGCCAAAGAGCAGCAGGGAGCAAAGAAGGGAAGCCCAGTGGGAGCTGCTGACCAGCCTCATGGCAGCCGCTGTAAAAGAAAGCGGGAAGAAACTGGGTGAGCCCGACCCAAAGGAAGCAGGTATTGAGGGCAGGTGGGGCCTGATTCCTGACATGCACCAGCAGGTGGCTCAGTTACTATTCCAGTAATAGAACCATAGAACTGTAGAGTTGGGAGGGACACCCAGAGTCATCCAATCCAACCCCCTGCAATGCAGGAATCTCAGCTCAAGCATCCCTGACAGATGGCCACCCAACCTCTGCTTAAAAACCTCCAAGGAAGGAGAGTCCACCACCTCCCAAAGGAGTCTGTTCCATTGTCAAACAGCTCTTACTGTCAGAAAGTTTTCCTTGATATTTGGTCAGAATCTCCTTTCTTCTAAGTTGAAGGGATTGGTTCGAGATCAGGAGAAAACAAGCTTGTTCTCTCTTCCATGTGACAACAATTGAGATATTTAAAGATGGCTATCATTGTTGTTAAGGGATGCGGGTGGCGCTGTGGGTTAAACCACAGTGCCTAGGACTTGCCGATCAGAAGGTCGGCGGTTTGAATCCCCGCAATGGGGTGAGCTCCCATTATTCGGTCCCAGCTCTTGCCAACCTAGCAGTCCAAAAGCACGTCCAAGTGCAAGTAGATAAATAGGTACCACTCCGGCGGGAAGGTAAATGGTGTTTTCGTGCGCTGCTCTGGTTCGCCAGAAGCGGCTTAGCCATGCTGGCCAAATGAACCGGAAGCTGTACGCCAGCTCCCTCAGCCAATAAAGCGAGATGAGCGCCACAACCCCAGAGTCGTCTGTGACTGGACCTAATGGTCAGGGGTCCCTTTACCTTTACCATCATTGTTGTTGTTGTTACCTGGTCCATCTGACTGGGTTGCCCCAAACACAGCAGTAACACCATAAGGCTGCAGAAGAGAGGCCAGGGTGCTCCCAGAAGGAAAACCATAAAGCTGAAACTCCTTAAGCCGAGGCTGGCAGAGTCTGTGGCTCTCAAAGTATCATAGGACTCCAACTCCCATCAGCCCCAGTCGGTGTGGCTGACCATTGGGGATGATGGGAGCTGTACTCAAGCTGTTCCCACAACCTCTTGCAGGAGAGACTTGCCTTGCCCTTGGGGACCAGGCACACTCCTCCCTCCACCTCCAGGACCGGCTGCTTGATATTTGCTGCTCTGCAGCTCCACTGCTGCAAATGGCCAGAGGGTGTATTGCATCTCTCAGGCTCAAGTCCCCTGTGGATTTATGCAATTGCTTTGAGGAAATTGTTGCAGGGTTCAAGTTGAGCTGCCCCAAACAGCTTGGGAGGCCCACTCTGAAAGCTGTGCATCTGGTCTCCGAAAACTCCCCAGGAACTCATTTCCAAAATGCTGTTCGGTGCAGGTCCAGCTTGGATTAGGTCCTGTGGAAAAGCATTAGGGCAGGGACGTCTTTTTTGCCCAGGAGATTGAGGAAGGGGCTTTGCTCTGGGTTAGGCTGCAGGTCTTGGTAGTTTTGTAGATCACAGGAGCTGGTCGCCCACCGCCATGCAAGGGACTGTATTGCAAAGATCACTTCTCTGCTTTCATCGGAGTTCTTCAGCTGCTCAGTCTACACACCAAGGTGTCATTAGATGGGAATGAAACATGGTGATTTAACTTGACAAAGTTATTGGGACCAGGTGGAGATTGGCATAGCACTGACCGTGTCCTTCTTCTTAAGCCACCCAAATATCTCTTGCAGAAGACACCACCCAAACTCCTCTGATGCCAGCCTGAGGCTTCAGTTTCAGCCCATTTCCCTGTCAGGGTTTTTCCTGTGCAGCTAAAGGACACCTTGTGCTGAAACTCCAGCCTTTGACCTTCCATCCTTCACTGGTTCTTCTCTCTTCTGGCTGACCCACAACCTCTGCGAACTACCCAACAGACCCTCCTTGCGCCAGGGTCTTGGGGCCTCCTTTCTGCCCACCATAATTTCCCAATGTTGCAGTGAGCATGTAGCCAGTTAGAATCCCTTCTTTCTTTAATTGGTCAGCAGGAGTGGATGGAGTCCCCTCCTCCCTCCCTCCCTTTCCCCCCTTGAGCTTCCTGGAAATGTAGGCTGTGTGCTCTGCCAACCAGGCAGGCAGCAAAACAAAGCCTCCAGCGCGGCGTCTCTTTCTCTGTGTCCAGGAGCTAGCCAGGCTCCAGGGCACCCCAGGAGGCAGTTTTTACTGCAGTGCACATCCCTGCTCCCTTCTTCCTCCTCTTCCTCCTCCTCTACCTCCCTGCCTCTTAGCTTTCCCCTTCAATTATTCATGCCTCCATTGCAGGCAGTCTGCGAATGCCCGGCAGTGCCACGCCTGCTTGCCCTCCTTCCCTGCCAGCAAGAGACTTTCTTCTGCCTGAGCCTGACAGTGGACAGGCATGCTTTGCTAGGCGGCTACAGGAGAGTAGCACCAGGTGTGTGGCCATCCTTCCCCACTGCATTTTCAATCTCCATCGATAAACCACTCAGCGTAGTGGCCAGACAATTAAGAGCCCCTCGCTGGACCCCTGTCCTCATTTGGCTGCTCTCCCCTTTGTCTCAGCCTCTGATGATTACACTCTCCATTATCTCCCTGCAAACACTTTGCATTCAGCAGGATTTCCTCAAGCTTCCAGTGGCGAATTCTCCGCCCACCTGTGTTTTTCCTGCTGCTGTGATGCAGGCCTTCATCTAGTGAAATTGCTTCTGACACAACTCCCCGCCCCCCACCCCATAAAATGTCCCTGCACCCTGTCTCCCAGGCCCTGAGAGGCTTGCTTGCAACGGCCGAGATGGAGGGAAGTGGGATTTCATTCCTAGTTTTGAATTCTCAAAACATGTGCGACAGCAAAGCCAAGAGCTAAAGCCGATGACTTTCCTTGCTCAGCAGAGATGAGTTCTGTTTGACACCATGGAATGTGGCTTCCTTGGTTCCTATGATACCGAGTCAGGTTATTTGTCCAGCATTGTCTACTCTGTCTGGCAGTGGTACCCTAAGGTTGCAGACACCAGACAGAGAATGATCCTGGACTCTTTCCCTCGCAGATAAGGTTTCTGCCGCTGAGACAGTTGAAGAAGACACAGAAAGAAGACTGAGAGAGGAGGAGGAGGAAAGCAGCTGAAAGGAGATAGCAGTCAGCATTTTCCAACCAGCTCTCCATCTTCCAGCTGTTTAGGTCAGTGGTCTGCAGCTGGTAGCTTGTGGATCAAATCTACCCCATGTCATACTGGTTGACACACAACCCCTCAGTGCCCCTCTCTTGGCTAAACCCCAGAAAGGAAAACTGCCCCAACCAGAACTTGCAGTGTGGATTTTAGCTCAGGAGGCTTGATGGAGGCAGGTGGGTGGGTTGAGTGACGGCTTCTTGCCTATGACCGCCCCCCCCAAGTGGCCCACTGAGGAGGCTAGCAGCCAGCCACAGGTTTCAGGCATAACCAAGGTCACAATCACACACCCATGACAAGGCAGTTGGAGAGATGCTGGGGTTGTAAAGAGCATGTTTTCGGGGTCTTTTGCACGGCATCCTTTTCAGCCTTTGCTAGGTCTACAGTTACCTGCTGCAACATCAGTAGGGCAGCGGATGGTGAGGTCCCTGGGATGTTTTCACCATATCTGGCAGGAGGTGTGTTTGTGTCCTGTGCAAGCAAAGCAGCAGCTGCCCTTGAGACGCTGGGTCGCCATCCACCGTCACCTCTTGCTTAACCCTTGCTGGCAAGGAGTGGGGTGTTTTCAAGACCTGCCATGCTTCACGCATCTTTTAGCCCCTCACCTGCCCCAATACTTATTGCAATAAAATATATGTCTTCTTTTGAGGCCTCTCACACAATCTGCGCACTGCAGTGGGTGTCCTAATGAATAGAAATCAGGACAGAGAAACGAAACACCCATTGATGGAAGCCGCAGGAGGGGAGAGGGGTCTTGTGATCGAATCCTGTTTGCGGGTTTCAAACAGGCACTTGGTTGGCCACTGTGAGAACAGGATGCTGGACTAGAGGGGCCACTGGCCTGATCCAGCAGGGTCTTCTCATGTTCTTGTGTAAGTCAATGGTGACTACTCATGCTTAAGCCACCTGGACTAAAGTTGTGGTGGTTTTGTGAATGAACAGACTCTTCTCAGTGTGTGAAGTAGCTTAGTGTGTTGAGTTGGCAGCCTTGAAATCCTCTTCAGCTGTGGTCCTCGGTCTCTGCCTGGGACGTGCTGAAGCAGCAACAAGCAGGCAGGCAATCTGGAGGAGGCTGCAAGGTCTTGGCCTTCTCTCTGGGGCCGGGCTCAGGAGTGACATCCAGAAGGTGGGTAGGATACTCAGCACACCTGCTACCCTATTCATTACCTCCGTCGTCAAAACCTGATTAAAATCTTGCTCCTGTAATAATAGGTTTGCTTTATTTATTTCACACAATTAAGGAACCACTTGAGGGTAAAACAACAACAGCAACCCTCAAAGCAGTTTTACAAAAATGGCAAAACAATAAAATCATCAGTAAGAAAAATTAATATCAATAATTTAAAACTTTCTAAAAGTTGAAATAAAGTCTGTTAAGGACTTATTAAAACTGGCATCAACTTTCTAAACATCTAGGTAAGGTAAAGGTAACCCTGATGGTTTGGGAGCTCACCCCGTCATGGGGATTCGAACCGCCAACCTTCCAATCAGCAAGCCCAAGGCTCAGTGGTTTAGACCACAGCGCCACCCGCGTCCCTTAGAACATTTGGGTAGGCTTGTCTAAACAAATGGGTTTTTAGCAAGCACCCAGAAGGGTTCAGCGAAGGCGGCTGCCTGGTGTCAATGGGCAGGGAGTTCCAAAGTGTAGGTGCCCCACTAAGAGATTGAGTCCTTGCAAATGTGGAATGGATATTATGTGATGCCTCTAACAGGGGCAGCTCTGCTGATCAAAGCAGTCCCGTATATGGTTCCTGTTACCCCTCTGGCTCCTATGAACTAGCTCTTTCCAGTGTTCTCCTTTTTAAGATTCATTCCAGGACTATTCCCCTCTCTGCAGGCTGCGGTTTTACGGATGCTCAGAAGGGCTGCTGTCTTAGACTTTGAAAGCCGCTTCTATGTGTAGATCTGAGTTCATGGGTGTGTGGCACACAGGCCACTTTATAAATGGTGCTCCGTGAATCCTTGAACGAGGGACCCTTCCTGCTTCTGGATGTTTTCACAGGCAGATTGCTTTGTCTTTCTCCCAACGTTTCTCAAACAAAATGTGTCTGTTGTTTCCAGGCTTTAAAACTGAGGTGTACATAATGGGGGCGGGGAATGAAGTATCTCTTGTGGAAACAGACTTCTTTTCTGCAGCACTTTTTGGTCATCTTCTTGCTAGATACTAGATCTCTTGGCATCTGTGCAGAACATGCTCTCTCTGTGTGTGAAAGAGAGGTGTGTGCGTGTCGTGTATGTACATTGATATGAACGTCCTATCCCTTTGAGGATTCTAAAATCCATTTTTTCAAATAAACATCTGGATTGCCAACACTTAGCTTTGTAGGCATCTCTTAGGTTGTGCGGAGAGAGGTAAAGGGAGAAGTTTAGATCAGGGATCAGCAAACTTTTTCAGCAGGGGGCCGGTCCACTGTCCCTCAGACCTTGTAGGGGGCCGGACTATATTTGGGGAAATGAACAAATTCCTATGCCCCACAAATAACCCAGAGATGCATTTGAAATAAAAGGACACATGCTACTCATGTAAAAACACACTGATTCCCAGACCATCCATAGGCCAGATTTAGAAGGCGATTGGGCCGGATCCAGCCCCCAGCAACTTCTCTGCTCCTCTGCTTACTGTGGCAGAAGCCACATCTGCCCAATCACTCTTTACTGCTTCAAAACAAAAGGAGGCTGCACCTCCCTCTCCCTTTCAGCTCCTTCTTAGGAGCTCTAGTCCTATTTTTGATAGAAAGCAAACGATGGATGCTTTTAAGACTCATTAGCAGTGAAGTCACCCACGTCCACACTCAACTGATTCCATTCATCCCCACATTTATTTATGCCTCTTAGGTGCTCTTGTGCTCAAATCCTCCTTGTGGGCTTCCCACAAGCAACTGGTCAGCCATTGTGAGACCGGGATGCTGGGCCAGGTGAGCCACTGGCCTGATCCAGCAGAGTGGTGCATGCCCTGGTTATCTTCCGCTTGGACTACTGCAATGTGCTCTATGTGGGGCTGTCTTTAAAGGTGACCCAGAAACTACAACTAATCCAGAATGCGGCAGCTAGACTGGTGACCGGGAGCGGCTGCCAAGACCACATAACACTGGTCTTGAAAGACCTACATTGGCTCCCAGTACGTTTCCGTGCACAATTCAAAGTGTTGGTGCTGACCTTTAAAGCCCTAAATGGCCTCGACCCAGTATACCTGAGAGCATCTCTACCCCCATCATTCACCCCGGACACTGAAGTTCGGCTCCCAAGGTCTTCTGCTGGTTCCCTCACTGTGAGAAGTGAGGTTACAGGGAACCAGGCAGAGGGCCTTCTTGGTAGTGGCGCCCGACTTGTGGAAAGCCCTCCCATCAGATGTCAAGGAAATAAACAACTACCTCACTTTTAGAAGACACCAGAAGGCAGCCCTGTAACTGGAAATTTTTAATGTCTGATGTTTTACAATTTTTAATGTGCTGCAAGCCGCTCCAGTGTGGCTGGGGAAACCCAACCAGATCGGCAGGGTATAATATGCTCTTCTGATCTTCTTAAGGGATTATTCTCTATAGAATCCCAGTCAAATGTGGTTCATATAGTGAATATGTTATACCACTATGAAGCCCATCAGATTTGGCTGTATAATATGGTCACAGGGCAAAGGAAGTCTCTCCCCTCCTTCTACACCAAAGCATTGGCCTTACTCTCCAAATGGGAGGAAGATATCCGCATTGCTCAGGCAACTGGGTGGATGTGTTCCACAGAGGGTTTCCTTGCCTGTCAGCTCTGTGAAGCAATGGTTTTGCCTTCATCCAGCTCTCATCATCAGTCATTGGCATAAATCTGGAGTGTGCATCCCTGTTCTGCCCACTTAGTCAGCTGATCTATACAGGACCAGGGTGGGGGGTTCTCAGCTTGGCAAGGGGGATCTGTTCACTTTCCCCTCTCCTGTCAACATTCAGCCCCATTTGAACGGTTTTGCACCTTTTTCCAAAGGGATGTGAACAATTGCTGAACGGTGTGCTTGAAAGTGGGGTTGCATTTTGTACCCAGCTTTGGTCAGTGTCCCCTTTTGGTTCGTTTGGCAGCTCAAAGGAATTTCAGTGTGGGTAACACCCGATTAAAAATGCAAAGTGTTTTGCTCAGACTCCACTAGAAACCAACAAAGTAGCAACAAACAGAAGGCGGCCTTTGCAAATGAGGTTTGCTATCCCTTTGCAAACAGGCAAGTGTTCCCGAGAGACGGGCCAGGGACTTGCATTGCGGGAAATTGAGTAATAAGTCTGTGAGTTCTGAGTTTGGCACCAGAATTGTTGGAGGAGCCTTGGGAGCATCTTTGGCACACAAGAAGTTCATAGAATCACAGAATTCTAGAAGAAGAAGAAGAAGAAGAAGAAGAAGAAGAAGAAGAAGAAGGAGGAGGAGGAGGAGGAGGAGGAGGAGGAGGAGGAGGAGGAGGAGGAGGAGGAGGAGGAGGAGGAGGAGAAGAAGAAGAAGAAGAAGAAGAAGGAGAAGGAGAAGAAGAAGAAGAAGAAGAAGAAGAAGAAGGAGGAGGAGGAGGAGGAGGAGGAGGAGGAGGAGGAGGAGGAGGAGGAGGAGGAGGAGGAGGAGAAGGAGAAGGAGAAGGAGAAGAAGGAGAAGGAGAAGAAGAAGAAGAAGAAGAAGAAGAAGAAGAAGAAGAAGAAGGAGAAGGAGAAGGAGAAGGAGAAGGAGAAGGAGAAGGAGAAGAAGAGGAAGAGGAAGAGGAAGAGGAAGAAGAAGAAGAAGAAGAAGAAGAAGAAGAAGGAGAAGAAGGAGAAGAAGGAGAAGAAGAAGAAGAAGAAGAAGAAGAAGAAGAAGAAGAAGTTTGGATTTGATATCCCGCTTTATCACTACCCTAAGGAGTCTCAAAGCGGCTAAGATTCTCCTTTCCCTTCCTCCCCCACAACAAACACTCTGTGAGGTGAGTGAGGCTGAGAGACTTCAGAGAAGTGTGACTGGCCCAAGGTCTCCCAGCAGCTGCATGTGGAGGAGCGGAGACGCGAACCCGGTTCCCCAGATTACGAGTCCACTGCCTAGGGTTGAATGTCATCTAGTCCAACCCCTGCAATGCAGGAATCACAGCTGAAGAACCTCTGCCTGGTAGCCATCCAACCTTTGTTTTAAACCCTCCAATGAAGTAGAGTCCACCATCTTTTGAGGGAATCCATTCCATGGTTAAACGGCCCTTGCTGTCAGAAAGCTCTTCCTAAGTTTAGTGGAATCTCCTTTCTTTTAATTCAAATCCACTTGTTTGGGTCCTACCTTCTGGAGCACCTGAAAACAAACTTGCCCCATCTTCCATGTGACAGCTCTTCAGAAGTTTGAATATGGCTGTCCTGTCACTTGCACTAGCAGAACCTCATTGCACGACAGATTGCAGTATCTATTGTGCAGTGAAGTCACCAGCAACCTTCTTCTTCATTCTCTTGAGCAAAAAAGTTCCACCTGCGCCAAACCTTTCACCAGCAGAACAAGTTTGCCACTAAGAGACTTAGCTCCGCATTGGAGGCAGCCCAAGACAAGGAAGTAGTAACTTGAGAATTAAAAATAGACTTTCAGAATTCAGCTCAGATCGGACCTCTGAAATAACACATTCAAAGCTAATTTGCATGGATTTCCAACCCAATCAACCCCAGAATGGGGCACAATAATTAAAGACAGAACAAAACACTTCAATTCCATTCATAGTTTTTCATCCCACCATTTCACTAGGGAGCTTGGAGCAGTGAATGGGGCTTCCCTCCCATTTTAATCTGAAGGAAATACATCTTATGTTATCTGGGCCAAGCAAGCTTCGTGGCTGAGCTTTCATTTTATCCCATCTCCAGCACCATCTCTGTCCCGGGCATGAAAATCCTACCAGGTCCCCAAAGATGGAAAATACCTGCAGCTCTCCTGGCTTCAGCTGTGAGGGAGCTATGAGTGGTTTTCTATATGCCCATGATGCCAGTGTGGTGTAGTGGTTAGAGTTTTGGACTAAGTCCTGGGAGAGATCTGGGTTCAAATCCCTACTCAGTCATGACGCTTGCAGCACCCTCAGCTCAGCACCCAGTGCAGGCGAACTGGTTGCCCTCTGCTATATCCACCTCTTGCTGTTGTCAGCAAGTATGTGGGGAAAATCCATCCATCCACCTCTGTTCAATGGCTACTAGCCATGACAGCTTTTTTCTGCCTCCAGGGTTGGAGACAGCAATACCAGGTGCCGGAAAGCACAAGAGGGGAGAGGGCTGCTCTTGTGCCCGACTCCTGTTTGCTGATTTCCCACAGGCACCTGCTTGGCCACTGTGAGAAGAACAGGACGCTGGACTAGCTGGGCTGCTTCTTCTGTTCCTCTGCTTGGCGGTTCAGAAGTCCTGCTAGCCAGAGCGAAATCCAATCACCCAGATGGCCGCTGGTCCAGATCGCATAACAGAGGGCATTGGAGAACCTTCTTCTCCATGGAGAACCGTCTTCCAAACTGCCCTTCTGCCTGGCTTCATAGACTCTTGGCAGAACCCAGCTCAAGGAGAGGTCCCTGCCCAGCATCCCCTCCACCTGACAGCAGTAAACCAGAGAGCCCCTCTCCCTTCCACGCACCCACCACCATCTGTCCCCCTCCCCTCCGCCGGGCTGGTGCTGGAGGAGAATTAGAAATGCCTGCAGGTTTCAAGGTTAATTCAAATGCCTTGGCAAGGCGCACTCCAGTCCTGATGGCAATCTCCGAGCTGGCTGGGCTTTCTCTTTTTTGCCTCTAATTTACAGTGCAAATTCGAGATAATTCTGCCACTAATATGACAATAAATAGGGTCAGGGAAACTATTCTTCTCCGCCCGCTCGGAAAACAATCGCCCTCCCCTGGTGCCTGGCGGCACGTTCTCCGGCACTTCCCCGCCAAGGCCGGCACTTTCGTCTGTGGAAAAGGGCAATTGCATAATTACTGGAAGGAATCGGCTCATCAGTTGATAGGGCCCTCTCCAGTTTTACAAAGCGAGAACAATAGAGGCCAGATGGCTCGCAGGAGCATCTCCTGCCCTGCTGCCCGCCAGATACCAGCTGAGGGCAAGCAGCACTCTCGGAGAAAAAGGGCCGGATGGAGGAGAGCGAAGCAGCTGCGCAGGCAAGGGAGAGGCTGGTCTGTATTCTCCATCACTTTTGCCTGTGATTCCTGGCCAGTTTGTGCCTCTAGACTCTTTGGTTTTGAAGGGGTTACTTGCTATAGGCAGTGCTGCAAATGGTTAGTGTTTACCCCGGTACAGTGTAGAAAGTAGATATTCACCCAAGGCTGCAACCTCTGACTAGGGCAGGCAGGGTCTACTTAGGACATAAGAACATAATGAGAGATCCTCCTGGATCAGGCCCACCTAGTCCAGCATCCTGTTCCCACACCAGATGTCTGTGGGAAGCCCAGAAGCAGAATTCGAACACAAGAGCAACTCTCCCCTCCTGGGTTTTCCAGTAACTGGCCTTCAGAAGCAATGCTCCACCAGCTGTGGAGGTAGAACAAGCAAAGCCTTCATAACCAGTAGGCAGCGATAGTCCTCAGAGGGTTACCCAGTTCAATCCTATGCAATGCAGCAATCTCATCTAAAGAATTCTCCTGCCAGGATTGGAAACTGGGATCTACGTTAAGAGGGAACCTCATAGAATCATAGAGTTGGAAGAGACCACAAGGGCCATCGAGTCCAACCCCCTGCCAAGCAGGAAACACCATCAGAGCACTCCTGGCATGGTTGTCAAGCCTCTGCTTAAAGACCTCCAAAGAAGGAGACTCCACCACACTCCTTGGCAGCAAATTCCACTGTCGAACAGCTCTTACTGTCAGGAAGTTCTTCCTAATGTTTAGGTGGAATCTTCTTTCTTGTAGTTTGGATCCATTGCTCCGTGTCCGCTTCTCTGGAGCAGCAGAAAACAACCTTTCTCCCTCCTCTATGTGACATCCTTTTATATATTTGAACATGGCTATCATATCACCCCTTAACCTCCTCTTCTCCAGGCTAAACATGCCCAGCTCCCTTAGCCGTTCCTCATAAGGCATCATTTGCAGGCCTTTGACCATTTTGGTTGCCCTCCTCTGGACACGTTCCAGTTTGTCAGTGTCCTTCTTGAACAGTGGTGCCCAGTTTCCCTCCTCTCAGCTTTGGTGACTGCTAGTGTTGATATGAATCTGCATTGAAGGCGGTTGTGGGGGTCGGGTCGTCTCTTGGAAAGGGGCCCCCAGAAGTGGAGTGTGCAATTCTGTGCTCCCTTCTCAGTCCCCCAACCACTGTTCTCATACATGGAACCTTCTCCAGGCTTCATCCATGCAATTCACCCAACACACAAGTCAGCTAAATTCCAGCTGCAGAATTAATTTTAGCAATTCTCCTAGTCAAGGGGGAATTTAGGAGGGGGGATGTAGGTCACAGGGAGCCGGAAGGACCCAGAAAGCAGGGAGGGGGACCGAAGCTCAGTGGCAAAGCAGCTGGGTGGCCTGCAGAGGGTCCCAGGTCCAATCTATCGAGGGGGCAGGGTTGGATTTAGGTTTGATGAGGCCCTAAGCTACTGAAGGAAATGGGGCCCTTTATATGTCCAGTTGTCCTTTGTCAATGACGAATTGTCATTGTTTTTTGTGTTGAATAGATGCTATATGGACCTAAAGCCATTTGCGCATGTTGCCATGCAAGCAGTCCATGCAGAATGTAGGCACCCTATATATAGAAAGGAGCAAAGCAGTGATATTTTAGGGAGCAGGCTAGCAGGCAGGGCCATGACTTACATCACAGGAGCCGACACAACACAAAACACTGTTGCTGTATGTAGGTTTTATTTTATTTGTTTTTTATCTTATATTTTGGAAATGTATAGTGGTACCTCGGGTTACAGATGCTTCAGGTTACATACGCTTCAGGTTACAGACTCCGCTAACCCAGAAATAGTACCTCGGGTTAAGAACTTTGCTTCAGGATGAGAACAGAAATCGCGCTGCGGCGGTGTGGCAGCAGCAGGAGGCCCCATTAGCTAAAGTGGTGCTTCAGGTTAAGAACAGTTTCAGGTTAAGAACGGACCTCCGGAACGAATTAAATTCTTAACCCGAGGTACCACTGTACATCCAGGGGTTTTTATCTTTAAATTTTTTGGGGGCCCCCAAGAGAGTGGGGCCCTAAGCAAGAGCTTGTTTAGCTTATACGTAAATCCGGCACTGTGAGGGGGCCATTGGTGGCTACCAGCCACAGTGGCTCAGCTCTGGCTCCACGGCCAGAGGCACCAATGCTTCCAGTTGGTGGAAAACGCAGGACTGGAGAGGGCTCTTGTGCTCAGGTCCTGCTTGTAGGATTTCAACTGGCTTTTGGTTCACCACTATGAGAACAGGATGCCGGACTCAGGGGGCCTTAGGCCGCCGGAGTAAGCCACTTCCACCCTTCCGAGGAGGTGGAGTTGCGGGCTTCACGGCCCCAGTCCGCGTGCGATTGGGGGGATTCCCAGCCGCATCACCTCCTGGCCAGCCAAGTGGCTGGTGCTGGGGGTGTGGCTCGCCTTATTTAAAGCAGGACACCAGCCAGGGATCTTCCTCTTTGCCACCTGCCATATAACCTCTGGGATTAGGGATTGGTTGCAGGATTGAGGGTATTGGCGGCAAGCCTTTTGCTCGAGTGGCGGTTAGGCATTGGTATTGTTCTGTAGATGGAAGAGGGGAGGTAATGCTGTCACCTGCCCCGCATATTGAAGGGTAGTCCGATAAAGGATTCTGGCGGGCATGGCCCTGTCCAAAGCCTGGGGAGGTGAGGGCCTAAGGCACACCCCCAATCGGTGACCCCAGGGGAGTTCCTCGTTGATGTGCATCAGCAGGACTCCCCCTACTGGTGGTTAACCCTTCCCGGACTTCAAGCGGACAGGCTGAAGACGGATATAGTCGGTTAGAACCAATGCCTAAGCCAATACCGCTCATCACCTGTAACCAATAAAGATGTGGCCTTATTTAGCCCATTAACCTTAATAATAGGGATGCGGGTGGCGCTGTGGGTTAAACCACAGAGCCTAGGACTTGCCGATCAGAAGGTCGGCGGTTCAAATCCCCACGACGGGGTGAGCTCCTGTTGCTCGGTCCCAGCTCCTGCCAACCTAGCAGTTCGAAAGCACGTCAAAGTGCAAGTAGATAAATAGGTACTGCTCCGGTGGGAAGGTAAACGGCGTTTCCGTGTGCTGCTCTGGTTCGCCAGAAGCAGCTCAGTCATGCTGGCCACATGACCCGGAAACTGTACACCAGCTCCCTCGGCCAATAAAGCAAGATGAGCGCCGCGACCTCAGAGTCGGTCACGACTGGACCTAATGGTCAGGGGTCCCTTTACCTTAACCTTAATAATTGTGTTGTGTGTCATTATTTCCACTGGGGGAACTCACCACGCAACTCAATGCTGGGCCAGGTGGACAAAGAAGCTGAGCTGGGAGATGGCAGCATCCTTTGTTTCCCTTTTCCTAGTCGAATTTGGCTCAGCCTGGACAGAACAGACGCCTCCCTCGCTTGCTTTCAGGCTCCCTGCTCCCTCCGAAACCAGGATGAGCCAATCCACTAGGGGGGAAAGGAGTTTGCAAGAGGCTGAGCTCCCGCTGACAACCTGCTTGGCCATTTCCCTGTTGCTAGGCCAGGCATGCAGGGAGGAAAAGAGGGAGCCCTTCATCACCGGAGAGGAGCTGAGCCGGCAATTAGGTCTCTCTGAGCACCTCGGCTCACCGAGCCATAATAAACCATGAATGATGACAAGGGGCTTTGTGGAAGGCAGAGAATAAGCGGCACTCCATCACTGCCCCACACATAATAACAGTCATCAAAAGAGCCAGAAACATTAGGAGCAATATTGATAGCAGAGCCGGAGCAACACCCCCCCCCTAACCCCGCGCTGCATGTCAGCTCCCCCAAGCCCAGCGCTCTCCACTGCCTCCCACTAGCGGCCTTCAGAGTTTTGCCACTGACTACCTTCTACTGGGTGATGGAACCACAGAATTGTAGGGTTGGAAGGGAAAAGCCGTTCGACTGGGGAAGGTGGTAGACTCTCCTTTGTTGGAGGATTTTAAGCAGAGGTCAGATGGCCATCTGCCAGGGATTCTTGAACCGTGGTTCCTGCATTGCAGTGGGTTGGACTAGATGATCCTTGGGGGTCCCTTCCAGTTCCATGATTCTACGAACTTTCAGTTCCATGATTCAATAATAATAATAATAATAATAATAATAATAATAATAATAATAATAATAAATACTTTATTATTTATACCATGCCCATCTGGCTGGGTTTCCCCAGCCACTCTGGGCAGCTTCCAACAGAATATTAAATTACAACAACCTATTAAACATTAAAATCGTTCCTAAACAGGGCTGCCTTCAGATGTCTTCTAAAAGTCTGGTAGTTGTTTTTCTCTTTGACATCTGGTGGGAGGGCGTTCCACAGGGCGGGGGCCACTGCCAAGAAGGCCCTCTGCCTGGTTCCCTGTAGCTTTGCTTCTCATAGCGAGGGAACCGCCAGAAGGCCCTCGGTGCCGGACCTCAGTGTCCAGGCAGAACGATGGGGGTGGAGACGCTCCTTCAGGTCTACTGGACCGAGGCCATTTAGGGCTTTAAAGGTCAGCACCAACACTTTGTTTGTTTTTTATATATATATAAAATTTTTATTAGTTTTTCAACATATAATATAAAACAATACAAAAGACAAACACAAACAAACAAACATATAAACATGTATAATTTCATAAATTCTTTCATGTACCCAATTTCAGCGACTTCCCCATGCCTCCCTTTTCTGCATCCCTGTTTTGAGCTTTTTTTCAGCAACCCCTGGTCCAGATTACTTAGCACCAACACTTTGAATTGTGCTCGGAAACGTACTGGGAGCCAATGTAGGTCTTTCAAGACTGGTGTTATGTGGTCTCGGCGGCCACTCCCAGTCACCAGTCTAGCTGCTGCATTCTGGAGTAGTAGTAGTTTCCGGGTCACCTTCAAAGGCAGCCCCACGTAGAACGCATTGCAGTAGTCCAAGCGGGAGATAACCAGAGCATGCACCACTCTGGCGAGACAGTCCGCAGGCAGATAGGGTCTCATCCTGTGTACCAGATGGAGCTGGTAAACAGCTGCCCTGGACACAGAATTGACCTGTGCCTCCATGGACAGCTGTGAGTCCAAAATGTGCCCCAGGCTGTGCCCCTGGTCCTTCAGGGGCACAGTTACCCCATTCAGGACCAGGGAGTCCTCCACACCCGCCCAGCCCCTGTCGAACAACATGCTCGTTTGCCTTTCTGCCTGTCGCCTTTCAGAGTGGGTGTCTGGCAGCTCGGCAGCAACATCCTTGAAAGGCCTGGCTGGCGGCTGCTCAAGACCTTCCCGTCCCCTTTATCTGATACAGCCTTGATTGAGATCTGCCCTTCATTTCCTCCTAGGATGTCATTCTTGCATCTGCTCAGTTCGGCCTGTCCCCACAGCCGCCTTCGCTTTCTGCAGCTCTCCAGGGGAATTTTAATCCTCTCAACGCTGCTGCTGCTCTTCTCGTTTCTCTCCTTCCTCATCTCTCTCCCTCCCACGGCCACCTCTTGGCCCTCAATAAATCAGCAACTCTGCCACACCCAGAGATTTTGCTAGAGAGCTCTCTGCATGCACTGGGGCCAGTGGGCCAAAGAAATTATTTCAGGGGCCAGCAACCTTTTTCAGCTGTGGGCCGGTCCACTGTCCCTCAGAGCATGTGGTGGGCCGGACTATATTCGGGGGGGGGGAATGAACGAATTCCTATGCCCCACAAATAACCCAGAGATGCATTTTAAATAAAAGCACACATTCTGCTCATGTGAAAACACGCTGATTCCTGGACCATCTGCGGGCCGGATTGAGAAGGCGATAGGGCCACATCCAGCCCCCGGGCCTAAGGTTGCCTACCCTTGACTTATTTCTATCCCCTCAAACAACAGGTGGCTCAGTTTCCCAGGCACCAGAAAGTGCACTCCAAGCCCCCAGAAGCTGTCGGGGGATCTGTCAGAAATACTGAGCCGTTCCTTGAACCCCAAAGCAGCGTCACTTGAGGAATATAGACCACCTCATGCCAACATTTTGCAAAGCAAACACCTCTTAGAAACCCAGTCGATGTAGAAGAAAACTGCAGTGTATATTTAGGGAGTGTCTTTGGGGGGATGAGGTAGAAATGGTAACCAAGGGTGACCCACTATTGCTGAAAAGGTCAGTCCAACTTGCAATGGTACGAGTATAATCTCTGCTTCTGGCTTAACTGTCTCACCCGTTGCCTGCTGTCCTTAGATTTTCGGACCAGGCTGCTCTTTTTTCTCTCTGGGGAGGACAGACACCTTCCACACGCTCGCCTTTCTGCAGACAGATTACCATTCCCACTTGCCTGAAACTGGCTGAGGGAGAGTTTCTTTTCCTAGCAACATACCTGTGCATAATTTGCAATCTGCCGTCAGGTGGCACTGACACTGCTTCTTCTGCATTCAGACCACCCTTCCGACTGGCTGATTCCAGCTTTGGAAGAGAATCCTGGTGGGGGAGATTTTGCTTGCAGGCCCCTCTCTAAAGATCTGCTTCCTGGAACTCTCAGGTTGTTTGCAACCAGGCCTTTGGGGTTAAGGATCTGCAGCAAAGCACTTGAGAGCCCAGTGCCTGCTGGAGGAGACAAATGGAGCCTCTGAACGGAGCGTGTGCAGTTCTGGTCGCCTCACCTGAAAAAAGGATACCATAGAACAGGAAAAGGTTCAGAAGCCACAATGCTCAGGGGGCTGGAGCAACTCCCCTATGAAAAAAGGGTGCAGGGTTTGGGACTGTGTACGTTTAGAGAAAAAGTGAGTGAGAGGTTTGTCAAATTTCACATAGCATGGAGAAAGTGGCGAGAGAAAAGTTTTTCCTCCCTCTCTTATAGCACAAGAATTCGCGGGAATTGAACGAAGCTGAACATTGGGAGATTTAGAACATACACATAAAAGGAAGGACTTCTTTCCACAAGGTCAAACTTTGCTTGAGAGTCTCCTGTTGAGACATCTGGTTGGCCCCTGTGAGAACAGGATGCTGGAATAGATGGGCCCCCATTGGCCTGACCCAGCAGATCTTCTTCTCATGGTCTTTTCTCCATTCCCTTCAGTGAAGGTCAAGCTGCATGCCCTACTGTGAGCTCCCAGTGCATGTTAGAGTCTCCTCCATCGAGTAAAATGTGGGCAAAAGCTTTTTGCCTCTGTGCACTATTGTCCCCTGAAATGTGTGGGAATGTTAAGGAAGGCAGGAGAGGATATACAGTGGTACCTCGGGTTACAGACGCTTCAGCTTATGCATTTTTGGGTTGCACACTGCGCCGAATCCGGAAGTACCAGAATGGGTTACTTCCGGGTTCGGCGCTCGCACATGCGCAGCAGCACTAAATCGCACTTTGCACATGTGCAGAAGCACCGAATCACGACCCGTGCATGTGCAGACGCGGCACTGCGGGTTGCGAACGTGCCTCCCGCACGGATCACGTTTTCAACCCGAGGTTCCACTGTATTGTTTTGATATGATGATTCTTCACTCATGCTAGAGAGCAAACAGCAGAGCACATTCCCTTTGCAACTTATGGGAAGCAAGTTGATGATTTGTTAGAATCCTTTAATTAAGCAATCCTGTCTGGCTTGTCCAGTCTGGATTGTTCCTGGTAAGTTTCCCCTTAAAATAATAACAACACAACACAGTCTTCTTTAAAAGTAAGAATAAACATTCGGTTCACAGCAGTAATCTGAAGGCAGGCTTTACCTTGTGGTTACAGTGAAAAGAAGTCTGAGCCGCATCTCTGACTTTCTGCTTCTGGGCTCCATCCTGTGTGAAGGTTGAGCCATGTGCTGGCTAAGAGCCAGGAGAACGAGAGGTCGAGAGGGAGACACCAAGAGAGAGATGGCTGCGTGGCCAGCCCTTTTATCTGGTCAGCTAGGGTCATGCCCATCTACCTGGCCACACCCAGGGGGAGGAACCACCATGCCAGGTGTGACAGGAAGCCCTCTTTCTCTGGAGCCACATTCCCCTGTGTGTCCATTCTAGGCAACAGGAAAATGTTGCACTTGACTGCTCTAGTAATACTACACCCCACAAAACGGGACAAGGGGTTTTGGCACCTGTCGACCAGGTTTAATTGCTGCAGTGGTGAGCCTGTATTTTTAATTGGGACAGGGAGAGAGAAAGCTCACATGAGGAATTATTCTCTCCCACTCTCTGAGCAGGTGCACCACCCATCCGTAATGTATTATGCCCTGGAGCATAGAAATATGTCCTATTCATAATCTCTAGAGGGAACATACAGCCTATTGAACCATTTGCTTGTAATCATGAATGTCTGTTGAAATTTGTGGCGCTGCATTAATATTACTAAGCAGTGATGAGAATCAGGCTATTTAAGGATTATATTTTATTTTTAGAAAAGGACTCAAAATGTACCGAGGCCATGAAAAACACATCCAGTCGCTTTTGTCTAAACAGGTCTTGCTATGCATTCTCTGCGCTAAGTTTCTAGAAGGGCGAACAATTGCTCATTGGCGATACAAGGCAGGAGTGAAAGGAAGTAAGACCTGGGGCGTCTACAGGAATGTAAGAACATAAGAAGAGCCAGCTGGATCAGGCCAATGGCCCATCTAGTCCAGCGTCCTGTTCTCACAGTGGTTGTCCCAATGGGAAGCTCACAAACAGGTCCTGAGTTCAAGAGCAGCGCTATGGTTTCCAGCAACTGGCATTCAGAAGCACTTTTGTCTCCAGCTGTGGAGACAAAACAGAGCCATCCTGACTAGCAGCCATCCATAGCCCTCTCCTCCGCCGTGAATTTGTCCAATCCTCTTTTAAAGCCATCTAGGTTGGTGGCCATGACTGCCTCCTGTGGCAGGGAGTTCTGTAGTTTAAAGGCAAGTCTTTCAGACCACATGAGCCATGGAGCAAGCTGCCGTGGAGAGGCTTGGCCAGCCAGCTCATCCTTGCCCCTGAGCTGGGTGGCAGCGGTGCTAGAGGGTGACAGCAGGACATTCCCGGATCCAGACGGAAGCTGGGGATGCTTCCATGAATGCAGGAGTGTCCCTTATAAAACGGGGTGGTTGGAGGGTATGCTCTGAGCATGTGCAGAGAGCCACATCTGCAGACAGAGTGCTAACTGGTGATTGGGGTCAAGGCTGGTGAATGTGTTGAGTTCCCAGAACCTCTCATTTTACAAATTAGGGATTTCAGCCATACCGAAGCATCGGGAAGCTGCTGGAGAGAGGGAGAGAGAGAGAGGCTTCTACCTGAAAGCAAATGTGCCAGCAGGTGCCCTCCCACAACCCCAGGCCTTAACGAGCGCTGCTAATGAGCCACAAGGCAGAGAAGCCTCTCTGAAACCGGGGAGGAGCCCTTGGCTTAATTCCTCTCTGCCAAAGAGCTCTCTGACTCCAGTGGTCCACCAGAGGCCAGGGAGAGACCCTTTTGCTAGCTGCAGGAGAGGCAATTACTGTGCCTTCGCCATCCCTTCCCTCTCTGATCCTCCCGGGGTAATAGCGGATGGTGCCAGGTTAGTTAGGAAAATTGCCTTCCTCCTCTCTCTCTCTCCCCTCCAGTGCTGTGCTTTGTCTGAGACGAGGAGTCAGCTTTTGCGGGAGTCTCCTGGGCTGTTAACTGCAAGAATCAGAGGGCCTTGCTAGTCTTCCCTCTTACTTTGGGGTGTGTGAGTGAGAGAGAGGGGGAGAAAATGCTCTTTTATATTGACCCTGATGGAAGGGAGTTGCAGGACAGAGCAAAGCTGGCTTGGGAGAGAATCGAAGCAGAAGGAGAAGGCTCCCAGACACAATTGTTCTGCTCTGACTCAAGGCAGCAGTGCTTCTGAATACCAGTTGCATACCCTCCAACATTTCTCCAATGAAAATAGGAATGTCCTGTTCCATAATAATAGTAATAAAAATGTTATTATTGATACCCCACCCACATTGGGAGGCTTCCAACATATATAAAAAGACGATGAAACATTTTAAAACTTCCCTATACAGGGCTGCCTTCAGGTGTCTTCTAAAGGTGGTAGAGTTTCCTATCTCCTTGGCTTGGTAGTCGTAATACTCCATACCCGCCAACATTTCTCCAGTGAAAATAGGGACGTCCTATTCCATATCCTCCAACATTTCTCAGATGAATATAGAGATATCCTAAGGAAAAGAGAGACATTCCAGGATCAAATCAGAAACCAGGATGGCTTCTGTAAATCCAAAACCGTCCCTGGAAAATAGGGGCACTTGGAGGGTCTTCAGTTGCTGGAAACCACAGGAGGGGAGAGGCCCTTGTGCTTGAATCCTGCTTACGGGTTTGCGTGGCGAGTTCCCCCCCCAGTGGAAATAATGACACATGACACAATTATTAAGGTTAATGGGCTGAAAAAGGCCACAGCTTTATTGGTTACAGGTGAAGAGCAGTATTGGCTTAGGCATTGGTCCTAACCGACTATGTCTGACTCCAGCCCGTCTGCTTGAAGTCTGGGAAGGCTTAACCACCAGTAGGGGGAGTCCTGCTGGTGCACATCAACTAGGAACTCCCCCGGGGTCACCGCTAGGGGGCGTGCCTTGGGCCCTCACCCCCATAGGCTTTGGACGGGGCCACACACCCCAGAATCCTTTATTGGATTTCCCTTCAGTATGTGGGGCAGGTGACGGCATTACCTCCCCTCTTCCATCTACAGAACAATACCAATGCCTAACCGCCAATAGCCTGAAAGTTGTGACGATTTGCTACGAGGTAGGCAAAAACCAAGTGGCTGGTGCCAATTTGCCAAATGGAAAAATTCCTACCAGGCCTCTCAACGGCGGCCAACCAAGGTCCATAGCAAGGTCAAGGAACGAAAAGCTTATAGGGTGGGAGGGTGGGGAAAAACAGGAACTGCTGGGAGGCTGGCAAAGAGGGAGATCCCCAGCTGTGTCTTGCCTTAAATAGGGCAGGCCACGCCCCCCGAGCCAGCTGATTGGCCAGCCAGGGGATGATGTGGCTGGGAATCCCCCCAATCGCACGGGACTGGCTCCGCCCACAACTCCACCTCCTCCGTAGAGCAAAAGTGACTTTCCTCCCCAAAAAGGCACCTTCCCGGCCACTGTAAGAACAGCATGCCTGACTAGATGATTCAGCAGGTGCCCTTCTTAACTTCTTACAACATTTTGAAGCTGATACTTCCTGGTACCCTTGTTTCACCTTGTTTTTGTGAATGTGCCTTTGTAATTTTTAAAGCAGCCCAACTGCAAACATGTTTTAATAAGGCAGCACAGGGCAGTAGGACTGCAGCTAAAATGACTTCCGAGTAAACATGGTTTCGGAATGGGGAGTTAATCCCCTGGATTGCCCTGGTGGAATGCCACCTCTGCAGTCAGCACAGCAGGATCTAATCAGGAAACACAATCTGGTCAGTTTCACAATCACACCCCAACACCCACGGAAAAAAAATGCTGGCTTGATTTTCCCTGCTTCTTAGCTGTGCTGTTCTACCAGAGCACAATTGCAATTGAAAGGGAGGAAAGAAACCAATTCCCATCTCTGCAGCAGAGAGCTAGAGGTATCTAAGCCACAGCTGGAGGATTTGCAGCCTTGCAAGACACAGTCACAACCACACCTGGGAGGAAGCATTGCTGTTTCATAGAATCATAGACTGTAGAGTTGGAAGGGACCCTGGAGGTCATCTCTTCCAGCCCCCTGCAATGCAAGAATCTCAGCTAAACCGATGGCCACCCCAGTTTCCTCCTGCTGGGTTGAGGAAACCTCCTTCCAGGAAGCAATTACTAAAGGCTGAGAGCAGAGGTAGATTTAGGGCAGTTCCACCACACTGGGTGCCAAGCCTAGTGGGCACCACAGGGCATCACAACTATGACATACTGAACCGAGCAGAACAGAAGGAAGGCAAGAGGTAGGGGGGTCACTGAATTTTGGCCTGAAATCTGAAAGACCCAAGTCCTTCCTTGCTGAGAGCCAGTTGTTGTTTAGTTGTTTAGTTGTGTCCGACTCTTTGTGACCCCATGGACCAGAGCACACCAGGCACTCCTGTCTTCCACTGCCTCCCGCAGTTTGGTCAAACTCATGCTGGTAGCTTTGAGAACACTTTTTAAGATGCTGTCTAGGTTTGTCATTGCTTTTCTCCCAAGAAGCAGGCGTCTTTTAATTTCATGACTGCTGTCACCGTCTGCAGTGATCATGGAGCCCAAGAAAGTAAAATCTCTCACTGCCTCCATTTCTTCCCTTTCTATTTGCCAGGAGGTGATGGGCCCAGCGACCATGATCTTCGTTTTTTTGATTTTGAGCTTCAGACCATATTTTGCGCTCTCCTCTTTCACCCTCAATAAAAGGTTCTTTAATTCCTCCTAACTTTCTGCCATCAAGGTTGTGTCATCTGCATATCTGAGGTTGTTGATATTTCTTCCGGCGATCTTAATTCCGGTTTGGGATTCATCCAGCCCAGCCTTTCGCATGATGAATTCTGCAAATAAGTTAAGGAAATGTATCACTGGACATGCCCACATCATATGCCTCAGTGAGGGATTTTCAGCATTACACCTCCAACATCCATTTAGAAAGTTTGTATCAGCTTTCTTTTAGTCTATGTTCTATTGTGGTTTTAACTTTCTGTATGTTTCAAATTATGGCTACAGACTTTCCAGTGATGATTTTATTGTTTTATATTTTCTGTAAACTGCTTTGAGGGTTTTTCCCCCTGCAGTCAAGCAGTATATAATTTTTATGAAATAAAATCAACAAATCAGTTAGCATTAGACAATATTTCCTCTTAAACACACAAACACACACATCTCATGCATAATTTTAGGAACTTCTATTAAGCCACTTCTCATTCTCTGTAATGTTTCTTTCAATGTCATAACCTGGAGAGGTTTGTAATTTACACGTTATCGAGAAGAGGCAAAGCTCAGTGGAGGAGCATCTCCTTCGAGAAAGAAGAGAGAAGTTTTGTTCTTTATGCAGGTTTCATAGTTCTACTGTGGAACCCACTCCCACATGAAGCAAGGATGGACACCAACTTGGACGCCTTTAGAAGAGGATTAGACAACTTCAGAGAGGAGAGGGTTGTTGATGGCTGCCGGCGCAATGGCTATGCTCTGCCTCTATGCTCAAAGGCAGTATGTTTCCAGACCTTTGACCATCTTGGTTGCCTTTCTCTGCACAGTCCCAGCTTCAACACAACCAGAAGCCCTGTTGAAACCCAAAGGCAAGGAAGGGCACATGTATCCATTGGGTTTTCCCCCCTTGGAGGACTGCAGACGCTCTGGAGGAGGCATGGGGCGGAACTGGCCATCAGCCCTGCAGGGGTTAAGTCTGCCTTGCCCTTGTCTGCCATGGGCCTCCCTCTGCAGCGATGGATATTGGCTCTGGGGCAGGAAGATAGCGGAGCAACCGGTATATCTCAGGTTTATGAGAGCACCAAGCTGTCCCAACAGGCGTTTTCGATTCTGTTTATCTGCGTTTCCCCACTGACTTCGTTTTATTTCCCCTAAGTTTTGTTTCCTGGAAGATTTATCCATCCTGATTTTCTCAGTTTATGACGGCGAGAGTGCCATAAACTGGCAAGCAGGCTGAGACCATTCTTCTCTCTTTCTCTCTCTGGCTTTGTCTGTGTTTAAGAGGAGCTGCTCAGCAGGTGCCCCTAGGACTGGCAGCCCAGGCAGCGGTGGGTGCTGGTGCTGATGGTGGCAGTGGTGGTGGGGACTGGGAAGGAAATGGCAAGGCAAACTGGGGCTCCAGACTCTCCTGAAAGGCAGCCAGGAGGACGTCTTAATGCCAGGACTTGTGGACACCCACATTGGAAGATTCAGAGCAGATTTCTTCACACAGCCCATAGTTTTACTCTGGAATTCGCTCCCCCAGGAGGCAGTGAATACCCGTTGCTGGAAACAGCAGGAGGGGAGAAGGGTCTTGTGTTCGAATCCTGACTGCTGGTTCCCCACAGGCATCTGGCTGGACACTGTGAAAACAGGATGCTGCACTAAATGGGGCACTGACCTGATCCAGCAGACTCATCTTACATTATTTTATTTGACCTCAGCTTTTCAAAAGTCCTTCTCAGGCCAAAATGTGCCTGGTTCAATGAAGCTAAAGTCCTAGGCTTCAATATTCCTCCAAGTTAGGATTATCAATGCATATTGTTGTTGTTGTTAACATAATCCAGACGCTTAAAGCAGCCAAGAAATTTTTAAAACCATCGGCAACTTAAAGCCAATGCAAACACTCAAAAGTTGAAACCTTAACAGCACACAGCGACCGTAAAAAGCCAGCTGTATCGTTAAAAAAACCTCAGCTCAAATCTTTAAAAATAAAGAGGCCTTATGTTGGTTCTAGAAATTAAAAGGGGGATACATTAAAACACGTCTCTTGCAGGAGTTTCCATCCCTGGGGGAGAGAGGCCCTCCGTTTCCTGATGGATTGACAGGCCCAAGAGTAAAAAAGAGTCAAAAGTACCCCCGCCAGGGTATTACTTCTGCAAACAGATCCTGTCACTTCCAGCCCCCCAAATGCAAGCCTCAGTCAGAGCAAGGAAGGGGGTCTCTTCGTTACTCTGAGCAAATGCCAGGAGGCTGCTGAAATTTTTCGTTTATTACACTGCCTTTTCCTGGAGAGGTTTCCAATGGGTTAGAACAGGCTTCGTCCAGTCCTGGGGAAGTCTCAGAGTCATCCAGAGAGGAGGCCACTGGTACCAACCCTAACCTTGGACAGTGGCAAAGGAAGCCTCTCGGGCACCTGGGGTGGGGCGGCCAGGGGCGGGGTGAACAGCCCATAGGGACGGGACAGGGCATGCGGTGCCCTTTGAGAGGGCTGGGACACGGCGCTTGGCACCCATTGGGGGCGATAGGCATGGCAATCAGTGCCCATTGGGGGTGATTGGTGTGGTGATCAATGTCCAGGGGGGTAATTGGTGCTGTGATTGGCGCCCAGAGGGGTGGCACTGTGATCTGCCTGGGGAGATTTTTGTGGGAATGTTCAGGGATGCAGGAGAGAATATATTGTCTGATTATAGCCTTTCCAACTTGTGTTAACAAGTTTACAATTTAGCAGAGTAACATTCCCCTTTTTAAACTTGCAGCGGATGCGTTTGCTCAGGCTCACTAAAGCCTCTATAATAACTGTTCTGGTATTTTCCCCTTAGTAAAGGTAAAGGTACCCTTGCCCGTACGGGCCAGTCTTGACAGACTCTAGGGTTGTGCGCTCATCTCACTCTAGAGGCCGGGAGCCAGCGCTGTCCGCAGACACTTCCGGGTCACGTGGCCAGCGTGACAAAGCTGCTCCGGCGAACCGGCACCAGAGCAGCACACGGAAACGCCGTTTACCTTCCTGCTATACAGCGATACCTATTTATCTACTTGCACTTAAGGGTGCTTTCGAACTGCTAGGTGGGCAGGAGCTGGGACCGAACAACGGGAGCTCACCCCACCGCGGGGATTCGAACCGCCAACCATGCGATTGGCAAGTCCTAGGCACTGAGGTTTTACCCACAGCGCCACCCGCGTCCCTTTATTTTCCCCTTATTCCCTCATAAAAGATAAGACACAGCACAGTCTTCTATAAAAGTACAAAAAGGTTTACTCACACATCATTCTGTTCACAATCGGATCCCAGAAGGCAGACTTAGCTTAGAAAAGTAACATACACCTGGAAACTATCTCATAAGGAGACAAAGTTCCTTTGTCCTCTCTTGGCTGGAGGCCAAGAGAGCATCTGTGGCTAAGCAGATGTTGCTTCTTCGATGCATGTGGTGAAAGAGAGAGATGGCTGTCTTGCCCTGTGCTTTTGTCATTACCTGCACAGGTGAGGCCACGCCCACCTCTAGTCACATGCAGAGGAAGTCTGTCCCAGCCCAGAAGGAAACAGGAAGTTTAGCTGCTGGCTGGACAAACATTCCTCCCCATGTGTAAACATGCTCACTCTAGGAATGTTGTACTTGACTGCTCTTGTGTTTCACATCACAATTTTGTCACACACACCCCCCCCCCAGGGATGACACCCAGGGTGGACAGCCCTCACCCACCCCTTCCTATGCCCCTGACCTTGGAGAAGGCTCAAGCAGGTTATCAGACAAGAGATCGCTCCCAGTAGCCACCAGACAAAACCCTTCAGCTCGAGAAATCCCTCGAGTGCCTCCCCTGTTGGTGAGCTTCCGGCTGTGGAGGAGAACTCAAGATTTGCCTGCAGGATCAGGCCAATGGCCCACCTAGTCCAGCATCCTGGCCAAAGAGGTGCCCATGATGGAAACCTACAATCAGCCCAAGATTTGAGCACAAAAGCAGCGCTCTTCCCACTGTGGTTTCCAGCAATAGGAATTCGGATATATTGCTGTCTCCGACTGTGGAGGGCAGAATATAGCTGTTGTGACTAACAGCCATCCATAACCCTCTCCTCCTCCACGAATTGGTCAAATCCTCTTTTAAAGCCATCTAGTTGGGTAGCCATCATTGCCTCCTGTGGAAGTGAGTTCCATAGATCTGATAATAATATCATCTATCATGTCGTTGGGGCTTTGGCACCAGCAGAATTGGTACGTGGCCCCCAAGAGAATTCAGCCTGCGGACGGGAGGAGAGACAGAAGTGAAGCCCTCCTTCTGCGCACAATGCATCACAAAAATTAAATTAGGGGATTCACAAGCCCAAGATGTGACTGCTAGGGAGGCGGCTGGCTCATATCTGGCCCAGCAAGGCAATTTCTTCCATTTACCTCCATTTGGACCTGCTGTTTGCTGGAGCCGAGTTAACGGCACACCTGCAATTGGAGCTCCCGCTCCCTCCTCCTGGCTTGGCTTTTGCAAAACTTGTCTGCAATCGTGTCTTCCTGGCAGAAGCATTCATGGAAAGTGAATCACAGGTGAGGGAGCTTTTGGGAACCTCATTTTGATTCATGAGCACAAATATTTGCAAGGAAAATAGAAGCATCCTCTCCCTTGCCTGTATTTGTGGAAGCAGCCAGAGACTTTTGACTGCCGCAGATTGCTCGGTGGAAACTGGGAGGCTGCCTTGGCTGCAGTGTTGTGTTGTGTTGTTGTGTTGTGTTTTATGTTGTGTTGTTGTGTTGTGTTTTATGTTGTGTTGTGTTGTATTGTTTCTATGTTGCCTTCTGACCAGAAAAGCATCCCAGGGTGGCTCACAAATAATGCAAATCCAAACATACCATTGCAAATACCATACAACAGGCATAGGCAAACTCAGCCCTCCAGATGTTTTGGGACTACAACTCCCATCATCCCTAGCTAACAGGACCAGTGGTCAGGGATGATGGGAGCTGTAGTCCCAAAACATCTGGAGGGCTGAGTTTGCCTATGCCTGCCATACAATAAAAATCGCACTAAATGTTAGCATTTCAAAAATAATAAAATACATTCATTTCCCTGCCAAAAGGGTGACAGATTGTTTTCCCCCCCAAAAAACTTAAGCACTTAAACATTGGCTCTTCCTTGCCAGGGTCCCAGGCTGAGGGGTGGGGCAAGGCAGGGGGAATAGCTTTGCCCCTGGTGGTTCCAGCAGACTGGACATTGCCATGGCATGAATTGCCTTCTGGGAAAGGGGCACCATATTTCCAGCACCCGTGGCCATATGTGTGGGTTCTCAGCAGTCGGTCGTGGTGGGAAAGGCGCTTGGCATGGAAGCGGGAGCTCAGCACCATCTCACTGAGCAATTTCTTCTTGCTTCTGTAGCTGCTTGGCCTGCATCATTGAAAGCTGCCGGAAAGAGTGAAACAAAACCAAAAAAGCAAAAATAATTTCGTAACAGATTACAGAAGCTCTGTTTCCAAAAGGAGACGCTTGGGTGCTTCGCCTGTGATGAAATTTTATTCATTGCTTGGTTTTTCCCCCCACTCTCCCCACCCCGAGAGCTGTAAAAAGCAGTTATGGCACTTTCTCTTTGAAATGCTCCCAAGAACTCTTCTCTGTTCTGAAAGCATCCGGAATCTGCGCTTTTTGGCACTTCCTGTCACCAGCTCCTTTTATGAACCGGGTGGTGCAGCAGCTAGCAGAGCAATCCTAAGTATAGCAAGTTGGCGCAACATTGTTCTTGTTTAGTCCTTTAGTCGTGTCCGACTCTTCGTGACCCCCTAGACCAGAGCACGCCAGGCACTCCTGTCTTCCACTGCCTCCTGCAGTTTGGTCAAACTCATGCTGGTAACTTTGAGAACACTGTCCATCCATCTCGTCCTCTGTTGTCCCCTTCTCCTTGTGCCCTCCATCTTTCCCAACATCAGGGTCTTTCCCAGGGAGTCTTCTCTTCTCATGAGGTGGCCAAAGTATTGGAGCCTCAGCTTCAGGATCTGTCCTTCCAGTGAGCACTCAGGGCTGATTTCCTTCAGAATGGATACGTTTGATCTTCTTGCAGTCCATGCGACTCTCAAGAGTCTCCTTCAGCACCAGAATTCAAAAGAATCAATTCTTTGGTGCAACATGTTTGTTGTTGTTGTTTAGTCGTTTAGTCGTGTCCGACTCTTCGTGACCCCATGGACCAGAGAACGCCAGGCACCTCTGTCCTCCACTACCTCCCGCAGTTTGGTCAAACTCATGCTGGTAACCTCGAAAACACTATCCAACCATCTCGTCCTCTGTCGCCCCCTTCTCCTTGTGCCCTCCATCTTTCCCAGCATCAGTGTCTTCTCCAGGGAGTCTTCTCTTCTCATGAGGTGGCCAAAGTACTGGAGCCTCAGCTTCAGGATCTGTCCTTCCAGTGAGCACTCAGGGCTGATTTCCTTCAGAATGGAGAGGTTTGATCTTCTTGCAGTCCATGGGACTCTCAAGCACCAGAATTCAAAAGCATCCATTCTTCGGCGATCAGCCTTCTTGATGGTCCAGCTCTCACTTCCATACATCACTACTGGGGAAACCATGGCTTTAACTATACGGACCTTTGTTGGCAAGGTGATGTCTCTGCTTTTTAAGATGTTGTCTAGGTTTGCCATAGCCTTTCTCCCAAGGAGCAGGCGTCTTTTAATTTCGTGACTGCTGTCACCATCTGCAGTGAACATGGAGCCCAAGAAAGTAAAATCTCTCACTGCCTCCATTTCTTCCCCTTCTATGTTGGCGCAACATATGCTTGCCTAAATTGCAAAAGAACGTAAGAACAGCCTGCTGGATCAGGCCAAAGGGGGCCCATCTGGTCTAGCACCCTGTTCTCACAGTGCCCCAGAAGATGGCCCAGTGGGAAACCTGCAAGCAGGATCCAAGCACAACAGCCCCTTCTGCTCCTGGGGGTTCAGCAACTGGGCAGAGACATTGTGGTTTCCAGCAAGTGGCTGTCAGGGAACTGCCATCGCAGCCAGGAGTGGAGGAAGGGCTCCCAAGCGATGCCGGAGAAGGTCCCAGCAGGAAAGGAGGGGACTCAGCGACCGGGGAAGGGAATCAGCGTTACACCAGGGAGAAAGGCGGGCAGAGGCAGGCTTCGGAGAGTTGGCTCCAGGACTCTTCACCAGAGACTAGCGAGGAGAGTACGGGTCCTCCACTGCCCACACCCACCCTGCGCAGAAGACTTCCGCGCAGGGAGGCTAGGAGGAGACTATCCGTCAAGGAACTTTTATGTTGGAAGAAGTTCAGGAAACGCCCACTGATGGATCCTGCCAGTGACTGAGACCGACGCAAAATCAGGACTGTCCAGCCAGGGGAAGGTTTATCCAAGCAACCTCGCCGAGAGTGGCGGCAACTTACGCACGAACAACCCCCAATTCCCATTACAGTGGCGTTCAAAAGTTACCCCTGTTCCAAACTCTACCCAGGAACCTCTGTAAGGAGCTGCTGCCAGGTGAGCTGGCAGGTGAGTGGGGGCCCAGGTTTTGAGGGTTGGGCCCTGGGCCAAATAACTGAGCAGAGCAGGGTTTGGAATAGTTGTAAATCTGGACGTTACATCAACTTTAATTCTGCCAGGAGAGCCATGGCTGAGCTGTGGAGGAAGAGGTAGGAATTCTGCAAAGCCCAGGACTAGGGAGGCCAGAGTTACTACACAAGACTGCAACAAAAGCGGTAAGAATCAGTTTTAAAAGGTAAAGGGACCCCTGACCATTAGGTCCAGTCGTGGCTGACTCTAGAGTTGCGGCACTCATCTCGCTTTACTGGCCGAGGGAGCCAGCGTACAGCTTCTGGGTCATGTGGCCAGCATGACTAAGCAGCTTCTGGCGAACCAGAGCAGCGAATGGAAACGCCGTTTACCTTCCCGTCAGAGCGGTACCCATGTATCTACTTGCACTTTGACATGCTTTCGAACTGCTAGGTGGGCAGGAGCTGGGACCGAGCAACAGGAGCTCAGCCTGTCGTGGGGATTTGAACCGCCGACCTTCTGATCGGCAAGTCCTAGGCTCTGTGGTTTAACCCACAGCGCCACCTGCGTCCCTCTAAGAATCAGTTTAGGGGGAACCTAATGGCTGGATGCCACAGTGAGAAACAACTCCAGATAAGGTGGAAGGAGGGCTCTGCATGTACAGTAAAAAACAAAATGAAAGATCAGTGGCTCCAAGGATTGCGATTGGATGAAGACAAAGGAACCAACCCCTAGGGGCAGCGGTTCCTTCGACCCCACCCCCTATAAAATATTTGAGGGACTGTCCCTCCAAGTTGATGGACATTGCCATTCAAATGGTGTGGGTGGGCTGCATCGTGCAATTGATTATGTGGGGTGGGATTTCTTCTTCCTCCTCCTCCTCCTCCTTCCTTTTATTCTTTTATGTATATTTTATTCCAGTTGGCCCCCCTGGATGAAGAGATGGTAGGGTGCTGAGGTGGCAGGAGGGGGCATATTTTGGCTGTATTGTGTGTCAGGGGTCAGCAAACTTTTTCAGCAGGGGGTGGTCCACTGTCTCTCAGACCTTGTGGGGGCCCGGACTATATTTTGAAAAAAATAATGAATGAATTCCTCTGTCCCACAAATAACCCAGAGATGCCTTTTAAATAAACGCACACATTCTACTCATGTAAAAGCATGCTGATTCCCCGACTGTCCGTGGGCCGGATTCAGAAGGCGATGATTGGGCCTGATCCGGCCAACGGGCCTTAGTTTGCCTACCCATGGTGTTATGTACTGAAGTTCTCACCCTGGGCCAGCAGGGGGATACTGTAGATAGTTTTCACTCAGGTCCGCATATGCAAACAAGGAATTGAAAGTGATGTTCAGTGAATGGATAGTTACAGAAAGTTGTTACTGTTGCTTTGTAGTTGAGCTCTATATAAGCAGGTTGGCTGAACCCTTCAGTTCAGTTCTGTTCTGGCCTGTGAATAAACAAGAGCTGTCTGAAAAATTGCTGTGTCGTCTGATATGTTCACCCACAACTTAACACATGGTGTGTGTGCTAATGGAAATGCTCTCACAGACTCTTTTGGACTCTGTCGGTAATGCACTTTTGAATAAAGCCTGACTCTTGGGGAATCTGGCGTGAGCACACACCTCCCCCCCCCCCCGTTGATCCCCCAAAGTAAACCTTCTCCCACCAGGGGCTTTGCCTATATGGCCCAAGATTTGCTGATTTGGATCTTGGGTTTGTATTGCACTTTAGGAGACTGATCTCTGAAGCAGGAAGTCACCGGTTTGAATCTCCAGCTCCCACCCAAAAACTCATGAAGGGGCCTTAGGGAAGCTGCTCTCTCTATCAGTCCTCCTCCTGCCCCAGATTCACCAACAGAGATAACAGGGTTATTGTTCAGAATGGAATCAGATCATATCTGTGCGAACTTCTTTTTGAACATCCTAAAACACAAGATAATGTCTAAGGCTGCCATTATGAATTGCATAAAGTCTTCTGCCATTCTTTTTCACTTTTAGAAAAACACTTTGTGTTGTTGCTGATTCATCAGAACAGCATTGATTCGAGGGCAGATTTCCCCCCATTTTCAATATTCCCAAACTGAAACTATTTTTCTGTGTGGCAATTTTCAGCACCCTGTAAACTGAGCACATTTCTACCTCCTCCATAACATTTACAGTATATACCACTTAAAAATGCAAAACCCCAAAGCAGTTTACCTAAGGCACAGTAACATAATTAGAAAAGGAAAAATGCATACATAACATTTAAAACCCAAAATACAAAGAAATGCCTGCTTGCTTAAGTATCTGAATCTTTAGGAGGTTGCCACTGTTTCTGTCTCATGAATAGTGCATGGAAGGGGGTTTGGCCATTGGTCATGATGCCTGAGGTGTCCTCATTTAAGGCTGACTCTGAAAATTTGGCAGGTCTCCTCCCTTGGCGCGGGGCTGGGTTGTGCCCTCCCTGGCTGGGTGGAAGACACCAAAGTTAAAGGCTGGGTCTCTTTTTGAAAATACTTAAAAACACCCCAATTCCCCTTTCTCTCCACATCCTTCTCCTCTGTGTCTGCTGCAAGGATAAACAGAAACATCTAGAGCAAATCTGAACTTATTTTGTTCCCATTTTACAGTGGTACCTCGGGTTACAGACGCTTCAGGTTACAGACGCTTCAGGTTACAGACTCCACTAACCCAGAAATAGTATCTCGGGCTAATAATGATAATAATAATAATAATAATAATAATAATAATAATAATAATAATAATAATTTATTTATACCATGCCCTCGCCGTCCAGAGCCGGGCTCAGGGCAGCTAACAGCAATAAAATCATAGTAAAAACATAATAGGAGGGAAAGAGGGAGAGGAAAAAAACCAATTTAAAATACAGGTTAAAATGCAATTTAAAATGCAGCCTCATTTTAAAAGTAGCTGATTAAGAACTTTTCTTCAGGATGAGAACAGAAATTGTGCTCCAGTGGTGAGGCCCCATTAGCTAAAGTGGTACCTCAGGTTCAGAACAGTTTCAGGTTAAGAACGGACCTCCGGAACGAATTAAGTACTTAACCCGAGGTACCACTGTATTTGTTTCATAGCAAAGGACAAAGGATCGACATGCTTTCCCTGCGTTCCGTTTTCCCATTTGTTTGGCACTGAATCATAGAGTTGTAGACTTGGGAGAGACCCTGAGAGTCTTCTAGTCCAAACCTCCTGCAAGGCAGGAATCACAACTAGAGAATCTTTGGCAGGTGGCCATCCAGCCTCTGTTGACGGGCTCCAGTGAAGGAGAATCCACCACCTTCTGAGGTTATAGAATCACAGAACTGTACAGTTGGAAGGGACATCAAGGACCATTTACTCCAACCTCCTGCAATGCAGGAATCTCCACTAGAGCATCCCTGACAGATGGCCACCCAACTTCTATTTAGAAATCTCCCACCACCTTCCAAGAGAGTCCATTCCATTGTTGAACAGCTCATGCCATCAGAAAGATCTTCCAGATGTTTCGTTGGAATCTCATTTCACGAGACCAGGGCCCTGCAGGATCTGATTTCTTTCTGCAGGGCCTGTAAGAAAAAGTTGTTCCGCCTGGCCTTTGGCTTGGAATCAACTTGATCCCCTCCCCCTCTTTCCTTTCTCCTTCTGTGATGGAACTCCTATTTGGGGACTTCCCTGGCTTTTTTCTAGCCCACGTAGGACCAGTCTGAATAGTCGGCCTTGGTGAAGACTTGACGTTTTCATCCCCCAAAAGATTTGAATTTCTACTGAAATGAGGCTGCATTTTAATGTTGTACTGAATCTTGTTTTTAAGTTGTATTTTAATCAATTGTTTTTACCTGGTGTTAGCAGCCTTGAGCCCGGTCTTGGCTGGGGAGGGCGGGGTATAAATAAAAATTATTATTATTATTATTATTATTATTATTATTATTATTATTATTTAGAATCCTGTAATTTGGGCTGGGTCCTGCCTTCTGGAGCAGCAGAAAACAAGCCTGTTCAATCTTCCATGTGACGGCCCTTCAGATATTTGAAGATGGCTTTCATACTACCTCTCTGTCCCTAGCCCAAGCCCCCTTCTCTGGACTCCGCCATGCTTTCCATGGCACCTGTCTCGCTCGCTCTGCTCCCATGAGCTGCCCTGGGCATGTCTCCCATCCCAGCGACTGCCTTCTGTGCCACCGCACCTGGTACAAGCTGGTACTCTGCCCACCCTGCTTAGCAGTGTCCCTGCCACGAGGAGGACTGCCAACAGGGAACTCTGCCATCTCCTCTGGCTGCGGATTTTACACTCGGCTGCTCGGGTTCAGGAGGGTGTGTGGGGTTTTTTGGTTGGCAAATGATGCACTCAGAATGCAAACATCTCCCATTACTGTGGAGAAAAGGCATCTGAGAACGGAATGATAAGGAGAAGCAGCCGAGAGCCAAGGGGCCGGGGCAGCCGGATGGAAATGGATGCTGCTCTCTTCACGGGGGCAACGGATTCAGATTTGCTTTCCCCAGACGCTAGGAATAAATTCCCGAAAGGCAGAATGGCCAGCTCTCCATTGCTGGTACCGTCTCCAGTACTGAATGATCTACAGTGCTTTTGCAAATATTGAAGAAAGGTTAAGCAGCAAATTAATATTTAAAGATTCAGCAGCTACGTCTCACTCTAGGAAAACGCAACATTTCCAGACTCTGCCTTTTGCTCCAGAGATGCTGGATTCCAACAGAAGGAACACAAACCCCACAAATATATCGGACGGGGATGAGTAGCCCCCATGTCATTAGACATCTGTCCCATCTAGATAGCAGAACGCTGGTCTTTCTGAAAGCAGACTTGCTTGCTAATGCATTGAGGGATGTCCAGTGCAGCTCCCTGACTGCCTTGGTTTTGACTGCACTCTGCGTAGTCCCCAGGGGTCGGTCACAGATGGGTCCAAAATGGCCGGCCTCCTCTTGCCTTTGATCAAGAAAGGGTGCAAGCGGAACAGAACAGCGTAAGGAGAGTGGATGCTCTTCTGCTCGAATCCTGCTTGCAGGTTTCTCACATCTGGTTGGCGACTGTGACAACAGCTGATTAGATGGACTTTGGGTTTGACCCAACAGGAGCTTCCTATATTTCTATAATTCATGGGTGATGAGGCTTTCAATAGGCATTACTGTATTTTAATATTGTGTTGGAAGCAGCCCAGAATGGCTGGGGAAACCCAGCCAGATGGGCAGGGTATAAATAATATATTATTATTATTATTATTATTATTATTATTATTATTATTATTATTGGCGGCCAGGATGGCTCTGCTCTGCCTCCACTGTCAGAAACAGCAATGCTTCTGAATGCCAGTCGCAGGAGGGGAGGAAAGAGCTCTTGTGCTCAGATCCTGCTTCCCATCGTGGGCATCTGAAAACAGGGTGCTGGTCTAGATGGGTCATTGGCCTGATCCAGCAAACTTTTCTTAGGGCCATGCTTTGGCTGAGATTCCAGCCCTCCAGGGGGGTTGGGCTAGATGACCCTTGGAGTCCCTTCCAACTCTACAATTCTTGGATTCTCTCATTTCCTCCTCCTCCTTCTTGGTAACACTCCCCACCGCAGGCACTAAGCAAGAAGTAGGGAAGTCAAGCCTTTCTGACTACAGTGGAACCTCAGTTTCGAATGTAACCCATTCTGGAAGACCGTTCGACTTCTGAAATGTTAGAAAACCGAAAACTGAAAGTGGAAGGCTCAATTTAATAGGGAAACTCAAAACGGAACCCGCGTAGCACGTTCAGCTTCCAAAAATCATTCAAAAACCAAAACAGTTACTTCTGGGGTTTCGGCGTTTGGGTTCCAAAATGGAGACGTTTGAGAACTGAGGTTCCACTGTACTAGAAATATTGACTTACGTACTACAGAGCAGAGATTTGTGGACTCTGTCGTCCGAATGATCCACAACAATCTAGTGTGAACATAGGGTGCTTTTCCTGCTGCATTTTGGACTGGCCTACCTTGGTTCAGTTTAACTCTCTCAGTCTGCAATTTGGGGCTGCAAGATCCTATGGGTGGATTACTGGAGAGCATTGCTGTATCACCGATCCTTCCTCCAGCCTCCCTCTCTCACCACCTGACCCCGAGTCTCTGTTTATTGCACACATAGCACTGTGCTGCCTCTCAGAGCTATCCTATCCTGCAGAGCATCTCTCTGCCTGTCTCTCATCACTCGAGAGCGGGTCCCCTTCCATATCAGCCTTGATTCAATGATCCACGATATGCTGGGAGGCGTCGTCGCTTGCTAATGTGATACGCGAAGGGAACCTGGAGAAGAAGAAGGGGAGGAAAGGCATTTTCTTCCTCCAGCCTGAGCTGGAGCTGGGTTTGCAGCGGCGTGTCTATGGTGACAAAAGTACATATGGCATCTGTGCACACTTGTGCATATAAATCAGGAAGCCGTTTCTCTGTAACTTACTGCACCACAATGTGCATTGGGATGAAGGTCTGTTTTCCCAGCCGCAAGCTGAAAGCCCAAACAGGCAGACGAACGAGAAAAAGCAAAATCCAATTCTTTATATCTCTGATTCACTGTGTGTTGTTTAGGAATTCTCTGCTGTTTTAGTGGGCTGCTCTGCAAAGTCAACAGCCCAGTCTGGTTCCTTGTGGAAAATGGCTGGTCAAAGAGACTGACCTTGCATCCTCCGTGCTGTCCAGCTCTTGGATGATGGCATGGCCACACAGAGCTCATAAGGACTGCCAGCACCAACTGCGCTGCCTGGCCAGTCCCCTGCCGCCAATATCACCACCACCACCACCATTGCAGCAATCCAAGGCAGAAAAGTAGGAGAGGACCGGGAGAACCAGGGAGGCCACAAGGAAGTGCGCAGCCTAGCCCAACCCCAACCCCAAACTGACCTCGCTGGCAACTGGTATGAAAAGAGCAGGATGGGGCCCAACCAGGAAACGTGGGCCAGGAATCACCTGGGAGAACCTTATAATTCTATACTTGCAAAGTCAAATAAAAATTGTTTCAAAAAACCAAACAAAGTATGACAAAGGCTATGAAATTAACTCCACCCAATGGGCTAGAATGTGGTCCAAATCTCCCTTTAAATCCATATCAGCGAAAAGAAAAGAACTCACCCTGAAGCTCACTCACAGATGGTACCTAACACTCTAGCACTGATACATCCAGAGCCTCACCAAAATGCTGGAGAGGATGCACCTCCACAGGCACATACGTCCACATGTGGTGGGAATGTCCCAAAATCCAACTCTCCTGGATACCAGTTATATAAGAAATAAGCAAACTAACTAAGCAAGTATTAGAAGTCACCCCAGAACCTGCCCTACTGAACATCTTCCAAGAGAATAATGCCCACTCACCACTTCTTCTTCTTCTTCTTCTTCTTCTTCTTCTTCTTCTTCTTCTTCTTCTTCTTCTTCTTCTTCTTCTTCTTCTCCTCCTCCTCCTTCTCCTTCTCCTTCTCCTTCTCCTTCTCCTTCTCCTTCTCCTTCTCCTTCTTCCTTTGGCGATCACTCGTAGCCAAGTAAGATTGTCTTCCATAAATGCGGTTTTAACAATCAGTCCGTAGGTGACTGTGGAGGCCAATTCTGGATCCCCAAGCCCTTCCACAGTGGGGACATTGGTTTCTGGGTGGGAGTTGATCACAATGTGGATTTTCCAAGTGTGCCTTCGTCCTAACATGTTTCTCCCTTGCGTCCTGAGTTCGTGTGTCTTCAAACCCCATGACACCTTTGGTAAAGGCTGTTCTCCAACTGGAGCGCTCACAGGCCAGTGTTTCCCAGTTGTCAGTGTTTATACTACATTTTTAAAGATTTGCCTTGAGACAGCCTTTAAACCTCTTTTGCTGACCACCAGCATTACGCTTTCCATTTTTAAGTTCAGAATAGAGTAGTTGCTTTGGAAGACAATCATCAGGCATCCGCACAACATGACCAGTCCAACGAAGTTGATGTTGAAGAATCATTGCTTCCACACTGGTGATCTTTGCTTCATAAAGAGCTCATAACCCACCTACTCTCAGCAGCCAGAAGAAGACACTGGAGAGACCTGTCAGGAGTAAACATGGACCAATAGTATAAAATAGTATGGGAAACAGCCTTACTAGAAAAACTAACCAATAAACTGAAACTGACTGGGGGACAAAAAGAAGAAGACGCCTTCACCCCAGTTTGGTTCCCCTTTATGCTTCCTCCCTGCAGCAGGGTGTTCCATAGATTTAACTACGCCTTGCATGAAGAAGGGCTTTCTTTTATCTGTCCCGAGTCTTCCAACACTCAGCTTCACTGAATGCCCACAAGTTCTAGAGTCTCCCCTATCTTCCCCTTTATCACATACACAGCCCAACAAGACAACAACAAGTATCCACCGATGGGATACAAATCAATCTGGCTAACATGATTCAAAAATCCACCCTCTCACACACTCACACACATAAACAAATCTCACTACAGCCAACCAAAGACAACAAACCACACCCTCGGCCACCCCAACCTCTCTCACCACCAAGGAAATACAAGAAGCGAATAGTAAGAGAACCCACAAAAGTGTCACAAAACCCCACATATACACTAAGTAGAAGAACAGAAGCTTTGCCACCCCACTCACCTTCCCTACTTTCCCCCTCTTTTCTTCCCAACTCAATACTGCCTGCAACACTAATGTCTCACAACAAATGTAACTGATCTGTAGAAAAAAGAGACAATGCATGTATTTTTGTAAACTAAGAAATCTTAAATAATTTTTTTTAAATAAAAATCATATCTCTGCTGCTGCTTTTTATTTAAAAGGTACTTTCACTTTTAATTGATTGCAGCATTTCCTTTCCATCCTAAAACACATATCCCTGCTTAGATTAAAACAAGGTAATTGAAATGGCTTGCAGCTTTAATTACAGGGCATTATTTATTTATTCAGTTTATTTATTATCGTCATCTGCAATATTTAGAGCCCATTCTTCATTTAATGTTTTCAATCCCAGAATGGGGAGCGAAGGAATGAAAATAAACAGAGGGCGAGAAACATACAAAAACTACAAAACCATATAAGCAGGACCAAGAAGCAGCAATTCTATCGTAAGGCAAACAAGCAAAATTGCAACATCAAAGATTATTATTCCCAATTAATTGGAATTCAGGGCTCAGGGTCAGCAAGACTCCCAGGTAGTGATGGGCAGGTAGATTTTCTTGCCCTCGTTCATCTCTCTCTTCTCCTTACCAGCCGGCACAGCCACAGCTCCAGAATCGTGCAGTTAACATCCCAGTGTTTGGGAATCAGAACGCAGAGCAATCCTTCATTTTAACCAGAAGAGAAAAATGCTACTCCGTCTTCTTCTGTGTGTCCCCACTTCTAATGAATAAGAGAAAACAGGCGATAGAGGTCACAACCCCACAGCTCCTTCGATGCTTGGTAGATCCTTCAGACCATCATGGAACCTCTGAAGAAATCAATGCAGCCATTACAGAGGACATGAGGCTTCCCTTCCATAAATCAGGCTGAAGGTTTGAGTGCTTTGGGTAGGACTTTAATTAACGCAGAATATGGCGGCAATTTCTATGGCAAACCAGAGCTTTCCTCCCTCCTAGCAGTCCCCGCTTTTGGCCCGTGATTAAGCAAAACATGGCAAACTCATTTTCAGCAACGCCGGCTTGAGCCGAGTTTCCAATGAAATGTGAAAGCAGACAATTAGTCAAGGCCTCTGACCAGGCTGGGCGCCTCTGGCCACCAAGATCCATCATTGCCACCAGATGCAGGAGCAATAAAGTTGCAATTAAAGGACCCTGCCAACTTGTTTACCCAGGAGCAAACCAAGAGCTCCCGCCCCCCGCCCTGCTGGCATGCTTTCATTTATTTTAAGGTTAGCAAATTCACCCGTTGCCTGCTAAGGGAAAATTAAAGAGCTGGTTAGTGTATATGCACAACCCAAAAAAGCAGGTGAGGGTAACTAAGCCCAATGATGCAGCCACACATCCAAGTTGGTCTATCCCAGATTCACAGCGTACTGAAGTTAGTTTCCGTGCTAAGTGAAACATATATTCAAGCATGTCGGGTGATTGGTCATCCAATGTTCTTGTTGTTGTTTAGTCGTTTAGTCGTGTCCGACTCTTTGTGACCGCATGGACCAGAGCACACCAGGCACTCCTGTCTTCCACTGCCTCCCCCAGTTTGGTCAAACTCACGTTGGTCAACCCTCGCGTCCTCTGTCGTCCCCTTCTCCTTGTGCCCTCCATCTTTCCTAACATCAGGGTCTTTTCCAGGGAGTCTTCTCTTCTCATGAGGTGGCCAAAGTCTTGGAGCCTCAGCTTCAGGATCTGTCCTTCCAGTGAGCACTCAGGGCTGATTTCCTTCAGAATGGAGAGGTTGGATCTTCTTTGTACTGTTTTATTGTTGTTAGCCGCCCTGAGCCCGGCTTCGGCTGGGGAGGGTGGGATATAAATAAATTTTATTATTATTATTATTATTATTATTATTATTATTATTATTATTATTATTATTGCAGTCCATGGGACTCTCCAGAGTCTCCTCCAGCACCAGAATTCAAAAGCATCCATTCTTCAGCAATCAGCCATCTTTATAGTCCAGCTCTCACTTCCATACATCACTACTGGGAAAACCATAGCTTTAACTATACGGGCCTTTGTTGGCAAGGTGATGTCTCTGCTTTTTAAGATGCTGTCTAGGTTTGTCATTGCTTTTCTCCCAAGAAGCAGGCGTCTTTTAATTTCGTGACTGCTGTCACCATCTGCAGTGATCATGGAGCCCAAGCAAGTAAAATCTCTCACTGCCTCCATTTCTTCCCCTTCTATTTGCCAGGAGGTGATGGGCCCAGTGGCTATGATCTTCGTTTTTTTGATGTTGAGCTTCAGACCATATTTTGCGCACAATGTTCTTGCCTCTCCCCTTATTCATCAGCTGGACTGTCATGTGTGTGTGTGTGTGTGTGTGTGAGAGAGAGAGAGAGAGAGAGAGAGAGAGAGAGAGAGAGAGAGAAAGAAATTGCTCTGGTGTGTGTGTGGTGTTGTTGATGGTACAGGTGCTAGCTAATACACACCCTCCATCAACCAACTTTTCCCTGGTTCACACTGACCATGCTTGAAGCTTGTGGAAGCGTTTTGTCAGAGCTCACAAAGTTAAAAAGTATGTCCCTGCTGAATGTAGCCCAGCCACTTCCAAACTGGCCCAGATGCTCTGAAAAGGTGACATTTGTCATTGTGCTGACAGTGGCTTGAAAGACAGGCCTTGGCAGTGGCTTGAAAGACAGGCCTTGGCATGCCTCCCTTTTTCAGCCCCTGCTAAATGACTTTTGCAAGTCTCTTGCTGTTCCAGAAGCCCATTTGCCCAGAGATGAGGGTGGGACAAAAGATGCCACTTCTGCCAGCAGAGCCAGCTGAGTCTCTCCCAAGGGAGTTTCCTTCAACTCTCTCCTGAAAAAGACTATTAATAGTCTCCAGCCAAAAGGGAGAACCTTGGACTGTGAACTTTGAGAAAGCTTCCTGCGGATCGGCAGGGGAGGCATTGTGCAAACAGAGGAAATTTTAAAAAGGAGCACAGTTGGGGCCTCCCTCCTGCAAGCAGCAAATCTATTTCCACCTTCTTTCAAATACAGAAATTTGCAGGCCTCCAGCTACAATCCACAAAAGCAAAGAAAGCAAGGAAAGGAAAAGGAAAAAAGGTTAGAGAAGGGAGAAAACAGGAAACAAGTAAAAGAGAAAATGATGGGCTGCTGGAAGGGAACATGAGAACATAGTAGTAGCCTGCTGGATCACACCAATGGCCCATCTAGTCCAGCATCCTGCTCTCACAGTGGGCAACCAGGTCTCCCAAAGGGAAACCTGCAAGCAGGATTCAAGCACAAGAGCAGCCCTCTCCCCTCCTGTGGCTTCCAGCAGCTGGGACTCAGAAGCATCGCTGCCTCCATCTGATTTATAATGTCCTGGGACCTACACTGGCTCCCTTTACGTTTCTGAGCACAATTCAAAGTGTTGGTGCTGACCTTTAAAGCCCTAAACGGCCTCGGTCCAGTATACCTGAAGGAGTGTCGGGGAACAAATAATAAGTTGTTGCTGTTGTTGTTGTTGTTGTTGTTGTTGTTGTTGTTGTTGTTATTATTATTATTATTATTATTATTATTATTATTATTATTATTCCACCTGTGGAGTGCAGAGCATAATCATCCTGGCTAGGAGTCACCGACAGCCCTCTCCTCCTCTATGAATTGGTCTGATCCTCTTCTAAAGCCATCTAGTTTGGTGGCCATCGCTGCTTCCTCCCTGCAGCAGGGAGTTCCATAGATTTAACTACGCCTTGCATGAAGAAGGGCTTTCTTTTATCTGTCCCGAGTCTTCCAACACTCAGCTTCACTGAATGCCCACAAGTTCTAGAGTCTCCCCTATCTTCCCCCTTTCTCCACACCACACATACTTTTATATCATGCCGCCTCTTGATTTTCTTTTCTCTAAAGTGAAAACTCCCCAAAAGCTGCAAACTTTCCTCGCAGGGGAGTCCCTCCATCCTTTCAATCAGTTTGGTTGCCCTTTTCTGAACCTTCTCAAACGACTGCAATGTCCTTTTTGAGGCGAGGCAACTAGAACTGCACACCGTGCTCCAAATTGTTGCCACGGCATAGATTTATATGATGGCATTATGATTAATAATAATAATAATAATAATAATAATAATAATAATAATTTATTATTTATACCCTGCCCATCTGGCTGGGCTTCCCCAGCCACTCTGGGCAGCTTCCAACAAAATATTAAAATACTGTAATATATCAAACATTAAAAGCTTCTGTGGGTTAAACCACTGAGCCTTGGGCTTGCCAATCAGAAGGTCGACGGTTCGAATCCCCGCGACGGGGTGAGCTCCTGTTGCTTGGTCCCTGCTCCTGCTAACCTAGCAGTTTGAAAGCACGTCAAAGTGCAGGTAGATAAATAGGTACCGCTCCGGCGGGAAGGTAAATGGTGTTTCCATGCACTGCTCTGGTTCGCCAGAAGTGGCTTAGTCATGCTGGCCACATGACCCGGAAGCTGTACGCCGCCTTCCTCGGCCAATAAAGCGAGATGAGCACCGCAACCCCAGAGTTGGCCATGACTGGACCTAATGGTCAGGGTCCCCTTTACCTTTAAATATAGAAGCACACAGAGGTTTGTATATGCTTTGAGCTGGGAACACTGTGGTGTCAACGGCAGACACAATGCTGGCCACATGACCCGGAAGCTGTACGCCGGCTCCCTTGGCCAATAAAGCGAGATGAGCGCCGCAACCCCAGAGTCGGCCACGACTGGACCTAATGGTCAGGGGTCCCTTTAACTTTAAACAAAAATATTGGCAGTTTTATTTTTCCTTTCCTTTCCGAAGGACCCCTGGGCATGGAATTTGCCTTGCTCATCACCGCCTCCCGCTGTGTCGACATCTCCTTGGAAGTGGGCTAGCAGGGGCGCAGGGTGTGTTGAGGACCAGAGAGAGGGAGCTGAGGACATGGACCCTCCCCCCCCCCACCTCCATCAATAGCTGTTTCCAGGTTGTTCTCCTCTGAACGGATGATTTTATCAACTGTCTCTCAGACCTTCCTTGCCTGCCATTCACTGTTGCTTAGCATCTCCATCTTGCTCAGATGCTGCCACCTCTGGACTCCATCAATGATGCTTCCTAGGGACGCAGATACATTATGGCGGGGCAAGGGAGGGGGGGGCAGAGTCCCGGCTGCTAAATTTGTGGCATTTTGGCATGGGGAAGGAGGGGGAAGGAGGCATCGTAAAGGAGGGCAGGGGTAAAGTTTTATTAAACCCAACAGTTTTGCATTTATTGATCACTAGTAATGTTACAGCAACTGTTGTTTGTAGCAAACCATTATATCCATTTCGGTTACCCAGGAGAGAATATTTTGCTGTTGCATAAATAACTCTGGGCTGGCTGACGACCTTTCTGTCTTTCTTTTCTTGTTATTTATTGGATTGGGCCGCCGCTTTTGCTGAAGGCTAAAGGCGACTTACAAAAGTTCACATAATCATAAATACAAAATACATATTACAAACATACATATTACATTTCAAAAAGAACTTTTGGAAAGCTGTATGCATGAGACATTTTCCCAAGCCACGGTAGCAAGATTTTCACTGTTCTTTTACTGGGTATTATTTAATATCCTGTACCAAGCTCCTTTGGGACGTGGGTGGCGCTGTGAGTTAAACCACAGAGCCTAGAACTTGCCGATCAGAAGGTTCGAATCCCTGTGACGGGGTGAGCTCCCATTGCTCGGTCCCTGCTCCTGCCCACCTAGCAGTTCGAAAGCAAGTGCAAGTAGATAAATAGGTACCGCTCCGGTGGGAAGGTAAGCGGCGTTTCCGTGCGCTGCTCTTGTTCACCAGAAGCGGCTTAGTCCTGCTGGCCACATGACCCAGAAGCTGTACACCGGCTCCCTCGGCCAATAAAGTGAGATGAGCGCTGCAATCCCAGAGTCTTCCGCGACTGGACTTAATGGTCAGGGGTCCCTTTACCTTTACCTTTACCAAGCTCCTTAGGTTTTTTAAATACTGCTTGCTGCAACTAAATCAGTTGGGGAATTGTGGGGTGTAGGTGTCGCCCTTAACACTTGTATGGAAAAAACAAATAACCTCTGAACATTTCATGTGACTTCACAGGGATTCCTCTCCCCCAGCCTCTTGCTCAACATGGAGCTGAAGAATACTGTTTGGCATCTGTGCCTTAGAGTTTCACAGTTTCCAGAAACTTAGATTTTTCTCTTTCTCCCTGCGATGCGGTGGCTGGAGGAGGCTCACAGGGGGATGAGGCTCGGCCTCTCTGCTTGGGGGCTGTCTCGGTGATGCTTCTTGGAGCAGCGGCAACTGAGCCGTTGTGATGGGTGAAACAAAACGGAAGGAGATGTGGCAGGGCAAGGTGCTCTCCTCCTCCGCTGGTTCCTTTCCCCACGGAAACGTCACCTGGAATGTCCTCCTTGAACTGGCAGAGCTCACCCACCTGCCACATCGATGGCCACAAAGAGAAAGCAAAATCAATTCCTCTGTGGCTGCTGCTGACAAGAGCCACAGGTAGTTACTGCTCCTGAGATTCTTCCGTGTGATTTGATCACAAGCTTAGATCCGGTTCCAGCTAGAATCATGGAAGGGTAGAACCCAAACTGTCATCTAGTCCAACCCCCGGCAATGCTGCTTTTCTCTGGCCACCCCACACACTATGCAGCAAAAAACCCAGATCTGAGTTTGTATCCTTCCAAAGAACTGCAATGGGCACATTGAAATTTGCTGTATAATACTTCTGCATCTGTTTGGCTCATTCACACATTTGTCACAGAATCATAGAATTTTAGATAGAAGGTGTTAGGATATTGAGTTTCCGTTCCACCTTTAGAACAGGCATGTGGAGTTTTTGTATGTCACATGTCTGTTTACTTCCAGCAGAACCTGCTGGGAACTTCCGTTGTGTATAGCTTTTGCCTATGCTTTTTCTTGGGCACGAAGGGAAGCAGACATGTTTTTCCTTTGTCCTGCTGCTGAATAAATGCTTGTAAATATGCTTAGACATGCCTCTGTCCGCTACTTCCGTTGCAAAGAGTTCTTACCTCTGCTAGCTTGCGTGCTCAGTCTCTAAAGGTTTCTGAGGCTTGAGTCGCAGTTTTTGATGCTGTTCTGAGAACTGGAGTTCGCCTGGCTGCTGGCCGGTGGGCTGGAGCCAGCTGGGGGCCTGCCAATTGCCCCCATCTCCCAGGATGCATCCCAAAAGAAGGGTCCCCGAGGGTCATCTAGTCCAACCCCCTGCAATGCAGGAATCTCAACCAAAGCATCCCTGACAGATGGCCATCCAACCTCTGCTTAAAAGCCTCCAAGGAAGGAGAGTTCACCACGTCCCTTTGATAGGACTCTTCCCGTCAGAAAGTTCTTCCAAATGTTTCGTCAGAATCTCCTTTTTTTGTAGCTTGAATGGTTTTGTGTTCTACCCTCCGTAGCAGGAGAAAACAAGCTTGCTCCCTCTTCCACGTGACAGCCCTTTAGATATTTGAAGATAGCTTTCATATCAGCTCTCAGTCTCTCTTCTGCAGAATAAACATACCCAGCTCCCTCGACTGTCTGAAGATGGTTTTCTTGTGCTCACATGAATTCTGCTCAGATCTGTACGCGAATGCTTGAAAAATACAGCGGTGAGGTGGGGATTAGGGCCGGCAGTTGTGATCCAGCTTTCCCCTTCCATGATTCTTGGGACAGGGCCCACTTTAGCAAGAAGCTTCTGCTGCAGCAAATGTGTCGGCCTCCAGTGTGTCACAGCGCGAAGGAGCTGACATTAAGATGGGAAAAAATCCCACAATGTTTAGGGCTTCCAGTGAGGAAGCAGCCATGCTGCTGGCTGCCCAGAGATAAATGACTTTCCCCTGGGATGAAACTGTCTCTTGTGCGTAGGCTGCTATCCATTAAAGGCCTTGGAGGTGTTAATGAGGTTTATTTTTCTCAGAGGCATAAGGCGCAGTTCCCACATGACCTTTCACAGCCACAGGATGGCAAGCCTGAAAAGGACAAGTTGTTGATCGCAGGATAAACTGCAAACTCTGCTATCGGCTACCCACTTGCCTGCCCTGTTCGGCTTAGGCTCAGGTTATCTTAAAGACTGTATTTCCCTTTACCAACCTGCCCAGGGGCTAAGATCCTCAGGTGAGAACCTCCTCTTGGTCCCATCCACATCCAAGGCATGGTTGGTGATGGTGCAAGACGGAGGCTTTTCTGTGGCTGCTCCCATATTGCGGCATTCCTTCCCAAGGGAGGTCAGACTGGCTCCCTCTTTGTTATTCTTCCGCCACCTAGCTCAGACCCTCCGGTTCAAACAGACAACGCTGACCACTGGGCTGCTGTCAGGGAAAACTGTGCAAGATATGCTGTCCAATCTAACAGTGAACGTTCTTGATAGTTAGCATGTGAAGGGGTTAAGGTCATAGAGCTGTATTGCTGACAGGCAGACTCGGACCACAGAAGTGTAATTGGTAGACAAGGCTCTGTGTGATGTCATTTCCTCTCCTCTCCTGGGAGGGCAGAAGCAAATAAGTACCGTATTTTTTGCACCATAACACTCACTTTTTTCCTCCTCGCTTTGAAACAGCAAAGCGGGAGAAGAGCCGCTGAGTGGGGAGGAGAGAGGGATAGAGAGCCTGCTTCTTTAAAGGAGCAAAGCGGGAGGGGAGAGGAGCCTTCTCCCCTTATACCCCTCTTCTTCATTATTAGCAGCATCCTTCTCCACACACCCCCACGTGTGTTCCTTGTCCCTTGAGTGCTTTTCCTTCCCTCCCCACTTAAAACGTGGTTACAAAGCATGGATCCACATGGATCCTCAGGATTTTTGCACTGGGTCACCCCAAATTCACCATCAGATCACATAGCATGTCCATGGCTACATCTTGCACCAAAAAAATCACGCACCCACTGTTGCCTGGGGCCGCAGTGGTGCAAAAACGTGGTTACAAAGCATGGATCCACAGGATTTTTGCATTGGGCTACTCCAAACTCATTGTCAGATCACATGTCTATGGCCACAGCATGAACCACAAAAATCATATATCCACTGTTTCGTTTAGAATATTTTTTTTCTTGTTTTCCTCTTCTAAAAACTACGTGTGTGTTATGGTCTGGTGCGTGTTATAGAGCGAAAAATACGGTATTTCCTGTTCCTTCTTGCTCTCTCTGTCTTTGACCAGCCATGGAAGCGGATGTCTGTCTGCTTGCACCAGCATCATGCACATGCCTAAGGCTGTTTTTGCTGTAAATACAAGAATTTTACCTGCAGTTATTTTTACTGCTGTTGCTGCTAAGGATGAATGCCTGAATGTGAATAAAGTATATGTTTTAAAGTTACTTTTTAGTCTGTAGCCTGCTTCTCTGAAAAGTAGGGTCACCAAAGGGACAAAGCAGCCCAATAGCTAATTCCTATGCTTTCAGTCAAACTGCTTAAGAGGAGATTCGATCTATGCTCAGCCCCATGCTTTTAAACACAAGCGATAAGCTGATCCTTTTGTCTGCTAGCGCACAGACGAGGGTCTGTGGAAGGATAGAATATAGGGAATACAGGGAATATCTCCTCTAACTACATTTTAATAAAGGTAAAGGCAAAGGTAAAGGGAGCCCTGACCATTAGGTCCGGTCATGGCTGACTCTGGGGTTGCGGTGCTCATCTCGCTTTACTGGCCGAGGGAGCCGGTGTACAGCTTCCAGGTCATGTGGCCAGCATGACTAAGCCGCTTGTGGTGAACCAGAGCAGTGCACGGAAACACCATTTACCTTCCCACCAGAGTGGTACCTATTTATCTACTTGCACTTTGACGTGCTTTCGAACTGCTAGGTTGGCAGGAGCAGGGACCGAGCAACGGGAGCTCACCCAGTATTTTAATAGCTAGCTCTAAATGTGTTTTGACATATTTTAACTATTGTTTTGAATTAATTTGTTTTTATTACTTTGCGTTCTATAACAGTGTTTCTAAATGTTGCAAGTTGCTTTGAATCCCAGTTTGGTAGAAAGGCAGGTTATAGAAGTACATTAAAGCACCATCATCCTCCCCAGTCTCAGGGGAGCAATAAGTGGCCTGCATCGTAGAACCACACAATATATTTGCTTACCCAGCCTAATCCAGCCCATGTTTACTTGGACTCAACGACTAAACAACAACAACAACAAGCCTCCCTGAGTTCAATGGGACTTAAAGAGCCGCGTGAATTAAGATTGCGCCTGCAGCATTTGCAAACCCAAAGGGAAAAGGGAGAAATCCTGACTCCTGACTGGGAGCAATGGGGCTCAAAAGGCAGGGCAGCCTTCACCCTCTCACCAGAAGAGAAGGCGGAGATGCCCTTTTTTTGCTGAACCAGGAGGCAGCTCACAGCCACAGCTTCCCTCCAAGGCTGCCTCCCTCAGAGGAAACCAATCCCTTCAGATGCACCTTGGTTGAAGGAAGGCAGGGGCAGCGCTCTGATTTATTTAAATACATGCAACTTTTGAAATTGCTTGTTGCATAGCATGAAATAAATCTGGTCAGGCTGACTTAGACCTAGCCAGGTGGAACTCCAAGTCTCCCTCTTGAGTGCCCCTCTTAAGTGGAGGTTAATTGAGGGCGCGCAGCCTTCTCCTCTGCCCCAGAGCACCCCAACCTCATATGCAAAAGAGGGAGCAATGCTTCATCTCCCGCTGCCTGGCCGGGGGTCTTTGCTGTCCCCCAGGGGCCTGGGAGGATTAGCCAGGCGGAAGGTTGGCTTCCGCTGACCCTCGCAGGCTCAAAGCGCCACCAACTGCCGGGCCATTCCGGGGCTCAGTCTCATTTTAATAAGCTGATTTAAGACCTTAAGCCTCCAAAGAACCCAGATATTGTAACAGATGCAGCTATGAGAGGCGGATTTATTTCCTGCCTGTTCTCGCCCTCCTTGGCCTCCAGTCTCTTTCTCTCTCTCTGATCACAGCTGTTGCTGCCAGGCAGGGAAGGGGGCGGGGGGGGGGGAGATGACCAAATGCAAAAGAGGATTTTTAATGCAAAAATTGAGCAGGCAAAGCTTTCTTCTTCTGGGAAAAAAATCATAATCCTGCACTCAAGTTTCTTTTGCTGACTGAAATGTCTTAAAGGTCCCAGGCATATTTTTTACATTTGGCCGCCAGATGGTTAAAAGTATTGGGGAGGGCCAGGTTCACTCCCCTGCTCAATCAGGGACCATGGACCTGTCGCTCTTGGTCAGCCTGGCCTACCTCACAAGGCTGTTGTAAAGATAAAAAGGGGTGGGGGATTTTTTGGGGGGGCAGGACTTGCTTCCAATAAGTTGCAAAGGGAATGTGCTCTGCTGTTTACTCACTAGCGTGAGTGAAGAGGGATCATATGAAAACAATATATCCTCTCCTACCTCAACATGCCCACACCCTTATCCTCCCTGGCAAGGCAACTGCGCTGGTGTTAAACTGTGGAACTCCCTGCCACAGGAGGCAGTCATGTCTGCCAACCTGGATGGCTTTAAAAGAGGGTTTGACAAATTCATGGAGGAGGAGAGAGCTGGAGGGGGCAGTGTTTCTGAACACCAGTAGCTGGAAATTATTTTTTTTAAAAAAAAAAATATTTATTAAGGTTTTGGAAGATTACAAAATTGAAAAAAAGGAAAAGAGAAAAAGTGCAAAAACACAGAAAAATAGAAACAATTAAGACAAAAAAAAAAACCCCAAATCAATCCTTCCATAACTTATCTTTCATTTGCTTGTTTCCTTGACCTCACACCTTCCTTTTTTGTATTCTACTTCAGTTAGCTATTTCAGCAAATCCTTTCCCTCTTTATTTTTATCCTAATAATTTATCTTAATATAATGTAACTTACATTCTCACCAATTAACAATCTATTTTTTCTTAATTTTTTATAACATTTCTGCTAAAGCCATGTAACTTCATTCCAACATCCTTCTAACATTCCTTAATTTTACAATGTTTCTGTAAATAAGCTTTAAATTTCTTCCAATCTTCTTCCACCGACTCTTCTCCCTGGTCTCGGATTCTGCCAGTCATTTCCGCCAGTTCCATGTAGTCCATCACCTTCATCTGCCATTCTTCCCAAGTGGGTAGATCTTGTGTCTTCCAATACTTTGCAATAAGTATTCTTGCTGCTGTTGTAGCATACATTAAAAAAAGTTCTGTCCTGCTTTAACACCGATTGGCCAACCATGCCCAGGAGAAAGGCCTCTGGTTTCTTCAGAAAGGTATATTTAAATACCCTTTTCATTTCATTGTAGATCATCTCCCAGAAAGTCTTAATCCTTGGGCACATCCAACAAAGGTGAAAGAATGTACCTTCAGTCTCTTTACATTTCCTGCATTTATTATCAGGCACGTGATATATTTTTGCAAGCTTGACTGGTGTCATGTACCACCTGTAAATCATTTTCATTATATTCTCTCTTAGGGCATTGCATGCCGTGAACTTCATACCTGTGGTCCATAACCGTTCCTAGTCAGCCATCATAATAACCACTAGCTGGAAATTAAAGGAGGGGAGAGGGCTGCTCTTGTGCTCTAATCCTGCTTTCTGGTTTCGTGATCCAGCAGCCTCTTCTTATCTTCTTATGGGTTGCTGTTGTTTAATCATTTAGTCGTGTCCGACTCTTCGTGACCCCCTGGACCAGAGCACGCCAGGCACTCCTGTCTTCCACTGCCTCCCGCAGTTTGCTCAAACTCATGCTGGTAGCTTCCAGAACACTGTCCCACCATCTTGTCCTCTGTCGTCCCCTTCTCCTTGTGCTCTCCATATTTCCCAACATCAGGGTCTTTTCCAGGGAGTCTTCTCTTCTCAGGAGGTGATCAAAGTCTTGGAGCCTCAGCTTCATGATCTGTCCTTCTAGTGAGCACTCAGGGCTGATTTCCTTAGGAATGGATGCGTTTGATCTTCTTGCAGTCCATGGGACTCTCAAGAGTCTCCTCCAGCACCATAATTCAAAAGCATCAATTCTTCGGCGATCAGCCTTTTTGATGGTCCAGCTCTCACTTCCATACATCACTACTGGGAAAACCATGGCTTGAACTATATGGACCTTTGTTGGCAAGGTGGTGTCTCTGCTTTTTCTTATGGGTTTAGAAGATCTCTATTCCCTCCTGCTCTCCTTCTGCCTCGGATTCACACCCCCACCTCTGAGCAGAGGGAAAAGGGCCAGAGGGAGTTCCTCCCAGCCGTTGCTCCCTCTCCTAGTGAGGATTTGAGCCATGAGATGGGCGAGGCAACATTTCCAAGAGCAAGCGGCCCCTCTGTGGCACCATGCACTCACACTCACACTTGTGTGCGCGCGTACACATATATATGCAACACCCCTCCGCCTTGCTCTGGCTCTGCATTCAGAAGGCCAGGCCCTGGGGTTAATTAATACCGTGGCTTCCCAATTAAAGCCTGACAGAAAAAAGATGTTTGATTCAATCAAGCCTCTTTCTCTGCTCCTCCGCTGAATTTCTAATCTTTAGGAGCGGATTTTAATTGTGTTCTGAGCAATTTAGACCCGGTCTCGGGACCTCGGGGCAACGGCGGGATGCGGTGTGTTCTCCTTAAACTCGATAATTAAAGCTGCCTCCCTGGAGGGGATTGTTTTTGCAGAGGATGCTGCCTGAAAAATACAGAGGGTGGCAGAGATGGGGGTGGGCATTGGGCATAGGGGGCTGCAGAGGAGCCCTCTGCAGAGGGAGATCTCAGGGGATGAACCACCATCTCCCTGACACCCCATTTAACTGGAGCTGGGGCTTGTCAACTCCAGATCCCAGCTCTGAATGTGAAGTAATTTACAGAGTGCCTCTGAGCTTGTGCAAAGTGCTTTCCACTCAACCCAGTCTTATTTTCTCCAAGGAACTCAAGGTGGAGAACGTGCTTCTCTCCCCCTCCTCATTCAATCCCACATCAACCCTGTGAGGTAAATTAGGCTGAGAGGCAGCGACTGGTGTCCCAAGGTCCCTCCATGAGTTTCGTGGCCAAGGCTGGATTTGAACCCAGGTCTCCCAGTCTGACCCTCTAACCACTCGCCATGCTGGTTCTGGGCTGGTCCATACATATTGGGCCTTAGAGGACACGGCTTCCTTCCAAGCCAGGGGCTACTGAACAGTAGAATTCTAGAGTTGGAAGAGACCCCAGGAGTCACGTAGTCCAGCCCCCTAATATGCAGGAATCTGTCTGTCTGTCTGTCTGTCTGTCTGTCTGTCTGCCTGCCTGTCCCCATCTTTTCAGAAAGCTAATGTGGCTCTACATTTTTTTCAGAAACTAAGCTGCACTTCACCATCTTTGAGCATTGATTGCTGGGTCTGCACATGATTTTTGTTCAATGCAGCGGTCCTCAAATGTTCGGGGGCCACCATTCCCTTGGTTCCATAAACTACCTTATAAAAAGCATTATTCAGAATAGCAGTTTACACAACCCACTAAGGGTCACACAGTAAAATTCAAAACGGCAACAATTCATTACACGTTCATTCAATTGTTGCTGTTGTTGTCTAGTCGTTTAGTCATGTCTGACTCTCCGTGACCCCCTGGACCAGAGCACACCAGGCATTTCCGTCTTCCACTGCCTCCTGCAGTTTGATCAAACTCATGCTGGTAGCTTCAAGAACATTGTCCCACCATCTCTGTCATCCCCTTCTCCTTGTGCCCTCCATCTTTCCCAACATCAGGGTCTTTTCCAGGGAGTCTTCTCTTCTCATGAGGTGGCCAAAGTCTTGGAGCCTCAGCTTCACGATCTGTCCATATTCAGTTTAATTTATTCAGCAAAATCGCTGAACCCAGTATACCTGAAGGAGCATCTTCGCCCCCATCATTCTGCCCGCACACAGAGGTCCTCCTCTGAGGGTCTTCTGGCAGTTCCCTCACTGCAAGATACAAAGTTACAGGGAACCAGGCAGAGGGCCTTCTCGGTAGTGGCACCCACCCTGTGGAACACCCTCCCATCAGATGTCAAGGAAATAAACAATTGTCTGACTTGTAGAAGACATCTGAAGACAGCCCTGTATCAGGAAGTTTGTAAAGTTTGTTGCTTTATTATGTTTTTATATTTTCTGCAAGCTGCCGTGCATGGCTGGGGAAACACAGCCAGATGGATGGGGAATAAATATTATTATTATTATTATTATTATTATTATTATTATTATTATTATTATTATTATTATCGTCGTCATCATCATCATCATCATTATCATTAACTTGAGCCAGCGATACCAGCTTTTCAAAGTCATTTACATCTCCAGCGCGCCCCCCCCGCTACCCCCTCGCCCCACAGTGCCCCCTCCTGGTAATCCCACCCCCGTCAAGGGGCAAGACCACTCTCTGCCAGAAGCTCTGGTCATGGCCCTGAAGGCAGCCCTGGGTGGCAACAGCCTATAATAAGAAGCTCTGGAAAAGTTCTCTTGAACCTCTCCAGAAACCTCTGCCTGTTTGTGTCTCCCTCCAGACGCTCTTGCCTTCCATTTGTCCTCTGGCTGAACGGACGGCGAGAGGCTCTTGCAAAAGCAGCGGGGAGAGGGGGCTCTCATTAAGCCTCCCTCCCCACTCCGTATTTTCCAGTGTTCCCCTGCTAAAATGGATTAAAGGAAAGCAATAAGTCTGTGGGATTTCCAGGCATCCAGGGGGACAGAGAGACATTAGAGGTATTAACTTTTTCTGTCTAGCCTGATAATAATTCACTTTTCAGACCGGATCAGAAACTCAGGGGAGGCCGCAAATTCACTTGCCGGTCTCCTGAGAAGCCCCGGCCGGGTCCCATAAATGAAGAAAGGGGGGGTGGGAGGCCTGTGATGGATTAATCTGCAGGGGGAGTCACTTTGACAACCCCGGCTTCTGTTAACATCGGGTCTCGGACCCCACAGGCTCCTTTCATGAATATCTTTAGGCAGCTGCGCTGAAGTTCAGAGATTTCTGGGGCATCCAAGTTGTTCCCAGGAAAAGCGCTGCACTGTGCAGGCAACGGCCTCAGACACATCTGGCATTTGATCCGCACAACCAGTTTTATAGGGTGTTTGCTTTATGTGGTACAGATGCCATGCGCTGGATGCTTGTGCATAACAATCAGCCTTGGAAGGGCATCAACACATGGCTGAGGTGGCGCTGTGGGTTAAACCACAGAGCCTAGGACTTGCTGATCAGAAGGTCGGCGGTTCGAATCCCCGCGACAGGGTGAGCTCCCGTTGCTCGGTCCCTGCTCCTGCCCACCTAGCAGTTCGAAAGCACGTCAAAGTGCAAGTAGATAAATAGGTACCGCTCCGGCGGGAAAGTAATTTCTGTGTGCTGCTCTGGTTCGCCAGAAGCGGCTTAGTCATGCTGGCCACGTGACCCGGAAGCTGTACGCCGGCTCCCTCAGCCAGTAAAGCGAGATGAGCGCCACAACCCCAGAGTCAGTCACGACTGGACCTAATGGTCAGGGGTCCCTTTACCTTTACCTTTACCTCCCAATTTGGCAAGCACGGTTGTGGCAGTGAGGGTGGGGGAGAGGACAGAGGGGAGCAAAGGAGGACAGGACCCCCCCCAATCATCTATACAGACAACTCCTGTTGGGCTTTCAAACTGCATGCACAGTCTTCTTAATATATCTAGAGATACCTAAATATATCTAACTAAAAGCTCTTTTGCCTACCTGGAATTTTAATTCCTCCATCTGCCACCCGGAGGGGGTCTGGCAATCATTTTTTTAAAAAAATATATTTTTATTAGTTTTTACATGAAATTTCCCAAAAAAAACCATACAACATATTTTCTCATCTTTTTCAGTGTTTTGGACTTCCATCAACCACATCTGAAGATTTTTCAATCTTCATCACTTAATCTGCATTTCATTAATTACACTATTACTTTTAATAGTCCTTCACTGATAGTTCACTTCATACTTTTCTCTGCAATATTTCACATAGTCCTCCTTAGAAAACTTCTTGCAATCCTACTAGCGTAATCTGTTGATTACAATCGCTTTTCAAATAGTTCACATATTTACTCCAGTCCTCTGGGAATCTCTGATCCCGCAGGTTTCGAATCCTTCCTGTTAATTTATCGAATTCTGCATAGTCCATTAATTTCGGGGGTCTGGCAATCCTATTTCATATTTGAGTGGGGAGTGAATTGGGGGGGGCAGCTGTCAATGTTCACTGATATCCAAATGCTTGACTTGGGAGTAACAAGGTTCCATGTCCTGTCTCGCTGTGGCAGAAGAGGGAAGACGGCCAAGACACCAGGATTCCACCCCCCTTCCCCAGTCTCCGAGAGTCACACAATTCTTCTAAGTGTGATGATGAGGGATCCCTTGCTAGGGGCTCCAGTGACTAATCTCAATTAGGTTTCCTCCGCCCGTTCCGGAAAGGTTCCAGCGATGCAGAAGGAACTGAAGTGGAACCGACGTTGCTCCAGGAACAGAGATGGCAGATTATCTATGATTAATCCTGATCTCCCCTTTTTAGTATTCCGCTTCTGGCCTGTCGCGTTATCCCTCAGACGGATGTGCGGAAGGAGGCGGAGGGGGAATCCTAGTGCGCGAGGTGGGGGTTGGGTGGGGTTGGTGCAGGGAACTCCGCACATCTCCCAACAGCTGCGAGGGCTGACTCTGCAAGCCCAATGCACACAGCCAGAGGCTGGCTTTGATGTGCATCCTTTGTGCAGTATTGCAGAGCAGGGATTTCTGCACTCGGAGGCAGTTCAGGTGCCTTTAGACAGTCTCGTGGGAGCCATCCTGAAGAACAGAAGAAGGGGCTGCTGGATCAGACCAATGGCCCATCTGATCCAACATCCTGTTTTCACAGTGGCTGACCAGTTGCCTCTGGGAAACCAGAAAGCAGTATCTGAGCACGAGAGCAGCCCTTTCCCTTCCTAGGCTTTCTGCATCCTTCTGCAACCTTCTGCAACACGCTCCCAGAAGGTCAGTGTGCGAGTGATGCAGGCATGTGAGTGGGACATCTGGTGGGAGAGCATTCCACAAGTCGGGTGCCACCACCAAGAAGGCCCTCTGCCTGGTTCCCTGTAACCTCACTTTTTGCAGGGAGGGAACCGCCAGAAGGCCCTCGGAGCTGGACCTCAGTGTCTGGGCTGAACAATGGGGGTGGAGACACACATTCAGGTTAGTGGGCCAAGGCTGTTTAGGGCTTTAAAGGTCAGCACCAACACTTTGAATTATGCTCAGGATATATGGTTTTATATACGACATGAGCATAAGATGGAGGGGCTCGGGGCATTGACATCCCAGGAGATCTTGCTTCTCCAGCACAGAGCAAGGAGATCCGTGAGTCTCCAGCTTCCAGCGTTCTCCAGCTCAGCTCTCACACAACTCTGTGGCTCTTCTTCTCCTACCTAGCTGAAAGGTGATGGGGGTGGAGGGGAAGTGCCCTCGTTAATGTGAAGGGCCCCATCCCTTAGTTGTGGCTCCTGCAACCTGGCTCTTTCTTTTGGGATGCTGAAGAGGACACTTAAGTGGCCAGCTACGGCCATTGCCTTGACATGCTTGTCTGACTAGTTCAGCAATATAATCTTCTGTTAGTATCTTCTATTAGATCCTAACCCTTGAAGGGTCCAGGACCCCAGGAAGTGGAAGGGACTCAGGGCATCATCCAGCCCTGACCCTGTTAACAGAGAAATCTGAGGGCTCCCTTGGACAAAAAAAAAGGACACCAGCCAGGAAGACCAGAGCAAAACAGCAGCCAGTCGGCTTGGTCTTTATTGAAGACTGTCTCACGACAAGACTCCCACATGCCACCAGGTGGAACAAGATAGAAGCCCAGAACAAAAGAAGACCCCAACTTTTATTAGCTGCTAATCCCCATGTTACACCCCCCCCCAAACTACATCACTCACACATCATGGTTACATCATGAAAGGGGAGGTCTGGTGGCAGGAATCTGAGCATCCTGGACCCTGCCCCAAGGTTCCCCTTGCCCTCCACCAAACACCCATCAAGTGTAACAAAAGAGACATTTACATTTCCCTGTTTCCCAGCCAAGTTAAAGTTAAAGGGACCCCTGACCATTAGGTCCAGTCGCAGATGACTCTGGGGTTGCGGCGCTCATCTCGCTTTACTGGCCAAGGGAGCTGGCGTACAACTTCCGGGTCATGTGGCCAGCATGACTAAGCCGCTTCTGGCAAACCAGAGCAGCGCACAGAAATGCCGTTTACCTTCCTGTCGGAGCGGTACCTATTTATCTACTTGCACTTTGAGGTGCTTTCGAACTGCTATGTTGGCAGGAGCAGGGACCGAGCAACGGGAGCTCACCCCGTCGTGGGGATTCGAACCACCGACCTTTTGATCTGTGAGCCCTAGGCTCTGTGGTTTATCTGGGTTTGTTATTTCTGGGATGGCTACCTGTCTGGCACTCAGTTATCAGGATGCCAGGGATTATCACTCAGGCAGAGGGGCTGCTGAGGAGCTGAGCTCACATGTCTATATGAATTTCTGAAGTTTTCCCAGTGAGCCAGTACATAGATAGATTTGTCAGTGAATTCTTACATTTGGTATCATGCGGCAAAGGCCCTTTGAACAGATAGGAAGAAGCTGTGATGAAGTGTTTTGTGGGGACAAATCACAAAAGTCACAAAAGCGATTGTGCTGATTTTGGTAGTGGGCTGCATGTGCGTGATATCTGCTGGAGGGGCAACCCCCCCCCAACCTATACATAAATTCCTGCATCCCCAAACCCACCACATCCTGTCTGTATGCTTGTGGTATCCAGAGCTGGAGGGAAATGTGCTCGGCTGTCAGAGCCAGACGTGGAAGCCAGCGCTGCCTGCTGCGTGCAGGATTGCTGCGGCCAATCTTTCTGCATCTCCCCATCGCAGCAATGCACCGAAGATGATTTCCCCAACAATAAATGGCTTGTCTGTGTTATTTAGTCAAGAGCAATTGCCATCTTAATTGCATATTCTCAAGATAACACCTGTATTGAGTTACTGTAGTATTTATTTTAATTGGCTAATTGATTAATCATTTGAAAGGAGATAGCTAATTAGCTAAAGGGCTGTTAATGGGCTGACAGCTCTGATTTTTAATTGTTGGAGAAATGTTTAAAAAAAGGGAAGGAGAGGAAAGAACTACCCTCCCCCCTTGAAATCTAAACCTCCCCATGTGCCAAAGAATTGTGATAAATCCAAGGCTTTGTTTCTGGCAGGAGCCAGCCAGCCAGCCTGGCTTTCAAGGGGTTACCAAGCAACTCAAAAAGTATGCTGATTTGAGGAGCGCAAAGGTCGACATGAGAAAAGCGTTGCATCCTCCTTGCGCCCCTTGCAGCTGTGCATCAACCTGCTGCGAAATGCAGAGCTCCAGACTCCTGAGGGTGACCTGCCTTACTTGTGGCTCTTTGTCTCCCCCGCAGCGTTTTTCACAGAGACACCCCACGACATGACCGCCCGGGCTGGTGAGGACGTGGAAATGGCCTGCTCCTTCCGTGGCAGCGGCTCCCCTTCGTACTCGCTCGAGATCCAGTGGTGGTACGTGCGCACTCACAAAGACTGGACGGACAAGCAGAACTGGGCCTCCAACCAGGTACGGCAGACCCACTCCTTCCCCCCCCCCCGCCCTGCCCTGCCTCCACCTCCACCTTTCCATTTTTCTGCAAAGAGCTCAATGCAGCTACGTCCCCATTGCAGACACCCTCTCTGCAAGAATCCACTCAGGGAAAAGATTCTTGGTCAGGAACAACGCCCCCCCCCCCGAAGCCTCCTCTGGGGATCCTTTTGGTGCTATGAAGAGCAGGCCTAGAGAAGGGTCTAATATTCACACATTCTGTGTGGTTGCTCACAAAGATAACAGCCAGGACTCCGACCTGTCTTTTACAGGTTTTATTGAGTGCAAAACCTATGTACAGTACATAAGTCCAAAATCCATGTCTGCCTCAATCACTAGCAGATTCCGGAAGTGTTTTCTTCCGGTTCGCCCTCCAGCACAAAAGCCCAGGAAAAACCCCTCTCCGCCTCTTTTCCTTACGCTTAATTCCCTGGCAAAAACTCTGCGACGACGGAAGAGGCATTTCCAACTCCTTGGGAGTGGTGTCGTGGCTCATCTCAGCCTGAGTGAGCCTCTGCCTTCTTCATCCGTTGCTCCTGAGGGCTCGCCTTCACCAGACTCGGACGAGGTGCAGCTGCTCAACAAAGGGGGAGGCTCTCTGTACGTTCCTGCCTCTCTCCCCTCCCCTGATGGCAGCCCCCTGACACATTCATTTATTTATGCATTCATTCATTCATTCATTTATGCATTCATTCATTTATTACATTTATATCCCACTTTTTTCTCCGAGGAGCTCACGGTGGCCTATAAGGTTCTGTCATTCCACTTTTAATCCCCACAACAGCCCTGTGAGGTAGGATAGGCTGAGCGACTGTGACTGGCACACAAGGTGCATCCAGCGAGCCTTGTGGCCAAGTGGGGATTTGAACCCTCCAAAGGCCTAGTCCGACACTCTGACCCCCTGGACCACACCGGCTCTAATAGGGGTGTGCAAGATTTACCGTATTTTTCGCCCTATAGGACGCACCGTCCCATAAGGTGCACCTAGTTTTTGGGAGGGGAAATAAAGGGGGGGAAATTATTTTTTTCCCCAGGCGCGGGGCTGGGGCAGGGGAGGCCCGAGCTTCCCCCGACCCCAGCCCCCAAACAGGCAGCTCTCTGCAAGCCGTGGGAGCGCTCCCGCTGCTTGCGGAGAGGTCCGCGAAGCCTGGACGCGGTGATCCAGGCTTCAGCGAAAGCCTGCATTCGCCCCATAGGACGCACACACATTTCCCCTTCATTTTTGGAGGGGGAAAAGTGCGTCCTATAGGACGAAAAATACGGTATTGTTATTATTAATTGTTATTATCGCTATCTGGAGATTTTAGTTTTCATTATGAAAGCTCAAATTCGTTTTGTCTCTCGTTTGTTTAAACTCCATTCATTTCATTAGCAAAAGTGCTTCCACCGCTGCTTTGATGTCGCTCTCTAGACGTCTCAAAATAATATTATAAATACTGTCTGAAGCCCCTAACAATAAATCTGACTACTTGGATATTCTGCCATCGCAAACCTTTCTGAGGGTGGCGAGGGGGGAAACAGTGACTTGCAGCCCCCTTCCAACTCTATGATTCTGCAAAACCGTCTCTTCCAAAGGCGAAAGAGATCCCTTGCCCAGGGCAGAACAGGTTGCCCGGTGGCCTCCTTGCCTCCCTGCCTTCTGGCACCTGATACCATCAGGGGGTGTATCGCCCCCCCCAGCTCTGCCACCACAATGTTCTCAGCTGCTCCTGGCTCTTCTCCTCCGTATCCTCCCTTCCATCTCCCGCTCCCTCCTTTCTCTCCCGTGCTATCAGACTCCGCAAACATCTGTCTCTTTCTTTCACTCTCGCTGCTCACACAGAGATAAGGGCCAAACAATGGCGAGGGCCTCCCGCCGTGGTAATGGGGCTTCGTGATGATTTTGTGCTTGGGCAACTCAGCTGCTGCCTGCGCTCGTCCCATCAGCCGATGGGAGGCAAAAGGAGGAAGGAGGGAGGGAGAGGGCTCTCCAAGCTTGAGCCTCATTGCTCCAGAGTGACATTGGGGGTGCACATGAGAACACAGGATTGCATCCCAGCCGAGCCGTGCAAGATTCCACAGGTTCCAGGCGCATTTACTCAGTGTCCGTGTTTCCTTTGGCAAATAAGGCACAGCAGAGACTGTGGTGTCTTTTGGATAGATCAATATTAGCACATTTGTACAACTTAAGCCTCTCCTGCCAACCTAGCAGTTCAAAAGAGTTGGCTGGAATACGATCTGGAGAAAAACAGGTTGCACTCTGGTAAAGGTGGAAAGCTGGAGAGAGGGCCATGGCATGGTGACATCTGTTTGAATCCTAAGCTGCAGTTATGGGCGAAGCAAGCCCCTCTTGGGGTGTCAGTGCCGTGAACCCCTCCATCACAGGCTTAAGTTGTAAGGTAAAGGTAAAGGGACCCCTGACCATTAGGTCCAGTCGCAGATGACTCTGGGGTTGCAGCGCTCATCTCACTTTATTGGCCGAGGGAGCCGGCGTACAGCTTCCGGGTCATGTGGCCAGCATGACTGAGCTGCTTCTGGCGAACCAGAGCAGCGCACGGAAACACCGTTTACCTTCCCGCCGGAGCGGTACCTATTTATCTACTTGCACTTTGACGTGCTTTTGAACTGCTAGGTTGGCAGGAGCAGGGACCGAATAATGGGAGCTCACCCCATCGCAGGGATTCGAACCGCCGACCTTCTGATCGGCAAGTCCTAGGCTCTGTGGTTTAACCCACAGTGCCACCCGCGTCCCATGATGTGGATATAGCCATCTTCAAATATAAGAAGAACTTTAAACCAGGAAGAGTTATTTGACAGTGAAACAGACTCCTTTGGAAGGTAGTGAACTCACCTTCGTTGAAAGTGTTTAAACAGAAGCTGGATGGCCACCTGTCAGGGATTCTCTAGCAGTGATCACTGCATTGGAGAAATGATTTTCTGAATGCTGATCTCTGTCTCTCTTTCCACACCCCACCCTCGTATGCCAGGGCCACCCGAGGGAGCCCCTCTCTGCCTGCCGACTTACAGAGTGCAATGCATTGATCAGTCCGGTGTGCTCCTCCAGGCCTGGCTGTGGGTGCAGAAAGCTTTTATTATCCCCCCATTTGACCGCATAAGGCGCGTGCACATTGTTTCGTGCTTCAGTTATCAGAATATGTTCCGTTAGTTTTAATTCTCACCTTTTTTAAAATGCAATTTTAATCTACGGAGCATGCATAATGGAACCATCTCCTTCACACAGATATCCAGGAAGCCTCCTGCCAGAGCCAAGAACTAATTGGCTGAAGGTTTAATTTCCCTGTTCTTTCTCCCAAGGACCTGCAGGCCTGCAGGGCTGGAATGTGGGTGGTGGGGGCGGGCTTCTCCTGCAGACGATTCTCACTGCCCCCACCAAATGACAGTCCCCAGATTCTTTGAGAGAAGTTGCTGCAATGAAACCGGGTTGTTGTTTTTAAAGGCAACCTGTTTTAAATGCAGAGACGAGTCATAGAATTGTAGAGTTGGAAGGAAATCTCAGCTCAAGCATCCATGACAAATGGCCATCCAACCTCTGCTTAAAAACCTCCAAAGAAGGAGAGTCCACAACTTCCTGAAGGAGTCTGTTCCACTGTCCAGCAGCTCTTACTGTCAGAAAGTTTTTCCGAATGTTTAGTCGGAATCTCCTTTCTTATAACTTGAAGCCATTGGTTCGAGTCCTACCCTCCAGAGAAGGAGAAAACAACTATGTGGTGAAAGCACCAGGTGAGACTCCCCGGGGAGAACACCCCACAAATAGGGAGCCACCGCAGAAAAGGCCCCGTTCTCGTGTTGCCGCCCTCCAGACCTCACGGCCTCTGGCCCTCAGATGGTGACGTCAGTCAGTTTATAGGGAGAGAGGTGGCCATGGAGTCATTGTGTTCCAGATCCTGCTTGCTCAAGTGCGAATGGAGAAGCCAAGCCTGTTGCACACGTCACTTCTTTCTCCTAAAGGACCTTTCCCCCGACAGAAGAGCATAAGAAGGGATCCAGCCAGTGGCCCTGTTCAGTTGAGCATCTATCTCTCTGGATTCATGGAAGAAATCCTGTCTCGTCTTCATTCCACACATGCACCTTCTCTCCCCAATAAGAGCATAAGATGAGCCTGCAGGATCAGGCCGATGGCCCTGCTAGTCACAGAATCGTAGAGTTGGAAGGAACCCTCAGTGGTCATCTAGTCCAGCCTCCTGCAATGCAGGAAACTCAGCTCAAGCATCCCTGATGGATAGCCCTCTAACCTCTGCTTAGAAACCTCCAAGGAAGGAGTGTCCGCCGCCTCCTGAGGGAGTCTCTTCCACTGCCATACAGCTCTTACTGCCAGAAAATTTATCCAGGTGTTTAGTTGAAATCTCCTTTCTTATAACTTGAAGCCACTGGTTTGAGTCCTACCCAGAGCAGGAGAAAACAAAGTTGGTCCCTCTTCCATGCGGCAGCCCTTCGAATACTGAAAGATGGCTATCATGTCACCTCTCAGTCTTCTCTTCTCCAAGATAAACGTGCCCAATTTTTAAAATGTACCCAGCTCACCCCATAAAAGGCTGCCTGGTCAGGCAACAAACTGCAGCAATCCGCAACTGCCTCAACCATTCCTCACAAGGCTTGGTTTCCACACCCTTGATCATCCTGTTCTCCCTCCTCTGAACACCTCCCAGCTTGTCAATATCCTCCTTAAATTGAGGCCCCCACAACTGGGCATGGGACTCAAAGCGGAGTCTGACCGAGGCAGAATAGATTGGTGTCTGAACCAAATGGAGAGAGCTCAGCTCACTGCTAAGATTAGTCAGAACAAAATAAAAAAATTCCTTCCAGTAGCACCTTAGAGACCAACTAAGTTTATTATTGGTAAGAGATTCCGTGTGCATGCACACTTTTTCAGATTCAGAGTGTATCTGAAGAAGTTTGCATGCACACGGAAGCTCATAACAATAACAAACTTATTTGCTCTCTAAGGTGCTACTGGAAGGAATTTTTTTATGTTGTTTCGACTACGGCAGACTGACACGGCTACCTACCTGCTAAGATTAGCTGCCTCCGTATGCACTGCATTGATGAAAGGTGAGATTCAGGGCACTTTTGTGTCTAGAAGCAGAGCAAATGCATGCAAAATAAGCAAGGATATAGGGATCTTAATGTGCAAATTTTATTCCATTTTTCTGGGCTATGAATCTGATTTCTCTGAGCATGGAGGGCTTGTACAGCACTGCTAACAGAACATGCTATACCTACTTTTGCAAACTGGCTGGAGGGAAGGAGGAGTGCAGCTGGGCTATCCTGCCTCCTTTCAGTCCCAGGGACAAGGTGCCAGGTGGGGGTCAAACCAGTGCATCAAAATACCTGCCTTGCAAATACATTTCCCCACGAAAGCAATCTCATCCCAAGACCACGTCTTCGTCTTGGTTTGTTCAATACCTTTATTGATTTTTAAAGTAAATGTTAAACAAGAGAACAAACACAGTTCCTTAAGAATATAAGGACAAGAAATGTCCACATATCATTTCATTTTAGCGAGTTCTAAATATTTGCCGCCGGGCGCCTTGCAGCTCTTCTTCCTTTTAAATTCCTTTATTTGAAAAAACAGATTTGAATGACCCTCAATCACACAATGCAAATCAATCCTTCCCTCTGACGGATACGTCATCCATCAGTGGCTTCAGACGTCTTTTTGCCCAGGCTTTTCCTGACCCAGAAGACCTGTTGCAGGGGGTTGGAATAGATGAACCCTGGGGATCCCTCGCAGCTCTACAATTCCGTGATTTGACCCTGTTTCATATATTTGAATGCTGTGGATTTTTGTTTTATTTGCTTTTATATTTAAACTATAATCAATAAGACAATGGCAAGCCGCAGTACGTAAAACAATACAATACACATTGAGAAGCAGAGACTAGAGGGTAGAGCAAGGCAGGTGGAAAGACGCCTTGCCTGATGCAGTCTCTCCCCTTACAGTTCTTCCTTCAGGAACAGCTCCCTTATGAGGACTCCTAGGGCCGGAGGGTGGGGCAAGGCAGGTGGACGGAGGCCTTGCCTGATGGAGTCTCTCCCCTCTCAGTGGAGAAAGTGGACAGAGAAAAGTTTTCCACCCTGTCTCAGAACACTAGAAATTGTGAACATTCAACAAAGCAGAACGTTGGAGGATTCACAACAGGCAAAAGCACGGTGTTAAACTGTGGGACTCCCTGCCACAGGAGGAAGTGACAACCACCAGCCTGGATGGCTTTCAAAGAAGATAGGTTCAGGGAAGAGGAGAGGGCTATCAAGGGCTGCTAGCCAGGATGGCTCTGCTTTGTCTCCACAGCTGGAGGCAGCAGGGCTTCTGAATCCCAGTTGCTGAAAACCCCAGGAGGGGAGAGATGTTCTTGTGGTCAGTTCCTGCTTACAGGTTTCCCATTAAGGCATCTGCTTGGCCTCTGTGAGAACAGGATGCTGGACCACTGGCCTCATCCAGCAGGCTCTTTGTGTTGCAAGGATCACTAAGTTGATATCTATGATATCTATGATATCTATGAAATGTGTTGGGCTGTGCAATGTTAAGTTTGTTGTGTTGTTTTTTTGTGTATGTACTTTTTATTAATATTCCATTTTACAATTTAAAATACTCATTTTGCATCCTTAAAATATCAATGACTTCCCTTCTCCTGTTTTCATTTTTTTTTTAATATCATAAATCCCTGCATTTTTAACAAAAACTAAACCATTCAGCATTCCATTATTGCACCCATCAAAACTTACGTATTTACACACCATTGAATTTATCTTAATGCTGCCAACGTTTTCAAGTGTACACAATTATTCCCTGCATATTCAATAAACATCTTCCAATCTTCTTTAAGCATGTGTTCTTTTTGTTCTCTTCTTCTAGATGTTAAGTCTGCAAGTTGTGCATATTCCGTCAACTTAAGTTGCCATTCTTCTCTGGTTGGGACCTCGCTTGTTTTCCATTTTGGGGATAACGAAACACAGGCCACAGTTGTAGCGTACATAAATAGCTTTTTCTGACACCTGGGAATTTCAGTCTTAATTATCCTCAGCAGAAAGGACTCTGAGGTTTTTGGGGGAAAGCACTTTTAAACACGCAATATTATTGAGGCAGTGAACTGGGGCTGCGCAAATTATTTGAGTTACCCCTGGGAAAGCACACGATCCCATGCACCTTGCTCTGTCCTGCCATCTTCCTCTTCTGGACCACTTCTTTTCCTTGATTGTGCTTTCATGCTTTGGATTTCTTCTCTCTAAATATATCCCCCCCCCCTAATTCATTCCCTCTCTCCCTCCCAGCCCAGTTTTGCCTTTGAAGACTGCATTAAAGGCCAAGGTGTGAATTATTTTGATGGGCTTTCTGTGGCCCCCCTCCTTCCCCCCTTTTTCCTTTTTGTATCAGGCTGAACTAATGGGTTCTCCCTTTCTCTCTCCCCTCCCTCTTTCCCTTCCATTCCCGACAGCTAAAAGCATCTCCACAGGAAGAACCCGGGAAGGAGGCGACAAAAATAAGCGTGAGTTTTTCCGATAATGACTTCTCAGGAAGGCTTTAAATCAAGGGCACAGCAGCCGCAGCTTTTCCCTTGTGATGTGGGGAGCGCCCGGGGTTTTTCAGCAAAAATAAAATGTGATGAAGTGCAGAGCTAAGGAGTTGGGAAGTTCTGAGAGAGTTCTTTGCCCTGGCTGCCCGTTTGCCAGGGAAGGAAGCGGCACCAAGAACGCAGGAAGAAGCAGCCTTGCATTGCTCCATCTATCTAAATATTGTCTGCACTGACTGCCAGCAGCTCTGGAGGGTTCCAGGCAGAAGTCTCTCCCAGCCACACCAGGAGATGTCAGCAGGGACTGAACCCAGGATGTTCTGCATGCAGAGGAGCTTTTCTGCCACTGAGCAGGGGCACATTCCGCCAAAGCAGACGCTCTCAAGGCAGCCATTGCCAACCTGATGCCCTCCAGATGTTTGGGACTAAGACTTCTGAAATATACTCAGAGTTGAGAGTGGATTTCATGCTCTTTATTCAGCTCATAGTGGTGAGGAGGAATGGAAGTTCCCCCAGAATGTCTGCTTTATATACATTATTTACACAAAGGGCCCCACGTGATTGGCTAATTCCAGGATTCTCCTGTAGGCCAATCAGGTTGTGGATTCACTTCCACCTGGAGCCGGATTGGGTGGCTCCTGTGGACCAATCAGACTGCTGCATTCTGGATCCTACTGTTCTAGGACCAATCAGACTGCTGCATTCTGAATCCTATTGTTCTAGGACCAATCAGACTGCTGCATTCTGAATCCTATTGTTCTAGGACCAATCAGACTGCTGCATTCTGGATCCTATTCAACTAAGTACATAACAACTTCCATCAGCCCCAACATTGTACGGCTGGAAGGAACTGCCATGCAAAGCATCTCCAGGTCACCAGGTTGGCAAAGTCTGCTTTGAGGAGCTGGGACCAGACAAAGAGTCTGCTGCTGAATCTGCCTAGCCAGGAGCTGCTTCCTCTGACTGGCAGGGGCTCCCCAGGATTACCCAGAAATACGAGTACTAACAGGTGCATTTGGGGGAAGGGAAGGGGCCCTGGGACTTGGGGGGCTGGCAAGGAGGCAGCCGTGGTAGCAAGGGGGAGCCCCACCGTGAGCCTGGCCAAAACCCAAAAGGGTCTCTGCTCCATTTATATTGCCGTGCGGCTTCTGAGACTAGGAAAAATATGCATTCTTATTTTTTTCCAGGTCCCTTTATCAGTTTTGATCCCACAAGGCAATTTGCCTCTGAGCAACTTGCGCTCCCTATGGTGACTTTTCACTCTTTCCTCCCACCGGTCATTTGCATTCTTTGTTGGGGTTGCAGAATGGTACCCCGGAAGCAGGGCTGACAAGGTGGGGTGACCGTCTCAGACGGCAGGGTCCCCCCTGGACAGCAGACCCCAATGTTGATCTAATGCTTATTTCCCCTAAATTGAATTCTGAATTTTGAATTTTATTGTTATTCATGTTTTTATACTGTATTTTATGCTGCTTTTACAATTAAGTGAACTTGTTGTGAACCCAGTTTTTGAACCGGGAAGGGCGGGGTATAAATAAATTTATTATTATTATTATTATTATTATTATTATTATTATTATTATTATTATTATCTCCCAGCCCCTTTGTCCCTTACTTAGACCTTCTCTGACCTCCTCCTTCCCCAGCAGGCAAGTGGGGGCATCATTCTGGGGTCCACCTCAGGCGCCATAATATCTTGGGCCGAACCTGCCCAGAAATAATAGTAATAGTCCCACTCTATTCTTCTTTGGTCAGACCTCACCTGGAATACTGTGTCCAGTTCTGAGTGGGCACCACAATTTAAGATGTTGACAAGCTGGAAGGTGTGCAGAGGAGGGTGACCAAAGAAGAAGAAGAAGAGTTTGGATTTGATATCCCGCCTTTCACTCCCTTTAAGGAGTCTCAAAGCGGCTAACATTCTCCTTTCCCTTCCTCCCCCACAACAAACACTCTGTGAGGTGAGTGGGGCTGAGAGACTTCAAAGAAGATGATCAGGGGTCTGGAAACCAAGCCTGATGAGGAACGGTTGAAGGAACTGGGTATGTTTAGCCTAGAAAAGAGGAAACTGAGAGGAGATATGAGAGCCATGTTCTAAAATCTCAAGGGATGTCACATGGTAGATGGAGCAAGCTTGTTCTCTCCTGATCTGGAGGGCAGGACTCAAACCCATGGCTTCATGTTACAAGAAAGGAGATTCCAATTTAAACACCAGGAAGAACTTTATGATATGAAGAGCTGTTCAACATTGGAACTGCCTTCCTTGGAAGGTAGTGAATTCTCCTTCGGTGGAGGTTTTTAAGCAAGGGTCAGGTGGCCACCTGTCAGGGATACTTTACTGGAGATCCCTGCATTGTGGTTGGGGGGGGGGTTTGGAATATTTTTTATTAAGAATTTTAACATGACAAAATATCAAAAATACATCATCTTCATTTCCCCCTTCCCCATTTTTCCCTCCCTTCCCAAAAAAGAACCCCCCTTCCCCTTCCCATGTCCACCTCCAGACTTCCCTCAGCTCCTCTCTCTGGTTTTTCTCTCCATGTCCCAGAATTGTACAGATCCTTAATTTATCTATCTAAATATCACCAATAAAAAGTTTGTGTATGTTATTCAAAACCTGCCAAGGAGACCAGTTCATTTGGTTGTTTCTTTAAGTACTCTGTGAAGGGTTCCTGTTTGTCTTTAAAATCACAGTTGTCCTTGTCATCTAATTTATGTGTCAGTTTTGCCAAGGAGATCCCTGCATTGTAGGGGGTTGGACTAGATGACCCTTGGGATCCCTCCATTGAGAATGCACTGATCATTCCAGAGGGGCCCTGGGAAGCCCCTCCCCTTTGGGATTGATTGGCACTTGCTCCCCCCACCCCCAGCGCTGTGACTCACATTATTTCCCACCTAAGACAGTGGCTGGGACGCGGGTGGGGCTGTGGGTTAAACCACTGAGCCTAGGACTTGCCGATTAGAAGGTCGGCGGTTTGAATCCCTGTGACGGGGTGAGCTCCCGTTGCTCGGTCCCTGCTCCTGCCAACCTAGCAGTTCGAAAGCACGTCAAAATGCAAGTAGATAAATAGATACCGCTCCGGCGGGAAGGTAAACGGCGTTTCCGTGTGCTGCTCTGGTTCGCCAGAAGCGGCTTAGCCATGCTGGCCACATGACCCGGAAGCTGGACGCCGGCTCCCTCGGCCAGTAAAGCGAGATAAGCACCGCAACCCCAGAGTTGGCCACGACTGGATCTAATGGTCAGGGGTACCTTTACCTTTACTTTTAGGTCTAAACCACAGAGCCTAGGACTTGCTGATCAGAAGGTCAGCAGTTTGAATCCCCACGACAGGGTGAGCTCCTATTGCTCAGTCCCTGCTCCTGCCCACCTAGCAGTTCGCAAGCGCGTCAAAATGCAAGTAGATAAATAGGTACCCCTCTGGTGGGAAGGTAAACGGCGTTTCCATGCGCTGCTCTGGTTCGCCAGAAGCGGCTTAGTCCTGCTGCCCCATGACCCGGAAGCTGTACGCCAGCTCCCTCGGCCAGTAAAGCGAGATGAGCGCCGCAACCCCAGAGTCGGCCACGACTAGACCTAATGGTCAGGGGTCCCTCTACCTTTTTAAGACAGCAGCTGGCCATGAAGGCGTCTCAAGGCAGCTGGAGAAGCCTCCGTTTGCAACCGCGTGAAGGATGGTGCCTGAGAGCTGCCGTGGAGATTTTAAATTTCCTGGCGGGTCCTATCCAAGGCCCTGCTGGATCCACAACTATTTTTTACCTCCTGTGGCCAGCTGATAAATTATAGCCAAGTCCTCTGCCAGAGGAAGGACGGCGTGAGAAATAAATTGCTGGGGCCAAGGTCTTCTGCTTTTCCTTTGACTTCCATTTACGCTGATAGATGTAGCTGTCTCTGGCGAGGTAGCCCACAGTAAAACTCTCTCTGAGAGGGGCTTCCTCTTCCTGGCTCAGCTGCCCGGCCTATTTTCCCATCTCCTGCCCAGATGCCTGTTGTTCCAAGTGTCATGGAATCATAGAACTAGTTAGACGAGACCCCACAAGGCCATCTAGTCCAACCCCCTGCAATGCAAGGGTCGCAGCTAAGGAATCCCTGAGGGATGCTTAAAAAACATGCAAGGAAGGAGAGCCCACCACCTTCTGAAGTAAACTTTGAGTCTGAAGCCACTAGCTGTTATTTTTAGGACTGGGAGACCAGCACAAACCGCGGGTTCCAGGGTTGCTCTGCATTTTGTGTGATTTGAAATATGTGGCATATAGAGATGCTAAATATCCTGTTGCGATGAAAAGGGGGTAAGCTCCAAAAGTGAAAGGGGTGGAATGAACACAAGGAGAGGTATACAAAGGCGAGCGCCAGGTCAGATTTAGGCTTGCCGAACTACACAAAGAGCATCCCATTTCAATACAAAAACCCATCTTTGAACTGTCAGAGAGTTCAAAGAACTTTCTTGTCATTCGAATCAGTGGCGTAGCATTGGTTGTCAGCACCCGGGGCAAGGCAAGTAATTTGCGCCCCCTAACCCGTGGATCTTAGTAGGGGCAGAGAGCTGCAAGTGCGAGCGCGCCCCCCCCCAGATGTTGCGCCCGGTGCGGCCGGCCCCCCCTGCACCCCCCACGCTACGCCACTGATTCGAATCCTCTGGGGGAACAGAAAACAAGCTTGGTCTGTCTTCCCTTGCCCATATCACCTCTCTGTCTCCTCTTTTCCAGGCTAAACCTGCCCAACTCCTTCAACCGTTCCTCATCAGGCTTGGTTTCCAGGCCCTTGGTCATCTTGGCCACCTTCCTTTGCACACCTTCCAGCTTGTCAATACCCTTCTTAAACTGAGGTGCCCAGAACTGGACAAAGGACTCCAGTGGAGTCTGACCAATGCAGAATAGATCATATTTTTCTACTGAGATGCCCATTTGCTTGAGAGTTTTGGCCCAGCCACTGAGAGGCTTCTGGTTGGCTGGATGTGATGTGCCCTCTCTGGCCTGATCCAGCTGTTTTGAGACTCTTCTGACATTCCCCAGCCACTTCATCCTCCCACGACACACTTGCCACCGAGGCCGCAGTGCAAAGCGGCTGCCTCTCATCCCTGGAAACATCTCCTTCGATTTCTGCCAGCGTCTAAAGAACAAGTTGACGCTAAGGAGGTAATAATCTAATTTGCTGAGCAGATTAGAATTCCAAAACCCCATTTAGGCTCACGTGAACGGAATGAGGAGATATGCTAATTAGTTAAATAAAACAAATCTCCGCAGCCCCTCGTGTCTCTGCCCGCCCTGCCCCCAATGCCTTGGCCTCCCTGTCTCTTGCCATTCCCATTCCAATTCGGGGGTGGGGTGTTAGGTTTGCAGGAGTCGCTTCGTCAATTATCTTCCAGCTCATTGCAGCAGAGGGTTTTTGCCCATGCTAAAAACGGAATAATATTTAAAAAGCATTTATTCTAATTGCAGCTCCTCTGACATTGTCTCATTTTAATCATTCTCGGCAGGCATCAGTTCCCTCGACCGGGGGGGGGGGGGGTACGCCGATATTGCGTTGGCTGTTGGCCTTCAGAGCCAGCCAGCCTCAGTTGGAGGGTACAATGCTTCTGAATCCCAGCTGCTGGGAACCACAGGAGGAGGGAAGGTCCTGGTGCTCAGATCCTGCTCACTAGTTTTCCCACAGGCATCCAATTGGCCACTGTGAGAAGAGGATGTTCAACTAGGTAGGCCTCCTTTGGCCTAATCCTGCTGCTGCAGGGATCTTCTTTGTTGTTGTTTAGTCGTTTAGCCGTGTCCGACTCTTTGTGACCCCCTGGACCAGAGCATGCCAGGCACTCCTGTCTTCCACTGCCTCCCCCAGTTGGGTCAAACTCATGCTGGTAGCTTCGAGAACAATATCCAACCATCTCGTCCTCCTTCGTCCCCTTCTCCTTGCGCCCTCCATCTTTCCCAACATCAGGGTCTTTTCCAGGGAGTCTTCTCTTCTCTTCTCATGAGGTGGCCAAAGTCTTGGAGCCTCAGCTTCAGGATCTTTCCTTCCAGTGAGCACTCAGGGCTGATTTCCTTCAGAATGGAGAGGTTTGATCTTCTTGCAGTCCATGGGACTCTCAAGAGTCTCCTCCAGCACCAGAATTCAAAAGAATCAATTCTTCGGCGATCTTTATGGTCCAGCTCTCACTTCCATACATCACTACTGGGAAAACCAGAGCTTTAACTATACGGACCTTTGTTGACAAGGTGATGTCTCTGCTTTTTAAGATGCTGTCTAGGTTCGTCATGGCTTCTCTCCCAAGAAGCAGGCGCCAGGGATCTTCTTAGTTTCTTATTATTCCTCAATGGAGACTCCATGGACAGATCCAGTCTACCTTAGAACAAGAGTGGGAGAAGGCTGTTGCTCTCACCTCCTGCTTGGGGGCTTCCCTTGGGGGGGGCATCTGGTTGGCCACTGTGAGAACAGGATGCTGGACTCGATGAGCCACTGGCCTGATCCAGCAGCCAGCTCTTCCTATGTTTTTAGGACAGCACAGGACGTGGGGCCCTGGGCCCCTTCCAACACACATTGAGGGGATCAAGGTGTCTTCAGCCCCCTAGAGTTGGTGTGCTTGATTCTGGGAGTCACAACACTTTCCCAAACTCCTGGGCTCTTTTAAAAGTTAGAGGAGTCTGAGCGAGCAGCTGTGGAGAGACGTGTGGCCACATGTCTAAATGCCAACCGTGTAATCATCAATGTTCCCCCTTCTTGGAGAAGACCTAAATTCAGATTCAGAAATGCCTTACTAGACCCAGGGGAGGAGACACAGCACCTTCTTGGAGATAAGTAACCCATAAATTCTTGCCAAGGGTGAAATTAACTTTTGTGCCAATTGTGCTGGAAAAGACTCTGACGTCCCCCAAGACCCATTCCTGAGCACCATCTTGTTTAAGAGGGACTCGGGAACATAGATTTTTGTCGGTCTGAAGAGGACTGGAAGCTGTAAAAAGAGATGAAGGAGGTGCTTTGAGAGACACGAGGGGAATTTATTTAAACCAGTCTTTTAATGATGCCTCCATTTCAGAAAGACTTACGATCTGCCTGCCAGGCCCGTCTCCCGCTTAAAGGGGCTCAGAAGGCAAACAGCCATTAAAGTAATTTAGGAGACGTTGCAGGACTCCTGATGCATCCATGCAAAAGCACATATTCTGGAGAAATGACAGGGAACCATGGCAAGCTACCTCTGAAGAGAAACTTCATTCTCTGGCCCAGAAGCCCTTCCCCAAATCCCAGAAGTGTGTGAACTGGTTGTGCCTGCATGATGGACCTTGGAAGATGGCGGCACGTGCTTGAAAGGAGTCTCTTCTTAGTGGTATTGCTTCTCAGGTTAAGAACGTGTTATGTACTGAGTTGAATAGGATCCAAAATGCAGCTGTCTGGTTGGTCCTAGAACAATAGGACCCAGAATGCAGCAGTCTGATTGGTCCTAGAACAATAGGACCAAGAATGCAGCAGTCTGATTGGTCCACAGGAGCCACCCAATCAAACTCCAGGTGGGAGTGAATCCGCAAGCTGATTGGCCTACAGGAAAATCCTGGAATTAGCCAATCACGTGGGGCCCATTGTGTAAATAATGTATATAAAGCAGACATCTCAGGGGAACTTCCATTCCTCCTCACCACTGTGAGCTGAATAAAGAGCATGAAATCCACTCTCAACTCTGAGTATATTTCAGAACGTAAGAACCTAACAAACCCTTCCTGGATCAGGTCAGTGGCCCATCCAGCCCAACATTCTGTTTTCACAGTGACTGATCAGATTCCTGTGCAAAACCTGCAAGCAGGACCTGAACACAAGAGCCTTCATCCCTCCTGTGGTTTCCAATAACGCAGTGGTTCCCAAACTTTTTTTGGCCATGCCCCACCTAAGCATCTCTAAAATCCTGATGCCCATCCCCTGTGACATATAATTCTTATTATTCAAAAATTGAACTCCTATTCACGTGTAAAGGGACCCCTGACAGTTAAGTCCAGTGGTGTCCGACTCTGGGGTTGCGGCGCTCATCTCGCTTTATTGGCCAAGGGAGCCGGCGTACAGCTTCCGGGTCATGTGGCCAGCAGGACTAAGCCGCTTCTGGTGAACCAGAGCAACGCACGGAAATGCTGTTTACCTTCCCGCCGGAGTGGTACCTACTTATCTACTTGCACTTTGACATGCTTTCGAGCTGCTAGGTTGGCAGGAGCAGGGACCGAGCAACAGGAGCACACCCCGTCATTGCGGGGATTCGAACCGCCGACCTTCTGATCAGCAAGCCCTAGGCTCTGTGGTTTAACCCACAGCGCCACCCGCGTCCCTTTCACTTGGGGAAAGCCTAAAAGGCCATTAACTGTTAATAACTCATTCTCAGATTGCCCCCCTTAAAAATCAAATAGGGAACCACGGCAGTAACGGGTCTTCAGAAGCAGTGCTAACTCTAACTATGGAGGCGGAGCAGAGCCATCATAGCCTGTACACATTGGTAGCCTTGTCCATGAATTTGTCCAATCCTTTTTTTCATATTGGTGGCCGTCCCTGCCTCCTGCAGCAGTGAGTTCCATAGTTTAACTATGTGCTGCATGAATAGGGTTTCCATATTTCAAAAAGTAAAAACTAGGACACCCCAAAGGTTGTTGGGAATGCCCACAATTTTTCGATTGACTTACCTAAGATCCAGGACAAAGAGCCACCTTTCGGAAATTCCCCCTGGACATCAATTCCGGATGTATGGCAGCCCTGTGCGTGAAGAAAGGCTTTCTTCTATCTGTTCTGAATCTCCTAACGTTCGGCTTCAGTGGATCCCCATGACTTTGAGTGTTTTGAGAGAGGGAGAAAAGGCCTTTCTCTACAAATAAGTCTTCTGTTTCCGTCATGGTTGTATCTGCTCCATCTCCACGTCCCCAAGTTTCCTGCCACTATCCTGTGACTTATCGTGCCTCAAATGTTCACTGCTGGGGGGGAGGGCTTTCCTGCTTCTGCCGCTCTGTAGCACAAGGCTGCCCACCCCCCAGAAGGCAATAACACAGGAACACTGGGAGCAACTAGCAAAGTGGAACCAGGTGCGGACGGCCCAGTATAAATGCACCACGAACGCAGTCTGATTGCATCAATGACGGGTTGCAGACTACAAAAGGCAAGCCCTCATCAGCCTGGGAGGCCCCTTAGATGTGCTGTGCCTGAACTGTGATAAGGAAATGCTTCCAGCCTTCATGTCACATGTGGATGGGCGCTGCACCCCAAAGAACACAGTCCCACACACACACAGTGCCATCAAGATAACAAGAATATTCCTTTCTGACCCCTGTGATGGAGCATAAAACACTGTTCTGCTTTTTCCTCCCAGCCTGAATAACTGCAAACATTATTAAGGGCCATAAAGTTACTCAGCCCTTTTATAATCCTCCGGCTTGGAGGAACCCCCTTTCCAAGCTGCAAGTTGTGCAAAGTTGCGTTTCCTTTTATGGGCTCCGAATTTGCCGGCTGTTAATTTCTCTAAGTGACTCCTTGTTCTCGTATGATGGAGTTAACACGGGGGCCTGATTCCTCTCCCCCGCCCACCCTTCGGTCCTTCAGCTAGCTGGAAGATGGAAGGGAATGGAAGGAGAAAACGGGGTGTAAGGGGTGCTTTGCCCCTTAGCTCACTGGCACACAGCGTGCAGAGGCTGCCCAAGAGGTTTTGCTCTGTGCCCTGAGGAGTCATTGCCTTGCAGGGCCAAGCTGCAGCAGACGACAGCATTTGAACTGGGGTCAAACCCTATCACATGCAGGAGGGCTTCGCATGCAGAAGGTCCCAGGTTCTGGAATGTGCCCCATTTGAAACCCTGCGCAGCCACTGCCAGTCCATGTAGGTAATACTGAGCAAGATGGAGCAATCCTCTGACCCAGAAGAAAACGCTTGTCTACACTGGTCTGCAGTCCCGTCCAAGAGTCAGCAAAGGCTATTGGGGTGGCTGTTTAGTCGTTTAGTCGTGTCCGACTCATCGTGACCCCCTGGACCAGAGCACACCAGGCCTCCTGCAGTGTCTTCCACTGCCTCCCACAGTTTGGTCAAACTCATGCTGGTAGCTTCGAGAACACTGTCCCACCATCTCGTCCTCTGTCGTCCCCTTCTCCTTGTGCCCTCCATCTTTCCCAGCATCAGTGTCTTCTCCAGGGAGTCTTCTCTTTTCATGAGGTGGCCAAAGTCTTGGAGCCTCAGCTTCAGGATCTGTCCTTCCAGTGAGCACTCAGGGCTGATTTCCTTCAGAATGAAAAAGTTTGATCTTCTTGCAGTCCATGGGACTCTCAAGAGTCTCCTCCAGCACCAGAATTCAAAAGCATCCATTCTTCGGCCATCAGCCTTCTTTGTGGTCCAGCTCTCACTTCCATACATCACTACTGGGAAAACCATTGCTTTAACTATGCGGACCTAACACATCAGACTTCTAGATGTGATGCTGTACTGAAGTTGGGGTTCTTTGTGTGTATGTTCGTACTAGGAGCTTCCACCCATGCTTGCTGTGCAAAGCAACTCTGCCTGCACATTTGTCAACCACCTGATCAACCCCCCCCCCCACAGCTCACCTCAAGCCTCTCCCCCTATGTGAAGCCCCTCCCTTTTAAAGGAAGGGGAGATGCTTCCGACAGCAGTTGGCTAAACCGCTTTACTAGTGGCCAAACTTGGCTCTCCAGCTGTTTTGGGACTACAACTCCCATCATCCCTAGCTAACAGGACCAGTGGTAAGGGATGATGGGAATTGTAGTCCCAGAACAGCTGGCTATGTGAAACCCCTCCCCCACATCCTGGTAGCACAGCTTGCCTTGGCTGCCTGCCATCCATGCTGCTTTCTTTCTCACCTGCCTGCGATTCCTTATGCTGGAGCCAGTGTGGCCCCCTGCTGGTGGTCTTGTGAAGTGCAGCATGACAACAGCCTTAGATTATTATATATAGCAATCTGAGCAGGCCACACCACCACCCCGCTTTAATCGGGACTGCGGCATGCAGGGAGGGAGGGGTAAACCCTTCTCTGCATCACCCAAACCAAAAGCAACCTCACAGCAGCTGTTAGCCCCAGAATGCAAGCTGCCACTGAGAGCTGCCACGCAGGGGCATATGTGATTTTCGTCTGGACTGCAGCAGGGGAGGAACATGTTGACCCCATGTGCACATGTGCCAGTTATTCATTATTGCAGCCATGACATTTAATGTGATGCATTTAGCCCTGTATCTAGTTTGGCGTCTCTTCTCCTTCCTCTCCCTCTCCTTCTTTTGCATGTGCTATTATCATCCCCTTACCAAAATGCCATAAAACTGTCTGCTCACAAAGGCAGGGGCAAGTAGACAAATGGCCTTAAACTTCTAGAGGTGATTATATAGCAGAGCAGCTCCTTGGACCTCGGGGATGGGCGATATATATGATTTATAGAGCCAGCAATGGGCCTTGCCACTTCCTTCCTCCCGAGGCTGAGCAGGGAAGCAGCTGGGACCCGGCCCCTCCTCTCCCTTGCTCTCGCCCTCTCTCACCTCTCCTCCTGGCCCTCCTGGTGCTCAGTTCAGAGCAGGGCTGCAGAGCAAAGGCAGGCCAAGAAGGGGAGCAGGTTGAGCACAGAGGCCCCTGCCAGCTGAGGGATTGTGCTTCCAGGGGCCACAGAGCCCCAACCCTCCATCATCAGCTCCAGAGAAGCGGACACGGAGCAATGGATCCAAACTACAAGAAAGAAGATTCCACCTAAACATTAGGAAGAACTTCCTGACAGTAAGAGCTGTTCGACAGTGGAATTTGCTGCCAAGGAGTGTGGTGGAGTCTCCTTCTTTGGAGGTCTTTAAGCAGAGGCTTGACAACCATATGTCAGGAGTGCTCTGATGGTGTTTCCTGCTTGGCAGGGGGTTGGACTCGATGGCCCTTGTGGTCTCTTCCAACTCTATGATTCTATGATTCTATGATCTTGGGTGCCCTCCTCTCTGCACCTTCTGCTTGTTAGCACCCTTCTTGTCTGGGGTGCCTAGAATTGGACACAGGACTCCCGTTGGGGTCTGACCAAGGCGGAATAGAGCAGTACAGTTATTTCCTACACATCTGCGGATGCAGCCTAGAATTGTGTTAGCCTTTTTAGCTGCTGAATGACAACTGTTGACTTGTGAGACTCGCTCACTTGGTTGTCAGGATTGCAGACATGCAGCCTGTCAGAGCAGGCAGGGCAGGTGGGTCCATAAAAACAAAGTGGGTCCTAAAAATTCACACTTAAAGTGTCAAAAAGTCAGGGCAGAGAGGTGCTTCTTCAACATCCTCTGGCAGCTGTGCAATGAAGGTGCCAGGCACGCCTCTGCAGGAAGGGAGTCTCCCAGCTTAGGGGCCACCACAGAGAAGGCCCTCTCCCCCTGGCCCACCACCCCCTACAAGCCTCTGAAGGTGGAAGGGCTACCAAGAGGGCCCCTCTGCCGATCGCAGCATTCAAGAGGGTCCATACTGAGGTCCAGCGCCGAGGGCCTTCTGCGAGAAGCCAAGTTACAGGGAACCAGGCAGAGGGCCTTCTCGGTGGTGGCACCCACCCTGTGGAACGCCCTCCCACCAGATGTCAAAGAGAAGAACAACTACCAGACTTTTAGAAGACATCTGAAGGCAGCCCTGTTTAGGGAAGCTTTTAATGTTTAACAGATCACTGTATTTTAATACTTTGGAAGCTGCCCAGAGTGGCTGGGGAAATTCAGCCAGATGGGCGGGGTATAAATAATAAATTAGTAGTAGTAGTAGTAGTAGTAGTATTACTATTGTAGAGAAGGAGGTGGTCCTTCGGGTATTTGGGGCCTGAGTCATTCAGGGCTTTAAACACCAACCTGAGCACCTGGAATTGGGCCCAGAAACGAAAGGGCAACTGGCGCAGTTCTTATAAAACGGGGTTGTGTGAGATCTCAATGGAACCCGAGCCGGTAATCAGGACGCTGAATTTTGGACCAGCTGAAGTTTCTGCATCGTCTTCAAGGGCAGCCCCACGTAGAGCACATTGCGGCAATCCAGCTTGGAAGTCACTGCATTGTGATGCACGTGCTTCCCTCTCACAGATGCTTGAGGCATTGAACCATCAAAAGGTACCCTGAGAAGGGACCCGCAGGGCCATCTAGTCCAACCCCTTGCAAGGAAGGTTGTGCCAAGGTGTCTGAGGCCAGGTGCAGGATTGTTGACCGCTCTGATTTCAAGAAAGGCCATTTCCAAATAAATCTGCCCAGTGCTCAGATCAGTCCAGCCCATCTTTCCTTCTTTCCACATCCTTAGCCCATCAGAAACACGGTGGGTTTTTGTGTGACCCCAATCCCATTACCTAGCTGCTATAAAATCTTGAGCTAACAAAGGTGATGGAGACAAGGGCAGTTGGGAGAGAGGGTAGGCGGCTTTTAGCATCCCGCGTGATTAAAGGGAGCAGAGCCAGCAGCCTCCGGGTGGGTAATAAAATCTGATTTATTGACCCAGCCCAATAACAGCAGCAGCAGCAGCAGCAGCAGCAGCTCAGGCTAGTGAGTAAGTCTTAAATTTCATTAGGTGATAAATACTGAGAGCGAATCAATTTGGTAGGAAAGCTAATTAGCTCCCGCGATTCTGCATCGATCTCGGGGCGCCTCGCATTGGAGGGGCCTGGATCTCACCTTCTGGCGATGGAGGGGGGCGTGGGGAGAAGGGCCCCGGGGTGGAGTCACAGGGTGGGGTCGGGGCCCCAATACCATTTGGGAAGAGACTGCTGGAGAGCAGAGAATGGCAGAGAGGGAAATCATCTAGTCCAGTGCAGGCAGAAATCCTTGGGCTGGTGGAGTTTGCTGAGTCCTGCCCACTGCTTGCTTTAGCTGAATGTCTGTGATTAGGGTTTTTCTGGCTTATTATTTATAACCTCTGTGCCTCGGACCGCTCGAGGTGGCTTAAAATCAATTAAACCAGCATGGCTTTAAGCAAACAAGCAAATGGAAGAAACCTGAAAAATCACAAATTGCACCAAGGAGGGACTGGCTAAAATTATGAAGTGCATCTAGATGGAACGAGGTAGAAAAACACAGGGAAAAATATTTTTCTTCAATAAAGAAAACCACGCCCTCCAGAGCCTTATAAACAGGATATCCTGTTTATATCATTTAATTTGAGGCGTGCTCCCTAATGGCAAACTTAGACCTTAGGAGGGCTGGTCATAATGCCGGTCATATCAAGGTGAGGCAAATATGTAAGAGGGTGTCAGAGGGAGGTATTGGCTATTGGTTACGTGAGGCCTTAGTGTGTGGGAAGACTTAGAGGGGATAGAATTCTTTGCAGCTCAATATAGCATGTTCGAAAAGGGACGTGGGTGGCGCTGTGATCTAAACCACAGAGCCTAGGACTTGCCGATCAGACGGTCGGCGGTTCGAATCCCCGCCATGGGGTGAGCTCCCATTGCTCAGTCCCTGCTCCTGCCAACCTAGCATTCCGATAGCACGTCAAAGTGCAAGTAGATAAATAGGTACCGCTCTGGCGGGAAGGTAAACGGTGTTTCCGTGCGCTGCTCTGGTTCGCCAGAAGCAGCTTAGTCATGCTGGCCACATGACCCGGAAGCTGTACGCCAGCTCCCTCGGCCAATAAAGTGAGATGAGCGGCACAACCCCAGAGTCGTTCGCACTGGACTTAACTGTCAGGGGTGCCTTTACCTTATATCATGTTCGAATCTTATGTAGGGTTTGGCTCCAAGGTTTCTATGCATACACGAAAATTGCATCTGCCCCAACCCTTGGAGCCACCCCATGGCTACTGGGTGAGTGGAGGGGAGAAGGAGAAAGTCCCATGCTCCCAGAGCCCATGCGCAGAGTGTGTCTTTCCCAGCCAGCAAGGCAGAGAGCTCCTATTTTGCACTGACCGGCCTGCTGTGAAAAGAGGTTTTAAGCTTAGTGCGCAGGCCCTGGCTGGCTAGGGATGCTCACATGAGATCTTGCGGCAACCCGGTTGCCCTGCCAGATTTTGCCTGAGCATCCCAGAGCCGGCACAATGAGCAGGACTTGCCTCCCGCCCCACGCACACACCAGCAATGCGGAGAGCTTAAAAGCTCTTTCCTTTGGCAAGCGCAACATGAGCTTTGAAGCTCTACACCTCGCTTGGGTTTAAGTTGAGCCATTTCAACCAGCCGACCTTCAAGCACACATGGTTAAAATGGCGCAAGTTGTGATTGCACTATCTTGCCGCGGTGTGCTGTTTTCTTTAGAGGAAAGAAGTCGGGCGTCTGCTCTGCATGCAGAAGGTGCAGAAGGTTCCATCCCACTGGCATCTCCGGTGAGGCTGGGAATGTCTTCCAGCTGCAATCCCGGAGAGACCCTGCCAGACAGAGTAGACCATACTGAGCTAGAAGGAGCAGTGATCTAACTCGTTGGTGTGAGGCAGCTGCCTGTGTTCATATGCACACATGATGTTCAGTCTCCTGGTTTTATTTCAGCCCAAATCAGCTACAGAAACTACATTCTTGAGCAGAAGTGGCCCCTCCGTCCACAATGGGGGCTGCCTCACCCTTTCATTTCCTGCCATATTGCAGACCTGGTGCAACTGACTGTATTTGCACAACTTGCTTTTATGCTGCAGCTCAGCTGTAAGCTTGGTGCTGATACTTCTCCCCTGTTCTTCCCATCCGCATATAAAATATTGCCGTTAAACCTTTCTTTCTTTCCATTCTTCCAAATAATTTTTAAGAATAATCATTGCCATTTTGTTATTTGCTGGTTGGATGTTTTTATTGGCAAAGGCTGAAAAAGAAAATTTAGTCGGCAACAATACAATTTTTATTATAGAAAACCTGCCTAGGAAAGAAAAATGTAACTTTTCCCCGTTGTGGGGCAGTACATTGTCTAGAAACACATAATTCCAAATATTTTCTGTCTTCTTGTTTTTATTCCCGCATATCTTACTGGCTCTCACCCACCAACTACATTCTATCTTTTCTTTTATTTCGACTCCTCAATTAGCAGTTACATTGATTTCACATTTTTCACTTTTTCCCTTCCAGCTAAGGGACCAGATTCAGTTATTACTAATTCCATTTCAGTAAAAGATTGCCCTGGTTTAGTTAGAGTCACAGTGACACTGGCCACACATATTTATTTACTTTTCGATTTTTACCCCAGTTATACACTATTTACTCTTATTTTACTTGCTTAGGCATCTAAAGCTAAGAGAAATATTAAACAGACATCCTTTCCTTTTGCCTTTTGCCAGATTAACCTTTTTTGATAAACTCCCATTAGTGTGAATTCTTTCTTTTGAATCTGAATAAATGGCTTAAATCCATTGTCTGTTGCAAATCTGAAATCAAAAGCTTTAAGAGTTTCCAAAAAGGAAATGCCATTCTTTGTTGTCAAAAGCCTTTTTCTGCATATAGAAACATCAACAAGGTCTCCCCTTGACTTTTGGAGCCAATTAAAGTCTGTGTTGTATGCAATATTAGTGCAACTCATAGTAGACCCATTGGAATTAATGAAGTGAGGTTTATTAATTTCATTGGGTCTACCCTGAGCAAATGTTTGTTGGATACAACCCGACATGACTTTTGCAGGTATTGTCACTGCTGTGAATAAAAATGGTTGCTGGGTAGGGATGAGTCTGGGAATAGTTTTGTGTCGGGACCTGAATATCTGCAGTGGCTTTAATCCTGTGCTCTCTCTCCCTTGCCCTGCCCAACCCCTGCAACCTCCTCCAGGTCGTGAAAGTGGTTGGCAGTAACATCTCCCACAAGCTGCGGCTCTCTCGGGTCAAACCGACGGACGAAGGCACCTATGAGTGTCGCGTCATCGACTTCAGCGACAGCAAAGCCCGCCACCACAAAGTGAAGGCCTACCTGCGGGTGGAACCAGAGGAGACCACTGAGCCCCACCGCCACAGCTCCCCCACTGGGCACCTGCAAGACACCCAGCTGCTGGGCTTGCAGCTCTCCGACCACAGCAAACTGAGCGGCTCCCACCCACATCACCAGCACCACAAGCCAGGCAAGGAGCTCAAGAAACGCTCCGTGGACGATGCGTCCTGTGCCCTCTAGACTGGGTTGCGTCCCGAGTTGTGGTACTGAATGGCCTAAATGGGGTTTCTCCCTTCTCCACCCCCACTCTTCCACACACACACACACACACACTTGCCCCATCCCACTGGGTGGTGGGAACATGACATCCCAGTGGCCAGCCCGTATTTGGGCCAGGTTGCTGAGGAACCGATGTAAAACGAATGCCACAAACTAGAGTCACCCCGTCCGCATGAACCTCATTGTCAGCATCCCTTCCACTCGGTCATATAGATATGTATTTTTAACATTCCTTTCTAACTATGAATTTCTCCCCTTGAATGGACAATGGGCTGCTTCCGGGACTCCGGAGACGAAACGGAGCCGCTCCAGGGTGGATTTAAACGGAGGGAGCCCAGTTGGCCGGGTTACACTGTCCTGCTGACTGCCTATGTCCACTTGGGTAGCAGAGGGCATCTTCCCCAAGGAACACAGCTGTGGATGCCCCCCCGGCACCTTTGCGGGTGTCCAAGCAGGACTGTCTTCTCTGATTGTCTTTTTGGAAGTATTTAGGGTGTCCGAACATGGGCCTGAGGCCACCTGCCTTGCTGTGAGGAGGTTTAATTCAAAGCTGGACCTTCCCCCAGCTCTGGGGACACTTTAAGCCACACCTGACCCTCCTCACCTTTGCATTGCTAGCTTCTTATGCCATTTGTGAACCCCCCGGAGATGCTCCACCTTGCTTTGTAAAATGAGACGCCCGAGGGATGCCGTTTAGACCATCCGTTTTAATTCACTAGTATCAAACTGTGTAACTATGAAGTTGATGACTGTATATTGTAAATATAACCGACTGTTTCTCCCTCCTGCATTCCCAGGACACTGACCCAGCCCCCGTGAGTTTTCCAAGTGGCACCTCTTTGTAGCTGTGTGGAGAACCAGCAGGATGCATTCTTGGGGGTGCTGGCCGTTAAGAGCGGTAGACTTATAATCTGGTGAACTGGGTCCGCGTCTCCGCTCCTCCACATGCAGCTGCTGGGTGACCTTGGGTTAGTCACACTTCTCTGAAGTCTCTCAGCCTCACGCACCTCACAGAGGGTTTCTTGTGGGGGAGGAAGGGAAAGGAGAATGTTAGCCGCTTTGAGACTCCTTCAGGTAGTAATAAAGCGGGATATCAAATCCAAACTCTTCTTTTTTAAAAAAAAAAAGGGAGGCCACCATTATAAAACTGGTTGTCTCTTACGACACCCAATTTGCACAGTAATTTCATGCATTGCTGTGTTCTTTTTTAAACGCTCCACTCCAGTCTATGTCCCAGATACTATTCTAGAGCGATCCTGCAATCTGGTACTAGAGCACAATACTATGGTGACAATTTGCCAGCTGGAAAAGTTGATGTGGAGCTCAGGTCCAAGAGCTGTCAATCACCAGCTATTGAGCACACAAATGGTGGGTGGCGGATTAAATTCTCAGCACTGCTTCTTATGATTTTTTTTTTTAAATTTGGGAAAAGTTTGGGATCAGGTTGGGATCCTCTTTTTTATGTACTCCCTAGAGCAGTGGCACGGAGACAACTGTAGCGAGGCCTCTGTATCTCAGTCGCTGGAAGTGAGAACAAGAAATCTCTTAAGAAGCAGACCTTAGATGGATGTGGAGGCCACGCCGGAGGACCAGTAGAGTCAAATTTGTGGGCAACCTGGGAATATAGACCCACCTGGGTGGATACTTTTTTGGGGGGAATGGGACCCCACCCTGTGGGAGTGGACGCCCACAGGTGGCTGCCACCCCAGCCTTGGCAAAAACTCATGGGCACATAGAAGTGGCAGGGACCCAAAAGAGCATCTAGTCCAGTGCCCTGCAAAATCACTCCTTAGAGCGGGGTCTGGGGATGGCAAGGCTCCTGACTGAAACAATTCTGGTCCCCCAAAACGAGAGCATAAAATGCAGATTGCACAAGAAATACCAATTTTCTGGGTTTCAAAACCAGACGCCCAAACCACCCGGTTCCACAAGCCCCTTTCGTCCCCCTCCCCAGTCCTATTCCTCTTGTATATATTTCTATTTGCTATGTCTCGGGGGAGGTTGTTTGCAGAAGCAGGCAAGACTGGTGCAGGGAAAGGTAGTCAGCCAAGGGAGGTCAATGTGTGTCTCATCAAGAATACAGTTTCCTGCTGCTGCTGCTGCCTCTGGGCAGAGGGTCAGCCTAGCTGGCTACGAGTAACGACCCCTTCCTTACAGCTCTGTGACTCCAGGCCCAGGGTAGGAGCCCCCTATGCTGCACTAAGAGGGGAGGCAAGCAGCTTTCCCACAATGCCCTGCCCTTACCTGCACCACACAAACCAGTCTGTAACCAGCTGAAGCGAATAAAGTTCTTTAAATGGGCTTGCCATCTCTGAGTCTTCATTCGTGTCAAACGCGCCTGGGGCACACTCTGAAGTGTCATGGAAAAGAAGTGAAAGCAGTGACCGGGAGCCTGGGAGCCCATCAGGCATGACTGGGGTGGGCCTGTGGGTGTGTGGTTTGGGGAAGCAGGCAAATATACTGCCGTGTGCTCGCTAATCTCCAAGTGGTGAGGGCTTCCAGCAGCTCCAGCTTTTACCCAGGGTTCAGTTTCCTTGGAATGAAGGTCAGCGGAGACTGTGGCGCATTTAGGATTTGCGGTTTTCTTTATGCGTATGTACAACCTGAGTTGGGGATGGAAGGGTTCGCATTTCCTTCTCCAAGAAACACTTCTGACACCAGTGTTGCATGCACAGAAATTGCTGAGGCCAGGAGACTCCAGGGGTGTAGGAATGCAGCTCAGTAGAGACTGCGGCGACTTTAGGATTTATAGTTTTATACACACACACACACACACACACACACACAACCTGAGCATGGAATGGAGGGACTTGCAGAGTTAACACCCCAAAAGATCTTACTTCTCCATTACAGCTTTGGGTTAAGCACAGAGTAAGGCAAGCCTCTGTGCCTCTGTTGATCATCAGCAGAGTCATGCCAGAGCCCTGAACCGGAAGGCGTTTTGGCATGCTGCTGCTGATGATGATCGCCAGAGTGATCATTGTTATGTACTGAAGTTCTCACCCTGGGCCAGCAGAGGGATACTGTAGATAGTTATGCAAATAAGGGATCGAAAGTGACATTCAGTGATTGGATAGTTTTAGAAAATTGTTATAGTTACATTGTACTGGAGCTCTATATAAGCAGGCTGACTGAACCCTTCAGTTCAGTTCTGTTCGTTCTGGCCTGTGAATAAACAAGAGCTGTTTGAAGAATCGCTGTGTCGTCTGATATGTTCACCCACAACTTAACACTCATATTTGGTCTGGTACTCATGCCAGAGAGCCAAACCAAAAACAGAAGCCAGGATTGGCTGCTGTGATCTGGGACGTCCCGCTTAAAACAGGACAGTTGGTGGGTCTGCACTGTGGATAACTTAAAAGGAGGATTAGAGCAATTCATGGAGGAGAGGGCTATCAGTGGCGACTGGCCATTATGACTATGTGCTGCCTCCACAGCTGGACGTAGCAATGCTTCTGAATTACTTTTGGCTGCAGGAGCTGCCAGGAGGAGGCGTAAAAGGCGCCACCCAACCATCTTAGGGAATCCCCTCTGGATTTGTGTTGGGTTTAAAAAGGTAAAGGTAAAGGGACCCCTGACCATTAGCTCCAGTCGTGACCGACTCTGGGGTTGCGGCGCTCTTATCACTTTACTGGCCGAGGGAGCCGGCGTACAGCTTCTGGGTCATGTGGCCAGCATGACTAAGCAGCTTCTGGCGAACCAGAGCAGCGCACGGAAACACCATTTACCTTCCCGCCGGAGCGGTACCTATTTATCTACTTGCACTTTGACATCCTTTTGAACTGCTAGGTTGACAGGAGCAGGGACCGAGCAACGGGAGCTCACCCCGTCGCGGGGATCCGAACCGCCGACCTTCTGATCGGCAATGAATGAATGAATGGGTACCGACTGTCACCCGTTGGTGGGTCTATGTTCCAGACAGCACTTGCCAAAGCCACAGATGCGTAGGCAGAGAGGGAGGGAGCTGGGCAAGGGGGGGGCAGGGAACCAGTCTTGTTTGTGATGCCAGCCCTTCTTAGGTACTCCTTAAAGGTAAAGGGACCCCTGACCATTAGGTCCAGTCACGGACGACTCTGGGGTTGAGGCGCTCATCTCGCTTTACTAGCCGAGGGAGCCGGCGTACAGCTTCCGGGTCATGTGGCCAGCATGACTAAGCCACTTCTGGTGAACCAGAGCAGCGCACGGAAACGCTGTTTACCTTCCCGCCGGAGTGGTACCTATTTATCTACTTGCACTTTGATGTGCTTTCGAACTGCTAGGTTGGCAGGAGCAGGGACCGAGCAACGGGAGCTCACCCCGTTGTGGGGATTCAAACCACCGACCTTCTGATCGGCAAGTCCTAGGCTCTGGGGTTTAACCCACAGCGCCACCCGCGTCCCTGTGTAGGGTTTACACCTTAGCTTTTTCTTCTCCCAGAGATGTCCCACAAGGCTGAGGGTACGGACTTTCCCTCAGGGTGTACTCCTGGCTGGGAGGCGAGCATTCCTCCTGCGAGAACTTAGTTCCCTCCTCCTCTCTGCCCTGAGCCTCTGCAGCTCAGGAGAAGCTGGAGGGTGACCGGACCCAGAGGCAACCTCACCTTCCCCTGACAGGGCTGAGAGTGGAGCACCTGCAGGCAATGGGTCCTCCATCACCTCCGGAGCCAGAGCAGATTCAGCTGGTGTCTGCTCCTGAGGATCTGGCATAGGTGAGGGCCCTTCAGGTTCAAGCTCCTGCCCCGGCTCAGGCAGCCCTGGAGGTGGGGACTCCTGTGCAGGCTGGGATTCCTCAGGTTCAGTCTCTGAATCCGATTCCCAGGCCATCACAGATGGGGACCAAAGGTGGATAAAGGACCCCAGAAGGAGCACAACATCTCCCCACACCTCATACACTCCAGTTTAAATTAATACATTAATAATAATAGTAATAAATAAATAAATAAATAATAAAAATAATAATATGATGATGATGATGATGATGGAGGCTTTGCCTCCAGATCCTTTTTCATCTCCCCAGATGTCCCAAAGAGAGGCAGAGGCTCAGACCTCGTGGACCAGGACCATCTCTCTTCCTTCTCCTCTGCCCCACAATCACCCTGTTACGCACAGAGAGAAGGGGGGGGGTGAACTTGTGCTCAGCTCCATAAGTAGCCCTGACGGTCTTGTCAGGAAAGAAATACACAGCCTCTCTGCAACCGTCCCCAGGCCTCGCTTGTCTATCTTCCCCGGACGGTGATTTCTCGCTTTGTCTGCCCTTCTTATGCCTCCTGTCAAGCAAACTTACGTCTCACCCAGCAAGAGGCGGAAGAGTGGAAAGTGGGGGCCGGCTGAGGTTCGCCCAAGGCTGATGAGAGGCCCCCCCCCCCGCCTCCAAATGAAGAGGGATAAATAAGCAATTCCATGATGCATTCCAGACACAGGATCCTGGCCAGTGAGGAGGTGCAAATAAAAGCAGAGCCTCAGGCTAGCCAGGAACTTTGCAAAGCCCCCTCCCACTTCACCACACCTGTGGGCTGGGGGAGCGCTTGATTTCTGCCTGCCCTTGCAGCTGTCAAGGTGCAGCAGGAGAGGGAAACCAGATGGAGAAGAGCCTGCACATGCAGAGGAATTGCTCACCGCTGGCACATGGAGCGGACAATGCACAGCACTCTTTGCTGACCTCTCTCACCCGCACACCGCATCTCTGAACTTGGGGCTGCTCTCGCATCTGTTCGGCAGAGAATGGGAATATTGGTCTCTCTCTCTCTCTCTTTTCAAAATCTTTATTAAACAATCAACATTAACTTACACAACAGTACACAATAATACAATATATACAAACTACATACACCTATTATACAGAAAAATAAAAGAATGAAACATGGAATACATAAAATAAACTACTGATTATTCTCATTGTACTGTTTCTCATTTTGTTATTTGACACACACTGCCTTCTTGATTTTTGTTCTCCCAATTCTTTTCAAGATGTTCTGTTATTTATCACCTATAGATTACAAGGTCTGCCAGGAGATTTTTGTTATCACAATAATTTTTTTAATACTCTTGAAGTACTGTCCATTCTTTATTCACCTTCACTCTCTGAACTTGGGGCTGCTCCCGCTTCTGTTTGGTAGAGCATGGGATTCTCTCATGGGTCATCGGTTCAAGCCCCACGTTGGGCAAAAGGATTCCTGCATTGCCATGGGTTGGACTAGATGACCCTCCTGGTCCCTTTCAGTTCCATGAGTCTGCTCTGGAATCCAGGCGCCAGGAGATGCTCTCAGAAGGGAGTCTGACTGCCGGGGAAATGGAACTGTTGCAGGTTCCAGCCTGTGCAGCCTGGGAAGGTGGGAGAGCGTCTGCTTCCCATGCATGCAAAAGGTCCCGGGTTCAGATCTCACTCTCTGCCTGAAACCCTGGAGAGCCATTGCTGCTGCCAGCCAGTGTAGACAATACCAAGCTAGACGGACCAATGACCTGATTTGGTATAAGGCTCCCCAAACACAGTGGCACCTCGGGTTGCAAATGCTTTGGGTTACAAACGCTTTGGGTTACAAACTCCGCTAACCCGGAAGTAGTTGCTCCAGGTTGCAAACTTTGCCCCAGGGTGAGAATGGAAATGCGCGGTGGCAGCAGGAGGCCCCATGAGCGAAAGCAGGGCTCAGGTTAAGAACGGACCTCCGGAACAAATTAAGTTCGTAACCCAAGGTAATGCAACGCAGACCACATTGTTCATCATTATTTACTTATTAAGTTTACATACGCATAATTTTTTTTATTATTACTTTATTTATTACATTTATATACCTCCTATTTTCCCCAGGAGCTCAAGGTGGAGCAAATCATTCTCCTACCCACTTCATCCTCACAGTCACCCAGTGAGCAGCATGCCTGAGCGGGGATTTGAACCCAGGTCTCCCAGGTCATAGCCCAAAACACATGACTATTACGCAGCTGCCACCCTTCATCAGAAAATCACAGGGCAGTTTGTACTTTCTAGCTTGTCCATCCATGCATCTATAACATGGAAGCTTGTTTTCTGCTGCTCCGGAGGTTAGGACCAGGAGCAACGGGTTCAACTTCCGAGAAAGGAGATGGTAAGAGCTGTTTGACAGTGGAAAGGACTCCCTTCCTTGGAGGTTCTTAAGCAGAGGTTGGATGGCCACCTGTCAGGGATTATTTAGCTGAGATTCCTGCACTGCAGGGGGTGGACTAGATGACTCGTGGGGTCCCTTCCAACTCTGCAGTTCTATGTTTCCATTGTTCTTTTCCAGATGCCAAGAGATACTCTCTGAAGGGAGTTCAGCAGCACACAGTTGACAGCACTGAGGAAGCGGCAACACAAACCGAACCAGACAAAATCTTCAGAAAAATCATTGCTGGGGGTAGACAGAATTGGAAATGTATTTTTGTGAGTCTCTGGGGAACTAACCCAAACAGTGCTCACTAACCGTTCCTTGTCTTCCTGGGGAAAACGTGGCAAGTAGGAGTTCTGTCCTGGGCCGCAGAGTTCTGTCCTGGGCCCGATGTTGTTCAACATCTTTAGAAACAACTTGGATGAAGGCATTGAGGGGATTCTCATGAAATTTGCAGATGACACCAAATTGGGAAGGGTAGCAATGCTGTAGAAGACACAACTGGGATTTAACAGATTGGAAAACAGGGCCTAAACTAAAAGAATGAATTTCAATAGGGACAAATGTAAGGTTCTGCACTTAGGCAGGAAGAACCAGATACACCAATATAGGATGGGGGACACCTGGCTTACTAGCAGTACATGTGAAAAGGATCTAGGGGTCTCGGTGGACGACAAAGCTGAACATGAGTCAACAGTGTGATGCAGCAGCAAAAAAAGCTAATGCTATTCTAGGCTGCATCAACAGAAGTCTAGTGTCCAGATCAAGGGAAGTAATAGTCCCACTCTATTCTGCCTTGGTCAGACCACACCTGGAGTCCTGTGTCCAATTCTGGGCACCACAATTTAAGGAGGATGTTGACAAGCTGGAAAGTGTGCAGAGGAGGGCAACCAAGATGATCAAGGGTCTGGAAACCAAGGTTTATAAGGAACGGTTGAAGCAGCTGGGTGTGTTTAGCCTGGAAAACAGGAGACTGAGAGGAGATATGAGAGCCACCTGAAGGCAGTCCAGTATTGGGAAGTTTTTAATGGTTGATGCTTTGCTGTGGTTTTATATGTGCTGAAAGCCACCCAGAGTGGCTGGGGAAACCCAGCAAGATGAGTGGGGTATAAATGACAAAATCATCACCATCATATATCTCAAAGGTTGTCCCATGAAAGATGGAGCAAGCTTCTTTTCTCCTGCTCTGGAGGGTAGGACTCGAACCAATGGCTTCATGTTACAAGAAAGGAGATTCTGACTTAACATTAGGAAGAACTTTCTGACAGTAAGAGCTGTTTGACTGTGGAACGGTCTCCCTCGGGAGATTGTGGACTCTCCTTCCTTGGAAATTTTTAAGCAGAGGTTGGATGGTCATTGTCATGTATGATCTAGTTGAGGTTCCCGCATTGCAGGGGGTGGGACTAGATGACCCTTAGAAGTCCCTTTCAACTCTACAAGTCTATATCTATCATCTATCTATCTATCTATCTATCTATCATCTATCATCTATCTATCTGATAGACGGATAGAACTGTAAATGGACATCCAGTTAAGGATACAAAAGAATTTAAACAGTGGCCCTGCATATCATGGGACGCCCTGAGATGACCCCTACCCACCGTGACCCCTACAAGGCCCCCCTTTCTGCTCCCCTTGACGCCTCTCTTATAGACTTGTGACCCAGCTTAACCGTCCCATCAAGGCATTGATTTTCCCACCTCTGGCTCCCCTGCCCAGGTTATGGCCCTCTTTGCACAGGAAACAAGATGTTTCTCTAAGTTTATGGCGCCATTAGAAATTCTCTGGGAAGCTTGAAGGCTCCAGGCAGGATGGTTCATGTTCCCATTTTTATGGTGGTGTCTGGCTGGGAGGACGAGGGCAGCGGGGGAGGGGGCAGAAGTGACTCAAGAGCTTCGTTATCACCTTGGCTTTATTATAGGCAGAGTAAATTGCTTTTGTTTGAAGCGGCATAATGGTCAGAAAAGTGACTGTGTGGAAATGACATTTTCACGCTGCCTATTTATTCTCAGCTAGTGCTTTGCATATTAAGTTTGCTCCATTTGCAAACCAAAAAAGAATCAAAGCTTTGCACTGAATTTTAAAGGCATCCCTCAGCTGCCAGTTTGCAAGCTTCTGCTTCTTGCTTCAAAACAGAACCTGAAGGTTGGATGGCTTGCAGGTTTTTTTGGGAGGGGGCTGTAATATTTTTTTGGGGGGGTTTCCTTGAGTTTCCTCCTACCAGCTCTGCCACCTGTAGCCTACCCAAGTTCCAGGGAACAGGATGAATCCCTCAGGAAGAAAGCAGTATGTGGGGGCCCTTCTCTCCCGATCCGGGGTCCAGCCACCTCCCCAGCCAAAGGGAGCTCAGGTGACTTTTCCAGCCCCCTTAAGCACATTTAAATTTGGTCTCATTCACACAAACACACTCCGCCCAACACTTTGTGTCTTGTTTTGCGATGAGCAAAGCTGAGATGGAACTTGTTCCTGGAAGAGGTGGCCAACTGGTACGCAGGCTGAGACCCTATCTGATCGCGGACTGTCTCGCCAGAGTGGTGCATGCTCTGGTTATCTCTGCGCTCTATGTGGGGCTACCTTTGAAGGTGACCCAGAAACTACAACTAATCCAGAATGCAGCAGCTAGACTGGTGACTGGGAGCAGCCACTGAGACCATATAACACTTGTCCTGAGAGACCTACATTGACTCCTAGTATTTTTCTGAGCACAATTCAAAGTGTTGGTGCTGACCTTTAAAGCCCTAAATGGCCTTGGTCCTGTATCCCTGAAGGAGCGTTTCCACCCCCATCGTTCAGCCCGGACACTGAGGTCCAGCGCCAAGGGCCTTCTGGCGGTTCCCTCACTGCGAGAAGTGAGGTTACAGGGAACCAGGCAGAGGGCCTTCTCGGTAGTGGCGCCTGCCCTGTGGAACGCCCTCCCACCAGATGTCAAAGAGAAAAACAACTACCAAACTTTTAGAAGACATCTGAAGGCAGCCCTCTTTAGGGAAACTTTTAATGTTTGATGAATTACTGTATTTTAATATTTTGTTGGAAGCCGCCCAGAGTGGCTGGGGAAGCCCAGCCAGATGGGCGGGGTATAAATAATAAATTATTATATTATTTGGATGTCTTCAAATGAGGATTGGACAAATTCATGGCGGAGGAGAGGGCTATCGAGGGCTTCTTCTGAGTACCACTTTGGGATGGTTTATGGGACGCAATTCATAAATGGAAGTCCTTCAGGAAGCACCAAGTTAAACTGTGATGGAAATCTCTCCCATAGAAGGCTGTGATGGCCAACAACTTGGCTGGCATTGAAAGAGGATTGGGCCAATTCATGGAGGAGGAGAGGGCTACCCAAGGCTACCTGTCACAGTCTGGTTCACGGGCAATCAAAGTCCCGGCTGGGGATGTCGGGACTGGGGGCAAGATGTGGGGTGGGAGCAGGAACAGGAGTCCAGAAGGCAGGAGTCAGAAAACCAAGAGTCTGAAGGTCAGGGTCCGAGGATCAGGAAGCAAGGGGTTACGAAGTCAGGGGTCCGAGGATCAAGAAGCAGGGAGTCAAGAAGTCAAGGGTCCGAGGATCAAGAAGCAAGGTGTCATGAAGTCAGGGGTACAAGGACTAAGAAGAAAGGAGTCATGAAGTCAGGGGTCTGAGGATCAAGAAGCAAGGAGTCAAGGAGTCAAATGCAAGGCAGGGAACGTGTTGCTGTGGCAAAGAGCCAAAGGGAAATGCTGACCTTCTATCCCTTCCCAGCTCTTGCCACCAGGTGCTGTGAGTTACCAATCAGCCTCACCTGTGTGGTTGCGCCTTGCCTCTTCAGAACAAACTTAGGAAGGCCCCAGTCCTGCAAAGTCCTACTGGTCACAGGGCCTGGCTCCTGCACACACTCCTGACACTACCCTACCAGCCCATCTAGTCCAGCATCTGGTTCTCGGAGTGGCCAATCAGATGCTTCTTCCCACAAGCAGAAACTGAGCGCAAGAGCAGCCCTCTCCCCTCCTGCAGTTTCCAACGTCCAGGATTCAGAAGCATCGCTGCCTCCAGGGCGCAGCAGAGCCATTGTGGCAATAGCCATGGAGAGCCCTCTCCTTCTCCATGAATTCACCTAATCTTCTTTCAAAGCCATCCAACTTGGTGGCCATCACGGCCTCATGAGGGAGGGAGTTCCGCAGCTCAACTGCTCACTGTGTGAAGTGTGGGAATGTTCAGGGTGGCAGGAGACGATATATTGTTTATGAATATCCTTCCTAACTTGCACTAGCAAGTTCCTTTACTTAGCAGAGTTTACATTCCCCTTTTTACACGCACAGCAGATAGCTGGTTGCAGGCTCGTGTGAGCCTCTCACTGTTATACAATTCAGTCTGTCTCAGATTAAATTGTACGTTCCTGGTAAACTCCCTTTAATCCCTTTTAAAAGAATAAAGACACGAACAATGTTAATAAGATTAGTTTTAATAAGGTTAGGATTTATGTTTGTTTTTTTGTTTGTGTGTTTAAAAATTGGGTGGAAAACTAATAAAAAAATTGGGGGGGAATAAAAGAATAGACACGACACTCTTATTCAGTCAATAAAAGAAGTTTACTCACATCAGTTCACAGTTGGATTTCTGAAGGCAGACATAGATCCAAATATGTACATGTGGATCTACCCCATATGGGGGAATAATCCCAGTGCTTCTGCTAGCTGAAAAGCTAGCAGAGCAGTCCTAGCTAAAAAGCTACTCCAACAACGGCGGAAGTCAGAAAGAGTGGCAGCATGCCTTGTCCTATTGTGACCTGGACAGGTAAGGTCATGCCCACCTTAGTCACATGCAGAGGAAGGATGCTCCAGCCAGGAGGAAATGCATGTCTTCTCTAGGAAAACAAGGAATGTTGTGTTTGACTGCTCTCAGTGGATTACATCCCACATGAAGGACTCTTTTATCTGCCTGAATCGTCCAACATTCAGCATCATTAGATGCAGGTGAGTTTTAGCGTTATCAGAAAGTGGAGCAGGGTGTCCCGTTTTACCCTGCTGGCCCCCCTACCCCCACCTACCTGCCTCTGCTCCCACTGGGGGAGAAGTTGCACTGGCATTGGCACCCATTTGGGACAAGGTCACGCTGATTTGGTGTGAGATCTTGCCTGAAACAGACCCCACCTTGCCCCCTGGGGCGGTTCTGCTGCCTGAAGCAGTGGCCTCACCCTGCCTAACTGGCTGGCTCCGTGAGAAAGGGAGGAAAACATTAATTTGCCCCCTTTCTCCAGTGCCACGGAGAGGTGGCTGCTTGTCCCCGCGGCTACCTTGAGTACGAACGCCCAGTGTGAACTGCCATCATTCATTCAGGTGACAAGATTATCCTTTTTCTTCTCTTCTGGATCACAGCCCTGGATTCAATTTATCGGAAGCGGCCCTCCCCGGGAAAGGCAGCCGGTCCATTTGCTGGAGAACAAAAGACAAGAGCCCGTGCCCCTCCCCTCGACCTTCTCCCGGGAATCCTGACACGCGGAGAGGCTTTGATGCTCTAATGTCTCTTTTATTCCCTAACAAACGACACCAGAAAAATCTGCCTTTCCTCTGACAGCTGCTTCATCTGTAGCGCTGTAAACCTTGCTCTGTAATCAATAGATGTGATGTGGACAAGCCTCACCTTTTATGCTAAAGCCCTTAATGGGCCAGGAAGGAGGAGAGGGGCCCAGGGGGACCCAGAAATCAAATACAGGGAGATAGGAAAAAAAAGAGCCTGCTTGCTCCATTTTTTTTATGCCACCAGGCCTGTTTTCCACCTTCATTGAGGAACTAACTAGATATTCCTGCTGCTCCATCTCTTTCCCTCCCTCCCACTTTCTTGTACCATCGAAACACAACAAATGAGGATATTGCAGAGTTGGGAGGGGTTCAGAAAAGGGCTGCCAGAAATGATAAAGGGGTGGAGAGGCTCCCCCAGAAGGAAAGGGGGCAGCATTTGGGAATTTTTTTGTTTAGAGAAAATAATTATTTATTATTTATACCCCACCCATATGACTGGGTCTCCCTAGCCACTCTGGACGGCTTCCAGCCCAATATCAAAAACAATACAGCATCAGACATTAAAAACTTCCCTAAACAGGGCCGCCTTCAGGTGTCTTTTAAAAGTAAAATAGTTGTTTACTGCCTTGCCATCTGCTGGGAGGGTTTTCCACAGGGCGGGCGCCACCACCGAGAAGGCCCTCTGCCTGGTTCCCTGTAACTTGGCTTCTTGCAGCGAGGGAACCGCCAGAAGGCCCTCGGCGCTGGACCTCAGTGTCTGGGCTGAATGATGGGGGTGGAAATGCTCCTTCAGGTATACTGGACCAAGGCCGTTTAGAGCTTTAAAGGTCAGCACCAACACTTTGAATTGTGCTCAGAAAAATACTGGGAGCCAATGCAGGTCTCTCAGGACCGCTGTTATATGGTCCTGGCAGCCACTCCCAGTCACCAGTCTAGCTGCCGCATTCTGGATTAACTGCAGTTTCCGAGTCACCTTCAAAAGTAGCCCTACGTAGAGCACAAGTTAGAAGAGACTTGATAGAAGTTTTTACTGAAATAGTCAGATAGCAATACAGACCTGCTGTAACCCCCTCCCCAACTCTCTGGAAGAATGGCAGCCCCTCCTGCAACAGCCACTTCGCCTTAAGCCTGCATGCCATTCATGGCTGCAGAATAACGACTCCGACAGATCTACTATTTCGGAAGCAAGTCCAAGCATTTAATGGCAACGTTGTTAGAAAGAGTGGCATCCTATTTCTCTCTCTCCCCCGTGTTTAAAAAATCGCACTATATTTTGAATGGCTCTACCAAGCAACGAGATTAATGGGTGACGGAGTTTGCAAAGATTGCCTGCGATAAATAATTGGTGGAGAAGCGAGGAGGCAGGTGGCAAAGTTCTGCATTGGGCTGCTCCTGGGTAACGGATCACTCTTTGCTTCGGGGTTCATCAGTCTCTTGAAAATCTACACAGGCAGGGTTTTTTGCCTCTCCAACTGAAGCAACCATGCATTTTCACCTCCTCACGTTCCCAAAGAAGGGAGCACTGAATTTCCTTGGCCTGAGATGGTGTAGGATGGAAGGGGGAAGATATCTGCATTCTTTGCTTCAAGCAAACAAGGGCGGCATCTTAAAAAGCAGAGACATCACCTTGCCAACAAAGGTCCATATAGTTAAAGTCATGGTTTTCCCAGTAGTGATGTATGGAAGTGAGAGCTGGACCATAAAGAAGGCTGATCGCCGAAGAATTGATGCTTTTGAATGATGGTGCTGGAGGAGACTCTTGAGAGTCCCATGGACTGCGAGAAGATCAAACCTCTCCATTCTGAAGGAAATCAGCCCTGAGTGCTCACTGGAAGGACAGATCCTGAAGCTGAGGCTCCAAGACTTTGGCCACCTCATGAGAAGAGAAGACTCCCTGGAAAAGACCCTGATGTTGGGAAAGATGGAGGGCACAAGGAGAAGGGGACGACAGAGGACGAGATGGTGGGACAGTGTTCTCGAAGCTACCATCATGAGTTTGACCAAACTGTGGGAGGCAGTGGAAGACAGGAGTTCCTGGCGTGCTCTGGTCCAGGGGGTCACGAAGAGGCAGACACGACTAAACAACAATAAGGAGGACGGATTTTGCATGAGCTCACTGCGTGGTTGCAAAACTGCAACATTCCCTACACACCTGCACATGCTTCTGCCCTCTTGAAACCCAGCAGCCAAGATATTTGGCAAGACAAGGATTTCAGAAAACTGCAAGACTTTTTTTTAACCTACAGGAAAGTCAAGCATCCCTAATTAGGGCCCATCCAGACTCACCCGCAAAATCCACATTTCACATCACCGATTCATCCCCTTGCTAGTGCACACCTGAGTGGTTTATATTCGGACGCGATTTCAGCCAGGGATTTGGGGGTCTCTTCTCCTTGCTTTCTACTATTTGCTCTCTCAAGCAGCCCTGCTGCCTGCAGGAACTGCTCCACTTCAAAAACGCCCTTGTCGAAAGAAGGAAAACATGGACAAAGGTGTCCAGGGAAAGATGGCAGAAGCCAAAGGCAAAGGACAACTTCCTGCCTGCTTGATCTGACTTCACTTCATTTGTAAGCCAGGAGGAACATGGCTGAGCGCCCCCACCCTCAACCTATGAACAAATATGGTCAACATAGTGACTCGGGGCACCTGAATACTTTAATAACTTGGAGTAACAGGGGAACCTTGTCTTGTTTAACCATTATATCTATACTATAGTTGCAGCCACTGCCACCTACGCAGCAAAACAGCCCTGTGGTTTATTTATTTTGGCTTTATTTCATGTCTGTATTTGTAGATGCGCTAGGTAAACTGCCACACCAGATCCTGTTTCATAACACTGCATTTTGCAGAATACTGCATAACCTTTTTTGAATCAATAAAAAGGACAGGCAGAGCAGGTGTCCCTTCTGGATTTTTCGTGGATCAGAGAAATTCCAGATTTAGAAGGAGAACGTTGAGGGCAGCAGCTGTTTCTGGTGAATGCCGTATGGACGAGGGGAAATCAAAGGACACAGAAGGGTGCCTATTCCACATTCAGCCGAGGTGCGGATGGGCCGAGGTCCCTAGGAAGGTGCAGTCATCTCATGCTCAGAGGCTTCGCAGTCATGTTCTCTGGCCAGCTGAGACCTTCTCCCAAGGAGGTGCATCTCCAAGACTCCTCTTCAGAAACTGCACAATGCTGCCTGAGGATGTTCCCCCATCGACCCTCCTGTTCCCCTTCCTGCTGCTGCCTGGAGCGCCACTGGACCCCCAGATTCTAGCAAAAGGCTCCCGTCTCTCCAGGTTTCAAGGGTGTCTCTCAGGGTGCAGCTGCCACCGCCGCTGCTCCTTCCCTCCCTTGCAGCTCGCCCAGCAGCCGCCCGATGTTGTCGGTGAACTCGCCCCGCTTCTTTTCCACCCCGGCCAGCTTCACGGGCCGCAGGCTGGGGTGGGGGGGCTCGTAGGGGTGGGGGCACCAGACGTTGCTGAGGAAGAGCCAGACGGCATCCGGGTCCACCTGCATCAGGTGGAGGAAAACGCTGCGGAGACAAAAACAAAAGCAGGGAGGGGAAGCTGAGTCAATGGGAAGTCTAGAATCATAAAATCGCACAGTTGGAAGAAGACCCCCAAAGGTCATCTATTCCAACCCCCGCAATGCAGGAATCACAGCTCAAGAATCCCTGAAAGGTGGCCACCCAACTTCTGTTTAAAGACCTCTGTGAAGCAGAGTCCACCGTATCTTGTGGGAGTCAAAGACAGGGCTCTTCGTCAATCCATTTTATTGTATGTGAACGGGATCCATGCGCGTGACGTCATTTTGAGCGCCTGTGCATGTGCAAGCGGCGAAACCCGGAAGTAAGGCGCTCCGGGTCGCAGCGGAGCATAACCTGAAAACGCTCAACCTGAAGCATATTCAACCTGAGGTATGACTGTACAGCGGTACCTTGGGTTACATACGCTTCAGGTTACAGACGCTTCAGGTTACAGACTCCGCTAACCCAGAAATAGTACCTCGGGTTAAGAACTTTGCTTCAGGATGAGAACAAAAATCGTGCTCCGGCGGCACAGCAGCAGCAGGAGGCCCCATTAGCTAAAGCAGTGCTTCAGGTTAAGAACAGTTTCAGGTTAAGAACGGACCTCCAGAACAAATTAAGTACTTAACCCAAGGTACCACTGTATAGCCAAAGGCCTTTACAATGGGCGACAGAGAATAAAAGGAAAACTTTCATCTAAAACCATACAACGTAACCTGTAGCTGTTTACAACATAAAAAGAAATCTACAACATTAAAACTGGAGTGCATTCACATAACTGGAATGGAGCTTCTTGGCTGCCAGAGCAAATTTGGCTAGGCTACCTGGTGTGTAATATCTAGATGTTTACCTGCTAGGAGTTCAACGGTCACTTCCTGTGCGGATTGACCTGGAAGCCAATCAAGAACTGGCAATATAAATTTCCCTCTGGGTGTTGTCTACAGGGGGCAAATCAGCAGACAGCCTGTGATGTCATCTACCTGATGGCGTCTATGTATACATTTGCAATCCGTATGGGGAATTCCCCGATCTCTCCCCTCTAAATATGCTGGGGGCATCTGTTGGAATCTTAATTCTGCAAAGGCTCTGCATTGTGAGAAGGTCAGAATCTCAAGGTGACGGGGTCTTGAGCTACTGGTCTTAATTTGGGGGTACTTAATTTGGATGCTCTGTCTTGATCAAAATCCAGTTTCTAAGGCCACGTGGCCTAAGGACTAAGGAGTTCTCCATTTGAAGATTATAAACCCTAAACTCATCTTGCCACTTTTGTGCTCAGCCCCCTTCCCTTAGTTGCTCTAACCAGCTGATCTTAAGGGTAAGATCCTCGAAGGCATTTAGCCTGTGCCAGCATCTCAGGCTAGATCAATTCAGGCTGTGAGGGGAGGTCGTTCCATGGCTGAATGGCTCTAATAATACCGGATCCAGAATTTGGGGAACCCAGGCTCACCCCAGCCCCCTACTAGACTTGGGTTAGCACAGCACTGAGGGTGCCGGATCTCTTTTCATTAACTCTGCTGATCACATCCACCTGAACAAGGGCTCCGCCCTCCTCAAATGCTGACTTGAGGCATCCTCTGAAAAGACTAATCGGTCCAGCAAAGGTCTCCTTAACATGATGGAGAACCAACCCAGCTACTCCTCCCCAAAGCGTCAAGGAATTGCAAGGCACCCGGCTATTTCTGAGCATCGATTGCTTAGCACAAGAACGCTCAGAATGTAAGAGTCTGCAGGATCAGGCCAAGGGCCCATCGAGTCCAGTGTCCTCTCCCCAGAGTGGCCCACCAAATGCCTCTTCTGAGAAACCTGCCAATCAATCAATACTTTATTGCAGTCCAAGATACAGTCATACCTCCTGGTGCAACTGGACTTCTCCGCTCCTGGTGCAACTGGACTTCTCCGCAACCCTTCCCCTCTGCAGGGAGGTGGGACCGATTCGGATGGTCCGCCCCCGCCACTTAATGGATCCAATTGGCTTCCAGAGAGTGGTAGGGGATGCTTTATCCCAAGTTGATGGCCTTTCAGCTGATTCCCTGGTGGCACGCTGGAATGCGGAGTTAACCAGGGCTATTGACTGTCTGGCTCCGAAGCGCCCTCTCTGATTGCATGGAGCCCGGACAGCCCCGTGGTTTTCCCCGGAGCTGAGGGTGATGAAACAATCGTTGAGACGGCTAGAGCGCCGGTGGCGGAAAACTCATTCTGAATCAGACCGGACACGGGTTAGAGCTCAACATCGAGCCTACCAAGTGGCAATGGCGACGGCGAAGAGGGCCTTCTTCGCCGCCTCCATTGCATCTGCAGAAAACAGCAGCAGGAGACTTTTTCAGGTGGTTCGCAATCTATCGGAACCACCTGTACCACCGGGGCCTGGTAGGGACCCCAAGATCTCCTGCAATGCTTTTGCCAAGTTTTTTGCAGATAAAATCGCTCAGATTCAGAAGGAGGTAGACTCTACCGTGGGAGCAGGGCCGGGGCGGGAGAGTGCTAGAGTTCTGTCTGGTCCTGTTACATGGGATCAATTCCAATCTGTTACCTCCGAGGATGTGGACAGGCTGCTTGGACAAGTGAAACCAACCACCTGTCTCCTTGATCCTTGCCCATCCTGGCTGATAAAAGCAAGCCGGGAAGGGCTGGGCGATGGGCTCTGCGGGGTGGTGAATGCTTCCCTCTGTGAGGGAGCCTTCCCAGACCCGCTGAAAGAGGCGGTCATTAAACCGCTTCTTAAAAAAACATCTTTAGACCCGGCCAATTTGGCCAACTATCGCCCAGTCTCAAATCTGCCATTCTTGGGCAAGGTGATTGAGTGGGTGGTTGCTGAACAACTCCAAGCACGCCTGGAGGAAACGGACCATTTGGATCCCTTCCAATCAGGATTCAGGCCTCACCATGGGACTGAAACTGCCTTGGTCGCGCTGGTTGATGATCTCCGGCGGGCTAGGGACAAACGTGAGAGCTGTTTCCTAGTTCTGCTGGATCTCTCAGCGGCCTTTGACACCATCGACCATAACATCCTTCTGGACCGTCTAGAGGGGCTGGGAGCTGGGGGCACTGTCATACAGTGGTTCCGCTCCTTCCTCCTGGGCCGTGTCCAGAAAGTGGTGGTGGGGGATGAGTGTTCAGACCCCTGGGCTCTCACTTGTGGGGTGCCTCAGGGTTCTGTCCTCTCCCCCATGCTTTTTAATATCTATATGAAGCCGCTGGGAGAGATCATCAGGGGGTTTGGACTGGGTGTTCATCAGTATGCAGATGACACCCAGCTCTACCTCTCCTTTAAATCAGAACCAGTGAAGGCAGTGAAGGTCCTGTGTGAGTGCCTGGAGGCGGTTGGAGGATGGATGGCGGCTAACAGATTGAGGTTGAATCCTGACAAGACAGAAGTACTGTTTTTGGGGGACAGGGAGCGGGTTGGTGTGGGGGATTCCCTGGTCTTGAATGGGGTAACTGTGCCCCTGAAGGACCAGGTGCGCAGCCTGGGAGTCATTTTGGACTCACAGCTGTCCATGGAGGCGCAGGTTAACTCTGTGTCCAGGGCAGCTGTCTACCAGCTCCACCTGGTACGCAGGCTAAGACCCTACCTGCCCGCAAACTGTCTCGCCAGAGTGGTGCATGCTCTAGTTATCTCACGCTTGGACTACTGCAACGCGCTCTACGTGGGGCTACCTTTGAAGGTGACCCGGAAACTGCAATTAATCCAGAATGCGGCAGCTAGACTGGTGACTGGGAGTGGCCGCCGGGACCACATAACACCGGTTCTGAGAGATCTGCATTGGCTCCCAGTACGTTTCCGAGCACGGTCCTGTATACCTGAAGGAGCGTCTCCACCCCCATCGTTCAGCCCGGACACTGAGATCCAGTGCCGAGGGCCTTCTGGCGGTTCCCTCATTGCGAGAAGTGAGGTTACAGGGAACCAGACAGAGGGCCTTCTCGGTAGTGGCGCCCGCCCTGTGGAACGCCCTCCCATCAGATGTCAAAGAGATAAATAATTACCTGACATTCAGAAGACATCTTAAGGCAGCCCTGTTCAGGGAAGTTTTTAATATGTAACGCTGTACTGTTTTTAACACTGATTGGGAGCCGCCCAGAGTGGCTGGGGAAACTCAGCCAGATGGGCGGGGTATAAATAATAAATTATTATTATTATTATTATTATTATTATTATTATTATTATTACAGCCGCTTCAGGTTGTGTTTGGGTTGCGGACTGCCAAAACATGGAAGTACCGGAACGGGTTACTTCCATGTTTTGGCAGTCATGCATGCACAGAAGCGCAAAATCGTGCTTTGTGCATGCGCAGAAGTGCCGAATCGCAACCGTGCAGACGCAGGTTGCGAACACTGCAGGTTGTGAACGTGCATCCCACACGGATCACGTTTGCAACCAGAGGTACCACTGTACAGTTAAAATGACCAGACAGATGGAAGAAACCAAGACAGTCATTTTGTTTTATCTAGGGCATAATGATCTTTGTTTCTTATAACCTCCAAAAGAAACTTTGCCACAGCCAGTATAATATCATTTGACCTGCTAAGCATGATATTCCTCTCCCCTCCTATGGCTTCAGGAACTGGTTTTCAGAAGCATTGCTGCCTCCAACTGCCGTCAATAGCCCTCTCCTCCTCCATGAATTTGTCCCATCCTCTTTTGAAGCATCCAAGTCAGTGCCCATCTCTGCCTCCTGCAGCAGGGAGTTCCATAGTTGAACTATGTGCTGTGAGAAGGACATCCTTTTATGTGCCTCGGATCTTCCAACATACATTGTCATTGTACGTCAGCCCCTACCATTACTGATGTATAGGGCCTGTGATTTGTTCCCAGAGTCAAGACTCTTCCCTTGATTTAATTACGGGGTATCAGAGTTTTTAGGGTTCATAGAATCATAGAATCATGGAGTTGGAAGAGACCACAAGGGCCATCGAGTCCAACCCCGCCAAGCAGGAAACACCATCAGAGCACTCCTGACATATGGTTGTCAAGCCTCTGCTTAAAGACCTCCAAAGAAGGAGACTCCACCACACTCCTTGGCAGCAAATTCCACTGTCGAACAGCTCTTACTGTCAGGAAGTTCTTCCTAATGTTTAGGTGGAATCTTCTTTCTTGTAGTTTGGATCCATTGCTCCGTGTCCGCTTCTCTGGAGCAGCAGAAAACAACCTTTCTCCCTCCTCTATGTGACATCCTTTTATATATTTGAACATGGCTATCATATCACCCCTTAACCTCCTCTTCTCCAGGCTAAACATGCCCAGCTCCCTTAGCCGTTCCTCATAAGGCATCGTTTCCAGGCCTTTGACCATTTTGGTTGCCCTCCTCTGGACACGTTCCAGTTTGTCAGTGTCCTTCTTGAACTGTGGTGCCCAGAACTGGACACACTACTCCAGGTGAGGTCTGACCAGAGCAGAACACAGTGGCACTATTATTTCCCTTGATCTAGATGCTATACTCCTATTGATGCAGCCCAGAATTGCATTGGCTTTTTTAGCTGCCACGTCACACTGTTGGCTCATGTGGCCACCCAACTTCTGTTTAAAGACCTCTGTGAAGCAGAGTCCACCGTATCTTGTGGGAGTCAAAGACAGGGCTCTTCGTCAATCCATTTTATTGTATGTGAATGGGATCCATGCGCTTGACGTCATTTTCAGCGTCTGTACATGTGCAAGCGGCGAAACACCATCAGAGCACTCCTGACATATGGTTGTCAAGCCTCTGCTTAAAGACCTCCAAAGAAGGGTTAACCAGGCTGGGATCGCTGGGATAGTAGGCTTGTTGGTTTTTGAATGTCTGACGTAGACTTTTCCAATTTCGTTGTTTTGTATGGGACAATGACAATAAAGATTATCGTATCGTATCATATCGTATCGTAAAAAAGGAATCGCCAAATCGCATCATTCAGAATGATGGTCGGAGGTTGTTTCCCTTTGAGCCTCACATGGCTCTGCCCTCTTTCAGGCTTCCCCCAAATTCCTATTTTGGAGGCTCAGCAGTTTTTTTAATGAGTGCAAGGTGTGGTTTTTCATAATGACACAGCATTATTGCAGCAAATCGAGGCCAGGCTCACATCGCAGGTAAGGACAGGCTTGCCTTCCTAGTCCAGTCCCTGCAACGACTGGCTTGTCTTTCAAATAAAACAACTTCTTCTCTGTCCCCTCCACAAGAATTTTCTTCCTTTCTTTTGGACTGGGTGGCCGGAGACCATTTTTGCTCCGCAGTGATGGTTCCCTGCCAGCCTCGCTCCACCTAATCAATGGCAAAGGATGTTAATTCATCCTGGTTGCTTTGTAATCCATATGTTTGATCCTGGACGGCTGCGGAGAACACCAGCCCTGTCTCAACTCATTTGGAGCCCTGCCTCTGGACAAAGCCTCTTGTTTCTTCCCCACACCTTCCCCCCAAAATACGGTTCTGGTTCACGGCACAGTCAGCACCCTGGAAATTGCAATGTGCTAAATAAGTGTTCTCCGCCTTAATGCTTATTTGCTGCGAGCCAAAGCCCGGGGAAAAACGAGAGAGTCCTGATTAAAGGCATTGCCACTTCCTATTTTAAACTTCCTTCATCAATACATTCCCACACGGAGGTGAATAGCTGTGGGTTCAGAGTTAGCTGCATTTTCAGAATGTGATTACATAAAGCAACTGGTTCAGAGATTAAATTTTTAAAAGGCTGTGAGAGAAAGAAGTAAATCTCTGGAAGGAATGTCTATCTATCTTACGCAAACATACCTTCTCTCTCTCTCTCTCTCTCTCTCTCTCTCTCACACACACACACACACACACACACATACTTAGCTTAACACCTGAGATGACATTATGATCTCTTCCCAAACTTGCTCTATTAAAAGTAGGAATTGCACATACACAAAATTCAAAGTGCGACGTGGCTGCTGAAATTCCCCAACCTGGCGCTCTCCACTGGTATGCAGGATGAGATCCTACCTGCCTGCAGACTGTCTCGCCAGAGTGGTGCATGCTCTAGTTATCTCCCGCTTGGATGACTGCAATGCGCTCTGCGTGGGGCTACCTTTGAAGACCCGGAAACTACAACTAATCCAGAACGCGGCAGCTAGACTGGTGACTGGGAGCGGCCGCTGGGACCATATAACACCGGTCTTGAAAGACCTACACTGGCTCCCAGTATGTTTCCGAGCACAATTCAAAGTGTTGGTGCTGACCTTTAAAGCCCTAAACAGCCTCGGCCCAGTATACCTGAAGGAGCATCTCCACGTCCATCTTTCAGCCCGGACACTGAGGTCCAGCTCCAAGGGCCTTCTGGTGGTTCCCTCATTGCGAGAAGTGAGGTTACAGGGAACCAGGCAGAGGGCCTTCTCGGTAGTGGCCCCCACCCTGTGGAATGCCCTCCCTTCAGATGTCAAGGAAATAAGTAGCTATCTTATCTTTAAAAGACATCTGAAGGCAGCCCTGTTTAGGGAAGTTTTTAATATTTAATGCTGTATTGTTTTTAACACTCGATTGGGAGCCGCCCAGAGTGGCTGGGGAAACTCCGCCAGATGGGCGGGGTATAAATAATAAATTAATTATAATTATAATTATTATCTTCATTTGGACTCTAGCTTCTTCCATCAGCCCCCGTCACCGCAGTCATGCTGGCTTGGGGAATGATGGGAATTGTAGTCCAAAGGCAACTGGGGGGCCCCAGTTTGGGGAAGGCTGACCTAGCTGACGCCAACAGAGCGGTTCCTTTCCTTCTCTCTCTCCTTCTCACAGAATTTTGCAAACAGTTTCATTGTGCAGCCTCCCTTCTCACTGACTTATAAATCTTGCCATTGCTGCTGCTTTCCTATGGGCCTTCGTCCTCCAACGCAGATATCAGGTACAGAAGCCAATGCACCTGGAGGGGGTTATGGAGGGACCTGGCGTCTATAAATCATGCTTTTCTCTTTAAAGGCCCACTCAAAATCAAAACAGTAATCAAAGAAATGAGGCAGGCACTCCACCTCGAGAGAAAGTTTTAAGAACTTTCCGAAAAGGTTTGCAGTCTGCTGGTCATGCCAAGCTCAACAGGCAATGAGTTCCACAGGTGTGGGAGCAGCTGTTGCAGAAAATGCCCCGATTGGCCAAAACACCAGTAAATCTGGTCAAAACAAAAAAAATTCCTTCCGCTAGCACCTTAGAGACCAACTAAGTTTGTTATTGGTATGAGCTTTCATATCTAAGGTGATACTGGAAGGAATTTTTTGTTTGTTTGTTTCGACTACGGCAGACCAACACGGCTACCTACCTGTAACTAGTAAATTTGGTGTGGTTGTTCTACTGTTACTTTGCTAGAAATTGCCTTAATCAGGACTGAAAAATTTAAACAGCTTAAATTGAAATGTGTTTATGTACTTAAGGCCTAGATTGTTTTGGTTTCTGAAGTCATTCTGTGTGAGCCAAATTGCTGATTTTTGCCATTTTTGAATTTACTGACACGCTCTGTACAGCGGTATCTCCAACGCTCCGTATTTTGATGCTTTGAATGTCTGCTGTAATATGATTTGGCCACAGCTCATTGTGGGAAAGCAGAATATAAGTGAATCAAATCAAATTGATGAAGCAACTTAGCTCCAAAGCACGGCACCGACTAGGCAGCCCAAGCCGGACCCCCCAAACCTGTGTGATTCCCCTGGCAGATTTCTGTGGCTTTTCTCCAGGCGAATCAATCCAGAATTACCCTCACAGAGATGGGCAGTTTGACAGTCACTGGCCTCCTCTAGAGCTGCTGCAGGAAACTGGGCAAAATCCAAACACCAAAGACTTGGCTGCAGGCAGAGAAGGCCTCTGGAGATGAAACCGGTCTTTCCTTCTCTCTCTTTTTAATGGATTTGCGTGGCTTTTTCAACTTCTTGTTTGTACCAGGCAAGGCACCACCCAGCTCAGCCGCTTCCCGGCCTCTTTGCGGCAGGTGTGTTTGCGCTGTGCCCACTGAGACGGCCTCCGAGGCTGGAATTAGATGCTCTCCGCAGCCAAGCCACCGCTCTTGAAACCAAGAGAGGCTCTTCAGGTCTGATTGGGACTCAGCAGAGCCCTTTCCTAGAGGGATAATCGCAGCACTTCTTCCGTGGCCTAGGAAACGGCTGGCAGACCTGGAGAAATCCATCCTCTTGGGTGAGGAACCGTGCGGGAGAACCAGACGGGCTCCGCAACGAATGGCGCTTATTCATTGAGTATGGAGGCAGCGTGGCACAGCGGTTAGAGTGCTGGACTAGGACCCAGTTGACTGGGGTTTGAGTCCACTGCTGGGCCACAAAGCTCACTGGCTGTGACCTTGCAGGCCAAGCGCTCGCTCTCAGCCTAACCTGCCTCACAGGGTTGTTGTTGTTCTGCGGATAAAATGAGGAAGAGGAGAGGTATGCATGTCACCTCAAACTCCATGGAGGCGATAAAGGAAACACAGTGGTACCTCTGGATACGAACGGGATCCATTCGGGGGCCCCGTTCGCATCCTGAAGCGAACACAACCCGCGACTGCGCAGGTTGCAATTTGCCACTTCTGCACATGCGCATGACGTCATTTTGAGCATCTGCACTTGCGGTGAAACCCGGAAGTAACGCATTCCGTTACTTCCAGGTCGCCACGGAGCACAACCCGAAAACATCCAGAATGCGGCAGCTAGACTGGTGACTGGGAGTGGCCGCCAGGACCACATAACACTTGTCCTGAAAGACCTACATTGGCTCCCAGTACATTTCCGAGCACAATTCAAAGTGTTGGTGCTGACCTTTAAAGCCCTAAACGGCCTCGGTCCAGTATCCCTGAAGGAGCGTCTCCACCCCCATCGTTCTGCCCAGACACTGAGGTCCACCTCCGAGGGCCTTCTGGTGGTTCCCTCATTGTGAGAAGTGAGGTTACAGGGAACCAGACAGAGGGCCTTCTCCGTAGTGGCGCCCACTCTGTGGAATGCCCTCCCACCAGATGTGAAGGAAATAAGCAGCTATCCTATCTTTAAAAGACATCTGAAGGCAGCCCTGTTCAGGGAAGTTTTTAATATTTAACGCTGTATTGTTTTTAACACTTGATTGGGAGCCGCCCAGAGTGGCTGGGGAGACTCAGCCAGATGGGCAGGGTATAAATAATAAATTATTATTATTATTATGATGATGATGATGATGATGATGATGATGATGATGAAGCAACTTCAACCCAAGGTATGACTGCAAATGAAATGAAATGAAAAATAAAATAAAATAAAATAAAAGGCAGAGACAGGAGATTCTGCAGGAAAGAGAAAAGTACTACAATGCCTTAGGATGCACAGAGAGGGCACCTCTGGGCTCCCCAAATCACAGAGGAAGAGATGGAAGGGGTACCGTGATGCAGCCCATTACGCCTTCCAAGTTGGCGAATGCCCCTTCCTTGGAGGTTTTTAAAGGGAGGTTGGGTGGGGATTCTTTAGCTGGGATTCCCTGCATTGCAGGGGGTTGGACTGGATGGCCCCTGGGTGTCCTCTGCCAACCCTGCAGCGCTATGATTCACAGATGCTCCATCACATCCCTGTCCCTCATCCCAAACCTGTGCCTACAAAACGATGCCGAGAGCCGGGCTGTCATCACTACAGCCTTTGCACCTGGAGAAACTCCATCAGGGACTCTGGCTTGCTTGTTCTGCAGCCCCGACTGATACACACAGCCTGCCTTGTCTGGGCAGCAACAGAGCCCACCAGGCACTGGACACCATCCGGCAACCTAATCCCACCGGGCGGCAGCGGCCAGAGTCAACAGACGCACGAAGCTGCCTCGCACCGAGCCAAACGGCCAGTCTGGCACCCTCAGGCTGGCAAGCGATCCCCACAGCCGCTGGCAAAGGCCCCTTCCCCAGTCCTCCTGCCAGCGATCTTTTAAGGGGAAATGTTGGGGATTGAACCAGGACCTCCAAGCCGGCAGAGCTTGGGCATAGCTGCTGCAAGTCCTCACTAAGCCACGTCCAATGATGCTGGAAGATTCAGGGCGGATAAAATACAAGTTCCTTCTTCACAAGTTCCTTCTTCATTTTGACCGTCTGCGCATGCGCGAGCGGCGAAACCCGGAAGTAACGCACTCCGTTACTTCTGGGTTGCCGCGGAGCACAACCCGAAAATACTTATCCTGAAGCATATTTATCCCGAGGTATGACTGTATATGAAATAGGCAATCTCTGCAAAACCAAATAAACAGAAATCTTACAAATCTCTGAAAGTCACAAGATATGCGCTCTTGATGAATTCTCTTGGAAACATAGATCCAAATAAACACAAGTCTTCTAAGTCTCTGAAAGTCTTTGTAGACTACGCAAGTCTCTGAAAGAAGACTTACAAGACTTTTTTTATTTGTTATTTTGTTTTCATACTGTTTAATGTTCTGTACAGGTTATAATATAAAGAGTTTATATTGACATTGCATTGTTGTACTTGGTACATTGTTGCCTTGGAAATTACTGATAATTGTTTGCAATTGTTTAATTGTTTGGTTACTTGCCTTCCCCAGCCTGATAGATGCATCCTTGACCCTTTCCGTCAGGTGCCTCCACTTCCTGACTGGCCATCTCAGGTCCAGCCTGACCTTGGATGACCCACCCTCCACGCCAAGACCCTTCTCCTCTTGGGCCGAGATTCTCCCCTGGCGGTCCAGAATTTTTTATATATATATATATATATATATATATATATATATATATATATATATACACACACACACACACACACACACACACACACATACACACATGAATGTACTCCAGCAGTTTCCAAGCAACCTCCGTTTCCATGGCGAAAGATGCCCGAGTTAATCCAAGCAGACGTGCTCGCCTTTGTATTTGCTTTGCTCAAGTGCGGCTTATTGATTTTTACTTTGTTTTTAAGCTTTCGCTTGGCAGGGCTCTGCACCAGAGCTCGAAACTTGGCAGATGCAGATGGGGATGCGGGGAATGAAAGCGGCCCAAGCCGGGAGCACGGAAAGGCGCCTGCTTAACCGTGGCGAGAAACGGCTCGGCATCGCTGGCTTGTGCAAACCCGCCGGGTCTGCGCTGAACGGAGCTGGAATGTCTCGATGGGTTTGGCTCGTCCAGGCAAGTTGGAAGCAGGCTGCTCAGCACAGAAGCTTCTCTGCGGTGCAAAAAGGCTGTTGTCGGTGCCCTGGCCTTTCCAAGAATAGCCTCTTGGGCGCAGGCTGGGGGGGGGGGCAGGAACCTGCAGCCCTGCAGCTGATGGTGAAGAACATAGGAAGAGCTTGCAGGATCAGGCCAGTGCCCCACCTAGGCCAGCATTCTGGTCTCACAGGGAAGAAGGACTTCCTTTTATCTGTCCTGAATTTTCCAACATTCAACTTGGATGTTTGTGTGTTATGAGACAGGGAGAAAAAAATTTCTCTGCCCACTTTGTCCATGAAGAAAGGTTGCAGCACCTGGGGCCTTTTTTTAGTTTAGAGTAACAAGCGACATTATAGAACATGGGTAGGCAAACTCAGGCCCGGAGGCTGGATCTGGCCCAACTGCCTTCTAAATCCGGCCCGCGGATTGTCCGGGAATCAGCGTAGTTTTTACATGAGTAGAATGTGTCCTTTTATTTAAAACACATCTCTGGATTATTTGTGGGGCATAGGAATTCGTTCACTTTTTTCACTTCAAAATATAGTCCAGCCCCCCACAAGGTCTGCGGGACAGTGGACCGGCCCCCTGCTGAAAAAGTTTGCTGACCCCTGTTATTTGTTGTTTAGTTGTTTAGTCGTGTCTGCCTCTTCGTGACCCCATGGACCAGAGCATGCCAGGCACTCCTGTCTTCCACTGCCTCCTGCAGTTTTCGTCAAACTCATGCTGGTAGCTTCAAGAACACTGTCCAGCCATCTCGTCCTCTGTCGTCCCCTTCTCCTTGTGCCCTCCATCTTTCCCAACATCAGGGTCTTTTCCAGGGAGTCTTCTCTTCTCATGAGGTGGCCAAAGTCTTGGAGCCTCAGCTTCAGGATCTGTCCTTCTCTTGAGCACTCAGGGCTGATTTCCTTAAGAATGGAGAGCTTTGATCTTATTGCAGTCCATGGGACTCTTGAGTCTCCTCCAGCACCAGAATTCAAAAGCATCCATTCTTCGGCGATCAGCCTTCTTTATGGTCCAGCTCTCACTTCCATATATCACTACTGATGTCTCTGCTAGTGCATGGCGTTAAAAAAAAGAAGATTGGAAGGTACCCCCAAAGGCCATCTAGCCCAACCCCCTCCCCGCAATGCTGGAATCTCAGTTAAAGCATCCCTGGCAGATGGCCACCCAACCTCTGCTTAAAAACCTCCAGCGAAGGAGAGTCCAGCACCTTCCAGGGGAGTCTGTTCCACTGTTGGGCAGCTCTTACGCTCAGAAAGTTCTTCCTAATGTCAGGATCTCCTTCCTTGTAACTAGAATCCATTGGTTTGGGTCCTCCCTTCTGGAGCAGCAGAAAGCAGGCTGGATCCCTCTTCCATGTGACAGCCATTCAGATCTCTGAAGATGGCTATTGCATCTTCTCTCCGTCTTCTGTTTGGCAGGAAGGACTCAGCTGGGCGTCCACAAAGCAGGTCCTCTTAACCTCTGGGAAGGGAGAGGCTTACGTAACTTGAATTTAAGCTTGCAGAAACTCTGGAGATGGGAAAGGTCTTTCGCTCCCACTGTGACAGAGCAAGGACCCTCAGCACTTGCCCCTGCCCTCAGGGCATTTTTGCCTTTGTTGTGTTCGGATATTGATGTTCCGTTCCTCCTTAAGAGGAACAGATATGTGGAGTTGTTGTAGGTCACATGCCTGTTTACTTCCAGCACAGTCTGCTGGGAACTTCCGCTGTATATTGCTTTTGCTGTACTGCTGGTTTGCTTGGACACGAAGGGAAGAAGACATGTTTTTCCTTTGTTCCTGATGCTGAATAAACGCCTGTAAATAATGCTTACACATGTTTCTGTCTGCCACTTCCGTTGTGTAGATTTATTCACTCTGCTGAGAAGAGCGTGCTCAGTTTCTGAAGGTTTCGGAGGCTCGAGTTGCTGATTGATGCTGTTCCGAGAACCGGAGTTTGCCTGGCTGCCGAAGCCACCTGGGGGCTGCCAAATGCCCCCTTGTCCCTGGCAACATCCCAACAGGTTGGAGCCCTATCAACAGAACCATTGGTGCTTCTTCTGCTATTAATGTGAGTTGACCGGGGTTTCTTTCCTCCTCCAAATTTCCTTGCTGTACATGTATTTAAGAGCAATTAAGAAGCCACGACACAGGGACGCGGGTGGTGCTGTGGGTTAAACCACAGAGCCTAGGACTTGCCGATCAGAAGATCGGAGGTTCGAATCCCCGTGACGGTGTGAGCTCTCGTCGCTCGGTCCCTGCTCCTGCCAACCTAGCAGTTTGAAAGCACGTCAAAGTGCAAGTAGATAAATAGGTACCGCTCCGGCAGGAAGGTAAACGGCGTTTCCATGCGCTGCTCTGGTTCTCCAGAAGCGGCTTAGTCATGCTGGCCACATGACCCGGAAGCTGTACGCCGGCTCCCTCGGGCAGTAAAGCGAGATGAGCGCCGCAACCCCAGAGTCGGCCATGACGGGACCTAATGGTCAGGGGTCCCTTTACCTTAGCTAAGAAGCCACGACGACAACAGAGGGTCTGGTCCTTTTCCAGGATTTGCCAAGCGGTGGAGAGAAAAGGATTTGGGCTCAGGCAAGCGCAGGTGACGTTCAGGGCCAAAGGGATAGGAGAGAGAAACCAGAAAGAAAATGGGTGTGTGCGGGGAGCCACCTTTGCCTGGTTTGGTGAAAACAGCAGGCAGGGCGAGGCAGGCTTCCCACTGAACCAAATTTGCCTTTTTCCAAAGAGACTTGTATGGTGAGAAGATTTCATTGGCTGGTCCACCTACCGGGAACTGGAATCCCAAGAGGCCGGATGCTGCAGCACAATTGCTGACAGGAGGGGGGGGGCCTTGTCCACAGAGAACACCTGTGGGTGCTCAGAAATCTGCACTGGTTGCTAATTTGCTACTGGGCCAAGTTGAAGGTGTCAATATGAGTATAGGAAGCCCTGAAAAACCTGGGAGCACTTTACCTACGAGGTCGCCTTGATCCCACATGTGCCCACTGAACCGCTTTGATCAACAGAGCTGGCACTGATAAAAGGCCACAGGATGCCTTTTCTGCGTTGGAAAGAACTCAATCTTTCAGTGGGGCGGCAGCTACACTGTGGAACCCCTTGCCACTTGGCCTCGGGCAAGCGCCTTCACTGGACTCCAAACTTTTTGGTCTGGCAAGGACTGTCCGCATATGTAGAAAGTGGATGTATGTTTTAATCTCTTTTTAGTTCATAGCTGACTTTGGGATGTTTCAAAGGGCTGGGTTTTTAATTTTTTTTACTGTTTTTACAGATAGTTTTACTGTTTTATTCACTTTGGAAACTGCGTCAAGGTTTTTTTTTAAAACAATCAAGCAGCAATAATAATAAATAATAACTTATTACTTATTGCCTACCCATCTGGCCTGGCCTCCCCAGCCATTCAGGGTGGCTTCCAACAGAATATTAAAAACACAATAAAACATCAAACATTTAAACCTTCCCTAAACAGTGAATGAATGTATCAGGAAGTTTTTAATGTTTGGTATTTTACTATGTGTTACTACTGTGTTACCTTTATTGTTGTTAGCTGGTCTAAGCCCGGCTTCGGCTGGGGAGGGTGGAATATTATTATTATTATTATTATTATTATTATTATTATTATTATATGCCTTATATATGCTATATATGTTTTATATATGCTATAAGCTGTCCAGAGTGGCTGGGGAAATCCAGCTAGATTGGTGGGGTCTAAATAAAATAAAGATGATGATGGAATGAATGAATGCAGGTCCTTGTTCAGTGAAGGGCAAGGCCCCCTGCACCTTGGCTCACTTGCGTGAGTCACCTGAAGCAAGCAGCCAGCTTTGTGGTGTTGCTTGTGGAGCATATTTATGGATCTAGGAGGGGGCAGCTTTTCTGCGGAGAGGGGGGATTAGACTTGATGGCCGAGGGAACCCTACACTGCTATGAAATTCTGTTCCGGGTACAACATGAAAGGCTTTGTGTTGCCTGCATTTCCATTACCTGCAGGCGGCCTCTTGCAATTTGGCAGGCTGCTTGGCGCTGAGGTAGGGGAGGCAGGCGTCCTCCACTTTATTCAGGTCGCCCTCACCTGTGGGAACAGGAAGAGAGAAGCGTCAGCGGAAGACGACTCGCGCAGGGAGCGCCCCGGAGGGTGGGCAGAGCGTCGGCTTGCATCTGCAAACAAGGAGGGTCAGGCAAGGTTTAGGGCTTGCAGAGGCCTTGGGGTGGGCAAGGGAAACTTGGTTCCCTACAAGGCAGTTTCCCAGAAAGCACAGGCACCTGCCTCTCACCTGGCATTGCACAAAACAAATGAAATACCGTGAAAATCCCTGAAACGAGAAGTAATCGACTAGAAGTATTACCTTGTGGAAATCAACTAAATAATAAAATCGAAAAGCTTAAGGAAAAAATCAGAAAAACCTAAAACTGAACAAAGCCTTAACGGGATGCTGGCTACAAACCTCGTTTCACTGAACTATTCAGTTTCCTCAGAAGGAAACAGAAAAATCATAAACTTTAAATGGCCAAGATTCAAACAAGGGTAGAACCCCAAAAATTTTGACGTTATTATAATCCTAGCTTGACCTAGGTAAAGCAAAGCGCAGTAATAAAGGATTGAGGACTCAAAGGTACAGTTTCTAATACTGAATTTACAAAAAAGGTTTGAAAAACTAAATGGCAAGTTTTAAACAAAGCCCAGCTTGAAGAAAGCCAAGCACAGTAATAAAGGGTTGAGGACTCAACTGTGAAAATTCTAGCGCTGCTTTTACTAAAAGGTTTAAAAGCCTAAATGGCACAAATTCAAAGAAAGAAATATAAGATAAAGCTGTTTTAGATTTTGAACGAACTCAAGAACAGGGTTGAAACACTCCCATGGTCTAGATGTTACTGCTGATGTTAAAGACTGATTAAAGACTAAAGACTGATGTTAAAGACTTTCTCACCTGGCACTGGGCAGGTAGAGATGCACACACGACCCCTGCAGAAAGCAGCTCTGCCAACCCTGAGTTCGGCTCATTCCCAAGCGCCAGGCTGGCAGAGCCCCTTGTGCTGCGGTTCCCAAGCAACAACCTCCGTTATCCTTTTTTTAATACACTTTTTATTGAGTTTTCTTTAACATGTACAAACAAAATAAATACTCTAAAGTTCAACGATCGTATGTCTGCTTATTTTCTACACGCTCTATCGCGCACAGACTTCCCTCCCTTCAACAGGCTTTCATATTAAATTTTCTCTTTCACAGGTTCTTATACACATCACAAGATTTATTTTAATTCTGCTACAGTCTTTAAACTTCTACAGTTATTACCTATATACTCGACAAATTTACTCCATTCCTTTTTAAACTTTGTTTCCTCTTGGTTACGGATCCTGTGAGTCAGTTTTGCTAATTCTACATATTCAACCATTTTTGTCTGCCACTCCATTAGTGTTGGTATTTCCTGAGTTTTCCATTTTTGGGCTACTAAGATTCTGGTGGCAGTTGTAGCGTACATAAATAGTCTCTGGTCTGCTTTTCTTAATTCATCGCCTATCAACCCAAGTAGAAAAGCTTCCGGTTTTTTGGGGAAGGGATATTTAAATAGTTTTTTCCAAGCTCCGTTATCCTAAGGTTGCAAAGGTTCGGCTGTTGTAATTTGTCTATTTCTCTTTTAAAGCTGTCTAGGTTGGTCACTGCCTCCTGTGGCAGGGCGTTCCACAGATTAACTACTCACCAAGGTCCAGAGTTTTGCATAGGGACCCGAGGCCCTGCAGCACGGCGAGCTGTAGCTTGAAGGCAAGGGTGTGGCTATAGATGGGCCCTGCCCGGGCGCTGACCGGGGCCTGGGTGACGAGGGAGGCTGCCAGCTTGGGCAGGACGTCTTTGGAGAATCGCCGCCGCAGGAAGTCGCCGCTGTGGGCTCCCAAAGTGCACAGCACCTGTGGAAATTCCACCAGACAGGCTCTTATTCACAGAGGCAAGTCCCATTTGCTGGAATGAGTGCAACCAAATGCTGCCGTATCAAGGGCTCCTGTGCAGTTTTCCAGCCAGCTATGCCCTTTCCCGGGATACTCCATTCCATTCCCCTTCTTCCCTGCGATGAAAAGCAGGACTCTTTCATTCTGCTTCAGAGCACAGCCGCTCTGTGCCAGGCCACCCGCACCCAGTCTTGCTTTCTGCATGAATCTGAACTGAGTGGGCGATCTGCCATAAGACCCCGGCAGAGGGGCTTCTCGGTGGTGGCACCTGCCCTGTAGAACGCCCTCCCATCAGATGTCAGATAAAACAACTATCTGACTTTTAGAAGACACCTGAAGGCAGGGAAGTTTTTAAATGGTTAATGTTTGATTGTGTTTTTAATATTTTGTTGGGAGCCACCCAGAGTGGCTGGGGCGAGTCAGTCAGATGGGCGGGCTATGAATATAAATTATTATTATTTCTCTATGCCACGTTCAGCCCAAATCTGGGGGGCTCGGAGCAAATACTTCAGGTTGGGCTTGCACACTATTTGCACAGTGCCGCACAGCTCTGTGTATAAGAGCGACTGTGCAAGTTGGGGGTGCCTGCAGCATCATGCAAAGCACTATAGACAAGAAAGTGCAAGAACTGCTAAGCCTCTAGGCATCACAGCGGGTTGGACTAGATGACCCCTGGAACCCCTTCCGACTCCTCATTTCTACAATTCTTAACTCGGCTGCCAAGAGGAGGCCCACCCAGCACAGGGAGGGTTGGGTCCCCTGCCGCACTGAAGTTCTCTCCCTCCCTCTCTGCAGTTTCAGAAAGGAGGCCACCGCGATCAAAGGGATTTCTATAATTAAAAAGTATCACCTTCCCTGCTGCTTGGCAGCATATCTCAAAATGCTGAAAAGGTAACTGCGTTCCTCGATAACGTCTTCTCCTCTCCCGCGCAAAAAATCCTGCCTGGTCCTTGAGATGTTGGCTGGGTATTGCAGGCTTGGCTGGGGGGGGGGCTGTGTATTAGCGTTTAGCTTTAAGTCACTCAAACCATTTGCACTTCAAACGCTCTCCTCGTAGGCCAGATCTCGGAGCTGGAAGCCTGGAGGGCATCGAATCCTTCTTCCTTGCCATGTCAGCTGGCAACTGGAAGGATCTGCTGGCGCACAGCTGGGCCAGATTCGCTAAAAGGGGAGCACAATCCCACCCCCAAAGCAGATCTTGCACCAGCCCTTGAGAAACAAACAGGAGATGAAATATAGCGAGGGAGATTTCCTCTTTGCTGCGCCACTTTCCCCCTGTGACCCTGTTTTTCACTTTGCTTTTTCAGCCAGGCTGCAGCTGCGGAAGCCAACCTGGTGCCCCCATGACTCAGTTAGCACTACGGAGCTCAGCGCTGGACCGCACTGTCAGGCTGTTAGTTTTATTCCCTGTTTTGCTTACTGCAAATTTGCGTTGTTCTCATCGGCCGACTTGCCTTCTTTTGGAAGAAGCAATGCTTCTCACTGCTGGAAACTGCAGGAGGGGAGAAGGGCTCCTGCGATCGAATCCTGCTTGTGGGTTTCTCCACACAGGCACCTGGTTAGCCACTGTGGCGCTTGGCCTTCTGTGGTTTCCAGCAGCTGATATTCAGAAACTGGGGCTGCCCTTGAGACTGACCCAGAAACTCCAGTGGATGCAGAATGCCGCAGTGAGACTCCTTACGGGGTCCTCGCCGTGGGATCACATTCACCCAGTGCTATACCAGCTGCACTGGCTCCCAGTGGAGTACAGGGTCAGGTTGAAGGTTTGACCTTTAAAGCCCTATACGGCCTAGGACCCTTGTACCCACGGGACCACCTCTCCTGGTATGCCCCGCGGAGGACCTTACGGTCTTCAGATAAAAACATCTTGGAGATCCCGGGCCACAGGGAGGTTAGGCTGGCCTCAACCAGAGCCAGGGCTTTTTCAGCCGTGGCCCCGATCTGGTGGAACACTCTGTCACAAGAGACCAGGGCCCTGCGGGACTTGACATCTTTCTGCAGGGACTGCAAGACAGAGCTGTTCCACCAGGCCTTTGGCCAAGGCACAGTCTGACTCCCTCCTCTGGCAATCTTCACAGAACTCTAGCCCAATGGTTGCCATTAATTTGATTCTGAATTGATTTTAGAATGAATAGATTTTAGAATGTATTTCAATTAATTGATTGTGATTTTATGTAAACTGTGTTACTTTTACTGTTATTAGCCGCTCTGAGCCCAGCTTCGACTGGGGAGGGCAGGATATAAATAAATTATTATTATTATTATTATTATTATTATTATTATTATTATTATTATCACATACTCTTTTTTAAAAAAAATAGTTTTATGAAACAGAAGGCCAGGGTGTGCCATTTTAGGGGAGGAACTTAGTTTTTGCAAATCTCTTTCCTTAAAATGTGTTTTTGGGTGTGAGGAATTCAAATCTGCTATTATTTTTGTGACTAGACAGCATTTAGCTCAGTAAGTCTACATCTGATGAAGAATCATGTAAACTCCTTTTGGAAAACCAAGTAACTTTTAATTTCACCTTCTGAAAATGTCAGCTAATGCTAAACGATGGTGGTGATGTAACTGGAAATACCTGGCAATCAATGATTTCCATGCAATTTTCCTTACCAAGAAAACTAAATTATATTAATTTAGCCAAAAGATATTTTGAATCCCCAAGCCACGTTACCACGTTTTAGCACCCTTCATTTTCAGAATCTGCAAAAATTCAATACAAGGGGAAGGCCCAAATTCCGCAGATCATGCCCATGAAACTAGACTGTGGTCAAGATGGCTGGCTCCTCCCTTGCCGGAACTGTGCGGGGGCCGAGTTCAGCCCCTTCCTGGCCCCGGTGGGGTGTGGGTGGGTGTTGAGGATTCTGAACAGGCTCACCTTGAAGGCCCTGAGAACGGCCAGGGGGTCGTCCTTGGTCAGGCGGTGGACGAGGGCAGGCCACGTCCGATGGGCCAAGGGAAGGAGGTGGCTCTCGTGGGGGCTCAGCACCGTCACGCAGAGCTCCAAGACATCCAGGACCTGCCAGGGGAAGCGCAGAATTCAGAGGAGAAACAAAAGGGCATTAACGGAGGTGGAGACAGCTAGACGAGTGATTCTGCGATGTAAAAGTGTTCAGCGCTCTTGCTTTGTTCTCACCTTGGGAAGGAAACAGCCCTTGATCTCTTTTTCAAACACTAAAATGTGTTGGTCACTTGCGGGAGTCAGTTGGTAACTGACCACCCCTCAACTTGCGTAATGTGTCGGCAGAGGGTGTGGAGCACCAGGAGAGTCTCCAGAGATTTCTTTCTCCCAGCAGAGGCCTTCTTCCAGAGTGCCCAGTTAAGGGGAAAACTCCTCTCCTACACAGTTCAAAGGAACAACGTGCTTTTTGTCTCCAGACACAAGACGAAGCTAGACACTACTATCTACTTATGAGAGATCTGCCAGCACTCCTTCCATGCTAGTGAAACGCTGCTGTGTAAAACCTACAGCCTCTTCCTCTGACAGCTTCAGAGTCAGACCCTGACAGCAAACAGGGCAGGGCTCAACATCAGCACAAGATCAGGAAAACAGGACATACTCATAGTTTAGAAGTCCCGGGCCCTAAGAAAGTCAGACTATCCTCCACTAGGGCCAGGGCCTTCTCAGTGGTGGCTCCGACCAGGTGGGATGCTCTGTCCCATGAGACCAGGGCCCTGCAGGATTTGACCTCCTTCTGCAGGGCCTGTAAGACAGAACTATTCTGCCTGGCTTTCAATTGGAACTTAGCCTGATCTTTTATTCCCCTTCCTTCCCTCCCCCTCCCCTTTTTATGAAGATTACCCACTCTGGGATCCCACAGCTGGATCTCCCCTGGTCTTCTCGCTGGTCCAAATAGGACTAACTTAGCCAGCTAGCCCTGGTGATCATCTAATGTTTATTGGATGGATTTCCCCCCTAAATTGATTTTTGATTTTATTGTTATTCACGTTTGATACCGTATTTTATGCTGTTTTTTGTAGCATCAATTAAGTGTTTTAAATTTGTTGTTAGCCGCCCTGAGCCCGGTTTTCTGAACCGGGAAGGACGGGGTATTAATAAAATTTTATTTTATTTTTATATTATTATTATTATTATTATTATTATTATTATTATTATTATTATTATATTTAAAACAATGCCCTGGAGACCATTATATCTGTCTCCCCATCCCTGAACCAACGGAAGGGCGAAGACTCTGCAAATCATACACTCGACCTCGCTGGTGTTGCTATGGTGACCCAGGGCACCTGACACCCTTCTCTCAGAGCATCCAGACACGGAGGATGTGCTCCTCAAGACAGGAGGCCAAGCACTGTGTCATTTAACCCATTTTTCGCATCATACCCAAGGGTACCCTCTGGCCGGTTTTAAGATCAGCCCTTTGAGCTGGGAGCCAAGCCCATCAGTCTCAGGCGCATGAAAAAGGGACTGTGGACATGCTCGAAGCAACTCGTTTCATTGTTGTTTTACATATTCAAAGCAAGGGCTGGATACCGTCTCCAGGGCTGGGCCAACAGCAGAGCGTCTGGTGTCCTAGCTGCTCCTCCAAGGCATACCTTCAGCCGCACAAGGAGACTCTTGTCGGAGAGCAAGTGGGCACATCTCTCCATCACAGCCTTGGCGGTCTGGGCATGGGCGGGCAAAAGGCTCTCTGTCTCCAAGCTCTGCTCGTTTGCTTCTGGCTCCAGAGAAGGCAGCTGATCCTCTGGGAAGGAGAAAGGAGGGTTGTTGGCACTTATGGGAACGATACAGGGTGGAACTTAAACACATTTTTTATTATTATTTCATAAACTTTATGCTGCACTGCTTGACTGTAGGAAAAAAGTCTCAAAGCAGTATGGAAGTGAGAGCTGGACCATGAAGAAGGCTGATCGCCGAAGAATGGATGCTTTTGAATTCTGGTGCTGGAGGAGACTCTTGAGAGTCCCATGGACTGCAAGAAGATCCAACCTCTCCATTCTGAAGGAAACCAGCCCTGGGTGCTCACTGGAAGGACAGATCCTGAAGCTGAGGCTCCAAGACTTCGGCCACCTCATGAGAAGAGAAGACTCCCTGGAAAAGACCCTGATGTTGGGAAAGATGGAGGGCACAAGGAGAAGGGGACGACAGAGGACGAGATGGTGGGACAGTGTTCTCGAAGCTACAAACATGAGTCTGACCAGACTGCGGGAGGCAGTGGAAGACAGGAGTGCCTGGCGTGTTCTGGTCCAGGGGGTCACGAAGAGTCAGACACAACTAAACGACTAAACAACAACAAAATCTATGAAAGATTAACAATATTTCAAAACTTTCAAAAAGTTAAACTAGCAATAGACTAAAAGCAGGTTAAAACTCACACCCATCTGGGTAGGCTAGTCTAAATAATAATAATAATAATAATAATAATAATAATAATAATAATAATAATAATTTATTATTTGTACCCCGCCCATCTGGCTGGGTCTCCCCAGCCACTCTGGGTGGCTTCCAGCAAAGATTAAAAATGCATTAGAATGCCACACATTAAAAACTTCCCTGAACAGAGCTGCCTTCAGATGTCTTCTAAATATCAAGTACCATATTTTTTGCTCCATAATACTCACTTTTTCCCTCCTAAGTAGTAAGGGGAAATGTGTGTGCATCTTATGGAGCGAATGCAGGCTGCGCAGATATCCCAGAAGCCAGAACAGCAAGAGGGATTGCTGCTTTCACTGCGCAGCGATCCCTCTTGCTGTTCTGGCTTCTGAGATTCAGAATATTTTTTTTCTTGTTTTCCTCCTCCAAAAACTAGGTGCGTCTTGTGGTCTGGTGCATCTTATAGAGCAGAAAATATGGTAGTTGTTTATCTCTTTGACATCTGATGGGAGGGCGTTCCACAGGGCAGGCGCCACTACTGAGAAGGCCGTCTGCAACAAGAATGTTTTTCGCAGGCACCAAAAGAGGGTACAGTGAAGGCGCCTGCCTGATGTCAATAGGCAGGGAGTTCCGAAGGGCAGCTGCTGCCACACTAAAAGATCAAGCTCTCCCAAATGCAGCTATGGCATTCCGTGCGCGTGAGTGTAGGGGACGAGCGTCCTGGGCTCCGACCAGAGACCTGAAGGACTTTCAGCTGTACTGACCTTCCTCTTCCTCCTCTGTGAGATTGCCTTCTGCAATCCGCTTCTGCTTCATGTACTCGAGGAAGAATTCTTCCATGGCCTCTGCGGTGAGAAGCGGCAGGGAAGGAGTTTCCTCACTCTGCTCAGCTGCTCCCGAGAAACAGCCCCCTTCGTGCTCCAAATTCTTCTCTGTTCGGTGCTCCACAACAAACCAGGAAGCTGCCAAGAGGAGGAAAGCGTGACTTCCTCAAGCCCAACACAGCAATCCTGAACTTGGCTACGAAATGGGTTCTATTCTGGGCAGCTGGGATATAGATTTAAGTCCCAATTTGGGGAAAGAGGGCTAAGCCACACAGGGAAGACACAGCGCAGTGAATCTCCATGCCAGGCTATGTTCGTAAAACCGTGCAGAACTAGTTTGTAAAACTCTTATTATATATTTGTTGGCTGCGGCTAGGTTGACTATTGCCCAGTAATGGAGAAATATGTTTGATTTTTCCCTTCACATTTGGTTTCAGAAGGCCCTACACATCCCAATTGCAGAAGAGTGGAATCATTTGATGTGTGTTTTACGAGACACCACCAAGCCAACAGCCCTCGCATGATGGATGTTTCTGACATGCATTAAGGAACTGGCAAATTCCCACGGAACCAGATTTATTTGGTGCTGACTACACACCAAAATCCACTACCACAAGCCCTCTTTGATCCCGAGAGAATGATAATCCCATTTTCTGGTCTGATTTTAATCAACCTCTTCATGCTCCCATATACTATAGAACTATGATAGCAAGTCACCACCAGATTCGTTTTGCTTCATTGTGTAAGATATTTTGATCCCTTGATAAAGTTCTAAAAAACAAAAAGAGGTACTGTACAGTACATAGTAGCAGCTACAAATTCTCCTGGCTTTCCTCTGCAACTGGGACAATCAGGCTGCAGACCAAGGAAGTTTCAAGGAATTCAATTTGTTCCTTTCTAAACAGGTAGATCTTGACTCCGAATAACTCTGGGATGAATCCTGCGCTGATCGTACCCAGAGCAAACCCATTGAAATATAAAAAGGCATGACATAGGTGCCTCAATTTCAATAGGTCTACTCGCAAGTATGATTTAGTTGGCTATAACTCTCAGTGCTGAATATTACTCTCACATATGCATTCCTGAGTATGCATCCTCTGAAGGAAATCCCATGCAGAGATTAACAGTTATTCCTGAGTCATTTAGCATCCCCACACAGTGGAGATCAGTGGGGAGCACCACCCCATGGAGGACAGTGGGGTTACCTAGGAAGGCACTAAGAGGCAAGTGGGCAGGAAGGGGGTGCCAGAGGTTTAAAGGACTAACAGAATTTGAAAAGCTGATATCACTGATACAAGTTCATCTGCTTTGTTGAATTAATTAAACTAAATAGTTTTAATTGGATTTTGAATAAACATGGAATTAATTTTTACCATTTTGAATTTCATTGTGCCGTTCTCTTCCTTAGTGGGTTGGGCAAACTGCTATCCTGATTAGTGATTTTTACAGGGTTGGGGGCACTGGGGATGCGAATGTGGAACCAAGAGCGCAGTGGCCTGAAAAAGTTTGGGAACCAGTGGTGTAGATGTTCCAGCACGGATCCAAGGCCCTGGTTCATTTCCTAACTCAGCTACAGAATTTCTGAAAGGGAGAAATGGGTGAATTAAGCAACACATTGAAACCGAGGCCAGGACCCCTGGGATAGCAGAGACAAGACAGAGGTCCCCCATTTTGGAGGGGGTGCTGTGGATTTCCTACTCTGAGTCAAGGTGGCAAAGTGGTTAGATTGCCGGACTAGGACCTGGAAGAGCAGGGTTCGAATTCCCCACAACCACGAAGCCTGGCGTTGGCCCATTCGCCATCCCTCAGCTAAGCCCTACCTCACAGGGCTGTTGTTGTGTGAGGGAAAGTAAAGGTAAAGGTAAAGGGACCCCTGACCATTAGGTCCAGTCGTGGCCAACTCTGGGGTTGTGGTGCTCATCTCGCTTTACTGGCCGAGGGAACCGGCGTACAGCTTCTGGGTCATGTGGCCAGCATGACTAAGCCGCTTCTGGCGAACCAGAGCAGCGCACGGAAACGCCGTCTACCTTCCCGCCAGAGCGGTACCTATTTATCTACTTGCACTTTGACGTGCTTTCGAACTACTAGGTTGGCAGGAGCAGGGACCGAGCAACGGGAGCTCACCCCGTCGCGGGGATTCAAACCACCGACCTTCTGATCGGCAAGTCCTAGGCCCTGTGGTTTAACCCACAGCGCCACCCGTGTCCCTGTGAGAGGGAAACAGAGCCACTTATGGCTTGAGCTCCTTGAAAGAAAAAGCAGGACAGAAGCATGGCAGTGAATGGGTACCTAGCCTCAGCAGCAGTGTGTGCATGACCCCGAGGAACGAGGCCGCCCGGTCAGCGTGATGCAGGTCAAGCTTGGCCAGGATGTCCTGGATGACATCATCCACCAGGGGCAGCACATTGGCATCCGAGTGTCTCAGCATGGCTTCCAGGACCCGCGAGCAACGGGGCACGTGAGCCTGGTGGCGCAGGTGCAAGGAGATGCCGTTCACCAGGTAGTCGGCATTTTGGTTGATAAGGTCCGGGATGGAGCCGTAGCCGCAGGCACAGCAGATGTCCTCCATGGCCCCGCTGGCTGCCTGGCTGATAAGGAGCGTGGCATCTCCTGCCTTCTCCAGGACGGGGTACAAGGCTGAGATCAGCAGCGGGCGGAAGTCCTGCTTAAGCGCAGAAGCAAAGCAGCCCACCCCTTCCAGCTGGATGCAAATCTGCCAGATGTTGCCGTTCATGGCGTGGACGGTGAGCTTGGCATCTGGGAGAGGAAGGGGCTGGCCAGGCGGAACGGCAAGGAGCCCGGAGCGCTTCGCCTCCGGTTCGCTGGCCACCTCCTCAGCCTCGATGCTGGTGACCAGGTGCCAGTTGGCTTGGTCCACGTATTCCTCCAGCACAGAAGCCACGACGCCTCTGAGATCCTCAGCACTGGTCACTTCTTCCCGCTCATGAAGGACGTCCACCTCCAGCCCAGCTGCTCCAGCAATTAGTTCATTGAGGACCATCGCCGCCTGCTTCCGGTAGGCAGCCGACTCTCCGTACAGCCCCAGGAAATGGTCCGCCAGCAAATAGAGGTTCCCGTAGTATCCGAGGACCCGGCAGATCTGCTGGAGCAAGGAGAATATGCGCTCATCGGCAAAGAACCGGAAGCACTTCCTCTGGGCGCTGCTGCTGAGCTGCGAAGGTCCTGGCACATTCCCGAGACGCCGCTCCTCCACAACCTTCACATCCTTCACATCCAGCTCCAGGACTTGCACAAGGGCCCTGGAGAGGCGGTGGAGGTGGGAAGACGAGTTCAGAACCAGGTTGACCCGGGGGCCCAGCAGCTTCAAGTACCCAAGGAACAAGTTCAAGGTGACTGTTTTGCCCTGGTCATCCTGGGAGCTCATCAGGCGGGGAAGGGTGGTGGCCAGGGAGTGGAGGTCCTCCGAAAGGATGTCGGCAAGAAGGCGGTTCTCCGCCACCCTTCCCTGCTCCGCGGTGCTCCGCAGGACCTCGCTGCTCCGAGTTCGGATCTCGGGCCTCTCGTCGTTGACGAGGCCAACCAAGGCCTTCAGGAGCTGGCTGGCGGAGTTGACCAAAGACCGGCCGCAGGTCGCCATCAAGAGCTGGACCATTTCCACCAGCTCCATCCTCGCCTTCCAGTGAGGGTGAACGGACACGGACCCAACCACCTTCGCGATCAGAATGGAGAGCTTGGCTGCTGTGCTCTTTGCCCAGTTGGGGTCTCGGTGGACCACAAGCTCCGAGAGCCTGCCTTGCCCCTGCACAGATGCCTCTGTCTTTGGCGGGATCTGTGCCAGTTGCTCATCTGCCATGACCAAAGCTAACGTCCGGGAAAAGACTTTGACGGCCGAGACGACGACGGCATGGCCTTGCTTCACGTCCCCCGCAATGATCCGGGAGAGCGTGAGGGAGATCCCGGGCAGGAAGGAAGCAAAGAGATCCCCGCAACGCTTTGCCTCCTCGCCGTCCAGCGGCCGGTGGCCCCCCTCGCAGTCACACTGCAGAAGCAGCGCTTGCAGGCATCTCAAGGCAGTGATCTTCAGCTGCTTGGCTTTCTCTTGCTCCGCCAGGGACAGCAGCAAGGAGACGGCAAAGCCCAGGTGCGGGAGGTTGGAGGGCTGGTACAGAGTCGCCAGGACGTCGCCGGAAGCCGAATGCAGCAGAGCCAGCAGTGCCTGCAAGACAGCCTCCTTCAGCTCCTCCGACAGAGGGGCCAGCTGCTGCGGGCTGGAGGGGGAGGCCAGGCAGACGCAGAGCTCGGAGAACAGCTCCAGGAGCAGTTCGGGCTTCTTCACGCACGTGGCAGAGAGCACCGAGGCCACGCACTGGGCCACGGTCTGGACCACGCGCTCCCGCTTCGGCCCTGGGACCTTGAGGGTGAAGCGCAGGGGGAAGAGGACATATTCCTGGAGTTCCTGCAGGGCAGAGTCGCTGACCGTTCGCAGCTGGGAGCGCAGCAGCTCCACGTTCTCTGCCGTCTGGGCTTTGGTCAGCTGCACGCAGGCCGGGCGCAAGGCCCCAAACGCCTCCTGCGGGGTGTCGAAAACAGCCATGGCCTGGCCCTGCCGCCCTCCACTCAGGCCTCTCCTCCAGTCGTCATCATCCTGCGTAGGGAAGGGGAAATAAGTTCTGTGAGAGCAGCTTTCAGGTTACAGAAGGAGAAACACAATAAATAAATAAAAAAAGTAACAAGCCCAATGTGCCCCTTGACATAACTTCTGTCGGCCTTAAGAGGGGAAATAACAAGTTCTCAAAAAACTAGAGGAAGGCTCTCTGAAAAACGGCAGGCAGTCTCAAGGTCCCTTAAGGAGTTTCACTGCATGGCTAGCTACCCCAGTGTGTGCAGAGCAGGACACCTTTGGCCAATGCCTGGAGCTGAAGAGGGAAAGAGAAGCCCTTTGGCAAAGAAAGGAAGGGGCCTGGGAATCCCGGAACTGTAGAACCGGAAAGGACCCCGAAAGGCCACCCAGCCCCAACCCCCTGCAGTGCAGGAATCGAAGCATTGTGGAGTTAGAAGGGGTTCCCCAAGGGTCATCCAGCCTGACCCCCTGCAATGCCTTGCAAGGGGTCAAGCCCTCTGGTCTAGCCTGGCAGTTTCCCCGGCCTAGACCGGCAGTCTCTTTGGGGTCCAACTTTGCAGGAGGGGGCCTGGCCTGGCCTTTATGCCCGGAGGGCACGTGCTCTACCCACTGAGCCACACTGCCTCACCTGGGGGCGGAGTCCAGCGAGTGGGCGGGGTCAGGCCGCCGGCAAGGCCCTGGAAGTGGCCCCGGGTCGCAGGTCACTGGCCCCCTATTTCCCCCCTCCCCAAACACCCCCCAGGCCTCCCGCCTTCCCCCCGCTTCTCCCTTCCTCAGGCGCTGCTCGGGAGAAAACGAGAGTTCGCCACATGCCGGAAGTCACAATTCTGGCGGAGCGAAATATCTCCCGCAGGGGAGACGGGCGAGAGGACGGAGCGACAAAAGTCCCACCGGAGCAGCACCGCCCATGCGCGGCGGCCGGGCCCTACTGCGCACGCGTCGCTGGGAGTCCGCGCGTGCGCTTTAGGGCGGCGCCGGCTGGACTTGGCGCCGCTTGTCCGGCCGAAGCAGCAGCAGCAGCAGCGGCCGCCGCTCTCTCGCGCCTCCTGGGTGGTTTGTCCCCCTTGGCCCCCCGTAGCATGCCGCCCTCTGACCCTCGCGCGGCGCCGGGGTGAAAGGGCGCGCGGCCATTTTGTGTCGGCGGTTGGTCGTCTGTGAGGCCGGGCGGGCGGGCGGGAGGGAGGGCGGCGGGGCCGGGCCGCTCCAGCGAGGCCGCGCCAGGCCGGGCCGGGCGGAGCTCCTCTCCTCCTGCTCCTCCTCCGCCGCCGCCGGGCGCGCCATGTCCTCGTTCTCGGAGTCGGCGCTGGAGCGGAAGCTGTCGGAGCTGAGCAACTCCCAGCAGAGCGTCCAGACGCTGAGCCTGTGGCTCATCCACCACCGGAAGCACGCCGGGCCCATCGTCACCGTCTGGCACCGAGAGCTCCGTAAGGGTGAGGAGGAGGGAGGCGGGAGGGCGCCGGGGGACGCGGGAAAGAGAGGAGGCCGGGGGGTCGCTCGGTCTCCCTCCCCCGGGTCCCTCCTCTTGTGCAGTGAGGGGGGGGGCCAGCATGGCCCAACAGTCGCGTAAAAGGGAAGGCCCCGCCCCCTCCTGGGGGAGAGAGAGTGGAAGCGGGGGGCCAGCATGGCTGAGCCCTTGTGTAACCAGAGAAGGGGGTGGGTGGGTGTGTTGCCAGTAGGGGTACCAATAACTGATCACATAACATAAATTCCTATATACATAACTTCCTGCAACAACACAGAGCACAAACACCATTCGAATTGCAATGAATGCCTACCAACTTTGCCCCCCTCAAATATGTTATGGGGCCTCAGCTCCTAGGAGTTGGTTCTTGTGGCCGCCAGCATGGCTGAACAGTCATGTAATCAGAGCAGCGTGCCCCCCTCCTGGGAAAGAGCACACAAGTTGCCAGTAGGGGTACCAATAATTGATCACATAACACTGTTAATGGAGAAATCTGAGGGCTCTCTTGGACAAAAAAACAAGGACCCCAGCCAGGAATACCAGAGCAAAACAGCAGCCAGTCAGCTTGGTCTTTATTGAAGACTGTCTCATGACAAGACTCCCACCTGCCACAAGATGGAAGCCCCCAACAAAAGAGAATCCACACTTTTATTAGCTGCTAATCCCCATGTTACACCCCCACCCCCCAAACTACATCATGGTTACATCATGAAAGGGGAGTCTGGTGGCAGTCATCTGAGCATCATGGACCTGCCGCATGGTTCTCCTTGCCCTCCACCAAACACCCCTCAAGTGAAACAGAAAAGATATTTACATTTCCCTATTTCCCAGCCAAGTTCATCACACCCTTTTGTCTTCATCTGGGTTTGTTATTTCTGGAATGGCTACCTGTATGGCACTCAGGTATCAGGATGCCAGGGATTATTCCTCAGGCAGAGGGGCTGCTGAGGAGCTGAGCTCACATGTCTATAGGAATTTCTGAAGTTTTCCCAGTGAGCCAGCACATAGATAAATAAGTGAATTGATACATTTGGTATTGTGCAGCAAAGGCCCTTTGAATAGATAGGAGGAAACTGTGATGAAGTGTTTGGTGGGGACAAGTCACAAAAGTGATTGTGCTGATTTTGGTAGTGGGCTGCATGTGCATGATATCTGCTGGAGGGGCAACCCCCCCCCAACCTATACATAAAATCCTGCAACAACACAGAGCACAAACACCATTCGAATTGCAATGCCTACCAACTTTGCCCCCCTCAAATATGTTATGGGACCTCAGCTCCTAGCAGTTGGTTCTTATGGCCGCCAACATGGCTAAACGGTCATGTAATCAGAGCAGTGTGCCCCCTCATGGGAAAGAGCGCACAAGTGTGGTGGGTGGGTGTGCAAGCGTGGCATATCCAGAGCACCGCGCCCCCTGGAAAGCATGTGTGAGATGCCAGCATGGTTGAACAGTCATGTGATAAGAGTGCCAAGTCCTCCGAAAGACTGAATTAGTTTAGGGAATGCCAGCATGGCTGAACAGTCACCTAACCAGAGCACTATGTGCTGTCCTGGAAGGGTGTGTTGTAGGAGAGCCTTCCAGAGCAGGGCTGGGTTGTTGGGGGCTCCAGATCCCGTTGTTCCCAACATCTTTGTGCAACAGCTGTGTGAGTTGTGAGCTGGAAGTGTGGAGGTTTCTCTCCTACTTACAGGGCTGGCATCAGAAGGTAGCTCTGGGAACCATTACTCCATGCTGTTAATATGTGCTGTATGTGGAGTTGCCCTTGAAGACACCTGGGGAGCTGTAACACGTTCAGAATGCAGCTGCTGGGATATTAACTGGGAGCAGTCCACTGGGATCATATCTTGCCAGTTGTGAAAGGGCTTCACTTGATTCCAATACAAAGTGTGGCTTTTGATTCTGAAAGCCCTACATGGCTTTTGACCCAGGTGCCCAGGTACTTACTAATACACAGAAATATTAAAAATCAAATACAATAAACACACCTGTACAATTAAAAGACAGGTCCTTCTGCCACATCAAAAGAGGCCATGAATACTTTAAAAACCTTAATCTGATTCTCCAGATGATCAACCTGCCTGGATGTTAATATCTTCTACTGAGGCCTTTTTTTCAGGTTCCTGTGTCATTGAGATAAGGTGGGTGGGTGGTAACAGAAGCTTGGTGTCTTCTGTGAACCACCCTGAGACCCCTGGGTATAGGGTGGTAAATAAATTCAATAAATAATAAAAATTCTATTTGCTTCTGCAGGGCAGCATTTAGGAGCTAGGGATCCCTGCAGAACTTGGGCTGTGGGCTTGTTATCGCTCAACATCCCAACTTGTAATTTATAATGCAACTTGATCTGCAGGCTCTTTCCCCACCCGTCTGAAGATTAGCTTGGAGAACCTGAGCATAAGAGCTGATGATGTGGTCTTCACAGCTTTGATCAGGGAAGGTTCAGACTTTCTGCCTGTGGAACTCCCACTGGGACTGGTCATTGTATGATTCTTCTGTTCCTCAAGCTTCAGTTTTGACAAAAAGTCTACTAATTTATCACCTGCTGAGTTGTTCAGCTTCTCTGTATCTGCCCAACACAGGGCCTTGACAAAGGATGTGTTTGAGGAATTAAGAACTTACATTGTGGCTGTTTTTCTAATGGCAGGTGCTGAGCTCAGCTCTACCCCCTCATAAGAAAGCTTTTCTTCCAGCCTTGATAGTATAATGAATTGATTGCGTGTCTTGGTGGAGAGACATGTGTCAAAAGGCACTCTTTGCTTAGTGCTGGGTAAACCTGGTATGGGGAAGGGAGGGTTTAAAAATTGCAGGCCTGTTAGGGTCAAAAGTCAAGAGGGGCAACTGGCAAGCTACACATTGGCTCAGAACATCTTCAGAAAACTAAATTGTGCAGTTCTTGAATTGCTCTGAATAGCCTGGGTTGTCTGTTCTCTGGTGCACAGTATAGTCTATTGTTCAGTATTCAGCTTCAAGAGCAAAGTGTTTGTTCTTGATCCTGTCCTGCTGGTTCTAAAAATATACGATTTGCAAATAACATTTGAGCTGACTGTTAGCAAGTAGTGATCCCTCAGTTGGTAAAGTAAGAGAAAGATACCTGGTTTCACACCTAAATGGGGTCTCAGTAGCTGGTGCCCTTCCAGGAGTGTGGCACTCACTTTGTCTGCCCCCATCTCCCCCTGCCCCTCCAGCACACGGCGGTACCAGGTCACATCACCTTAGGGTGATGCCTTGCTTCTACAGTTAGAAAGCTCTGTTAGGAGTCTAAGGTGGACTTTTATTTTTTTGGAGTTTAAAATGTGCTGGTTGATGCCAGGCACTTACCGCTATAGTCACTCTGAACTTAATGAACTATTCTGAACGCTAATGAAATTGTCATGCTTTGAATTGGGGAGGGCAGAAGACTTGCAATAAAGACTGTGCAACTGCTGCTCTGACGTGCCGTGGCATGCATTTTTTGAGTCAATTTGATGCTCTGTGGCATGCATTTTTGATAGTCAATTTGTTAACTGCCCTTCCTTGGTTAGGATGCCAAGCAGTTTCTGTATTTTGACTCAAAGGAGCCAGTTCGCATTGAGTGGAACCTGTTGAACACATGGTGCAAAGAAGCCGTGTGTGTGGCTCACTGCAATGAAGTTGAACTTTTATCTTCAGAACAGATAAAAAGGAAATACAGGGAACAACAGATTTGCGGCGGGGGGGGGGTTACGTTCCTGACCCCTGCAAGCATCTGTGGGGTGTGCATAAGCCCCTCCCGCCACTGCCCCTCATCTGTGTTCTCTTAATTTGGTAGGAGGCTACCAGGCTGTTGTTGTTTTTTAAAAGCTTAGCTTTGATACTGTGGCCTGTCAGGTTTGAGCAATATAGGGCATGCTTGGATGAAAGATATCGCAGAATCGCACAGCCTGTCAGCATCAACATTGTTTTCTGGGGCTGCCTCTTTCCCCAAGCCTTCACCGTGATTACCGATGAGTTCATTCTTGTCAGTGCCACTTGCTTGCTTGTTTTTAAGGATTTCTACAAATAAGTCATATTTATTGGCTTTGATATTGAAATAATTACCACTGAAAGAGCTCAGTGCAGCCAAGCAGTTCAAACAACTCTTCTTGGAATATTGTAATTAGAATGAGCACCAGCTGCAAGTGCTGATGGTGCAAATAAATGCTTTTTTGGTAGCTGTTTTCTTTTTTCTTCCCTTCAACTCTCCAGGCTTCCTTTCTCTTCAAGTCTGGGAACCTAAGTCTTTTCCAAGGGCAGCAGAATTCTATGAAATTTGTTAATTTAGACGCCACACCATGCCATAGGGGTTGGCATGGTTTCTCAATAGAGAGTGACTCCTTTTGTATTTGGGCAGGGATGAGCAGGGCATCTGGGAAGGGCAAGTCCATGCCTGGGCCTAGTTTACCTGGTGCTTTCCTACCCAGACCCTGAGCTCTAAATCGGGTGCCTTTCTTTGAATGCTCCCAGCAAGTGAGGCTCAGCAGGGGATTAGGAGTCGCTGAAAGAGCCTCTTCAGCAGTGGCCTCTCTGTTGTGGAATGCCTTTTCCTGAAAAGTCCACAGTGCTTGGTCTAGTTCAGGGGTCGGCAAAGTTTTTGTGGCTTGGGCCGGTTCATGGTCCTGCAGACGCCGTGGTGGGCCAGAGTGCGCATGCACGCATGTGCAAACGCTATTTCCAGCGCGGAGGAGGCATGTGCAACTTCCCATAGGCTGGCAGGAGCTTCCTGCAGCCAATGGGAAGCCAGCCAACGTTGCAGAAGGCGGTCCTTGCTTTGCTCCGCGCCGGTTTAGCATGGCGCACGGGAGCCAATCGAGCGGGCGGTGGGGGTCCATGAGCCGTTAAGCGACCCCCATGGGCCGCTTGTGGCCCATGGGCCTTAGGTTGCTGACCCCTGGTCTAGTTCCTTTTTGCAAAGGACATTAAGATTTTCTTAAGCTTTTAATGTTTTTAAATTTGCTTGTTCCCTTTGATTTGTTTCTGGTTGTGCCTTATTATTTAATGCTGCGTTTAAAATAATTTAAACAATAAATGTAAACAATAAAAATACAAGATAAAATGCAATAAAACAAGATTTGTTTCATTGTGTAAGCCACCCATCTGACTTGAAATAGGCTAATTGAGAGCTGTTTTGTCTTGAAAGCATGGCGTTACTGTGGCTAACCACAGGAATCTTCAAGAACAAAGCAAGCCAGCTTGGGAGGTCACCTTGCATGAAATGAAATATATACTAGCCTGTGGAAGCTGACGCCACAATAAACCATCTGTTGGGTCTTTCAGTTGCCACAAGACGTCTTTCCTTGTGCTTCTGCAGCTCTGCTCTGGTTAAGTGTAGATCCGCTGCTGGCTTTAAAGAAGGGGGCATGAAATGAGAATTTGGCTTCTGTTTGTGATGTCAACCTCGAGGGTGGCTGTGAGACTGAATGAAAAGGATGGGTGACTTGAGAGCTAAACATGCCATACAGATATTTTTTTCCTCTTCTCTTTTCCTAGCAAAGTCAAGTAGGAAACTGACTTTCCTATACTTGGCCAATGACGTCATCCAGAACAGTAAAAGGAAGGGGCCTGAGTTTACAAGGGAATTTGAATCGGTTCTGGTGGATGCTTTTTCACATGTTGCCAGGTATGTATAGCAACCTCTTCTAATGCTTCTGGTAACCTCTAGGCTGGATTACTGCAATGTGCTACATATGGGGCTCTCTGTGAAGTTCAGAAACTTCGTTTAATGCAGAATGCAGCAGCCAGGCTGTTAACGAAAACAGATCTTCAAGGGAGGTCCTTTCTCCGGTCCCACCACCCTCATAGGTACACCCTGGGGGGATATGGAAAAGGGCCTTCTCGGTAGCTGCTCCTAGACTCTGGAACTCTCCCCCCACCCCCGGAGACGGTAGACTGTCTCCTTCCATGTTGTCCTTCAGCAGGTGAAGACCTGCATTAGGACTGGGGGGAAGGGTTTGCTCTCTGCAGCTGAAAGACGAGCAGTAGGCCTGCAGGCTCCACCCCTACTGTACTACAAGGGGCTTCCTTGAGGCACGCTTGCTTTGCTCCCTTTGGGATTGAGCTGGACACACTGTATTTGATCATTCTGCGCTGCAGAAGTGTTCTTTTCAGATTTCAGCAAATCTAACTTTCCTTTGATCTGTTATTTGAAGAGTTATAACTGTGGCAAACACATTACCACTTGGAGTATTCCCTGCAGAAATTTCAGCTTGTTTCCTTCAGACCCCCAGTTGGCAGCCTTGTGCAATTGCTAGTTATTCCACGTGCCTTTGCTCTGTCTGAACACCATTTTAAGTGAGGTCAGCTTCTCAAATGCTATGGATTTATCAGATTTTTTCCACCAGATTGCCTTTCTGCTTGGCTCGCTCCATCTGTCATTGAGTGACTGTTCTCTCACTGTGGGGCAAGCTACAAATGAGCAGCTACGTGTCATTTCTTGGCACACTGTATGTTATCAGCTACTTAAAGGCTGTGGTGCTATTTAGAGAAGACCTTAGTCTGCAAACTGATTATATCTAGAACACACAGATGAATAAGTGAGCAAGTGTGTTCTGGATAACTCTGTACTTAACTGGATGTGTTGCTGATGACTAAGTATTCCTTTTACTTTGAAATTGCATATTTCAAATTTGTGTGCCTATTGATATAAGTGGCTGGCATGCTGGTGAACACCTTACTTGGGAAGCCTGATGGGTTTAGCTCAGTTTCATCCCTGTTTTGTCTCTGATTGTGTCTCTCCTTAAACATTTTACGTGGGAGGGAAGGAATGGAGTGGACACCCTCTACCACTTTCCCCCCTTGTGTGTGTGTTATCTCTCAACCCCTTTCTGACGTTCTGAATTTCTGACCCTCCAGAGAGGCAGATGAGGGCTGCAAAAAGCCTTTGGAACGATTGCTGAACATCTGGCAAGAGAGGAGTGTGTATGGCAGTGAGTTCATACAGCAGTTGAAACTGTCTTTGGAAGACTCCAATAGCCCCCAACCCAAAGGTAAAAAAAAAGTATTTGCTTTTTCGAAACACCCTTGACTCTGATTGAGCCACTATGAAAAGGTAGCTTGCTAAGGAGCAAAGAATGGTGTGTTTATGGCCATGGTGGGGAACCTGGGGGCCTTTAGATGTTGTTGGACAAGAACCCTCATCATCCCAGGTCATTTGGCCATGCTGACTGGGGCAGATGGGAGTTGAAAAACACCTGGAGGGCCACAGGATCCCCAGCTGTGGTTCATGGCCGTTTGAATTCAAGGTACCTGCGCTCAAGGGCTCCTGCTTGGTTGGAACTGAACTGGACAATCTCCACGTCTGCACTGTGTAGACACTTATTGTATCCTGTCCCTCCAGCTTCTCTGTAAGTTATGTTTATGGAGCAGGGTCCATCATCCCAGGGATGTTTCTAGGCCCTGGCAGGCAACAGCCAGAGTGAGACATAGGAAGTTGCCTTGTACCAGATCATATTACAGTGCTACCTTGGTTCTTGAACTTAATCCGTTCCAGAAGTCTGTTCCAAAACCAAAACATCCCAAAACCAAGGTGCGCTTTCCCATAGAAAGTAATGCAAAACGGATTGATCTGTTCCAGGCTGTTGAAAAACTACCCCTAAAATGCTTCTCCCCACCTTCCCAATCAGTGCGATCTTTCGATCTCTTTCTTTCTTGATCTCTCTCTTGCCAAAGCGGCTGGGCTGCTGAACGCTGCCGGGATGCTTCTCCTCACCGGCCCAGTCAGCGCGATCTCTTTAAAAACAGAAGTGCAACACTAAAGAAGAAGAAGAAGAAGAGTTTGGATTTGATATCCCGCCTTTCACTCCCTTTAAGGAGTCTCAAAGCGGCTAACATTCTCCTTTCCCTTCCTCCCCCACAGCAAACACTCTGTGAGGTGAGTGGGGCTGTGAGACTTCAAAGAAGTGTGACTAGCCCAAGGTCACCCAGCAGCTGCATGTGGAGGAGCGGAGACGCGAACCTGGTTCCCCAGATTACGTGTCTATCGCTCTTAACCACTACACCACACTGGCTCAGGACACGTTTGACTTCCCCCCAAAAATCGAGAACCAGAACACTCACTTCCGGGTTTGCAATGCTCAAGTTCTAAGTTCATGAACTAGGCTGTTCGAGAACCAAGGTACCACTGTAGTTGTGCGTCTACCCCTGCATTTTCTCCTGACTATCTGCATCTCTTCAGGCCCTCAGACAGAGGTCTTTTCCATCAGCTGCCATCTGATCCTTTTAACTCGGGTAGGGAGGTTGCTGGACTGCAACTCCCATCAACATCCCAGACCTGCTCTGGAATGGAAGGGAGATGAACTCTAACAGTTATCTGGAGGGCCAAATATTCTCCACTCCTTTTCTAACTGGAGGCACTGGGAATTGGACAGCCAACCTTCTACATGCAGAGCTTATGCTTTGCTGCTGAGTTCTGGCTGCTCCCCAAATCACAAGGTTCCTAAAGACCATTCTACCCTCTGAAGCTCGTCTTGTTATGGGAATGAAGGCACTGTAGTTGTTCTTAACATGTCTGCTATCGCAGTAGCCGTGGTGGCAGTCACCACGTTCTAAATAACTCTGTCTGTTAATGAGTATTTGTCAGTGCCGCAGGTCTCCATGGTTCGTTGTAGTGACTTCCCCCAACTGGGTTACAGAGAAGGCTGGGTTAAGCCCAAAGTCTAGGCAGATGTCTATAAACTGAGAGTAGCTTTTGAGCCAGTCGTGACTAGTTTGGCCATTGGGCACTTTCCCCCATCGTTCATTCATCCTTCACTAAATTGGCACCATTCAACTGTCATCCTGGGACTGGAGCAGGAGGTTACGTTGTCGCATTTGATTTACAATCTGACATGTTTACTCCTGTGATAGGAACGAAAGTGTCAGCATGCAGTTGCCCAAAGCATTTCCCTCCCCTGCCCCATGAAGTCGTATATGAGGCCACTTCACCTGCTCTCAGATGGTTTACCCTTTCCTTATGAGCTTTACTGCTCTGTTTTTCAACGTAATGGCACTTGAAAGGGGTGCTTGGGACAGAGTGCCCTCAGCACAGCTGGCTTTCCTCGAGTTCTTGGTCGGAATATCTGGCTTGGCAAAGAAGAGGAACCCACCAGCTTCAGGAGGGTTTAATTTGCACCCTGGAAGCCAGCCAGAAACACCTGACCTCTTTGTCGATGGCAGCAGCAGCAAATGCTTTCTGACCAGCTTGTGCTTCGTCTTTCTCCTGGTGCTGCCAGATGCTGCTCCCCTTCCAGGCATGATTGCTGAGGACATGCCAAATATCCCTTGCCCTCCAGCTCTTCACCATCTGTGCCCAGGTTCCCGCCTGCAAAAACATGCAGATAGTTCTGTATGCAAGGAGGAGGAGGACTGGTATTGGGCAAACCTGGAGTTCTGTCCCAAAAAAGGAAAGAGAAGGGGAAAAGAACCAGGGGACACCCAGCCTCCCAAAATGTTTTCTGAAAAGCCTCTGCATGCTGTCCTCCTCTACGATACGATACGATACGATACAATAATCTTTATTCTCAGGCGGCTAATCCTAGTCTGTATAACCCTGTACCTTCTTCCAGAAGGCAGAAACTGAAAGAGATCATTTCTGGGGTGCGCACTATCCTGCGCTATCTCTGCAGCTTTCTAATGGCACCTGGAAGCACAGATTTGATCCAAGGTGGGAAGAGTGCACCCAGTTATTCTCTCCGCAGTCTTTACAACCCTGGACAGCATTGTTTTTCCCCTGACCGTGCAGCTCCCAAACCACACACACAGACCATAAGTTAATACACTCCCAACAGTACAATCGTAAAATGCCATCAACAGGTCCTTTGAGAGATTGTTTTTCCGGAGGATTCTCAGATTCTCTACCTTAGATGGGAGGGGTTCTGGCATCCCGGAGCTCTTTCCTTGTCTGGTCTGCAGAGGAAGAAGACACAGGAATCCAACAGCGCCACCTTGAGATCGCCCAGCAATTCAGCCTGAGAAGGATCTGCTATGGGGAAGCCTTTTGTCTTTCTACCTTGGTGCCTGCCTCCCCAGGTTACTGCAGGTTCCTTCTATATCTGCAGTGTTCTATTTATCTTTGGCAATTTGTGGGATGGGTTTTCCTTTAAAAAAAAAAAGTAAAATTCATGATAAGATGGTGCATACAAAATAGGGAAAATTCTGGAGTGTGGCCTAATGATATGTCAGTCTTCAGTTGTTCACACCTTCCTGATTCTTCCAGAACCTTTAAACCAGTGGCAAAGAATGCCACCCATCACCAATTGTGCAAGCTCCCAAAAGCTGCCCCAAGCAGTGCAGAATTGAAATGAGGGGAAATGGAGGCCTCTGTGGTTTCCCTTTTATCTTTCTCACAACCCTGAAGGCAGGAGGCTTGTTCCTCAGCCTGATCTATGGGACACTGCGGCAGGTGAGGTTGGCTTCTGTTTTAAGATTTTAGAGCTAACTTTTTCTTTTCTTTTTAAAAGATGAACCTGATCAGACTTTGACCTTCAAAGCAGTTCAGGTTTTATCACACATACACACACGCTTTTCAAAAGGTACCACTGGAACAATGTCTCCTTACAGGATGTGACTGTCTCTCTGTGTCTTTTCTCAGTTACAGAGGAGAAAAAGTCATTGAAGCGGACATTTCAGCAGATACAAGAAGAAGAAGATGACGATTATCCCGGGAGCTACTCCCCGCAGGACCCCAACGCTGGGCCTCTTCTGGTATGTCTGGAAGGCCAAGGATTGGGAGAGAAAAAGGTCCTGGATTCTAAAGAGAGAACCACATGGTGGCGCCATTAGCAAATGCAATAGGAGGACCAGTGTTGTTCTGTTTATTTGCTCAGAAACACGCCCTCACGACTCAAGGAAGAACATGGAACATAGTAAAACGGAACATAAAACAAATATTATTCCATAAAATTGCTGCAGTCAAAGCAAAATAAAACAAATTGCCCAAAGCGCGACAGTATATTATACCCAGCATGGTGTGATCTAATTTATATATGGTGGTAGATGATTCCAGGAAGTTCATTAAACACAGATTTCCTGCTCTGCTGTCTGTTCTGTGGGCCAGAAATGGGGGTTCAAATATTCTGTGATTGTAGTTTGGTTTTGAGGGTGGCTTGTTGGCCAAGGGGCAGGGAGTGAGAGCTTTCGAAAAGCAGGACTTGTGTTGGAATAAGAAGTTAGAATCAGGGTGGTGGTGGCTACATGCACTGGGAAAGTGATCATGGCAGTCTCTTTATGTCTCAATTGTGCAGACTGAGGACTTGATCAAAGCCCTGCAAGATCTGGAAAACGCAGCATCGGGAGATGCCACAGTGCGGCAGAAAATTGCTTCTCTTCCCCAGGAGGTTCAGGACGTGTCACTCTTGGAGAAGATTACAGGTGAGGCTCTCAAGTACAAACACTTGGATGCAAAAGGCAGGACACAACTCTGTTCCTGCACCTGGAAACTGCCCAATGAGACTAGCTTGTTTTGATTTTTAAAGGTTTCCTTCACCCTCAGATGCCAAAAGACGAATATGAACCTGCCTTTTCCCTTTTTCTTCTGTTCCAATGTGGCTTGGACTCTGTTGGGCCACATGCCAAGCCCTACCTGCTGCTGTTTGTGTGGCAAGAGCATTTGACATGTTCCTCACTGAAGGGGATCATTGCCTTGTAAGGGGAGCCCTGCAGATTGTGCGCAGAGGTCGCTGCTTTAACTGAATATGTGAGAGGCCCAGGACACATTTGTTCATTTCTGTTCCTCTCTGGCCCTCGATGACCTCCTCCATCACTGCTTACAGTGTCTCATAGTGGAGGAAAGGATGCCACTTTTGCAGCCGCACTCCCAAGGCAACTGTGGTAGCACAGCTCTCTTCACGGTAGGGCCCAGGGGGAGCTGAATCAGGCATTTAGCAGTAGAGTTTGCTGTTTGTGCTCATCAGAAGAGAGCCAACACAGTTTCAGTTCAGCACTGCTTTTGCAGAGGGTGGCACTGCAGCTGTCAGTTCAACAGATGTTCTTCCCCAAGTCCTCTAAAGCGGCCTGTTCAGGCCTTTGCAGCTTGCTAACCTTGGGCTCAGACAGAGCGGCTGTGGGACCACCCCTCCCTGCAGATGTGCCAGCCTGCTTCCTGGATCACCTGCAGCCTGCCAGCCCTAAACCTGACTTCTTAGCCTTCCAGAAAAAGAAAGGACACTTTGGGCTAGCTGCACTTGTCTTCCTCTGCCAGTGCTTAAAAGAAGTGTGTTGCTTGCTAGTCCTTGTGAAATCCACCCTTGATTGGAATTCACCCCAGATGAGCTGCTTTCTGTCACCCACACAAAGGCTTTTGCACACAGTCACTGTCAATTATTTGCCACCTTTGTGCCTAGACAAAGAGGCTGCCGAGCGTCTTTCGAAGACTGTGGACGAGGCATGTTTGCTACTAGCGGAGTACAATGGGCGACTGGCAGCAGAGCTGGAAGACCGGCGCCAGCTGGCACGCATGTTGATTGAGTACACCCAGAACCAGAAGGACGTGCTGACGGAGAAGGAGAAAAAGCTAGAAGTGAGTAGCGTTCCTCCGATAGATGCCGAGCAGTGTCCTTTCTTAGAAGTGTCAGTTCCTCAGGTCAGCCCTGGCTTCTGGGGTTGCTTTAATCCACAGGCCCAATAACGGCTGTGTGGTTTGCACAGTCACAGCTGAAGCAGTCACACCTGTGTCTCCTCCGCCCCATGGGCATGAAGCTGGAGCCTGGCCTCTCCAGGTGTGTGCACCGAGGGCAGGAGAATGTGACGGGAAAGAGTCCGGTAGCTGCTTGTGATGTGACTCTAGGAATGTTCAGACACTGGCCTGAGCACAAGAATGGTCTCAAAGTGTGGGCAAGGGCATGTGCCTTCCCATGTGGTGTGGGGAAGATCGGGATAGGTCTTCCAACCTGCATTTGCTTGAACATACGTAGAACCCCCACCAGCAGCCCTGAATATCATTGCATGACATTTGTGTTTGTGTGGGTGGTAGTTGCAGGTAGACCTTCCCTGTGCAATATGGCCGGAAAGTAGGACTGCTGGGAGAGTGCAAGACGACAACACATGAGACTGTTTTAGGTGGCACTTGCAGGCCCCACCCATACTTGGACCAACACACTGAGAGCCAGTGTGGTGTAGCGGTTAAGAGCGGTGGACTCGTAACCTGGTGAACTGGGTTCGATTCCCCTCTCCTCCACATGCAGCTGCTGGGTGACCTTGGGCCAGTCACACTTCTCTGAAGTCTCTCAGCCCCACTCACCTCACAGAGTGTTTGTTGTGGGAGAGGAAGGGAAAGGAGAATGTTAGCCGCTTTGAGACTCCTTCGGGTAGTGATAAAGCGGGATATCAAATCCAAACTCTTCTTCTTCGCCTTCTTTTGTTTATTTGCTTTATACATAAAAGTGTCTTTGTATGTCCGACATAATAAAAATAACAGGAGCGCTATAGTCAAATATAAAAGCAGTGATAAAAGAATACCTAAAGTGCTTATCCAGAAATACATATATATTTAAGGAATACTTCCTTCCTACCTCGCCTGAAAACAGGCCGCAGATATGACTAGTTGCCCTCCCAGTTAAGACCCAAAGGCCTGCTGGGTAAATGAAAATGGTTTTTGCCTTGAAATAGACAATGATGGCACCAGGTGAGACTCCTTGGGGAAGGGCATTCCACAGACGGGGCCACCACCGCAAAGGTCCATCTTTGTGGCCACCTTCTGTCACCTCCCCCCTTGGGTCAGGCGCATGGAGAAGGAAGGCCTCAGATGATGAATGCAGTGCCTGGGTTGGTTCATGTGAGGAGAGGTAGTCCTTGAGATACTGGCCTCCTGAGTCGTATATGGCTTATCAGCACTTTGAATTGACCCCAGAAACGAAATCATAGCTGATAAATACAGATGTGTGAAGCTGTATGCTCAGACCATCATGCCCTAGTAAGCAACCCACTCCAGCTGCAAATTTGAAACAGTCTTGAACTACATGACTCCTGGGGTCCCTTCCAACTCTATGATTCTCCGATTCAAAGGCAGTCCCATATATAGTTTATTTCAGCAATGTAACTTTCGAGGTCGCATGAGCGTGTGCACCAGAAGTTAGGCTTCCCCTCTCCAGATAGGGCTGTTGATGGAAGGCATTCTGTGCTCCTCTGGGGGAGAGAAAGATAGCATCCTTGTGTGTAAAGCTTGAGCATAGGAAGTGCGTGTGTTTGGATTGATGTTTGTATACAATAAAAGGCATCATGTTTTAATAAAGTAAAGGGACCCCTGACCATTAGGTCCAGTCGTGGCGACTCTGGGGTTGCGGCACTCATCTCGTTTTATTGGCCGAGGGAGCCGGCATACAGCTTCCGGGTCATGTGGCCAGCATGACTAAGCCGCTTCTGGCGAACCAGAGCAGTGCACGTAAACGCCGTTTACCTTCCCGCCAGAGCGGTACCTATTTATCTACTTGCACTTTGACGTCCTTTTGAACTGCTAGGTTGACAGGAGCAGGGACCGAGCAACGGGAGCTCACCCCGTCGCGGGGATTCGAACCGCAGACCTTCTGATCGGCAAGTCCTAGGCTCTGTGGTTCAACCCACAGCACCACCCATGTCCCTCCATGTTTTAATAGTTAATGTTAAAAACATGATACAGTGGTACCTCGGGTTACAGACGCTGCAGGTTACAGACTCCGCTAACCCAGAAATAGTTCCTCGGGTTAAGAACTTTGCTTCAGGATGAGAATAGAAGTCGCGCGGCAGCAGCAGGAGGCCCCATTAGCTAAAGTGGTACCTCAGGTTAAGGACAGTTTCAGGTTAAGAACGGACCTCCAGAATGAATTCAGTACTTAACCTGAGGTACCACTGTACTTCACTTGGAAGAAGGAACTCCTGAAACATGATCTTCCTCGAAGGAAATTTGAGTTCTGGGTTGCCCTGGCGTTAAGTCCAGGCCAGCTCCCCAGTATTATCAGAGTCCCCCCACTTTCACTTTGCCGGTAACTTTCCTCTTCTTGGTTCACTTGATCTGCTGTGCTCAGCTTTTCCAACCTCGCCGCCTGCTGCCATCTTGCGAGTTCAGCTGAAGCCCTTTTGAATTGCTGTTGACCTGACGTGCAACCACGCATGTGGGCAGATGATATAAGCGGTTTCGTAAAAAGCCGCTTGACTTGGGAGCAAAGGAAACAGCTAACAAATATGGCTTTGGCAGCAGGCTGGAGCTCAGCAGCGTCCAAAAGCCACTGGAAGAGAGCGCATGAGCGGGGTGGAGAGTCATTTATCTGAAATGTACCATTTTCAGCAGCGCGGCATGTTCTGCTCTGCACCCCGGGATTATGACGGGAACATAATTAATGATTCTACTTGTATGTCACTCTGCCATCTGTTGCGTTGCCCCTGGCTAGCACATTAAGGGCTTCCTGTGGCTGTCAGGGCTGACTGTTAGGAGCAGCTGTTCTTGGGCGGAACGTGAGTTGCAGAGCTGTCCAGAAGGAGACAGCGAGTGCTAAGGAGGTTGTCCCAATGGTAGCCTCTTGTCCTGCCACGGGGCCGGTGTTGTCGCCTCGAAAGCTGCATGTCGCCCTTGCTTTTCAGAGTGCCACTTTCTCTTGGCTCTTGTCTTGAACTTGTACATGTTGTTGCAGATGTCACAGGCGCGCTTGCACTGCAGCTCTTCTTGAGGCTGTTGGCTGATGAAATCTACTATAAGAGGGGGAGCAGCACGTGGTTTGAAAACGTGCCGCTTTGTCCCTGACGTGAGCAAAACACCCCTACGGTTCAAGGAGTCGTGGCTGGCAGAGCAGTGCAACTGATGCACTTGTGCTAGAGTCATAAGCTCACCTCTTTGCCAGTGAATTGGGCAAGGCTGCCATTCACATTTGTGTGAGACACTGTGAGACACTTTGTAAGGGGAAGCAGTTCTCCTTGAAGTCCTAAGCCTTTTGGGTCCTTGGGAGCCTCCCAAGTCTGGTATCGCCTATTCTGCATGTGCTAAGGAGCAGGATTGTTCCCTAAAAATGGGTTTGTGGTGGCTCAGGTCACTGGTAATACCAGTGCTGCCAAAATACAACGTTGATTGATGCATGTAAGATTATTAGCATACTGACTCCAGTATAAAGGAATCCTCCAGCTACATCTCTTGCTGCTTTTCTGGGACCTGACCTGGGAGGATTGCAAAGGGTGGAGTAAATGTACAACTTGGTGTGTTTCAAGCACTCTGGCAAAGCATCCTCTTTATAGGTTTCTCCCGGGTAATGCCCTGTTTGCTTTGTTTTGCCCTCTTATGGCACAATGTCTCTACTGTAGGAAAGCCAACCCCTCGTTCACAGAAAAAGTGTGTTGAAAGGCCAAAAACTTTCTGGAATGAGCTGGGAGGAGAAATTTGGCTCCCCTCTGGCAAATCTAAATTGGGATTTATTTTGCTAAGTCAGGAAAAGTCTGCAGTGCTCTGATCAAATAAGGCATCTTCAGGGTGCTCCGGATTCTCAAAGTGATTTTTCACCCAAGTAATTAAACAGTTAATCCCTTTCTCTGGCACCACAGCTAGCTATCTAAACATTGGGGTTCAAATTTAGAAGCTGCTAACATAATCACTCATCGGTCAAGGCAGATCCTGCAACTAAATATTATTTACATGGAATGCCAGTGATTTCTCATTACAGGCTGTTGGCCAAGGACTGGAAATAGCAGGGCCTGGGGGCTCTGGGCACCCTTTCTGGGCTCTGTCATACCAAAGCATTAATCAAACCAGGACATATTGCCAACTGAGACTAGCTGGAAGCTAACTCTGGAGCAGAGGAAAAAGTATTGAGTTTTAATCTTCATTAGGGGATAAAGGGACAAGTTTCACCTTCAGAAGCAGTGGGTTTGGGTTAAAAAGATGCAAAAAAGGGTATGATGTCTGTCCTTGACACAGTGTGCATATGGAGGATGCAATTCACAGTTGACATGTGGAGCACAATCTCAGACCTTATTGTCAGGGAACTGCCATCGGAACTAGAGGTGGAGTCGAGGCCCCACAACGATGCTGGAGAGGGGCCAAGCAGGGAAAGAGGCAAGTCTCCTGTTGGGGAAGAAAATCAGCGCTACACCAGGGATAGAGGGGGGCCAATGGAGGAAGCAGAGAGCAGGCTCCGGGACTCTTCACTGGACACCAGCGGGGAGAGCTCAGGTCCTCCGCTACCCACGCCCTCCCTGCGCAGAAGACTTCCGCGCAGGGAGAGTAGGAGGAGACTGGGCGTCAAACAACTTTTATGTTGGAAAAGGTTTAAGAAACGCCCACTGACAGATTCTGCCAGCGACTGAACAGCCACGGAGTGGATGGCTGTCCAGCGAGAAATGGTTTAACCAGCCAACCTAGCCCAGAGCGGCGGCTATTTACGCACAAGCAACCCCTAAAGCCATTACACTTATTGACAACAGTGAAACTCTGCATTGCTCAGTTTCAGAAAAAGTGAACTCCCAATGGGCAGAGTGGTTGAATAAACCTTGGACGACTGTTTCTGCAGATGAAGCCAATGTGCAGCAGGAAGGCAACATACCAGCAATTATCATGACAAAGATATTGAAAGATGAGCCCTGCTCATTCAGTTTTGGAATGGCAAAGTAGCAGGCAGATTGCGTCCTTATAATTGAGTTACACTAACTCAACTATCTGTGGTGTCCCCTCTTTTATTACTAACTACTCTTCATTCCCTATTACAGTATTCCGTTTTGTTCCTTCTTTCTTTTTCAAAATTAAAAATGTAATAACGCACAGACAAGGCATTTCTGGCCTTGCAAACAGTTTTCAAGGAGGCCAGGAAAGGTTTGCTTATTCATTTATTAAAAAAAATATTGTCTACTGCTGTGTGGTAAAAAATATATCAAAGGGGTTTACAGCAATAAAAACATACAAAAAAACCAAAAAAGGTAAAAGCAGACATCAGTTAACCATTGTAGAAGGGTGTAGTATTAATTGCCTACATAGTTTACAGCAGGCGTTCAAAAGTTGGCACCTGCTGAATTTCTTGTACACACTAAATATATTATTATTATTATTATTATTATTATTATTATTATTATTATTATTATTTTATTATTATTATTATTATTAATTAAACATGTATACCACCATTTATCCATAGATTTCTGGGCAGTTCACAATACCTTGGATCCTGAATGCCTAGTTAGTCAGAACATTTTGGCTCCTGAACACCGGAGACCCAGAAGTGAGTGTTCTGGTTTGCGAACATTCTTTGGAAGCCGAACGTCCAACGCGGCTTCCGCAGCTTCCGATTGAGTGCAAGAAGCTCCTGCAGCCAACCAGAAGCCGTGCCTTGGTTGTTGAATGTTTTCGGAAGTCGAACGGACTTCCGGAACGGATTCCGTTCAACAACCAACGTTTGACTATAAAAATACAGGCTCTATACCTTCTTTTTATCAAGTGAGCCTCATCAACTCAGGGAATGACCAGCAGTGCTGCAGCAGATAATCTCCGTGCTCAAGATGGGGTTGAAGGGTTCAGGCAGTCCCTGATTTACTAGGCTGTTGGGGGTGCTGTAAATTAATACAAGGACCTTGAAGCTGGCTCTGTAGTGGATGGGTGCCACTCACATTGTATCTCCCTTTAAGGCAGTGATGGGGGAACTCTGAGCCTCACCTGGTTTGCGGCTCCCGTCCTCCTTGACCTGGCCCTGCTTCCTGGGGGATCACAGGCTCCCCATCCCTGCTTTAAGCAAAGCGATCCCAGCGACACCTGGTAACTACTTAAAATGAAAGTACTTCTCCTCCAAACCTTGGGCTCCCAGGTCCACTATTTTTGGTGGTGGGTGGGTGGCATTGAGATCAAAAGGAAACCTGTATCTGGAACAAAGTGTGATTGAAAGTTGTTCAGTTCCCTTTTATACATATGTGGCGGGGTTGTAAGAAAGCCAAAGTATTGGGAGATGATATATTCAGAACTAAAAAAGATGTTTAAGCTGCCATTCCTCAAAAAAACCAGAGATGTTGCTATTGAATATTATAGAGGGTGAAAACCCTAAGAAAGTACTTGGCCTCTTCCTAAACGCAACGGCAACGGCCAGAATAATTTATGCTCAAAAGTGGAAGGACAAAAATAGTCCTACAGAAGAAGAATGGCAGAATAAGTTAATAAAATATGCGGAATTAGCAGCGTTGACTGCAAAGATAAAGAATCAGGATGAGACAGATATAAGAGAGGAGTGGGAACACTTTGGAGAATATTTAAAGAAATACAATAATTAGATGAATTTCCAAGCAGAGTTAGACATATGAGCAGCAGTTAAAAACAAGCAGAAGAGGAGGGTAATTAAGGAAATGCAGCTCAGCAAGGACTACATAAGCACCCATGAAGGGATGTGTGGGGAAGTCCAAGTTTATAAGATAAAAGAAGATAACTATAATGGATGTAGCAAGCTATGGAAAGAGAGTGTGTGTGTGTATAAACTGTTGCTTGCTCCCCTCCAGCAGCTGAGTCAGTGTTTGGCAAGCCAGTTCTGGCCACCATCTGAAGCCGCAAGTGGGCAGTTCTTTGTTGCAGCTCCAGCCCTTTGAAATTAGCAGAAAGGAGGGAGAAGCCCAAGTAGTCATTAAAATGTGGACAGGGAGTGGAGCCCCTTTTTCCAGCAAGCATCTCCAACACCTGCCCACACCCTGCCTTGCTTGCTCTGCATCTCAGTTCTGCCCTACACGCTCGGTGGCAGGTTAGCAGCCCCGAAGGATGCCTTTTCCTTTAATAGCTCAGCCTGCACAGCATCTTTTTTAAAGGCCCATGTTGAATGGTGAATCTGATTTAGTGTGTCTCATCTGCATCTTCTGAAGGAATTTCCCTGAACCTAATCTCAGCTGGGATGGGAACTGAGCATAAGTCACGGAGTGTTTACTTTGTCTGTCTGATCCATGCAAGTCAAGAACAGCCGGCCTCAATTAGGCCTATTAATATTTTGTTTTGTTTTTTTGGTTCAGCTAAGTCTTTACTACTTTGGTTTGGCTGTTTCCTTTTATGGGTAATGTGCCTCCCTTGTGGATGCAGACCAACCATTTTTAGCACTGGGTTTAGGGGGTCATTGACTGCTTAACGGGCTGAACACCAGAGATTTATGATGGCTTGTTGTTCGCCATCTGAACTCCAGTTAGTAAGCCTGGTAAGAGAGCATGGTGGAAATCTCGGTGCCGCCACTGCTTATGCATGGGTGCCACAGAATCATAGAATTGTAGAGCTGGGAGCGGGGTCCAGAGGGTCATCTAGTCCAACCCCCTGCAATGCAGGAATCAGCTGCAGGATCATTGGCAGATGGCCATCCAACCTGTGTTGAAAAGCCTCCCAGTGAAGGAAAGTCCATCACCAGCTTTCTGTCCAGTCTAGATCAGGGGATTTAATCCCCCTGCCCCACAATTGCTGTGGGTCTTGGTGGACCGCGTAATGATTTTTCTGCCTGTCGTAGCAATTGTAATGCACTGTACTAGCATGGTTTTTAATTGAATTTTTATTGCTGCTTTTATTATGTATTGTATTTTACTCCATAGAATGATGTGGAATAATTGCAATGCCATAAAACTAACAATCAAACTGTAATGCCTATTGTTTTCAAATCATGATACAATAAAAGAAGCAATAAAAATACCAAAGAAATACAATTTAAAAACAATATGAGTATGTAATGCAATGGATTTCCCATCTTCAAGCACAATCCAGAGGCCACAGATGGTCTGGATGAATCCCAGTGGCCTGTGGACCACGCCTTAGAAGCCCGTGGTCTAGATGAAATAAGGTCCTCAGATTAAGGCTACACCATTGGAAAATGCAGTTTGGGGTAATTTCCTTGTGCCTCTCCAGACAGTTGTGTTATGGCACAAAGAAGTTTTACCCTGCTGCTCTAGTGATGATTCTCTTTTACCACAGTTGCTTGGAAGATCATTTACAGATTTTTCTCAAGGTTAAGCACTCTGTCCCTTCTCCTCGGGCGCCTCTTTGGGATTAAATGTAATCCTGAAAGAGCTCTGTGAGAATTGAAAGGGGAGAAGGATTTGGGTCAGCTAAGCCCCCTGAGCGTGGGGAGTGGACTGCGGCTGTTGATTAGTTGGGGGGCAGGCGTGGGGGACCTTGAAATGCTCCCTGTTGCTCGTGGGCACGCTCACCCTCTTGCAGGATGCCTGGAGCAGGGACCTGCCTGATATATCCACTTGCATGCAGTCAAGTCTTTTTCCAAGAGAGAATGCATTGTATTGCAGGGAGCTGGACTAGATGGCCCTGGGTGGTGAGAGAATGAAGAAGCGCTGACTTCTAGGAAGGACCTCCCTTGTCCTCCCTGTTGAGCCCTCTGTTCTGCTGCCCTGCCCTACTTTGGGGGGGGGGAGTGGCCTGGAGGAACAGAACGTCCTTCTGGGAATGTGCCCTCCCTGGTAGTTGTGGGCTCCCTCTTCTGACTGGTTATGGGGTAGGACCCCCAGGACGGACACCCCCTGCATTCTTGGGTGCAGGAGAGCGGGGATTGGCCTGCAGCTCTTGCCCCCTCTCCCTCCTGGCTCTCCCAGTGCCGCATCCATCACTGTCGTTCAGAGTCATGTACTACAATTTCCAAGCAGCAGATTCTTGGCAGGAAGTTATCTGTAGACTCAGCTGTGTCAGCCTCCTGTCTGTGAGCATGTTCAGCTACGATAAAATCCCATTTCTGTCTGCGCCCCTAGGCAAGCCAGGAGAGCTTGTCCTTCAGCTGTTAACACACTCTTCCAGCCTGTGTTTTTGGAAACAGCAGGAATGACTTTGGCAGAGTATATACCAAAGGGGCAAAGAATCATAGAATTGTAGAGTTCAAAGGGACCGCAGGGATCATCTAGTCTGACCCGCTGCAGTTCAAGAATCACACCTAAAGGATCCCTGACAGATGGCCATCCGATCTCTTTTAAAGCCTTCCAGTAATGGAGGGTGTGCAGGCTTCCGAGGGACTTTGTTCCACAGTCCAACAGTTCTTATTGTAAGAAAGTTCTTGATGTTTAGTCGAAATCTCCTTTCTTGTAACTTGAATCCATTGGTTCTGACCCTCCCCTCTGGAGCAGGAGGAAACAAGCTTGTTCCTTCTTCCATGTGATGACCCTTGGGGTGTTTGAATGTGGCCCTCGTATCAAGCTGGGTCGGGGGCTGGTGCGGGGTGCTCCCAGCCACCCATGAGAATAGAATGGCCCCATGCACCCCACAGGTGCTTAACCCCACCACTGGTCCTATCTCACATTGCATGTACAGAAGATGGATGGGGGTCTGTTTCCAGCACTAGCTCCGCTTGTCTCCTCCTGGATCTTTGTGTTATTGGAAAGAAAATGTTGTTCTTCCTTTTTCACGTATCCTTCTTGGCTGTGCATTAGGCCAGACTTTTCCCCTCCTCCCCGCCTCCCACTGCGAATCTCCCTGGTTTTTGCAGGGCTACAGGTGGAGGGCAGCGCTGAGGGGTTTAAACAGCAACACACCCTTCATCCCAATTAGAGCTCTGGCTCCCATCCTGAATTAGAGCTTTGCCACCCATCCTGCCGCTTCCTGAACCCAGTGCAGGTTGTGGGTGCAGGTGATGAAGGAGTCTCCTGCCACAACAAACGCCTTCATTGCCCAGGAGTCCCATTTCCGGGCCACATCCTGAGCTGGTGCTGTGGCAGTGTCTCCCTCCCTCTCTTTCTGGAGAACCTCCAGCTATTTATTTTATGCTTGATGAAACCTGCGGTGCCTCTTCTGCAGTCGTCCCGTCTACTGCTGTGCATCTTCACATAGATCTCCATGAAGGAGCGGCCTGCCACTCTCCTCAGCCTTGGAATCCTGCAGGGATTAGCAATAGCACCTGAAAGGAAATCCATATCTGTGCATCAGCCGCTGTTGCTGAATGTATTTAGTTCTCCCACAGCAAACGGGGAGAAGAGCACACCAGGGCCCCCCTGTCGAAGTGGGGCTTTTGCATTATTCCTGCTGTAAAGCCGGGATCCTAGAATTGTATGATCCCAAAGGGCCATCTAGGATGCAGGAGGGAAAGGTGGGAGGTGGCTTGGAGATGGAGAGCTCTTACACCATTGTTTGGCAGACAATGTGGCGAGGAGGCAGCACCCTCTCCTCCCCAAGTTCCAAGGAGGCCTTTTTGGAAAGGAATAAAGTAGTCAGTGTGTCAGCGCCCTCATTCTTCCTGCGAGACAAGGGTCCCCTGGACCTTCAGCCAAGAAAGCCAACCAGAGCTACGGTTGTGGCTGAGGAGGTTGGGTTGGGTTTCCCACAGCACTGCACCCTCTTCTGGCAGAAGCAGCTGGGTCAGAAAGCGTTTGGATAGTGGGGAAAACAAGGGCACAGGGAAAGCACTTTGGGGGCAGCATTCTGGAAATTCTTAGCTGTACCCCACCCCCAGAATGCTCTTGGTTAAATGCTAAGCCTGTGTGTGGCCTGTGGTTGGATGCACAAGACTTTTTTACACATAGAAAACTAGACAGTGAGCATTAAGACTTTCCCCACTGCAAAATTCTTGTCACTATCCAAAGGCCACTTCTCACACCACACTTTGTATTCTGGACATGCACGTTGCGTTTTAGTGCATCTGTGACAAAGCCCACGTGTGCTTGTGTTTTTGGCAGGTTTGTGTTTTTGTTCGGAAGCATTTAAGCCATGTACAAATGCTGTTGAAATCAGCCTGGATTGTCCCCTTGTTTTTTGGGTAAAATGGACCCTGGGAGCTGCATGTGGGTTGAGAGGGACTTCCAAGGTCAAGATGAGATGAGATGAGCTCCTTGGGCCTCTTCCGCTGCCCCCTCACCCACCGCTTTGCTCAGGGCCCTGCAGTCCCCACAGCCCCACCCATTCCCCCAGTCTTGGTCAGCCCAACCCTGTCTGATTTCAGAATGCATAGTGGGTTGTGCAAACAATATATGTCTCAGATTGCCTGCCTTGTCCCTGCCGCTGTGCCCATTTCGTGTTTCCCCTCCTGATTTCCTCTTCCTCCTGCCCCGACCCCTGTTTCTTCTGCTCCTTAGTCTGATACTTGCTGTGGCTCCACTTGGCCCAGCGTAGTGATGAAGCTGTAGAATTTCTGCCTGTGGCTATAAATGGCAATCACATTCACATTATGTTGCAACAAAAGCAGGGAAGGCTGCAAATCAACTCTTGACTGCAGCTAAGACGGGGAGGATGGCTGGGAAACAGGAACATCGTCTAATTCATTTTTTCCTTTGTGTTTTCTGTTTTTCCCTTTGTCCCCCTAGGAGTACAAACAGAAGCTTGCTCGGGTAACTCAGGTCCGCAAAGAGCTCAAATCCCACATCCAGAGCCTCCCCGATTTGTCGCTGCTGCCCAACGTGACGGGCGGGTTGGCACCTTTGCCATCTGCTGGGGACCTTTTCTCAACTGACTAGGGCACGTGGGTGTCTGCGCTCCCCTTCCCCTCCCTCCACCCACAGTTCCAGTTACTACCAGCAGGAGACCAGAAATTCCCACCGCATTCTCACACAGGAAGGACTGGACATAGGATGACTCTCCTTTGACCCTCCGCAGGACATGACGTTGCAATGGGACATGGCTCTCTCTCGGAAGGAAGGAGGCAAGCGCCCTCGTGCTGGGCAGAAAATTCAGTTCACCTTTGGCTGTGCCCCCATTAGCACCTCCAGTTTCCACCACCGCCTGTGCAAATCATGTGTGTCGTCTTCTGAGAGCTTTTTAGGCAAAAGAAAGAAAAGTTGATTTACACTTTTGCTCCCCCCCTCCTTCCCCACATATAAAAAAAGAACTGGATTGTTTCCGAATTGGTTTGGTGTGTGTCAAGCTTGGTTTTTCTGGGCCTCACAACTCTGGCATGGGCGCATGCGGCGTGGCTGTGTCCAGAGGCCGAGGCCTCCGTTCTGCGGGTGCATCTCAGTGCGGCGTGGCTCCTGCTCTGTCATGGCTTGGCTGCGTGGAGACATGCAGCACACAGGTGACCAAAAGGAGGTTGCATGGCCCAGGCAAAACTCCTCCTCCTCTCTCCCCTCTCCTCCTCCAACCAGCGCTGCCCTTTGTCTTTCATTCAGCACATGTCAGTTTTACTCAGGCTCCCTTATCTTCATCCCGCAGTGGGAATTCTCAGGATGTACCCGCTTGGGATGTGTGACCCTCTTAAGAAGGCTCTGAGACCTCAGTCAAAATTCTTCTTTGCTGTAAGCGGATGGGCTGAGCTTAGAAGTAGGTTGCAGGTGTCCACTTCCGTTGGCATGTCAAGTCCATCAAAGGAGCTGGGAATTGCGTAGCTGTGGTCTTGTGGCCCATTGCTGGTCTGTCTCAGGGATGGGGAGCATCTGTAGCCCTGCAGATGCTGTTGATCTCCAGCTCCCATCATCCGTGATCATTGGGCCTTTCAGTCAGGGAGTCCAGCAACATCTGGAGGACCTAGTCAAAATCCCGTTCATGTTTTCCCTTCACTACACAAGCAGTGCAGAAATATTTGCACATCTGGAGTAGGCAGACTTATTTTGCAGCGATAGCAGCTGTTCTCCCTTTGTTTTGGGGTCTCCCGTTCTTTGGGAGTTTCCCCCCCACAAGGACAACAAACCTGCCAGCTCCAATTCATTCCAGTGCCCACAAGGGCCATCCCTCCATCCCTCACACACTGATCTTTCGAGGAGGGGGCTTCCCCTTGCCTCCCCTGGGACCCTGCTGCATCCCCAGAGCCCTCTGCCCTCCATTTGGCCTGCAAATGTCCTGCATCTCCAGTGTGTCTTTGCATGTGCCAAATCCAGCCACAAACATCAGCATGCATCATGCCGCTTTACATTATCAGAGGCAAGAGAGTCCTCCATGCAATGTATTTCCCTCAAAATAGATCAAGGGGTCATGGAGAAATCCCTGGGGGGTTGTGGCAGAGGGGAGAGGGTTTGGACACAGCAGCACAGATTAGGCAATCTACATGTTTCACTTTTTATTTTTAACGTCATTGAAATCCTGTGAATTTGATTTGCTTTAAAGGGTCAAGGAGGGGCAGGAGTCTGGCTGGGCACCTGGTGCTCCGTGCGAGATCTTCCCTCAAGATCAAATCCACATTCTTCCCCCCAAACATTTTCTTAAATCTGTATATGAATTGATCTAGAAATAAATTTAGAGGTATAGGCTGCCATTTTCGCAGCAGTATATTCTGAAATGTCTCATAAATATATTTTTGAATAAAGAGGGTGTCGTTCAACAGGTGCGAGTGCCTCTTTTATTGGTGGGCTCTACCGTGTATGTTTCAAAGTCTTGTGCTTGGACAACGGCGTCTTTGGACACCTGGAAAGTAACATTTATTGGCTTTCTTTGGATAGAGCCCGCTGCATCAGATGCAAGGATGACACTCTGTTGTTCTTGCTGCCTCAGACTGATCTGGCTGCCCCTCTGGAAAATCTTGGAATTCCCAAATATGGGTGTTTAGTCAAGGGTATTTAGGTTGGAAGCAGGAGTGCATTTTGTCATGGTTCCACTCGGGAAGCAGTTTCTGATGTAGCTGGATGTTTGGGGTCCATACAGCTCAACAGTGCCCAAATCAACTTCTTCCAAATTTGGTGCGTTCTGTAGCCAGCTGACTGATGCTGACAGGTGTACTCCGTTTTCAGAAAGCACAGGTAAGTGCTCAAGTTCAGCCATCAAACCCTCACAGTTATTTTCTCTACGGAACTTTAAATGCTGATTATTGGTTCCTGGAAACCCATTAATGTTACCCAGATTGATTGGGAGAGTTTAGGCATGAGCAGAGGGTGCTGGCTGGCTGCTGCTTTGCAGAGGTGCTGTAACTTGAAGGAGCTTTTTTCTTAAATAATAGTCCTTGGTTAAGTCCTGTCCTCTTCTATTTAGAAGGTTATTAAATGGCAGTACAGGGGATGTAATGTTTCTGCCCAAGTTCAGTAGCTGAGCGACTTGCATAGATGGTCTGACTCTGGGTATTAAGAATGCCTTGCAGAATCAACCCACAGCCCCATCTAAAGCAATGTTCTGGGCCCAGCCAGCTCCCCACTTGAAACTAGTGCACGAAGGAGTGACCCTAACCCTTTTCGATTCCAAACAGAATTATAAATAAATGTTAAGGTTACGTTTTGTTTTAGAACATTTCCCCAAAGAGTGTAGCTGGAAGCATCTGTATGTTAGATCTTGCATTAAGGTCTTAATGCCAAAAGGTGTCCCTGGCCCCAATTCCTTGCTCACGGAGCCGGACTGAGGATCTTCCTTCACTCTGTGGCAACCACAGTGTGTCACAACCTTGAAAAAACAGCTTAGGATACTGGGTGCCTCTTGCAGGGCTGAGGCTGAGCTCTTTACAATCAGTCCTCAAGAGTGTTGTGTATCCTTCTGGCCCCTTGTTTTCCCTTCCATGCACAGAGAAAAAGCCAACTCCCCAAATTTGTGTGTCAGCCAGGCAACTTGAAGCTCTCCCCCCCCCCCCAACCTGTGGATGGGTTGCCAGGTCCCGTTTGCGGCTCACAGGGAGAAGCAGAACAGCCAAAAAGCTTTGAAAATCTGGGCTGTTCTGCTACATGGTGCTTGGGATATTTTGGCTGTAAACTGCGGCGCATGCAGGAATGGGAGTTCAGCGTCGGATAATTGCTACCAGCACACAAATGGAGCAGAGGCCACATCTTCCTGGACGCTTTTTAAATTTACTCCATTGGGGGGAGGGGGATGCCAGTTGAACCCAGCAAGGATGACACGGAATAAGGCCTATTTCTATGTCCCTCTGTCCTAATTCACTCACATTCTTTGAAATGATCAGTGTTCAGTTGAGGCAGGCCTGGCCCGTTTTATTTTCAACCAGGTGTGTTGTTTTAAGGAAGCTACCTTGAACTGAGTTGGGCTACCAGTCAGTATGGTCTACTCTGTCTGGCAGTGGCTCTCCATGATTTCCTGCAGGGATCCTTCCCCAGCCCTGCGTGGCAATCCCACCGCGGAAACTGTCCTTTCCTACTGAACTTAAAAAATAAATCCTTCATTAAATATAAAGCTGTCAACTTCCACAATGCCAAGCTGAAGCTTTCAAAATCGTGTTTCTGTTTTTAGTTGGGGTTAAGCATCGGGTAAATGATGCCCTTTGTCTTCTGTGCCTCTGTTTCTTTGGGGTTTCCAGGAGGAATTTGCTAACCAGTCTGCTGGCGGAGGAAGAAGAGGGCTCTTGACGTGGAGATAAGCAACTCTGGCGGCTGCTCCTCTGGGGTCCTCACTCTACGCCTTGGGAAATTCAGCACAGCTGGCGCCAGTGCCTCCATCCCAACCTGTTCCCTCTCCATGTCTCCCCTTTGTGTGAGCCAGTTGCCTGTAGATTGAATTAATGACAGATAGATATGGGATTAATAGCTGGGGGAAATTGAGGACCAGCCTGTATTCTGCTGAGATTCTTCCCGATAAGAACCTAAGGAGAGCGTGCTGGATCAGGCCAATGGCCCATCTAGTCAGCATCCTCTTCTCTCAGTGACCAACCAAATGCCCATGTTGGGAAACCCACAAGCAGGTTCCGAGCCCAAGGGCAGATAAACAAAATCGTATTGTAAAACCTTTATTGGCATCACATACAACATCCAAAACAAATCAATACAGAATTGCCACTTCCCCAGTGGCACAAAGCATTTGCTAAAAGAAAGGAGGCAGAGCAGTCTTTCGTCGCATCTCTTGGTCTCCAGGGAGATCAGACGTCTGCAGTGTATTTCAACGACAAAAAACCAAATAGAGATATTTAGCCACTAACTTGGCGAGCACCTGATCATTCCCCAGTAATAGAAAATGTATGACCTCTGATCAAGGGAAGTAATAGTGCCACTGTATTCTGCTCTGGTCAGACCTCACCTGGAGTACTGTGTCCAGTTCTGGGCGCCACAGTTCAAGAAGGACACTGACAAACTGGAACGTGTCCAGAGGAGGGCAACCAAAATGGTCAAAGGCCTGGAAACGATGCCTTATGAGGAACGGCTAAGGGAGCTGGGCATGTTTAGCCTGGAGAAGAGGAGGTTAAGGGGTGATATGATAGCCATGTTCAAATATATAAAAGGATGTCACATAGAGGAGGGAGAAAGGTTGTTTTCTGCTGCTCCAGAGAAGCGGACACGGAGCAATGGATCCAAACTACAAGAAAGAAGATTCCACCTAAACATTAGGAAGAACTTCCTGACAGTAAGAGCTGTTGGACAGTGGAATTTGCTGCCAAGGAGTGTGGTGGAGTCTCCTTCTTTGGAGGTCTTTAAGCAGAGGCTTGACAACCATATGTCAGGAGTGATCTGATGGTGTTTCCTGCTTGGCAGGGGGTTGGACTCGATGGCCCTTGTGGTCTCTTCCAACTCTATGATTCTATGATTCTATGACTCTGGTTTCAATTTGGGGATGCAGAGTTGATCTAGAAATTGCTGGCGGAGATCAGCATATAGTTTACAATTGAGAACCATATGTGTGAAGGTTTCCATCAGGTGGTCTTGACATGGGCAAGGTCTTTCTCCTTCCACCCTGCCTGAGAACCTTCACCAAAGGAGGTTGGATGGATTTGAATTAAACCTGACCAGCGAAAATGCCTTTCTTTCTTGAGGGTTAAGCAGACATTCAAGTGCATGGTTGAAGTAGCGAACTCAAAGCTGCAGGAGGCAGTGATGGTCTCCAGCTTGGAAGACTTTAAAAGACAAATTTGGGGGGGGATCTCTATGGCTCCTAGCCAGGATGGCCCTGCCCTGCTTCCGCAGTTGGAGCAATACTTCTGCATCTGCTCAGCCGCTGTGAGAACAGGATGCTGGACTGGATGGGCCACTGGCCTCATCCAGCAGATGCTCTGCTTGTGTCCTTCTGTTCCAGGATGCCTGAAAACAGGGAGGTGGTTCTCCCTTCCCCTGTTGCACTGCAGAAAATGATGGTCATTCTGGCCTCGTTTCAATCCAGCCCTCTTCAGACATCATCATAAGCCCTGCCCTGTCCTGGAGCCCCTCCAGTTTGTGGGCAGGAGGACTCCAGAGTCCCAGTAAATAGTGAGCAGGACAGTTTGTTCAAAGCAAAAAAAAGCAACAACACAGAGAATTTGGCTCCTTTTCTGGCTTTTTTCTGGGGTCAGGGCAGTTCACAACCCCCTTGGCTGGCATTCTCTACCAAATACTTTTATGGGCAGTGCATTAGCGCCACAGCCAAAGGTTCATATTTCCCCCCAAGTGAGGAAAGAAAGCAGCAAATGGGGCCCCTGCCAGTGCCTGATTCAACGAGGCACCGACACAAACTGGCACGGCTTGCTGGTTGTAAAAGTGGTGCTTGAAATATGCAAGGAACTCTGCTCAGAATCTCTCCTTTCAGCCACCATGCTATGAACCTTCCTGGGAAAAGAGAGCTGCTCCGATGAGGACAAGTGGGGCTCAGCCTCACAAAGCTCAGCCTCGCATCAGCCTCCATTTGCCAGCCTCCCTTCTTACAACCAGCCCAGCAGAGGGAATGGCACAGCCTTCCTCCTCCTCCTCCTGAGCCTCAGTTTTGCCCTTGTAGATATCAGCAGGGAAGAGGAGGCTGGGGACAAGACTGGAAAGGGTTTGTTTTGCTGCCCCCTAGTGCTGGGCTAGGGATGCAGGTGGCGCTGTGGGTTAAACCACAGAGCCTAGGACTTACTGATCAGAAGGTCGGCAGTTCGAATCCCCACGACGGGGTGAGCTCCCATTGCTCGGTCCCTGCTCCTGCCAACCTAGCAGTTCGAAAGCACGTCAAAGTGCAAGTAGATAAACAGGTACCGCTCCGGTGGGAAGGTAAATGGCATTTCCGTGTGCTGCTCTGGTTTGCCAAAAGTGGCTTAGTCATGCTGGCCACATGACCTGGAAGCTGTATGCCGGCTCCCTCAGCCAATAAAGTGAAATGAGCGCCGCAACTCCAGAGTCGGCCACGACTGGACCTAATGGTCAGGGGTCCCTTTACCTTTACCTAGTGCTGGGCTAGCAATGACAAACCTAGACAGCATCTTAAAAAGCAGAGACATCACCTTGCCGACAAACGTCTGTATAGTTAAAGCTATGGTTTTCCCAGTAGTGATGTATGGAAGTGAGAGCTGGACCATAAAGAAGGCTAACTGCCGAAGAATGGATGCTTTTGAATTCTGGTGCTGGAGGAGACTCTTGAGAGTCCCATGGACTGCAAGAAGATCAAACCTCTCCATTCGGAAGGAAATCAGCCCTGAGTGCTCACTGGAAGGACAGATCCTGAAGCTGAGGCTCTAAGACTTTGGCCACCTCATGAGAAGAGAAGACTCTCTGGAAAAGACCCTGATGCTGGGAAAGATGGAGGGCACAAGGAGAAGGGGACGACAGAGGAGGAGATGGTTGGACAGTGTTCTGGAAGCTACCAGCATGAGTTTGACCAAACTGCGGTAGGCAGTGGAAGACAGGAGTGCCTGGCGTGCTCTGGTCCAGGGGGTAATGAAGAGGCGGACACGACTAAACGACTAAACAACAAAAGTACTGGGCTCCCTGCTTGCCTTCCTACCAGGCTCAATGGGCCCCAGCCGCCACTGCAAATCGCTCTGAAGCAGCAACCCCACAGCCAAAGGGCTCTGGGACTGGCCTGCTGAAATGCTGCCTCTTCTCCCTGCTCATGGCGGCTTTGCTATTTATCCCTTTGTCAAGAAGAGTAAGCAGAAAGTGAACTGGGAGGAGGGTGCTGGCCTCTCTGTTGCCGGGGGTTTTTTAAGCAGAAACTAGATGGCCACCTGTCAGGGATTGTTTAGCTGCGATTCCTGCATTGCAGGGGGGTTGGACTGGATAACCCCCAGGGGTCCCTTCCAACTGTACAATTCTTTGACTACAGATCCGTCCTGGAAAACAAATGAAAGGCTTTCTCCCCTCTTCACCCCCGCCAGCCCCCTGGTTTTTGGAGAGGCAAGCCAGATGTTGTTTTGGAGGAGCTGCTGACATTCTCTAGGCCAGGGAATGGTTGTGGTCAAGAACACAATCCAGGGAGGGAGACCAGATGCTGTGCGGGAAATCTCTGATCTTCTTTTATTTATTTTGGGGGATTTTTATACAGCCTTATCTAATAGCCCAAAGCAATGGACAGAAACTTGGCGTGCACAAAAAAAATGTTTGCAGTATGCTGAGACTTTTGCTTAGAGTTTTTCCCCCTTTTTTTTGAGCCCTCAAAAAGCTTATGTTCTTACCTTTTAATAAAACCTATAAATATGGTAGTCTTACAAAACTTATTTCAGGCATTCATTGGAACAGAAGAAGAGGCTTGCAGGATCAAGCCAGTGGCCCACGTAGACCAGAATCCTGTTCTTATGATGGCCAACCAGATCCCAGTTATGGGAAACCCACAAGCAGGATCCAGCACAAGAGCCCTCTCTCCCCAAGCCCTTGATTCACAAAATGGGGGGAAAGCCTGTGCAGGATGCACCCACTCCAGCCTGGCGCACGGGAGCAAGATGTCCTTTTGAGATAGTGGCAGAAAAATTAAATTGCTTCTCTCCACGGGAAGCGGGTGCGATTGTCAGTTATAGCAGCAGCTGGAAGAGTCATGTGTGGTAGATGCTGCAGGATCTCACCTGCGGAGGCTTCATTAGTGCCTCAATCCGAGGGGAGAGATGAGAGCCAAGAAGATCAAGGAGGAATCTGTGCCCAGCAGAGAAGTAATTGCTCTGAACTGGGAGCAGATGAAAAGGACTGAGGAGAGGCAGCGGCAGCAGAGGAGGGAGATGGAGGAGGGTGCCCTTCTCCGGCTGCTGGGTCTCTCCTTCTCCTCTCCTCTAATTAATGCCACGCAGGAGATTCAGCAGGGATGGAAGCAAAACGCAGGGTCTCCCCAACAGCCTCCATTTCATAACGCCCAGCTTGGGGCACATTATCCTTCATGATGGGAAGGCAAAGCGGTGCCATTAAATTTTTGGGATTTAATTGCAACAGAACGACAAGCGCTACTAAAGGAACGGTTGTCTGACGTCCTAAATCAACGCTGAGTATTTCTGAGGATGCCAATGCAGGCCTGTTGTTAAAAGGATTCCTTTTATCCATGAAATTGGCAGCTCAAATAGTAGCTGCAGCTCAACAGCCCAAAACCTTAGATTGGACACTCTGGAATAGAGCTACAACGGAGAAAATCAAACAATAATTGAGGTGTCGACAAAGATGAGAAGCTCCAGATAATTTTTTATGTGATTTGGCATTTTCAGCCGTCCTTTTCAAGGCAACCATCAACCAGCCTGGCAAATCTGGAATTAATAATCTGATGATACTGATAGTATTTACTTGGACCCCTGTGAAACTGTTACTCATTCTACACGCCTATTTTATAGCCTTGTTTTTCATCTCTTGTCATCTGTTTTTATAATCGTTCTCTCTGTTTTATATGCATTATAAAGTAAAATTAATTTTTAAAAAAAACTTCACCCGCCAAAAGTGGCCAGCTTAAAATCATAGAATTGTAGGGTTGGAAGAGACTCCCAAGGGTCGTCCCCCCTCCCCAAAAAAAGTCAGCAAGCCTCGTGGCCCCAGAGAGCCTTCTCTTTTATCTGCTATGAATCTTTCCACAGCCAGTTTCGTTGGATATCCACAATTTCATTTCTTCCATTCAGGAAGGAATGTGTTCTCTAAACAGCCCCTTGAACCTCAGGTCAATGGCTGCAGGGGATTTCCTGGCAAAACTGGCCCCAAACCGCACTGGTACGTCAATTTAGCTCTGACCACATCCCGTTCCCCCCCAGGATTAAATGCTGCAGCCTCAAGTCTAGAATCTTATCTCTGACACCTGTGGCTTCTCCAGAGCGGTCCGATTCCATTTCCCATCCAATCCTGTCTCTCTGCCAGTGGTTTGCAGTCCTAGCCTGACACCCACAATTTTTCCTCTGAACATTGCAAGCAGGTCAGGAAGAAGAAGGCTTGGGGTTTTTTTTGGTCCCCGCCACTGTGCGAGGGGCTTGATCCTGGCTGGATGAGTGGCTTCAGAAACCAGCTCTCAGGTGGAAGAGAGAAGCCTCTGCCGATAAGAGGGTAGAGAAGAGTCTTTGTTCCTCTCTTTCAAAACTAGAATTTCTCGGTATCCATTTGTTGTAAACAGAATCTGCCCTTTTTCCCTTATGGGTATCCAAGAGCCCATATAGAGTCCTTACATGGGTTCCCTATTGGTAGGAGAAAATAACAGAGGCCAACCAGAGAATATTGAGAAGCAAAGCAGCTAGTAAGCCTGATCTTTATTGAACTGCTGCAACAGGGTCCTCACTTACTACACGCAGGAGGGAGGAGGAACCCAGAACAATGGCGCGCAAGGCCTTATATAGACATTTTAAATTCCCTGCCCTGGAGCTCAAGACCACCCCTCCATACATCATACCTACATCACAGAAGGGGTGTAACCCAAGACCACCCCCCACAAACATCATACCTACATCACAGAAAAGGCGGTCTACAGCAGAAATCTGAGTGCGTTGTTTATCTCATCTGACAGCTTACCTGTTAATGCTCACTTGATTGGATAACCTGGGGAGCCTGGTTACTTAGTTCCTGAGCCAGGTCACAGGCTCACCCTATTCATACACAGACATACCCTTAAGACAGGATTTGTGAAGGAAAAGACAATGGGGAGGCTTTTCCATTTTCCTTGACCTTGCAGAGAAAACATTTGCTCAGTTTGCGAATCAAAATGCTTTCAGGTTGGTCTTCCTGTGCTGATCTATGTACGTGCTTGGTTGGTACACTTATGAACGTTTAACATAGATCTAAGACCTCAAAATTCTTATCACACATTGAAGCAGGACAGATAAAAGGAAGGGACGAGCTGCTTTTCTGCTCAGGTCCTGCTCGGGGGTTTCCCTTTGGCCCCTGTGGGAGCAGGAGGCTGGACTGGCTGGCCTGATTCAGCTCTCCTCCTGTCCTTATGCTTCTGGAGGTGAGGATGCAACTGCCAGCTGTGGACTTTGCTTCTCGCTGGCTCTGGCTCTCCTGCTCTTGGTCTCCCTGCCTTCTGCCCCGCCAGCCCCACTGCTCCAAGGGGGAAGCCAGAGTCCCCTTCAGGCAGGCTCGAGTGGGGCTAGCAAATCTCAGCAGCTTTCTCTCGCCCAGGGCAACCCCAAGCGACTTGTATTCAAAAGCAGAGCAAGACAGGAGGTGTTTTACCCACAAAATAGGTACAGTAAATTCTGTGTGTACCTGCCATTAGCATTGCCCACACAGTTACAGTTGGGAGGGAACCCCAAAGGTCCTCTAGTCCAGCCCCCTGCAATGCAGGAATCAGAGCCGAAGAATCCCCCATTATTTCTTTATTTATTGCTTTCAGATATACCCCTCCAGGGAGCTCAAGGTGGCATACATCGTTCTCCTCCTCCCCTTTCTGTCCCTGCGACGGCAACCCTGCGAGGTTGTCGCCCAAGATCGTGCCCAGTGAGCTTCATGGCCAAGCGGAGATTTGAATCCTGGCCACTCCCAGGTCCTCGCAGTCTGTCACCCTAACCACTGCACCGCACTGTCCTAGAAGCATGGAATTGTAGAGCTGGAAGGGACCACGAGGGTCATTTAGTCCAACCCCCTGCAGGAATCTTTGGCTCAGTGCTCAACTGGAGCCGCTCACCTTCACTGTGTTGCAAGAATTTATGTATAGGTTGGGGGCGGGGTTGTCCCTCCAGCAGATATCATGCACATGCAGCCCACTACCAAAATCAGCACAATCGCTTTTGTGATTTGTCCCCACAAAACACTTCATCACAGTTTCTTCCTGTCTATTCAAAGGGCCTTTGCTGCACAATACCAAGTGTAAGAATTCACTGATCAATGTATCTATGTACTGGCTCACTGGGAAAACTTCAGAAATTCATCTAGACATGTGAGCTCAGCTACTCAGCAGCCCCTCTGCCTGAGGGATAATTCCTGGCATCCTGATACCTGAGTGCCAGACAGGTAGCCATTCCAGAAATAACAAACCCAGATGAAGACAAAAGGGTGGGATTAACTTGGCTGGGAAACAGGGAAATGTAAATATCTCTTTTGTTACACTTGATGGGTGTTTGGTGGAGGGCAAGGGGAACCATGGGGTAGGGTCCAGGATGCTCAGATCACTGCCACCAGACCTCCCCTTTCATGATGTAACCATGATGTATGAATGATGTAGTTTTTTGGGGGGTGTAACATGAGGGTTAGCAGCTAATAAAAGTTTGGGGGCTCTTTTGTTGGGGGTTTCCATCTTGTTCCACCTGGTGGCAGGTGGGAGTCTTGTCATGAGACAGTCTTCAACAAAGACCAAGCCTAATGGCTGCTGTTTTGCGCTGGTATTCCTGGCTTTTTTTGTCCAAGGGAACCCTCAGATTTCTCCGTTAACAACTTCTTGCTTTGAATCATAGAACCAGAGTTGGAAGGGATCCCAATGCAGGAATCTCAGCTAAAGCATCCATGACAAATAGCCATCTGACCTCAGCTTAAAAACCTCCCAGGCAGGAGATGGCTTCTTCCATCGCTTTCTGTGGAGTTTGCTGCCTGACCAGCCCTTTGAAGGCCTCCCAGCGTCTGGCTCTGGGCAGAATTTACCTTCATGCCTTAGCCTTGAGCTGCCTGGGTCAAGAATGCAGAGATAACCCCCCGTTTCCATCAGGGTCAGGTCAGCGTGGTGGACAGCTGGTTTCAAAGATGCTGCAGAATCGGAGGTTTCTGGATTTCCAAGGATGATGGAATTCCTTGCTCTGCCCACGGACAGCTGTCATGATAAGGCTGGACCTGACAAGTTTTCACTGTGCTCAGTTCTGCAATCTGGCAACACAAAAAGGTCTCCCCCCCCAACTTTCTCCCAGCTACTCCTGAGGATCCACCACTTGGGCCTGTTCAGCCTCTGGGTCCCGGGGCATACCGCATTTTTCACTCCATAAGACGCACCTGACCATAAGAAGCACCTAGTTTTTAGAGGAGGAAAACAAGAAAGAAATATATTCTGAACGAAAGAGTGGATGTATGATCTTTGTGGTTCTTGCTGTGGCCACAGACATGATCTGTGATTTGACGGTGAGTTTGGGGTGACCCGATGCAAAAATCCTGAGAATCCATGTGGATCCGTGCTTTGTAACCACGTCTTTGCACCATTGCCGCCCCACGAAACAGTGTATGCGTGGTTTTTTTGGTGTAGGCTGTAGCCATGGACATGCTATGTGATCTGATGGAGAATTTGGGGTGACCTAATGAAAAATCCTGAGGATCCATGGGCTTTTACCTCCCCCCTCCCAGGCAGCCTCCTTTATCACTAGCGTCCCTTATCTCCCTCCCTGATCGCTTGGCGATCAGCTGCTTCCTTTCAACACTCCCTTCCCTCTTGTTTGCCTTCGTGTCTTTTCCTTAGCCGGAGCAGCTTTTTGCTCCTCCTTTTCTTCTAATTTCTCTCCTCATTGCTTGTTTTAGTATTTCTGTCTCCTCTCCTTGCAAGTTGGCTGTCTTTACCTCCCCGCTCCCGGGCAGTCTCCCTTATCGCTAGAGTCCCTTATCTCCCTCCCAGTTGGGCAGGGTACAAATAAATAATAATAATTGTTGTTGTTATAATTATTACCACCACACCCTCCAACCTTTCTCTGATGAAACTAGGGATGTCCTAAGGAAAAGTGGGACATTCCATGATCAAATCAGAAACCGGGAGGGCTTCTATAAATCCGGGACTGTCACTGGATAATAGGGACACTCATGAGGGTCTGAAATTATTTGAGGTACCCCCCTAGGAAAACACACCCACACCTGAGCCCCATGTAGAGTAGCAAGGAAGTCATTTATGGTGGAGGGAAGGAGAGGAAAGCGCTCCAGAGAAATATTGAAGGTGAAAAATTAACTCTTTATTCGGTGACTGCATAGTTCACGGGTGAAATACCCGGCTCTGAGAACACAGCATTTGCCACGAGCGTCAGCTAGAAAGGATCAAGCGAAGCCGGCAAACCACCTTCTCCTCTGCACATTCGAGATTACGCATAGCATCACGGTACACAAATATATCTATGTACATGTTACATTGCTCACATTATTAAGCCCTTTGTTTCTTGGGTCAGCTTTTAAAAAAAATAAATGAATCTTTCTCCAAAGTGTGGACCTGGGAGCTTCTTAGCAAGGAAAGCCTCCACCAAGAAATTGTGCTCGTCTTTCTGTTCCCCATTGGAAGGGCTAAGAAAGCTGCTTTCTCTGCCTTCCTTCTCCACAGTCCTGGCTCTCAGTTTTCATTTCCCCCCCTGCCGTGCCTTTTAACGAACACAGAGAGTTTGTTTCTCCAGCTAAATACTTAAAGATGGCCCAGGGAAAGGATTTGAGGCTGGTGCTTCTAAGCCCAGGAAGAGCTGGTGTCTGTGGCCAGCATCTGTCTTGGCAGCGCTGAGTGCCTTTGACGTCTCTGTTTATCTGACGTTTATCCTGAGTCCTTCTCCTGTCCCACCCAGCCAGATCTTCCCTGGTTTCAAACACGAAATCAAACTCCGCTCGTCACAGTTTTTAGAGAAAGCGCTTGTGCCATCAATGCGAAACCCTGGACCTTGGTGAACGGTTAAACTGTGGAACTCCCTCCCACAGTAGGCAGGGACCAACTTTAAAAGAGGGCGGGGCAAATTCCTGGAGGGGGAGGAGACTATTGATGGCTACTAGCTACTAAACTGCAGGAGTGGAGAGGGGTTCTGTGTTCGAATCCCGCTTGCGGGTTTCCCAATAGAGGCATTTGATGATCAGGATTTGAGAACAGGATGCCGGATTAGGTGGGTCTTTCAGGACTGGCGCAGCAGAAGTCTGTACTTGCTGCCGTACATTTCTGGTGGCTGCTGGTGCCAGAATCTAGATATATATTATTTTCTTTATTTTTGGCATGATGCATCAAGCAGCTTAAAATATTTGCGTCCCTCTCCCCAGCATAAACGACTTCGGGGAAGGGCATGTCACATTTTGTTGGGGCCGCAGACAGCTGGACATTAAGGGCCACCCATTTCTGGGCAGGAGATATTCCTGTCTTACGGACACAGCAGACGGAGGGGAGATAAGGGGTTCAAGTCCTCCTGAGGTGGAAGAACGGAGCTTTATTTATTGCTCCAATTCCCTTGAAGACAGAAAACCAGCAGGCCAGGGAGTCTGAAAACTTGCCAGGTGCTGCGGGGAGGAGTTTTGCGTGTGACGTTGTTTTTCCCGGGGGAACTCTCAAAAAGTACCTGCCCCGTCTGTGGCCCGAAGCGACACATTTCTGCTGTGTGCGCAAATGGCATCAGGAGGAACTTTCTAGAGTCCACTGGAGGTTTTCCAACTGGGATTGTTCAGCTGTGATTCCTGCATTGCAGGGGGTTGGACTAGATGACCTCTGGAGGTCAATTCTAACTACGATTCTTTGAAAAAGCCACAAAAATATATCTTTTTTTATTGCAGGGGAGGGTCTAGCTAGGACCAAATTTCGGCTCCGTGGTAAAGGAGCAGTTGGGGGGTGATGGCTCCTTGCAATATTGTCACATTTGGGGGGGGGGTTCATGGTTGCTGCTTCCAAGGCCCTCTTGGGTCCCCGTTGCTGCCAGAATCACCCGTCTTTGTAAAGAGGCGGCTCAGGCGATGGAGTTCAGGCCGGGCCAGCAAAGCAACCCTCTTCCCTCCCGGGCAGGGCGGGGCGGCACATCATTTGGGCAGGGGGGCGATGATGACGTTCCGGTAGCCCTTCACCCCCTTCAGCTTGTCGCTCTCGAAATCCACCACCAGCTTCCTCAGGCCCGACTGGCGGGGAACGAACTCCACCCTCACCTTGGCGTCCTCACCCGGCCCGACGGGGCTGTCCCTGCGGAGAGAGGGGAAGGGGGTCACACGAGGTCAACCTACCGTCATCAGAAGAGTCCGCTGGATCAGGCCCAGGGCCCAGCGAGTCCAGCAGAACATCAACACAAGAGCCCTTTCCCTTCCCAGAGTTTCCATCAACCCATATTCAGAAGCATTGCTGCCTCTGACCGTGGAGGCAGAACAATAACAATAACAATAATAAATTTATTATTTATACCTTGCCCATCTGCATTATTTTACTGTTAGCCACTCTGAGCCTGGCTTCAGCTGGGGAGGGCGGGCTATAAATAAATTTATTTTATTTTATTTATTTTATTATTATTATTATTATCTGGCTAGGCTTCCCCAGCCACTCTGGGCGGCTTCCAACAGCCCTCACAGCTAGGAGCCCTCAATAACCCTTTCCTCCTCCACGAAGTTATCTAATCTGGTGGGAATGAGTACCATAGTTTAACTTTGCACTGCAAGAAGAATTTTATCTGTCCTGAAATAAGTTTCCTTGAAAGTCCACACGTTCCACAGTTCTGAGAGAGGGAGGAAAAATTCTGGTGGCAATATCCTTTTTGAGGCAAGGTGACCAGAACGTCACACAGTACAGTCGTACCCTGGAAGTCAAACGGAATCCGTTCCGGAAGTCCGTTTGACTTCCAAAACATTCAGAAACCAAGGCACAGCTTCCGATTGGCTACCGGAAGCTCCTGTAGCCAATCAGAAGCTGTGAAAGTTG